>NC_134038.1:15210573-16410573 GCF_965140245.1 Athene noctua | reverse complement strand
ATGATTATTAAATTTTTAATTGGTCTTTGTGTGTAATGGACTAGGAAAAGGTAAGAAATAAGGCTGTATAATTAATCTGAAAAAAAATCTTCCTCCCCTCATTCCTTCATTTTCAACTATAGAGATTTTTTTAAAATTTATTTGATGTTGTTGTTATTTATAACTTATTTAATTATCTGCTTTGGAATAACTTTTGATGGACACTTGCCAGTTTACTAATATTCACTGCCCACTACCTCATGGTGTCACAAACACACCATCTGTTCACTTGTGCTTACCAGAAGTCTCTGAAGTAGCTAGCTGTCTCAAGCTGCAGGTGGTAGGATTGCTCAAAATGTATAATCACCAAACTTCTAAATAACAAAACTTTTCTTTCATGTATGTTTTTTTTAAACTACATTTGATTAAGGCTTTCTCAGCTGGTATACATGAATTTACCTCCACCACAAACAAATCTGGTACCATTAAGCTGAAGAAGAGTAATGCCATGCTTTCACTTTTTTTTTTTTTTTTTTTTTTCTTTTTTCCCCATAATTGGGCCAAAACTGTGTGTCCCAATCCCTGGACACATTTCTGTTTTTATCCTACTCACCTGCCTAGTGGTAAGCACCATTTGTTTGGTACATTTGAGAGTGACATGAACACCACTTAACTTTGGCTGTACCCCTGCACCAGCATCTCTGCATCAAAGCCAGATCCCACCAGCCTTTGCATCTCCTTTCCCCTCTTCTCCTCTCACTCCTCTATCACTCCTCTATCTCTTTCTAGGTTCTCTCCTCCCTGAAAGCCACAGAAAAACCTGTGGCATTTAGGTGTATTTTTCTTCTGCATGGGCGTATGAGGATCCACTTTAACAGATGGAGATCAAGAGTCTGGGGAAAGCTGTATGAATTTCCATGTATAGGTACATTGGGCCCAGGAAAGAACCTAAAAAAAGAAGAGATAATGCTAATAGTTACTAAGTTTAAGTAAGTTTATCTAAATTACTAAGCTTAAATGAAAGTTTAAGACGGGAAATTCTGCTCTTCAGTTGAGAGCAGAAGGAATGGTTGAAAAATGTATAGTAAAATACTGAAAAGATTTACTCTTCACTAATGAGCTTGGCTTTATGACTGCCTTTATCTGACTGTCTTGCTGGTAAACTTTTCCAGGAACAGGTTTATGATCGGCATCAACTTGCAGAATCACATGAGATTTTCCCAGTTGCCTCTTACATTATCTTGAACAAGCTCCCCAATGGTGTTAGGCAACTAACTCACGTGGGAGTACTTAGGCACATTAAATGACCTTGTAAAACTCAATCTTGGTTCATCCTTCTACCAGATTGTGGCTGGGAGAGCGGATCTGAAAGCTGGGAACACTGGCTCAGCCTTGTGCAGGAGAATGCTTGCGGTTTGGCTGCTTTGTAGCTGCTGTGCCCTTTCCTTTAGTTATTTATTAATTAATCCCCATTAAAACATTTTCAAATAAGAAATCTCAGTAGGTTACAAAAATAATAATATAATTCTTTCAAAAGGCAAAATAAAGGAATATTTTTTGTGGGATAGTGGATATCTCTGCAGGCTTTTACTCCAACTCCATGAAACAGCCAGTGTTATTTCTGCGACTGAAGATTAATTTCTGTGCCATTATCAAATGTAACCCTTGAGGAATTAATTTCATTTGTATCTCATATCAGAGTCCTATTTATATAATCAAGCAATCTGGAACAGATAAGCCCCTTCTTGGGAAACCTCTGCTGCTTGACAATATTTGACTTTGCCTCAGACAGGTTATGGCCCACTGGGAACTGAGGAGCTCACTAAAACGTCATTTGTAATGCAACGTGACAAATCCCGGAGCCAGGGCGATAATCTCTGCAAAGTCTGTACAAACAGTCCCTCTGTCTCAGCAAAAGTGATTAATGGGCTCTGCAGAATCAGCATACGGCCCTCTGTATTAATTACTTCAGAGGGCTGCTAAATGGAAACCCCAAAAGCCTGCAAAGGCTCTGGGGGAAGGCTGGGGGATTTGCGAGGCCAGGCTGGCTGCAGGGCCCTGCACTCTGCCTGCAAAGCAGAAGGGGTGCGAGGCAGCCCGGGCTCCCCCCGGGAGCCCCGGGGACAGCTGCAGAGGTTGTGGGGGGTCCCCAAGGCGCAGCTCTGCAGGGAGCCTTAACTTTGCTGGTGCTCAGCACAGCAAGCGGGATCACGTTGGCTTGTCTGGGACAGGCAGATGGGCACTGAGCTGCTTCTGGCTGCAGCTCTGCTCCTTCAGGCACTTCTTGTCCCCAGGTCACAGCCGGGGTGCTGGATGAGATAACCTCTGCTGAGCAGACAGGGAGGTCAGTCAGGTGGGGACCATGAGCTGGAGGGCATTGTGTCATTCAGAAGGAACCGTGGTTTGCAATATTCCCTCTGTCTCAGCCATAACTGACGTGTTTTGAAATGCATAGGCCCCTTGTAAATTATTGCAACTCTACTGCAACAAGTGAAACCTTGCCAATTTATCTCCAGGGAAGATCTAAGCCTAAATATTTTACAAAGAAAGAAAGGAGATGAGCAGAGAAGTGTGCATTTATCTTTCCAGTATGTTCTCTGGGCCTCATCCAAGGAGAAAAACATCTACATCTTGTCTCAGGACCTTTAAATCCCAGTTGTGGGACTCCGGTTAGAGACCCCCACAGAAAAGTCTTAATGAATTTACCATGGATTTTTTCTAATTCATTAAAAACAAGTCAAATCCAGTAAAGCACGCTATCCTGCCTGTGTATTTTTTACTTGTCCCATAGAAGTATCTGGCAGGGATACCATTGCCTGCCCAGTCCTCTAGAGTTACCCAGTGATAGCACAACCCCAACAGCTCTGCCAGATGTGATGTATTTATGCCCAGCAGGCTGAACTCCCAGTCGTTGCACCATAAAAGTGATTTCAGCTGAAAGAAATAATTTGGTTATTCTGACTGTTTGGTGTGATCCAGTGACTGCACAGGACTTCACTGCATTTGGACAGGTATTGATTACTGATGGTGTAACTGATTACATCAGGTGTGAAGTCACCCTGACAAAAGAAGATTTGACCCTCTCTCTCATGTGATAGCCCACGCCTGTGACGATGGATCTCAGTACAGGAGGGGCACAGTTTCCCACCCTATGTTATACACAAGGAAACAAAGGTAGAAATAACTTTTCCAGTTTACATGCTAGGGGTAAAAATTACAGCATTTTGGCTTCCTTATCTTGTGTTTATTCTAATGTCCTAATCAGTTCTTAAAGAGTGTGTTCATCTGATGGTCACCCTCAACGGAAGCAATACACCAAAATGGATAAACATAGGAGAAGATACCTACCGGGGCAGTTTGCACTGTAGCTTGCTTAGTACCAGGGGTAGGGGTTTGAGCATAGGGAAATGTATAGGACAATTTTTCACTTGCTCAGAGCACCCACTCATTAGGCATTACACCTGATTTCTAAAGGCACTGGTCTGAGTGAGAGTTAGAAACTCAAAAGCTTACAAATTGGCTGTGAAGATAGTACTAAAAATCCTACAAGTTGTCTGTCAAGTTCTTCAAGTGTCTTTAAAAATGGGTCTCTTGAAACTTTACCTGTGAAGCCTGAACTAAATCTCCACAGGTAAAAGCTCACTATTTTCCTTGCACTACTCTGTCTTGAGAAGAAAATGCATGAAATGTTTGGAAAATAGCATATTATTTAGCTTTACAGAGTATGTTCTCCTGAAATCGCCCAGATAAAGGCAGGGCTGCAAGAAGGCCACCGCCACAGCAAGGAGGCTGAGGTATCTCTTCTGAGAAGTAAAAAAAACTTGAATTTTAAAGGGACTTCAAATAAAATAAACAATAATATAATTAGGAATTCCAAACTGTTCTGAAGTCTTGCCACTTATTTGGCTGCTTAGTGGGCAGGGAGGGCAGTTGTGTAAGGGCACTTGTTCCAGAAGGTCAGGAGGGAGGATGCACCATGACATCCACGTGAAGGACTTTCTGTGTGCCACAAACAATTTGATGGATGTTTTATACTGGAACAACAAATTCAGAAATACATTAAAAAGAAAACTGTCTTGTGGAATAGTGGAATAGCCTCTCCCCAAGACAGGTCAGAATAGCACTGCCTGGCAGTTTGCTGAGGGGAACAAGTGCTTGGGGAGGGGAAAGAGCAGCTGGTCTGGGGGCAGCAGGCTCCTCTTTTTATCACTTCTTTTGCACCTCATGGAAGGACTCTTTTTTCTTCTCTGGGAAGTTTCTAGCTTTTGTGGTATTTGGAGAGAACAGTTAACCCATAACTGCTGGCAGCAGCAGAGCACAAAGAGGCTGTGTTAAAGAGGAACCACTGAGAACTGTCTAAATTGCATTTCCTCAAAACGAAACAGGATGGGATTACAACGTCTCCTTGGCATGGGCCTAAAACCAAAATGATTCTTCACTGGCTAAATAATTTCATGCACTGGTTAGACTACACACTGCAGCCTCAGATGGAAAGGAAGCTAGTTTTTCCTTAAATTCTCCCCCTTGCTCTCACGAGAGCTTGAAACAGGACTAACACAAATTAATTCCTTCCATTGCCAACCTTGGACTCCAGTTTGATTACTCGCTGCATTAATTTATGATTCCGTGATTTGAACCCATTGGTTTATTGATTTAGTCTTAATAGGAACCCTGATGCAATCATGGGATTGTTCCATTTTAATTAACTTAGCAAAATTGTAGCGGATTAACCCTTGCTGCCTTAAGAGTAAACTCCCTTGCTTATTCTTTTCAATAAAACCCATTTCAATAAAATCCACCACACAAGTTTATTCTATCAGACTGATCCATGGGTCAGAAGCCCAAGTGCACATGTAATTTAGAATAAGGTGTTTCCAGGCCACTTGATTCTTCTTCAGATTAGTATGAATCCCTCATATAATACATGGAGAGGTAGAGCAGCACAGAAAGCAGCATGGAAAGCAAAGCTGAAGAGAGGAAAATGACCTCTTTTCTCATACTACTTATTTTTCCAGAAACATGCTATTGAATCACACAATTATTTCTAACTTAACTACTGACAGGGAGAAAAAGTTCAGAAATATGATTTAGACATGGACAAAATAACTGTTCTTACTGGTAGATGGATTTTCAGGTGTCAGACTATTCAGTAGGATAGTTTCAAATGATGGTCATAGTTCATATTTGTATGGTACCTTACACTCTGCTCTGCCTTCTGTCACATTTGATAAGGAAATAGTCCACTTTATTGAAATTTCAACTGCAAGCCTGTATAGAGAGTAATGACACATTTTTAGGGCATTTTCCATTCTGGCTATCTGGTGCTATTATTGAACATTTCAACTCATTGCCCATGCTTTTTGCAGCATGATCATACCTTTTATTTCTTTCTCAGCACTCTTTCTGTTAGCTGTTGCTCACAGAAATCTCCAGTACTGGATGCCAAGGTACAAAGTAAGGCTGCACAGTCCAGGCCTGTGGACCTCATATCTTAAACAGGAATCTCCTACATTTACTGTGTGCATCCTTCTGTCACTCTCAGAAAGATGCTGGTTTTCTCCTTCAGTTTCCCTGACCCTACAAGTATCATTTTACATCTGGTACTTTTCTTTATCTGAACCAGAGCCAAAACAACTCACCATAGGCTGAATACATGCATTAGTAGATTAAAAGCTCTGTGAGTTTGTTCTCAGATTTGATTTTCTGAATCAAACAATGCATGGAAAGAAGGGGGATAATGGGTGTATTGTTTGCCTTGAAAAAGTAGGATGTCTATAAATGAGAAGATGAACAAAAAACAACTAGAAATTACCAAAATGTTGATGCAGCTCAATTTCAGTCCCCAAAACTACAGGCAAGAAAATGAACTGCATCTCAATGACTTGTAAAAGAAATCTGGGGCATTGACTACAATGAGCTTGAAGCTGCTCTAATGAAATCATTCCATCAGATGTGTGCAAACAGCTGGAAGAGGAAAACAGCTGGTGTAAAGGCCCTGGGATAAATTGCTCACCAAAGTAACAGAAACTGCAGAAATATGTCAAATTCATTCAAGTTTCAAGGAGAAAAGACAGCTGCTGACCACACTGGTGCAAAGGAAAAGGTGGCTGCCAAAAAAAAATCAAAGGTTATGAGCCATGAAACATCCACAGCATCCACACAATAGATCCTCTCTTCCCAGCAGCTCTCATGGGACTTTTGCCACTTCTGGGAGCTCACAGAATGGAGGAAAATCAGTTGCTGGAGGTTTCACCAAGCTGGTCCTGCACGTTCACACAGAAGGGAGCCTCCACTGATGACAAGACTGCTTCAAGCAAGCCCCTGTCAATCCCACTGTTGCAGCTGTGATGCACTGGGACTCCTGGGACCTGCCCTGGGACTCTGATGGGACAGTGGATGATGGGGAGGGAAGGTGACACTGTTTGCCAGAAGCTGGTGCAGCAGCCCCAAGGCTTTTGTTTTCCTGTATTTGATGTGTCATTGCAATGCTGTCAATATTTGAGCTAATTTTTGATGCAGAACTAGTCCATCTGCTCCTTGCTATCGGAAATACTTAATTTATCATCACACTTTTTCCAGTTTTCAAACTTATGCTGCTAAGAGAGCTCAAACGTAATCACATGCATCTTGTGAGTGGGGTAGAGCAAACAGAAAGGCCACAGCACAGCTAGCTCACCCACTCATCCTTTCACAAATCCATGCTTTCCTGATAAAGTGCTTTACAAACTAGTATTAAACATCAAAAAGATTAAGCTTTTGACATGAAGGAAGCAGCTGGATCATGGCTTGGTGTGCAGTGGGTGAACAGTAACTGAAAGAAAGCCTGTTTAATGTCAAATACAATGGGAACTTTAGGGCACATTGTAGGAGACATTTGTTTATTTTTAATTTTGTACAATGGACCACCCTCACTCTATTCACACACACACACAAGTAAATTAGATGATACTTAATTTTCTTTATCTCCCATGGAAGGGTAGAAGGCTGGGTCAATTCAGCCAGAAGAAACGTGATTTCCAAGAGTGCCCACAGTTTCATTTCAAAGCTCAGATCAGTAAAGTATTCCTGTGCCTTAGAATAAAGACTTGTAAATATGTACTTGCCACCTGATTTTCTTTGTAATATAACCAGGGGGTATGTTGCAACAAGTGATAATTGGAAAACAACCACATGTGAGAAATCACCTTCCTTCAGAAAGGAGACAGCCAAAAATAGAACTGAGCAGATCACAGCCCAGGGCACTCCAGGGTCTTTCCACATGAATGAGAGCGAGTGGAAATGAAATGGCAAAATCAGAGCTGATGACAGCCAGCCTGCCTGCTAGACGTGACCTGCAAATGGATTTTAAAACATTTCCAACTACTATCACAATTCAGGCTGCATATTCTTGTTACCCACACACAGAGGGACATTTTAGAGGGAAATGGATGGCTTTTTTTCTGGCTATACCTCTTAGTAAATATGAGGTAACCCCAAACTCCTTGGCTTGGTCTATGGTATCTGCTATGCATCTTTCTGTGCCAAGCACTCTTATTTCAAGTTCAGCAAATCATTTTAGGAATAATGAAACTGTCATTTCCATCAGACATGAATGTTGTGCCAGCCCTGGCTTGGGGCTAGGTAGCAGGATTCACTGTGCAGGTTGGGGCTTGGCAGAAGGAGGTGGGCAGGATGGGTTTCAAGAAGGTAGTGGGTTTTTAGGAGCAGGAGATGAAACCCAGGGTCTATTTGGTCTCATATCGTGCTTTCAGGGCTGGATGGCTGCAGGTTTGGATAGGGCAAGATACCCCAGATATCTGGGAATCTTCCAGGTGTGTGTCTGGTCACCAGATTGACCACTACACAGGTCAGGTGTCTGTATATCAGGGTAGCTTATTCAACATCAAGAACATTTTCTTTTTGCTTCTGATAAAGTGGGGGGGAGAACAAGATACGCTGAGAGTGCACTAGAGAGCCCCACCGTACCTAGGCTGATGCCATATCTGGATGGAAGCGTTGTCCAAGGAAAATGCAATTTTGTCTAAGGTTATTTTAAGGAGGGATTGAACATCCCATCTGAATTCTTGCTCTTTGACAGAAGCCACATCCATTTTCTACAAGTTTTTTCAAGGTTACCTGTTGAGCAGGACAGCCTGATTAGAAATTTGAATTGAAGGATTCAAGGACAGGCTTCTGCTACGGCACGTGCTCTTTGTGCCCACCTTCACCACACCAAACACTTTAAGAGGATAGTGACCATGAGGATTTTACGTGGGCGTGGCAACAGCTAGCAGAAAACAACTACAAAAGGACAACAAAACAGGAAAAGAAAATAGCAGACTAGTGATCAGTATTGAACCGTGATATTCATCTGGCGGCCAATTCTCTGCCTAACTCCCTTTGGCCCGCAAGTGGCATGTGCCGAGGCAGGCAGTTTGCCCATGTCTCTCTTGAGCCCCAAAAGACACCATTGCTTCCATCTATCTTGTTCAACCTGCAAAATGTTAAGGGGCTATCATCCTTCTCTGCACTGTGGTTTTAATTGCACCAGTCATTTGTAGTGCTTGGTAGGTTTATATTTCAGGGAAAGGAGTTACTTCTCTGTGGTTCTGTCTCCAGCAGTGGTCACAGTGTGGGTGGTGGGTCAGACAAGGAGGTCTCTGCTCAGACTGCCTCCTCCCCTGCCAGCTAAAGCAAAAGGGCAGCAAATAAGTTAACTGACCAAACTGGCCAGTGACCTCATAATTACAATGTTTGAATGTTTTTTGTGTTCTCTTAGCATAATGAATAAGGAAACAGTGAGGGAGTGGTTGACATCAGCCCAGCAAAGTCCTCTGGGATGACCATAGCACTTGGTTACAGAGGTCATGTCTTCCCATGAAGTGATGAAGACCATCTTTCCACAAGACCATTTCTGTTTGTTACAGCACTGGTGGTGAGCAAGAGCAAGAAGTAACACAGCACCAGCTCCCACAGAACATGTTTGCCAGCATTTCTGGCCAAGACCATGGGGTTTTCCCCAGACAGCCCAGCTCCATGGTCCCACACTCCAGGACTGAAGTTCCAGCTTCACTAACTGCTCTCCTGAAGTCCAGGGAAGCGAGTTCTTTGTGTGCCCTTCTGGCTGCCCTAAGGATCTTGAACTCCACCATTTCATGGTCACTGCAGCCAAGGCTGCCCTTGACCTTCACACTGCCCACCAGCCCCTCCTTGTTGGTGAATACAAGGTCCAGCATAGGAACTTTTCTCATTGGCTCCTTTATCACTTGGATAAGCAAGTTGTCACCTGTGCATTTCAGGAACCTCATGGATTGCTCATGCTCTGCTCTGTTGCCCCTCCAACAGATATCAGAGTGGTTGAAATCCCCCATGAGGACCAGGGCTAGTGAACATGAGGCTGCTTCTGTCTGCCTATTGAGGGCCTCATCCACTTGGTCTGCCTGGTTGGGTGACCTGCAGCAGATCCCCAGTATAACATCTCCTGTCCCTGCCCTCCCTTTAATCCTGAGCCACAAGCTCTCAGTCAGCTCCTCATCCATTCTGAGAATGGATAAATATACCTTGTCCTGATTTTTGCCAGAAATTTCTGAGTATGGGAAGGACACAAGGAAAATTTTTTTTCAATTCCAGTTACTGTAGGAATATTCTTTTTCCCCTGTTTTGTGGTAACTCTGCTCTGAAGGTAGGACATCAGCTGGATTCATTGTACTTCATTTATCAAGTCTGCAAAGACACATGGAAGACATCCCTTGAGGGATGGGAAGTTCTGATACTCAGAGAAATAAAATTTAATATCTACTTTGCTGGTATAATGGAAAATTTTATTACTTTCAAAAATGTATTTCAAGTTGGGAGACAAAGGTTTTAGGCAGATCTTTTGGAGAAAATTCTGGTTTATTTAAAATCAATATAAAAGTAGATTAAATCTCTTCCCAGACATTAATGTAACATACTTTAATCTGCTTCAAGAAGTCTGTCTTATGAAAAATCTGAGTTTGTATAACTGATAGTCAGGTTTATCAGGGGACATCCTACAGGTAAACTCAGTGTTAACATTAAAGCATCCTAAACACTGGGAAGTGTCTGTAAAACTAGGCAAAAAAAAACCCCAAACTAGAAAATTAGAAAATCCAGAGTTAACCGAAAAAATGCATATGAAAAACACCTGGGCAAAAATCTCAAATGTAAAATAATGTAGCAGCAGTAACTTCAGCAGACAAACTAGAACTGGTATCTTGAAGACACAAGCACAGTTTTGTCTTCTGCTCTTCTGGCAGTGCCTAGGTAATCAGCTAAGATTTGATACCACTGCCTGAAAGCTAATGTCTCAGAGTAAAACTCCATCCTCTGGTTTTAATGCTCTGCTTATTTATCAGTAGACTTGCAAAGCAGAGAGAGCAAGACATCACCAGTGAACTTCAGCTGTGGTTGGTCTCTTACTTAGATGGGACTCTCATGACCAAGAAGGTCTGAGATATCTATCTCAGTGCCACGAAGGGATGCAAAGGTAGGTCCAGCACAGCCCTGTGATGGCCTGTAACTGGCACCACTGCTAAGGAGGTTGGTTGTCCTGGATGCTGCTCTGGGATGGTGACAAAGCGCATCAGACCTGCCTGAGCCTCCAGTAACAAACAGGTTGAGAAATGGCAGCCTCCAGAATAAGAAAATAGGTTCTTTTTGGAGGATATCAAGGAGGGATACTGTTAATCTAGTACCATAAAAAAAAAATAGTACTTCACTACAGGAAAACTGGTGTTCCTCCCCAAAGTTCTCCTGAAAAAAACTGTTCTGCCACATGTTTCCAGTGCTCACCAATATGAACTCTGTGTAATTCCCTCAGCTCCAGTATATGTTGATGCCACTGTCCTTGTCTCCATCCTTCAGGTCAGTCAGCATCTTCCCATACTTCATGCATGGACAGTGCATGAATGGCTCCCTGCCTGGAAGGTGTCCTGACACAGCCCTATTGGCGTGAGCCATCCTCCTTCCTGCTGCTCTTAGGATCAAAAGCACCAGGTGCTTCCCTGTGTCCCTACATTCCAGCCAACAGACAGTGTTTTGTACCAGGGAACAGGCCATGTACCACATACCTAGATTAGCAAACAACACTCACGTACACTTTCAACTTGATGAACAATCTGAAAAACTGGAATGTCATTTCAACACTGCTTCCATTGGATCTGCAAGAGAAAACTAGAAACAAAGTCATTCATATGGGGAAAAAAGGGAACTCTTTTATGTTACTGGAGCTAGATTTGTGATGCTTTGCTAAGCTAAGCATTGCAGTTGATAGCAGATCTGTGCCAGAAGTGCCCTGGGATGGGAATTTATGGGAGTGGAGAGAGAGCAATTGCCAGTAAGGGTGAGAATAATAGTCCTCCAAGGACTTTCTTGTAAAGACCGTTCCCTTCTGGGCTGTTTCCTAACTGGATAATTTAAAATAAGTTTTTATATTCTCTGTCTGGAATATTTAGCTCTTACGGGTTGTTTTTATCAGTTGAGTAGATTGATTTGAGCTAGCTGTGATTACCTCCTGGGGAGGCTTGGCCTTTCCTGGGAGGTTTGTTTTCTGGTGCTGATCTTCTAGCTCCCTTGAACCTCCTAAAACCTTCTGAGACCTCCCCTTGTTCAGGAGCAGTCCTTCCCTGTCCCACCTGGCTGTAAACACTTTGGGAAGCACAGCTTTTTCAACAGGACGCTTGTCACCCAAAGTTGCCACCACTTTTTGAGTGTGTGAGTGACCTTGACTTCTGGGATTTCAGATGAAGGCTCCCAAAAAGCTAGTTAACTTAAACCCCAAACAAGAAGGAACTGGACAATTACATTCAAAGTTTTGCCACATATCTAAATTCCATGGGAGCATTGTTAAGATGTGATCTGATTCTAACTAGCAGGATGAAGGGACCCAAAAAGATTCTTCTGCCTAGAAGACCTTTCAGATTTGAGGATAGAAGAGGAAGGGAATAGAAAGAGCCTCAAAATCTGTTTTCTGTACAACTAAACTTCTCCATGGCAAAGAAAGCATATGGTATGATTGCAGAAACTCATTAATGCAGACCTTTGGGAGACACCACGATTAAGCAAAACAGAGCCAGATGAACATTTGAGAGAAACAACAAATTGCCAACACTGGAGAAAATAACTGAGAGCCAAGCGACTACAGTTGCAGACTCATGAAAGGAATGAGGAATGTGATTTCTGGGAAAGACTTTTTCTGAAAAAGGTTTCTGGCTCTGTGAGACCAGTCCAGGCATGGAGGGAGTAGGTTAGCTCAGTCTTCAGTGGTGGTGCAGACAGATATTTAGGTTGGTAGCAGAGAGCTAATGATATTTTTCTGTGGACTGTTTCTACTTTGTCATACTTTAAATATTTCAAGAATGTAAGATCCTTCCCTGGACTGCTTAGATTCTTGGTCCTTCTTTTACAGTGAGGTCCTCTAAAATTAAAATACCAGCACAGAAATGACATGAAGACAAGTTTCCTTCCCCTTCCAGAAGAAAGTATGGAGTCATGATAGAAGATATATACATGTGACCTCACACACATCCTTCAGTCAGCAGGAAATTAGCTCCTTTAAATCTTTGTTTCTTGGCCTTTTGCCCACCATTACATGGCTTTCATCAAGAACTCATACCTACCAGGCTTTATTGTGCTTCTAAACCCCAAGCCTGGAAAAGAAGATCTAATTTAACTGATTGGAGGAAAAAAATACGGAGAAATTACAATTTGTAAGGGATTATTTTAAGTGCTAGCTATTTCTACTACATTTAACTGGGATCTGAAAGCTGGTTATAGGAGGATGTGTTTTAAACACATGCAGACTATGTATTGTGGTGATGATTTGTCAAATCACGAGCCAATTAGTTCTGCAATCAAACTTAATAAATGTAGCACCTCATTGCTACCTGTACCTTTAGGTTAAACTGAATTTCTTTATCTTGTGTTAGGAACAGAATTATTTTGGACAATATTAATTAGAAGCTGAAGTTTTCAAATAATATACTAAAACCACACACATTAATACAAAAATAGAAGTGCTACCCTTAGGAGGTAGAACCACCAAAATCTAAAGAGTAAAAGTAGTCTTATCTTTCCTTCCAGTACAGTAAGCATGTTTTGGTTATGTTTTTCCACTTATATCTTATTTGCATGTGAGGTAAAGGTGTGCTTTGCTTTACAATACAGAGTGAGCATGCATAGCCTTGGTTCCAGAAATCTGTTCCTTTGACAGAAAACATCTTGGCCCTAAAATTAAGCAGAAAACTCTGTTACAGCTGAAAAACTGGGCCTCAGGGACCATGGAAAAAGGTTTTGAAGAAAAACTGCAGAGACAGCATGTTCATGTTTGTACCCGTGGATTTTTGAGCAGGTAGGTAACTTTGTCATATCCTTGTCCCTGCAGCTGAGCTGCAGGCCCTGGCTTTCATCCTGCTGAATCCACCTCCACAGCTGGCAGACCTTATGCCTCCACCTTGTTCGAGATGAAAACCCACAGTCCTCTCACTTTCAGTCCAGCCTCAGGGCTTCAGAGTCCTGTGGCTCCGCTATACGTATGCCCAGCACATCTGGCTGGATTTGGTACCCACTGTATTTCCCTTGGGGTGTGAATGATCTGCACATCACACTGAACCAGAAGGGCCTTTTCCTAAGAGAAACAGCACTTACTGAGTCATAAGAACAAATTCTGCTCTAAATGCAAAATTATTTTAGGTAAGGTTATAGGCATACTTATCTATCTAGACCCGATGTTGCTCTCTGAGGTAGGCTCAGCCTCCTTCTCCCCAGGCTCTTTGTATCTACATCTGCCTTCCAGGGAACAGCTCTGGGCAACCAGGACAGGGAGCACGAGCTGCATCAAAAACTTTATCCACAGTTGTGTGCACCAGAAACTAAGGTGCTTGCTCAGTTGTGCCTCATAAAAGGCAACACGTTGGTAATCAGTAAACCTGTCAAACATCTGCAATGCTCTGATGGTCCTGTCACCGCTGCTGACAGCACAAGTGAGACAAGAATGACAGTGGCTGTAGCACAAAGCAACTTTGCTGACATGAAGGATGGTTTAAGTATTCCCGATACATTCCTCTCACATGCGGTGGGTCTGCCCTTCTTGAGCTTGGTTTTAAACCTTTTTAGTATTAGGGTTACCTGCTTAGCTCCAAGCAGAGCCTCCCTGTAATTCCACAGGCTTCGTAGCAAACGTGACAGAGATCCCAGCTCAAATTCTCACTGCAGGGAGCAGCCTGCCACAAATAACGAACTGGAACTGTTTCTCACAGATGTGAGGATGAAACTTAGCACTGGAAGCACCCAGTGTCTTCCACACTTATTTCAGTCTTGAGAAATGATCAAGGAAAACCTGCAGCTTGTGTTGCTAAGTAGCTGCCACCATAACAAACCTTTTCATGCCTTTTCTGGCTCATTGCTGCCTCCCTCAGCATCGAGACTAGCTACAAGTTGCATTCATGTAATCACAAAATGCAAAATGGTACATTTAGTTTCTTTTAAGAGTCTCTCATCAGTTATTTGACCAATCATAGAAGCATTCTGAAGTTAAGCATCAAATTTGGGTTTTGAGTCCAAATACTAAGCTGCTTCTCCTATTTTTTTCTGACAACATTGACTGTGGTTTCTTATTCCTTAAACATCAGCATTTCTCTTGTTTTGGAGATTAGTCCTGTAGTCAAGGAATAAGAGAATCAGCTTAAATTGTACAAAAACAATCTTAGCTGAACTTTTCTGCAAAAATGCTCAGCAGTGGAAAGGTTTATGGTATTCCAATCCCTTTGTTTTAGAGTTAACAATCCACTGTGATGTGTGGTACACACTGCCTGTGAAGCACACATTGACTTTAATTCTGGCTTACTCTCAAGTAATGCGAGGACTGGATATACTAACTTGCACAAAATGAAGAGAAAGCCAGTGCAGACACATCCTCTGGCAGAGGCTGGACTTGAGCTCTGTCATAGAAATACCCAATTTGAGGGAGAACATTCAACTTCTGCCTTGGCAAAACAGAACATTAATACTGGTGTGCAAGTTGATGATAAACATGCCAATCCACCAGTTTTAGCCAGTGCTGGGACTCCTGAATTCAAACAGCTTTATTGTGAGTAATTTTCTTAGACTGATTTAACACACATGCAAAGTTGGCACAGCCATCCCAAAAAAACAATCCTCACCCCTTCCCTTTATTCTCCTGCCTGGTGCTTCTTGTGTTATGCTGGCACGAGTTTCTGTATGGCTGCCCGGCATGCAGGATGTAGGAATTGATCCAGCTGGAGGAAGAAAAACATGTTTCTTTTGGTGGGTTTTACCCTGAATCAGTTCCCACCATCCCCAAACCTAGATAACTAAATCGTACAAATAACTGCCAGCACTACCTGGGCACTGTGAGACAAGGAAGAGCAAAGTATTCCAAGAAGGTAGCAGAACAGTTTAATTTAGAGAGGAGTCCTTGCATGGAGAAAGCTACTGGCTTTAAACCTCCATCCTCTCTAGAAGATGCTAAGTATCATGAACAAATCTGTGTTTCTCATCACATGTATTCTTGATCAATGTCAAACAACATTCATAAACATCTGTGATTAAAGGTCAACCACACAGTCCTCAGTTATTTAGTGTTAGTTTCAGGCTATGTTATAATGCTTGATGTTTTTATTGAAAACAAAAGTTGGGCAAACAAGAAAAGCAGGGGGGCTAGGGAAGGGAGAACATGTAGAGACCTAGCTCATGACAGCCAAATGACTTCTTGTGTGCTTCCTGGCTGCTGGGGAATAGCTAGGGCCAAATGAAATGGGAGGGTGTGTTCTCCCAGAAAGTTTCTGGCACTTTTTTCTACTTATAACACAACATTAACATTAGCGTTTGGCTAATATGAATATTTTCTCCTAGCTGAGTTTTTTGATTGTTTTGGACAATGAAAATGTTTCGAACTAAAACAAATGTAGAAACAGCTCCTGTGAGAGTAACAATGGAAAACCTTCCCTTTTTCTAACTCCTATTCTTGTCTCTCTGGTGAATGTATCAGACATTCAGAAGTTAGCAAGAAACGCAGAGAACTGTTCTTTCTTCCATTTGTGTTGGGACAATCTATTTCCTGGTCCTTCAGCTTTTCTTCTTGCAGAAGTTCTCTGTATATAACCTAGCCAATTCTTGTAGGTATAACAAAAAAAAAAAAAAATCTTTGAAAAAGCACAAGCAGGTACATGATAACCACTCAAGGAAATATGTTCCACAAGCAGTGGACACTTGAGAGCTTTGGAAACAGAAAAACTTACCAGAACTCCACTCCCCGTCCACCTTCCCACTCCCCTCCCAAGTAATGTTACATGCCACCACACAGACAAACACATGGCAGTGCAGTGACAATATAAAGTGGAGAATAACCCTCTGAAGTTTGACTTCCCTTATTTGCAGGTGTAGGAGCACATTAGCTGGAAAGACCAAAGCAGAAAAGGCAGTCTAGTGTCTACAAAAGATGAGCACAGCTCAACATCTTTAACACCATATACCTGACCCTCCAACAAAGTCCCCAAAGCAAAGCTGCAGATGACAGCTGCTAGTTAGGTTGCTAACCAAGTTGGTTTAAAATTCTGAAGTGTGAGTTCCAGTGATACCTTCAAGTCAACAGTTAAGTTAGAACCTGCCTTATAAAATGTTTTGTGAATTAGAGCCCTCTACTCGTGCCTTTCCCAGAAGCAGAGAGCTATTTCACCTACAGATGTAGATAACATTACCTGCCTTCCTCCCTTCCACCCCAGCTGGAACTGAGAGCAGAGCGCTCTCGAGGGAGAACTGGACCGGTATATCTTCAAGGTGATCAAACACACAAGGCAGAAATTCATTCAACAACTGAATCTCCTTGCATGAATATTTCCTTAGATTCATGAACTGTTTTCCTTTTCACCTATCAAAAAGGCGTAGTTTTGAAAGCAGGGCATGCATAGTAGTCACTGATGTAAATACTTAAGATCTGCAGACAATACAAACCTGCTGCCAGTGGGGAAGATGGAGCACCGAGAGGTATTCACAGCAGTTCCTTCCCTTCACTGATGCAGTGTAACACTATAGCCAAACACACCAGACACATTCCAGCCTGAACAGTATTTTACATTAATATTATTGATCAGATCTAAATCCCACATAAAACTGGTTTCTGAAAAGTAGATGGTATTACTGAACTGCTAGGAAAATGGCTTCTTACCTAGTAAAAACTAACTGAATGCTTATGGTTAATTCCTTTAAAACTGTTTAGACATTTGGAGGGGACTATTAAAAAAACCCACAGATGCTGTACTAAGTACTCCAATATCTTTGTAAAGAACAGCAGTCATAGGGAAACCAGAATAAATGCTGATCACCTGTCTGCACAGAGTAAGGGAATATACTTCTAGTAGATATAGGAGAAACATAGAAAGCAAATGCTTTGTCCATGACCACTGCTTAGACCTTATTCAAGAGCTGATCAGTATATTACCGTGAAGCCTGATTTCAAAGAAATGTAAATCTGTCGGTACTACTTCCAGGCCATGTTCAAAACTAGTAACGAATCCTGGACATTATAAAGCAGAGCTTGCATTCACTACCTCAGATTATATTTAGTGTCATCGGGAGCACATATTTGGACAAAATCAGCTTGTCATGAGTGCTGATCCCAGTGGTGTAAGAAAAAGCAAAACCAATGATAAAAATGTCCTAGATCACTGATGTAACAAAAAGGTAAACAGCTACCTTTCATTGTAGTCCAAGTATGTGAGTTCCCATGCTTCTCTCCCTCACAGAGCTTTAACCACAGGAATGAAAAATCAAGTCATTTTGCAGTGCAGGCAAGCTGTACACATATGCACGCTCAGGCTAGCTCCACACCAGCCAGCCTGCATCCTACAGACTCAGAGCACAACAAAGTCAGTCCCACTGCTTTCACAGGTAGCTCAAAAGCAGTCGTCACTCTGGTGTGGAGCCCAGATCCAGGTTGGTTCTTCAACTTCCAGAGACAGCTCATGTCAAGACAATTCATGACCCTGGGCTCTGAATGAGCTCTGCAGGTAGCCCAAGTGACTCCACGGGAGATGCACTGTTTCTACAGGATTGGATCCAAGTGTCTGGATCTACCAGGAGCACTTAACTTCAGCAGCACTGACATACCCACATGGAGAGGCAATTCTAGAAGGAAGGGAACAACAGAGCTAAAGGAATTCAAGCTGGATAAATTCTAGCATTCAGAAGGGACTGGCATGGAGATGAATCACATTTTATAGACAGCGTCCCCTGATTTTCTACACAGACATTCCTAGCATAGAACGCTTGAACAAAACCACAGCACGGCTAGTAAAATAACTCTTCCTTCCTAATGGCAAGAAATCGGTTTACATATTCAAGCTTTAAATCACTCAAAGAGCTAAATTATTACACTTCCACTCCTAATACCAAAACAAGCAACCTGTAAATGCTAGGTCCCTACTACATAAGTGAAAGGTGTTCAAACAAGATACAGAGCTAATACATAACAGCTTATAACACAACTTTTATTAGAAAAGTTATACATAACAGCATCAACTATTTTCAAGAATATTAACCTTGAAAAGCAACAAAAACAGACTAAAAATGTATAACAAGAAACTAATGACCTTTTCTATAATTAAACATTCAAGTTATCTACAATGTCTCTTTTTACAAAGGGGAAAAAAAAAAAATCATGGTTTTACAGGCACATCATGTTGAAAATAAAGCTGCAGTAACTTTATACAATTAACTTTTCCAAGGATTATTAAAACATGGTTATCATGTAGTCTCAGATTTTTTTTAAACATTCACATAATTTTACAGTTGAGTATACACTGAAATTTCAGAGTCCCAAAATTATTTCACAAAAGTGCCAACATTAAAACCAGAACCTTCAGTGTGAATAATTTTGCCCTAAAAAAAGTTAAGACAGGTTTCTATAATCAACATATTCACATAATTTCTGGTGCTACCTGGTCTAACAGTAAAGCTTCATTCTTTGTAAGTAAAATCAAGTGGGACTTCTTTTGCAAAACAGATAAAATGTTTTGAACACAGGAGTGTGCATTATTGGAAAAATTCATACTAAAACCATAAATATATCCAAAGAGCCATTAACACACTACACAATTAAGTGGAACTGTGCCCGTTTGTACTGTATATTCAAGTTTGCTGCCCTTTCGGTACAGGTGGTATCTGAATTTAGCATCTTTACAAAGGCAATCTGTTCAATTTCTCTTATTCTTATTCCCATATGCCTACTTAATAAAAATCAGATAATTTACAATCTAGAAGTCTGTTTTAAAAAGTCTGGAGTTTATATACAGCTCTAACAAACCAAAAGCATTCTGATATCTTAAAGGTTTAAATGAAATGACTAGAGTTTTTATTTGACGCTTATTAACAGTGATTAGCCATTATCAGTAGTGGACCATAATGAGGTGACAAGTGAAAAGGAATGTTTCGTCTAAAATGCCTAACACATGTTCTGTCCTTTCATGTATGCAATAGTATCACATAGAGGAAGTGCTTTCCACAGACACCCGTTTCCCCTTAGCATCAAGGGCTACAAAAATCTGACTGCAAAAATGCAGTGACAACACAAGCTGACATATCAGGCACTACCTTTCATATTGGCAGCTTTAAGAGACCCACGGTATGCACAAAGATCTAGGGAAGGGGAGAAAAACCCACTACTATGAGAAGCAGACTGAACATTTTAGACGAGTTTGGCAAAGTTTTTAATCAGACAATAGGTTGGCCATTCAGGTTTACTTGTATAGGTTAAAAATATCACTATTCAATCAACTAGTCAAATTATCGTAAGACATCTTCATCGATACTCAACATTACATGCACGAATATTGCACACATCTGCTCTGAGTTGTTAAAACAATCTTCATCTGGGTCCTTGAGCTGCCTGGTTTCTGCAGTTAGAACTCAAGTCACCCACCCCAGCAGTTTCACTAAAAATTTAAGTGGTAAATTTAAAATACAAAAACCAAAATAACCCAAAAAGAGAACCAAGGACTTTATACAGACAATAAAATCTAAATTTTCTGCAATGGTCTTGTGGGCCCTACAGATGGGGCAATACATGTACGCACTAGTGAAACAAACACTAGCTCTGCTGTATCTAACCATTCAAATAATATGAAATCTGGGACCAGGTGTTGCAATGATGTCACTGTAAGGCTCCTCCTGTGTCAGCTCTATAGCTTGCTGCTTTTTAAGTACCAGGAAACTGTAGAATTTTGCAGCTGCTTGTTTTCTATTTGTATTTCTGCACAGCTCAAGCAAACTGATAGATTCTGCTCCAGTCTTAGCAAGAGCTCTCTGAAAAACAAACATTGATATCACAAATTAAATAGAGAAGTACACACAAACAAGAACATCCACTGGCAAGATTATGTTTGTTGTCACCCAGGACGCTGAGAGATTGGAAAGGACTTGACGCTGATGGGGACATTGCAACACGTGTATGAAAATTTCTATATGGATCTTTTTCTATATGAAACCAAGTAGGCTTCCCAGAGATATGCGAAAAAATCAGTCTTGGATCTGTGCAACTTACTCCAGAAACACTGTAGTAGTGTTTTTATAGTATTTTTTTTGACTACAGAACAAATGTTTTTAAATAGTTTATTTCTCAAAATAACTCCAAAAATAATCATGATCTATTGTTTAAAACAAAATTTCAAGAGCTAAAAAGATGCATAATTTTCCCAAGCTGAAAGCCTGCTTATTTCTTAAATTCCTCTGTTTGTCTGAAACTAAGTACCCAAAGTCACTTACATTTTTTCAAAGTCTTGGCTAGAATATGAAAAATTCAGGAAAATACATCTGTTTGCTGGCTAGAACAACAACTGACGTGTTCAATTTAAAGCAGAACCGTCTGCTCTGGAATATCTACTAGATGAAAAGATATTAGGATGGCCAAACCAAATTACTTTGTATTAAACAGATCTTAACTTCATTACAGACTTAATGTTTCAGCCATCCAGTGTGATCCTCTTTTAAGCACATGGAAGAAAGAATTGGAAAAAAAAAAAAAAAGCAGCTAGACATGGTCCAGAAGAGAATTCTTAAGCTCTTTTCAGAAATTGATGAAACATTCAGAAAGGAAAACATTACACAACACTACCAACTAAACATCTGCATACTTTAAAAATTTCTTCTAAGTAACAGTTGTACTGGTTTGGGCTGGGACAGAGTTAATTTTCTTCAAAGCAGCTCATATGGTGCTATGTTTTGGATTGGAGCAAATGTTTTTATTTTGGAGCTAGTAGGCTGGGGGTGCACAAGAAGGTGGGAGGGGACACAGCTGGGACAGCTGACCCCAACTGATCAAAGGGATATTCCATACCATATGATGTCATGCTCAGCAATAAAAACTGGGGGAAAGAAGGGAGGGGGTGCGCACATTTGGGGTTACAACATTTGTCTTCCCAAGTAACCATTATGTGTAATGAAGCCCTACTTTCCTAGAAATGGCTAAATGTCTGCCTGCTGTTAGGCAGCAGTGAATGAATTCCTTATTTTGCTTTGCTTGCACACACAACTGCTGCTTTAGATAGTTTAATAGCTACCTCAACCTACACGTTTTCTTGCTTTACCCTGCTGATTCTCTCCCTCATCCCACCAGGGGTTAGTGTGCAAGCAGCTGTGTGGGGCTGAGCTGACTACCAGGGTTAAACCACAGCAACAGTTTAGAAATTGTAACTAGTAGAATTCTTGCAGGTGTGCAAAAAACCCAACTTATATCACATTAGTCTACAATGTAATCTGAACTAAATTTAGGTGTGTTTAAGTGTCATAAAGACTATTTATGAGTTTAAAATTAAGGTTTCATTGTTTAGAGATGTAAGCAAGTAATTCTTACAATCTAACTCTACTACCGTTTTCCAGAAATGTAAAAATTTTGCTTGATTATATCATACTTTTGAGAAACTTGACAGAATATGAAATACTACTACATCTCAGTTTACTGAAGTCAGCCGCATTCACTCCCCCAGTCTACGATAATGGAACTCCAGAGATACAATAATGACAATGAACTTTTATCAGCAGCGATAAAGCCTATCAATTTTACAGAAAATTGAGGATTACTTTGGAAAACAAACAGCTTAGATGGAACTGAAACACTTCAGTGACAGTAGAATCTCAGGAACTGCCAAAATGTTTAAGGGAACAAAGGGGTAGGAGCCACAAACTAGACTGAAAGGCAAAGGCAGTCCAACAGTGTCTGAAGTACAAATACAGAGACTTATATGCAAACAAACAGCAGTCTGCACTTAAGCTCAAGTGTATACTAAGGGTGTTCAATTATCTTATCAGAAAAAAGCTCTTAGTTCTAGCAAGCAAGAATCCATCCTATAAAGATTATCTGTCTGTGCAGACCAAAACCACATGCTGAACAGTAATGCTGCACCTCAGCCAAGGTCAGTTTCCCACAGTTGTTATAGATTCAGGTTATCATAGCATGGAAATTTTCAAACTAGCCTAGCTGGGAGTAAACATCCAGTAAATGGTTTTATCCCTAGACCTTGATGAGGTTTGCCTAGGGTCACATCGCACAAAGTCAGAGGTGCTAAGGTTTGATTAAAACCACAAACCAAATAATTTTAAAATTTTAATTTCTGGGAGTCTAACTTGCACACAAAGTGTGACCATAAAGGCTAAAAAAGATTTAAGCAAAAAATTTTACTTCAAAAGTTCTTGGGAGAAGAGTGACAGTTGTATTATGATTTAATCAGTTACAAGCATTTTTCTTCCCCTCCAAGACTGAACTATGTAGCCTGTAACACCTACTGCAAAAAAAACCCACTCTTAACCTTTTAACTCTAGTCAAAAGTGTTGGTGGGCACACTCAAAAGCTACTTTAATATAAATCAAATTATCATGTGTACCTGAAGTCCATGAAGCATTTGTTGAGTTCTCTTGTTCCATCTCCTTTCTTCTTGATCCTGATCACCCCCTGTGCCATCTTCTTCCTGCAAGTGTACAAAATTCACACATTTACAAAGCAATAATCTTTTCATCCACTGAGTTATGAAATTAAAAACATTTCTAGTTATCACTGCAGCTTTTTTCTTCTGATCAAGTCAGAAGGCTTAGATAACTTGAGTCACAGGATACATCCAGGAGAGGCAGGAAGTGGGACAGAGGAAGACACACATGTAATTGATGTACCATAGTAAGGTTGCTTGCCACTGACTATACTCAAAATGTTATGCTGACAATTAGTAAAACAAAGAAGTTCAGTCATTATAGCTGAATGAGAAGAGACATTTCAGTCTAATCTAGGACTTCAAGTACTGAACCTGTGCAGTATCAGCAATGCTTTTATTTTTGCAAACGTTACCAAACACAGACATGTTCTCATTTCACTGTGGAAACAGAACCATTGAAAAAGAAAATGGGTTGCTGCTAGAAGCTGTGAGGGTCACCTATAACAACTCAGCTCCCCATGTCACCTACACAGAGCAGTACTTGTTTATGGAAGATGTGTTATATATGGCTTTTACAATAAAAACTATTTTGAATCAGGAATTTTAAAAATTACCATAAAAGTGACACATGCAAGCAGTATCTGCTTTGTTTCCAGTCTTGAAATCAAGAACCTCAATTTATGCAGAAAAACTGCTTAGCCAATTTTTTTATTTTTCAAAACTAAGTCAGCATGTATTTCCTCCTCTTCATTGTACTACCTTTAAAGTAACTTTTCTCTGCATCCAGCAACATCCTGAAATGGTCAGGCAGTTGGACTATATGATCATTGTAAGTCCCTTCCAACCGAAAAGAGTCTATTTTAACAGCTTTTTACATAGCTAGGAAAGGCATCTTGACTAAAGTAATTCACATTTCTTCATACATAAAACTTGTTACAGAAGGAAACTTGACATGTCCGATACATTTTTTTCCAACAAAACAGATTTGATAAAACTAATTGAATACTATGCATTTTGGATGTAAAATAAAAAGAATCAATGAATTTTGTTTTGATATCCTCAGAATATTAAATAAGAATATTAAATACTGTAGTTAAGAAACTACTTCATTTATCACATTAGGATAGGGACTGTTTTCTTACAAAAACCTACCTTTATTAAGTGTCATGAACTATTTAAAATATAAATATATAAAACCATAAAATTGAGTTCAAAACTTCTTGTATAAGGCATCATAGACTGATTTAATACAACCATGTGTGAGAACAGGAAAACCCTCTAATTCAAAGGAGCTCTACAATTTATAAAATGGAATAATGTAAACAATATAAAATGGGCATGGAATAATTTAAAAATCTACATTTCCAAAGGTTATCATTTCCCAAGCAATGACTGAAGACTTATTTATTAATTTAATGAATCTGAAGTCGAACAGTGCTGGGGAACACACAAACCCTTTCTACAGAGTTCTTACCTCCTCTTCCTCCTCCTCCTCTTTTTCCTTTTCCTTCTCCTTCTCTTTTTCTGGCAGAAGTTCTAGCTCTGGTATTAGCTGGCAGATGTTTTGGGGCTCCTCTGGAGGCATTTCTACAGGTGGTATTTCCAGCTGTTGTGATGGTGGATGCTTTAAGGGTATACAACACAGTTAGCATCATTTCATCCATGCTTTTACAATATACTGCTGATGCTACAAACTAGTTTCACAAAACCCAAGTGTCTAAATCTTAGCTGTTTGCCAGAGTTTTTCATTTCTGAAAAATGAAAAGCAATACGTTTTGTTTTGCTGTGCATCCATGTATCCTTTAGATTTTATTCAAACCAGAAATTACAATACCACTCTAGAAAAAAGGCTTTCCAGTAACTTCACTTAGTCCACCATCCAAACTACTGATCTCATTTCTTGGATCATTACATGCAACTTTAAAATCCCACATAACCAGATGCAGTGCTACATGAACACACTTTAACTCACTGGAAGAAGACATCTTCAAAATATCAAAATGTTGTTCTTTGCAATACAAGCATGAAGGCATTGAAATGTAGCTACTTTGTAAAGTTTCCAAAAATGTAGGAGTGACTTTGATGCTCAATTATCATTTTCAGATGAAATTTATATCAAGAGGAAAATCCAGAAGAGCAGTTTAACAGAATTTATGTAGTGAGTTTTAATAAAATTAATATACAGTATTCTCCCCCTATACACAGTTAAGTGTTGCCAGTAAAGTTACCTTGACACCTGAAACTGTTTCTACACATAACTTAAAATGGCTCAAGCTAACTTCTGTTTCAGAGTCATACAGCACGTATCACTACAGTTATGTTGCTAGAGGCCTGACCTGGTTGGCATGATCAAAGAATTCCCAACGCACAACAATACCATTGACTTCAGTAGAAAGTATAAACAGCCAATGCCAATCTCACAATGTCATTGGCAACATGGCCAAGAGGAGCAGCAGCTGCCATCCTTTTTAGTAAGACATTGTCACATCTAACTGTCTCATTCTACAGTGAACAACCTGTTAACCAAGAAATATGTGAAAAGTGGGATTAAAAAATTGCACAAATATAAGACAGCATAAACCAGGACTGTTCTCACCAGGTTAGCATTCAGAAAAAGAATACACCTTTCATTTTGCCCATTTCATCTCCCCTGCACAAATACAGTTTCCTTTTATACTGCATCATAGCTTTTACAGAAGAGGTAGACGATAGTTAGTTTCCAAGTCTACTCCATAACTCAACTAGGAAATCTCTTCTGAAGATCAAAGTTTTTCTTTAACCCTTAACCCTGGAACACTAGGACTATCTTAAAAAAAGAAGTTGGTGCAGCTAGCACAGTCCTCTCTTCATCAGTGAAAGCTGTTTGTATACACTTGCCAAGCAGAAGAACTTTGTGTGCAATACACTTTACTCTTTGAACACTTGTTCCAGAGGAACCAGTGCCATTTCTTTATCCTACCTGAATTTTAAATGTTTCAGTAAGCTCTCCACTTCAGAAAAACACCATAAAGACTACCCAGGGACAAAGATTATGATACTACTCCAGCATCTCTCAACACCACAGAAATCTAGTGCCTCCAATCTGCGTCACTTCCTGCTCAAGGACACTACCCAATTCTCAGTCTCAAAAAAAAAAAAAAAAAAAAATCTTACTCACAGGTAACACTGGCTCTGGTTCTACTTGCTGCAGTTTGCGTTTAACACCTGTCTGAGGTGGTGGGGGTGGCATAACAGATTCATCCAGGTTGGTTCTGCTGCCTTCCATCATTGATTCTTGTAAACGACTTGGTTCTTCCAGAATAGGTTCATCTATATTCCACAACAAACTCAGGTTTAGATACTTTAGTACAGTGTCAAATTACATTACTAAGTCTAATCTGCTTGCATAGATTTTGCAGTGACTTCAACAGAATCGGTATAGATGTGTACACAACCCAATTCAATACCCATTTTTAATCCGCTGGATCAAACTGAATCTCTAAGTGTCTTCTACTTCTAGGAAAAAAGATGCTATTTTAAGTTACAGACTGCGTATCAAGCTAAATAACCATGACAAAGATCTTTGCTTCATTCACAATCTTTGGTGACTTAATATAAAGCACAAAGGAGAAAAATATGCTCTAAAGGAAAGCACAGCATCATTGCCAAGACACAAACCAATGACATCTCGTTGCTGCTGTTGCTGTTGTTGCTGCTGCTCCTCTCTGGGAACCTCTGGGTTTTCAAAGTCTTTAAGGAACTCATCGAGGTTGTCAGCTTCCCCACCTTTCCTCCTCTTTCTTAGGTCTTCTGGTACCAGGGGTGTAAGACAACGAGTAAAGAGCTACAGAGGAAAGGTTACATTATTCACCATTGTAGTTCTCAGTGTTCTTAATTTCATTTCAGGTCAAGTAATTACAGGCCATCTTTCTTTTCCATTTTTAAGCTCCTCTCCAACAGTAGTAACATTTTAAGAAATAATTTATTTCTGTAATTGATAAATATTTTAAGTATTTGCATTATCTTAGTTGTTTTAATGAGTTTTTTTTTAATTATAAATACTGCTATCACTATATCACTATTCATATGCCAATGTTTACTCTATATGAGGCACAATCCTGAATATATGAACCTGCACAAAAACATTACCTTCAGTAGCCTGTTATTCCACAAAGGCTGTGCAGGCAAAGAGAAAAGCTTTTCAACTCCACCAGTTTCTTTCCACATCATCAGTTTCTTAGTAGGAGGTGCCAAGTCCAAAGTGGTAACGATGTCAGAGTAGTCACTTAATTGGGCTCGAATAGTCTTACTATCCAGTTCTTTCACGCTGTCCACAATCAGCTTTCTCTTCCTCTTTGCTTTGGTTTCCTTGACTGTTGAGATTTTTAGCATGTAATGAAGGTTAGCTCAAACAGATACCACACTGTAGAATAATCTTGCAGGTTCTCTATAGGTCTTATTTGCCCATGTATAAAGCTGCCTCAAGAATCTAAGGCCATGTTAGCTTTGGGAGAAGGAATGAAAAGCTATAAGCACTATGAAAAGACAAACACTGAGAATGCTGTCCCATAACGTACAAATTCTTTTGTGTATACCTGTAGTTCTACTGAATCTACTTAAACCTCAACATCATCAGCTCCACATGCCTCCCTCCCTCATGGCTTGCTTCTCAGGCTGGTGTTCTTCAGTGGCAAGCCCCTGAGATATAAGGTCCCTCTGACCAAAGAGTCAAAATACCACGCCAAGTTTTTCCCCTAAGCCCTATCTGAGCTTTGGAAGTGTTAATGTGGGTGGTTATCTTACCTGTACCTCTCATCCTGCTCTAGAATGACTTTACTGTAAACTGCTTACAGCCTGGCACTCTGCAGCAGACCCTGAAGCTCTGGCAAACGCTGTCTTTGCTGGTCCCAGTGGATCAGCTAGGACCTCTGTTGCTAGCGTGCCGCCAGAGGGCAGTGCTAGGGCTTTTTAATTGGCCAAGCAGTAAATCAGGGCCTGGAGTTCAGTCTGAAAACACAGGACAAACTACATTTTTTCCAGATCTTATTTGTTTAAATAAAGCAGGGATCTGTTTATAATGAGCCAAACACAGTACCAGTTAAAATAAGAAAGTGTCTTGCATTAGAAAAAAACCCAAGAGATTTCACTATTTAGTAGAACTTCAAATATAAAGATGCATCTCCTGAATTCAGCAATTCATTAAAGCTATGAATCACTAGAAGAGCACTCATTCTCCATGTAAACAGTCACTCCTGGTCATCAAATACAATGTATTGAGAACAGTGTCCCACTAGAGATACTGTATTAGAATTAAAGACATGATGAGTTCTATCCCAACTCACTGTTATTTTAACCAGCATGTTGATCAAAAGCTAGAGTACCATGCCACTATACATACCGACTGCACAAACTACAAACTAGTATCCTCCAAGACCATCACCGTAAGCTACCTACCTACCTGGAAAGTACTGGAAGGCTACCGTTAGAATAAAAGAAATTCAGCACTTCGTCACTGGTTTCTCTTCTAACTGAGAAGTCAAGTCAGCAGCAGTGCTAGACATTCATTTCCACTCCAGCGAGCTAAGGTGATCTCTGACGAGTCAAGGGAAATATTCCCAAACAGCTTACTCACCCGTTATGTCAATAGGCTCCAGAGCAAAAGCTTCCTCTTCATTGGGAACAAGCGTTGTCTGATCAGTCATAGTTGGTAACGGTTCAACTGGATCTACCGAGTCTGGGCTGTCCGGTCCACCCACTGCCAATTAGAACAAGTATCTTGCACTACTGCCAAAATATGAAGAAACTGTGCTAATCCTTCCCATCCCCTCCTCCACACCTTAAAGTTGTTTACCACAGGATACAGGACACATACTTCTGAGTTCAAGATGCTTTTAAAGAATTAGCATCCCAATTAAATTAGTTGGAAACAAGTAATTCTAGATCTAGCCCTAGATAATACTCACTTGATACATTATCATCATCATCCATATCATCGTGGGGAGGCTGCTCTGGCATCATTACTCCACTTTCTGAGAGTGCAGGTGGGTCATCAAAAATACCACCATCATTATTACTGAGGAGTTTGTCATCTGAAACAACCATATGAAAGAAGAATCAGTTTTGCATCCACAAATTCATGAAACAAGTACAGGCAGATTTATGACAATATAGATAAAGACAGTGCAAAGGTTAGAGATACCTCTACTTACAATGCTGACACCAAAGTAACTAGGAGTGCTTTTTCAAGGCATATTTCAGCTCAAATTTTGAGCTTACGGATAACCTTTATCACAATACACTTGCCACATATTTGCATCCTACTAGGTTTTTTAGTACTTCACAGAGAAGCACTCAATACAATTCTCAATGTATTAAACCCTTGGAAGAAGTCAAGGAACAAGAAGAAATGCATACTGATTTTTCTCTAAAGAACATTATGTACAGAATGGAAAAACTCTAGATGATTTAATTTTACTCAGTCCAAAATATGCCAACACTTAACAGGCTACACATCATCTATACTGCTGTAGCACTCAAACCGGAATTCCACTGCTGAAGGCATAACTTAGAGAGGGACCCTGGCAACAAAGGAAACAACCTCCCCTCCATCCCCCCCAAGAACTACTGAGGCAGAAGGTAGGACAGAGGAAAAACAAGTTTCTCAGACATACCCAATATTCCACCATCATTTCCTTCTCCAAAATTATCATCTTTGTATTGGTCCTCATATTCCAGGTGATTAGATTTCTCATTGAGGTGACTGGTGCTCTGTTCAGGTTCCAGCAGGAGATTGGAAGCACTGGTGCTCACTAGCATGTCATCCTCAAATGCGCTACCTTCTCTCATCATCTCACGATCATCCATCCCAAAGTCACCTGCAAGAATACAATTTCACTACTGTAAATGCTAAAGAACCAAGATGCAAGAGACCTAGCTAATCAAAGGCCCAAATGTAAGACCAAACTTCAAGTTATCTTTATAGCAGAGTTAATGACAAGATGTAAGGAATTATGCCTAGCAATACTATAGCAAAAATACTGTTCAAACAACTATAAAAATAACCATCTCTTCTTCAAAGCATTTTATTATACTTTTAAAAATTGATTTTAACAAGATCCTACTAATTTTTAGCTGTACTGAAACTAAGAATTCCAAGGAATTCAAAAGAGCTGTACCTTATGCCTCAAGGTTGGGCTTCATGTAGAGAGAGCAAATCAACCCCACCATCGATACCTAGATCATACTTTCAAAAATATTACTAAATTATGGATTGTACTCTGGAAACTAGATGTTCAAATACAACTGTCTTCAGGTTTGATTCATATCTTAGAACGCTGTCCTTTAAAAGATACAAGTAAACTAGTCACCACTAACTGCTTCAGCTTTAGAAATCTCATAAGTTTCTGACTGAAATCATGCCTAGGATTAAAGCAATGGCTGACTTCATATTCACACCAGATTCTGAAAATTATAATTGACATAGCAGTTCACTAATTAACATGACTGAATATTCTTCAGCTTTATATAGGCAGTTGGAAGCCTGCTGAGTATTAGAGGACAGGATTTTTTGAAAAACTGGCGTGTACAAACTAAAAATTAAATGTACGGAAACACAGCATATTTTGTGCTTAGTGGGAAATCTGTAGTAATAGCAAAACCGTAACTTTACAGTTACCAAAACTAGCTTAGTAACAAATAATAATACATGAAATTTTTACCAAAGTCATTATCCTGAAGAATACTGATGTTGCCTACTTCTTCTCTCATTGTTATTTCTTCCACTCTACTCTGGTTCAGGCTGAACTGCTGGGCCACATCAATATCACTTAAACAAACAGAAGGCAATTATTAAAAATCTCCTTTTTAAAAACAAAATTAACAACAGATAAAGCCTGCTTAGATAAATGTGAAATTAGTTCCTAAGTAGTACACTAGACACAATTTTAAAAAAAAGCTGATGGCAAATACAAAATACTTAAACCAGTAAGACCATCCATGGTTAAAACCTACAATCTAAATTTTGTTAGCTTCTGGGAAACTTATCGGTAACTCCTCTCACTCCTTGTTATGTTGGGGTCAAAATTTTAAAGGCAAAACTGATAAAGGAAGAAAATACTCCCCCTCCTTCAAAATCTATTAACATAATTTCTCAAAAAGTATATCCAGTAACAGTACCAAGTTAACACTCTTTGAGGTGTGTTAAGGTACGTTTCTTACAATACAGCATTTTTATGCAGTTTCAAGTTAGTGTCCAAATAAATATACTCTAAATAGAACACTGAGTAAAGCAAAGTGTATCCCAGAAATTCCATTATGAGTAATACAAAAGGGTAATATAAATTTTTTTAAAGATCAAGACCTATTCAAGTTGTATTCTTATTATGTTTACAAGTAACCCATTAGTATTAAAAAGTTAAGAATTACAAGTGCCACTACAGAAGGTCAACAAGGACATTTCTACAAAACTAACCTGAGAATGTATGTGATGTAGAGTGCTTTGCACAGAAGAAAAAAGAAAATTATAATACATATCTGAGTTTTTCAGAAGCTTCTGTAAGGACAGCTTTAACTTTTGTTAAAATTACATGCTACTATGAACTTAAAATCAATACAAAGATGGTTGGTATATTAAAAGACTTAAGAATACTAGTTACCTACAGACTTTTAATTCAGCAATAAAATTTTTTCTCTTTAAAAACAGGTTCTCCTCAACTAAAACCAAACATCATTTGCACGGAAATAAAAAAAAGCCAAGCTTACTCTAGATCAGGAAGTGGTTGATCAAAATCATGGAATTCCTCAGGTAAAGTAATAGCATTGTAAGCAGCCTCTCTGTTTTCCTCAGGCAAATCGACAACCCCTGCAGAGAAGAACACTCAGACATAAGTTCCCATTCCTTACAAGGACAGCATTTTTTCCCTGTGCCTTCAGCATTGTTCTCTCTGCATGAGGTTCTTGTCTTTAAATTGTCAAATCAAAGTGATGCTAGACACCTACAAAGAGACCTTAGATCACGTTAGTATTGAAATTCAGTCCAAATTCAAAATATGTACCTTCCGCCCTCGTACTGTTTTGTATAACCCTGGAAGTTTCAAATCACTCCATAATCTTTGTGTAGCACAATGCAGAGCTGTGCAGCTAACACAGGTGTTGTATGTCATCACATTATGCAGGTACCTGCCATAAAATCATTTTACCATGGTGCTCCAGATGAGCTAGTTAGTCCTATATTTTGGTTTGAGTGAAGCAGTTGGTAATACAGCATGACTACTTTGTTACTCAGTCATGTAGTCAGTTCACTTAACTCTGAAAGTGCCAGCACAATACTGACTGTACTTGGGCTACACAAACTCTTAGGCTTCTACATTTAAAACATCTGGATGACCTACACCACATACATACCTTTCCTTGTCCTCCCGAGATGCTTAATCTGCTTTCAGTGGGCATTCTCAGAGCATGACTACCAGATTAGGCATCCCACAAAAACAGTGCCAGTAGTTGGTGCCTCTCTTATTTAAAGACTCAGAGGTCAGGACACTTGAAAGCACATGGGAAATGCAGGTTCAATTCTTCTGCAATTTGCAGATCTGAGATCTATGTTCTGCCTTCTGAGCCACATAACACAGGCAATTATGGGGTACAGATACTTCAGAAACACTCTGCCCACTGTGTTCCCCTGTACAATGGATAATCAAAGAACCAGTGTCCAGAGAGCCCAGGAACAAACAGGAGTCTGTAGTTTACTTGTCTTGGTACTTGGCTAGGGATGGAGACACCTAGGCCATCCTTTCAGGGCTATCCAACATTTTTACCTGTTTTACCTGGCTGCTTAAAATAAAACATGTAAATGATTCTCAAAGCAAAGATCAAGCCAATTCCTAAGCCACAAAGCTGAAAAACTGAGAACAAAGACAAGAGCCTCAGGTCAGCATGGCACTTTTTGTAAATCTTGTTTTAAGGCACTTCACCTTCTACATGCACTCTGTTGGAAGAGGGAAAAATGGGGAAAAATGGAGCCCTGTGAAATTAAGACAAATTTACATGTTGTCATCACCCAGGGAAGTTAAAAGCAACAGTAAACAGAAGGGTCACAGCAAATTGCCACTGAAAGCTACATAAAGTTCAATGCCTGAATCACAACACGAAGATCAGGAAATTAAGATAAAGGCATTATATACCTTAAGTTTTCTCAAATTTACTGTTGCGCTGGCTTTCAAGAGTTGCCTTTTAAAAAAAGTCTTAAGCTCAGCTTTTAAATCTATTACACTCACAAACTTAAAAAGGTAGAACATGATTCAGCAGCTGTAAGTACCCAGCAGAGTCACTGACACAGCTACACTTCAACTAGAAAAATGTTAACCAGGCCAGAATTAAAGAAAACTATCAACCATGTGTAAGCTAAGTAATTAACTGCTGGATGCAAAGTCATTTCAGATATTAATATGGCTCCCCATCTTCATGGAAAAATCTTACAGCAAGCAACAATGGGGGAAGTTACATGTCACATATACAAACAGGAAAATATCTTTGTTGTACACATTACAGCTCATGCTATTTCCAGAAACCAAAATGTGAAAGTGGCAAAAAACCACCTTATTTCTGTTTCTTTTCTAACTCGTGGCAAGGCAATCTTTACCCTTAATGAAAACAAGCTCTCTTCTGTGCTTCTACTCAGAACATGCAACCAGCCTTTTTCAGACTTGTGGCAGAAGGTAAAAACCATGCAGTATATTTTCATTTAACATCACACACCAACAGAAGCCAAAATCATAATTGAGATGATACTGCATCAGCGCTAATAGGAAAAATTTTCATTCAGAAATCAATTAAAAGATGTTTTGCAACATACAACTCAGTAACACAGCCAGCCTGAAGCTGCACTATAGAAAACAACTTCTCTTTTAATCCATTATACCTTTACGTAATTCTTGTACAGATACGGGAGGGTAGAATTGTATACCTTCTTAACAAATACCATTGTAAAACAACATAACTTTTCAGAGAGTACTTAAAGACAGATACCTGGACGAAAAGCCATCTTAATCTTAATGAAAGCCTCATTACAGTCTGCAAGAAGGTATTTTGCTTTCCTGTGGTAGATTCTAACAACACCTAGTAAGAGATGTCCTGAAGTTCGAAGTGCCATCTTCACCTAAAAACATATTGCACAATCAGTGAATTAGATTTAGCCTTGCTTTCTTTTTCCTTTAATGAAATTTCTGTCAGCTTTGTATAAGTTTTGCAGTAACATCAAATATCCAAAACAAGTATAAAAATCAGCAGAAAACTGAAGAAAGAAAGAATACAAAGTCTACAGTTCAAGATCATATTTCTACGTATTCTTTATGGATGACCTGGCAAATATCAGTAAATTTATAGCAGCTCACTCCAGGAATTCCCAAACTCTGTCTAGTGAAAAAAAAGAAAAAAAGAAAAAAGATGACAAGACCCGTTTTACCACATCTTTTTTCTGACACCTTTGTTACTTTAATTGTGAAAAAAGTAAAAAATACAAAAATTTGGACAACCATAAATTATGGTTTGCTTAAGTAAAATTTGGTTAAAAACTGTTACTTGTTACCTTTCCATCTTGTGTCCTGCAGTTAAGGAGAAAATCAGAGAGAAATAGTGGAATAGGTGGGGTGTCCATAAACAAGCACTGCCACATTATAACAAGTTTAAGTTCCTTTCCTTTTTAACCTCACTTGCTTTCCTACATTTAAGTAGTAATTGACTATCTGCTGTGAGAACAGAAAAATGAGATATTTGAGGGACAGATGCTTCTTAAGTACTTTAGTTTGAAAGAGCATGAGACTTGTGTTGAAGGGTGCATAGAATAACTGTCTCCCAGAATGACTAAGGCACACAAGGGTTTAATCTCAAACTCTCAGAATTCAAAATTTTTATGGCAGAGAATGTCTTCCTAATATTCCAGCTGATGAAAGTGTTACACGAAGTTAAATATATGAAAGAGTGCCTATCAATTCCTCCTTTTTCAAAAAGAATGCTGCAGTTCACTGAGTCCATGAACATTATCTTTTAAATCCTTCCAGAGCTGGAAGCAAATCACTGGTTTAGGATAAATAATATCTCTGTGACTGTACTATACATCTTTTGCTTATACTTAGCAGCTCTTCCAAAATCCAGAGTAGCATTATAGAAACATTGTTATATTTCTATCAATCAAAAGAAAAGCTAAAAATAAGCTTTGTTTTTCAAATAGTTACTTTTCTTATAAGACATTCAGACATCCGTGATGTGACAAAAGTCACAACCATATCAGTCCACTAGTTCTTAAATGAAAAATTTCCTTTTCATGAGTAGTAGAGGGGAAAAAAACATCTAAAAGCCCAAATTCCTCAAAATTTCCTCTGGTTTCACAACAGCCATTCAGAAGTGTTACATTCTTTCAGTTTTGTTATCTTTCACTTCCCAGAAAACCAGAGACTACAAGCTTCAAATGAAAGGCTTTTACACTAGAGTGTAGTATTTTTATTATATCCTTGTGTAACCAGTAACATTACAAGCTACCGCGATATTTCAGATCTTTTGGCTGTAGCAAAGCAGAAGCATGCTTTGTACTTAGATCACAAGTATATACAAGAATATCTTAAGTATTTTTTCTACAGTTCCCAGTAACAGCAGCACTGAAAGTGCCATCGTAAGGCCTGTAAAAGTTACTTCTTGAAAAGCCTGGGCTTTCTTCTCTTCCATTTGCTTCTAAATGATGCATAGTACATCAAGATACAAGTCCTTCAGTTATGCAAAGCAAGACATTTTGTAACTAAATTGCATGATACTTTAGCATTACAAAACTGATAAGAAAACACTCTTCAGAATCAAAGAGCCAACAGGGTACTTCACATCTGAACCAACCTTTTAAAATAGCAATGTTAATAATTTTGTTTCAGTGACCCAAATAGTAACTACCACCTGTACACACAATTTCTTTTCACTACAAGATAACATTACATCAGTGTAAAATAGATACCTTTGGTGAAATGATACTCTCCACACTGCTCTCCAGATTACATTCAAAAACATGGGCTTTGGTTAGCTTCTTATCCCAGTGGGCCGCCAGCCAGATTTTGGCCAGCGGCCCACGCTTGCTCAGGACAAAGTGGGCATAGAACATGGTCCCAGATGTCTAAAAGAAGGTGCAAACCTGCAAAAAGAAATGCAAATTTATTAATTTTTCCTAGAAATTTTTTTTGAGGACCATCTTGTAAACACATCCTTGATCCGCAGTAAGCAAAGCACATGCTTGCTTTTCAATCATTAAGGTCAAACTATTTGTATAAAATATGTAAGAAGCCAACACTTACAGTGGTGGCCACGTAACAGCTTATATATTTACTGCAGAGGAAATGTAAAGCAGGAAGAACAGCAACCAATGACCATTTACATAATTTGAAAATGCTTACCTTCCCACAAGAAAAAAAAATCTTCACTATATTAAACTTGATGGTAATGATACCAAACTCACATAATGCAAACATATCTCAGTTTTCAGTCCACAGTAGTCTTCTACCACTTCCATATCTTTCTACTCTTAATTCAGTAGGTACTTCTATACCAGTATATATTCTACATTGTTTCAGTAGAAAATCCAGCATTATAAAATATACAGTCCTGCACTTTTTGGACTTCACCATGTTTTCTTAAATAGAAAGTAAAATTATGTTTTCACTACTGAACAGATTGCTCTCCATTTCATAATCCTCTTAGGAGGAACACTTCAGTTTTTATTCAAGTTTTGACAAACATGGTAAAAAAATTGACTGCATTATTTCAAACTTCCTGAAGATTTCATTTTCTTCTTGCTCCTTCACCAGAAAACCAGAATTCCTTTTATCTACATATCTAGTAACTACCTTCTTACAGCTGATAAGATGCCAACATATCAAACTATGGGGAAGCAGAACAGCATGACGTCTTATGATCTAAACCTGCCAATTTCATGCATGAGGTAAGCATGGTTCAGTTCAATTACAAGTTGAGAAAACAAGTTTGCTTTAAAGAGATAGAAGATTCTCCACAAACAGCTTTTTCTCCAGAAGTACCTGTAACTAGGTAAAAAGAAGCAAAAAAGAACGGGACAGATGCAACAAGTGCATTTTAGTTTTTACCTTCTCCATGCCTACAGAAAAGCTATCAGAGAAAGCACAGGAATCTAACAGTAAAAGCAAGGCAGTTTAATCTGGGCAGAGCCAGTGTGAGGAGCATCAGTTTCTAGTCATAAAAAACCCCCAAGTGTTTCCCAAATGCATGCCAACACGGCTTATAAGCAAAAAGCGAAAACAGGGAAACACAAGCATTGGTAAACATGGCAGTTAGAGAGAGTCTCAAGAAGCCAATTCCTAAACCGTACCAGTTTACTTGTAAAGTAAGTTTCAAAGCAGCTAGGGTAGGGGTGCAGAGAGATATATATATAGGGCACACTTCACACACACACACACAAGCACAATTGTGACTGCTAAAAAAGTTAAGTACAGGGGCAAGAGAAGCACTGCATTACTGGTTCAGTAGAAGCAAAGTCAACCTCTAGATATCTGGATTACAGATGAAAAACTGTAGACCTAGGGGTAGATCTCTGAAAGTAAGGGCAAATAATTTTTTTTAAATTTTGCGGTTTTGCTTGTTTTATTTTAATAAATGGGATTTGAAGGAATATAAAGGATAGGGAAAATTATCTTTGTAGTTGTATCATACTCCATACTTATACCCCCTCATAGGTATTGCTCAACGTGCAAGATGATTAAAGTTTTGAATTTCAGCTGCATTAAAGAGAGAACAGAGTTGTTTGGACAACAGAACTGATTCTCAAGCTTATCTGTCCTAATAACAGACTGGCCACCGATTCTGTTCATAGCAAGAATGAACACAGCGGAGAGGATTTAAAGGAAATAAAGGCCATGTTCAGCTTCAGCTCGAGTTAACACAGTAGATCAAAAGGATTAAAACTACTCTTAGGAGTGAAGTTGATAGCTTTTATTGAGCAAGGAGACTTCCAAAACTGTTTCATTGTGCTTCCTAGAAAAGTTTGCTCATGTCCATCTTTGTGCAGTGCTGTCTTTAGTCCCTACACAGTCTCATCAAATAAAAAATTGACATTTTAACATTTTGTTAATCTGCAGCTTTGTTGTGACTAAAAGCTATCTAAAAGGAAGGTATTCTACTTCCCCCCCTCTGACCCCCAGTGTTTTGTGGAAGACATCACACTGTCTCAAAGGCCAGCAGATAATTCAAACCCTTGTGCATTTTCAAAGGCCTAATAGTATTTTTGTATATGCAGAGACTCAACTTTGCAGCACAATGTTTTGATATCTTGAGTTGCTACCACAACCCCTGCACTGCTCTGGTTAACAGCAGTCCTGTACATTACCTCTGAATACGAGGAACAGCAGAAAACACAAACATACAGTTAACAAAACCACTTGCATTACTCCACTAAAAACTTCCAACAACAGTTGCAAAATAATGTACTTTGATTCATGGTGTTTGGCACAATTATTTACGAATGCTTCATAATCATTAAAACATGTAGCATGAGTTTCACAAAACTTCAAACATACAGATAACTGTAACCCTGAAAATATACTGAAGATTGAATGTAATGAATATACTTAAGTTAAATGTGAAACATATTATTTGGACAACTTGGGACAGAAAAAACACCACTTTAAATCCCAGATAGCAAGGGCAATGCAAGCAAGAAACAACTATCCAAGAGGAAGCAAGGTTCCCCAAAAACTGAGCTGTCGGATCACACCAAGGCTAATGATTTCACAACTTTTCTTTTTTCTAACAGACACATTGGTAACTTCTACTTCATTATGTCTTTTAAAGCACTGACAAGGCAAGTCAAAGTACTCTCCATAGGGGAGGTTAACATATGTAAATGGGTTTCAAATCATATGCTTCATTAGCAATTAAATCAAAGAACAGAGACTGAAAACCCACTGCACCAAGGGAAGGGACAGAAACAGTAAGTGGTCACCTGTGTTTGTGGTTATTGCCCAGGCTTGACTGCCACTCAGTACTGGAGTTATGGATCAAACCTAAAACTTACTTGGAAGACGAATGAGAATATACCTGTGCAGGGTACTTAAACTTTTGGAGAGATTAAGAACAAAAAGCAACTTGCTTCTGACAGAAGTTGCCTGTTTCTCCTCATAGATAATGAAGCCTTGCCACAGCAAAACACATAAAGAGAAACAGTGATAATCAGACTACAAATTAATGTGTCTATTAATCTGAACTCTTATTAAGAAGTAATACTTCTATTCCCTGAAGCACTAATTTACTGTCACAATAGGAACCTCTGCCACATCCAAATTCCAGCAGATGCTCTGCTCTGGTAACACCTGGGTTACAACCACCTTACCTTTATGGTTTGGAGCTAGAGCAGTTCAGCTACTGTTGTTCAGAGCATCAGCACAATTGCTTAAAAGCAGGCCACAACTGTTGCTTTTTTTTTTCTTTTCAGATAATTCTTTTCCTTACTTCAGGCTTTTTGTCTGATTTTTCATTCATAGGCCAGTACGCTGATGCAGTGGCATAAAGAAGAAACAGATTTTTCTGGCACAATTTGAGACTGGGATGAATGTTAAAGAACTAAGACTTTCTTGGAGTGGCATAGTGCTCAGGCAGACACGTAAAACATATGTCGCTGGCTGCAAAAGCAACTCATAAGAATCCTCAAAAGAAAAAGGGTACTTGATGGCTCTTATAAAGCTTGTGAGGTAAAATATAACTGTTAACTTTTGAAATTGACTGGATATGAACCAGGACCTTGAAACTTGTTCTGAGAATTTACTCATTTTTCTGTCTTGCTTGCACTGCTGAGGCAAAAATAACATGTACTCGCACAAGACCAGGTGGGACCAAATCCTGATCTTGCCAAATTGTGTTTTTAAAAGACTTTAAACTTGATTTTAATTAACATCGAATTTGCTTCAATGTGCCACAATTGTCCTCAGGTTCCTCTGCCTAAATCGGTCCTCAACAATTGCATAATCTTAATTTTAGTATTTTTCTTTGTACAGAAGTTTAAAAAAAGGCTACAATTCAATACACAGAGTAACCAAACAAGTGAAACTAATACAATACAGATAGTACACTGGGTCTGACCCAGAATATGCCTGTTTCATTCTCATCTGAGTATCTGGTAATCGATCCTCCTGAAGAAGCAACAAGAAAATTGGGTAGATGCTACCTATGAACTTCATCTTAACCATCAATCTACAAATATTAAGTCTTAAAATCCTTCTGTCTATTAGAATGGCTATCTACCTAAACTCTGAAAAGCACTCTTGTATAGCTTGAGTCCCATTCTTCAAGACATTCAGAAAGAAGCTTTATGAACTAACAGCTGACAGCAACATTGCAGAGAACAGGTACAATATTTACCATATCTTAATTTGACCATGATTCACTCTAGCCCATTAAATCCACTTGCCTGTTACTCTACTAAGTCAGGTTAGGTATACACACACCAGTTCATATGTTAAGTTCAGTCTTCAATTTGTTTTATTGCCACCTACTTTTGTTACTTTTGTAAGACTACTCCAGAACCACGGTCATCTGCTGATCAGCAAACAACTTCCATACTACAATTTAAAAATCAGACAGTAATTTTTAATTCATTTGTTCTTATGCTATCCTTCAATCTCTCTTCTCTGCTGGTTCTGCCCTACACACATACTTTCTTCCTATGCTGTTTCTGTTTTGCTAAGCCCAGCCAGCCCTGAGTGATTTGGGGAAGAGTAGAGCTGGCCCTGCCAGACTTCAGCAGTCCAGAAGGATTACCCTGACACTGCAACTGTATTTTGAGTTCTTCAATTTTAACTCAATCCTTCACTACACAGTCCTCTTTACATGTCTAAAACCCCCCTGGTGCAGGCACTTATTAATGTGTCACTTGCAGGTTTCCTTAGCACAATGAACACCTGGTGCCAATGAAAACAAAACTTTATCACAGGACCAGTCTTCACAAACCCCATTAATAATGGCTTACAGTTCAATGCCTCTCTTCAGCACTATCTTAATTAATCTCCTTCCTTCAACCACCTTTATAATTCCCTGGTTAATCCACATTTTTCTGAATTTTAACATATTTTTTGTGGCACCTGCAGCTTTACTGAAGTTCAGTGACAGGTCACCTCAATTTCTTACGTCCACAAAATCAATTATTGAAAAGATGAAATTGAACTAGTCCAACTTGATATACCTTTGAATTTCCCATTTGTCTCCAGGTCTTGGTTTTCCCATCAATATTTTTTCTGAAATCCTATGACTAAGGTTGCACTACCAGGTCTAGAATTGCTCAAAACACACCACTCCTTTAAAGGAACTGCATTCACTGTTCTCCAATTACACTGTACTACCCACCTACATAATCAAATCTGCCAGAACCAGCGCCCCACTAAAGGTACTAATTCAAAAGGCAGATCACTCAGAATTATTGTACAGTATTTGATATTACTGAACCCTATGAACACTGTGCACCCCCCACCCCCAACTCCATTTTCCTATCTAAGTCTCAGCAGGTATTCTGCCCTTGCCTTTACATTCAGTACACTGATCCAGTGGAAAGGAGTCTTTTCAATTTTAAGCACTATTTCAATTACCCAACCTATTTTGTGCAATTCCAGTTCTAAGTCAAGCTAATCCACTTGCAGAAACTATGTATTAACACACTCCTTAAATGTACATAAGCTGAATAAGAGAATAGAATTCCTTATGTCACTTTATTTTCTGTGGCAATTACTCTTCTACACTGTTCATGCAGAGTCCAAATGTAAAAAACTTTCTAAAATTTTGCCTCAAAGAAGTTAAACTCATGTATTAACTGAGGCAAATACTCTCATTTCTGTGGGAAATCCCATTATATCAGCAACCCTGATGGCAAGACAAGACATATAATTTTGTGGTAATTTAAGTTTATTGTAGGGCTCACTAACTTTTTGCTCCTCCTTTTATTCCCCCCACCACACTTACTTCCTCTCTAGTTAAACCTTTTGATCAGTGGGCTTTGTGTTTTCAAGTTTCACAGAATGTCAAATATTTACAAATGAGCCTTCACAAAATAAAATGCAAGCTGGGCTCTACTTATGTTTTGATGTTTCCCCAGTTCTAAAGTTTTACTGAGGAAGAGATTAATAAAAGCGTATGCTTATTGCACACTTCACACAACATGGGCCTAAGTGACAACTTCTCCAAATCTACACTATTTTCTTCCATGTATCTAAATGTAAAGAACAATTTTCACTGAAACAGTGTCATGCCAATAAGTCAGTGACTCCAGACATCCTTCATTATTTATAAAAACACACCTTGTTTTATATTTAAAAGAAACCTTTCATTCAGGACCAGAGAGAAATCTTAAAAACTACAGTAATATTTATATCAGTGTCCACAGGAGCCGCCAGAGTAATATCTTAATTCAAGAGGCAGGCATTTTTAAAGAGGCCTTTTATTTGCAGAAGGTAGTTCATATGTTACTAGTGAGGATCGCGAGAACATTCAATAGTCTGCTTTATCCAAGTAACAAGCTAAATTACATTAGAAAATAAGAGATAAGCAGATGAAACTTTGCTCCTCTCCCCCTCCCCGGACTGCAGCAGCCTCGCAGCTACGTCGTGCCTTTTGCCAACCCACAGCCGGGGATCTGTTACATTATTCCGGCCGCCAGACCCCAACGCCTCGCTCCCTCCGCTCCCCCGTGGAAGCGGGGAGGCCACTGCGGCCTTCGTGCGTGGGACCGCTTCAGGCTCACAGACCGTCTCCACCCCAGAGCGCACACCCCTCTCTGCCTCCTCCCCGGCCGCCCGCTGCGCCGGACCTCGGCGCAGATCACCCCAACCAGCCGGGACCCCGACCCCAGCCCCACCGCCCTGCCCCTCCCGGGGAGCCTCCGGCGGCGCCGCACACCGCGCTGCCAGGTGGGCCCTCCCCTGCCGCCGGTCTCGCCAGGAGGGCTCGGCCGAAGAGCCGGCGCGGCAGGGGGCCGGCAGCCGAGCCTGAGTAGGCCGGCAGCGCCCCGAGAGCCAGGCTGCGGCCGGCCCCCGCCGTTCCCCTTAGGAGGGCGGCAGCGAGCCGGGGCGACCGGCGGGAGCGAGCGCGGCTGGAGCCACTCCTTACCCCGGTCCGGTGCTGGAGGAGGCTGGCGCGGCGGCTGGCGAGGCCGGGCTCGGTAACCGCTCCGCTCCTCCGAGCCGAGCCGAGCCTAGCCGCTCACTCAAACAAACAAGATGGCGGCCGCAGCCCTTCCTGCCGCCCAAACCAGCCGTTCAAATCGGCAGGATGTTTACTGTTAAACTGCCCCGCCGCCCCCCGCCCGCGCCGCCGCCTACCGCGCCTGCGCGCCACTCCGCGCCACGGGCCGCCAGGAGGCGGGCGCCCGGCCGGAACGGCCCGTTGCGCATGCGCGCAGCCCCGCGCCGGGAGCCGCCGCCCGGGAGAGGGCGGGGCAGCGGGGCTGACTAAAGGCTGGGCCAGGGCGCCGGGGCAGGGCTGCGGGGAGCTGCGGGGAGCTGCGGGGAGCTGCGGGGAGCTGCGCCCGTCCGCGCCCTCCCCCGCCGTTCCGGGGCGTGCCCCGCCCGCAGGCCCCGCCTACCGCCCTCCTGTGCGGCCTGGTGCGGGGTCCAGGCACAGGGCCTGGTCCGGGGCCGCGTTCCCCGGGGCGGTCAGGCAGCCCGCCAGCCTGTGGGGTGCCCCTGGGTGCTGCCTGGTGGGGCCTGGCCGGGGGACGCTGCTCCGCCCAACCTCGGAGTCCCGCCGGGGCTGCCCCTGGGCCGCAGCCTGTGCTCCTTAACGCTCTCGTTACCCCGGCAGACGAACAGCACTGCCTTCAAGGTGGCTCCGAATTTTTAGTTAACTTGTTTTAAAGCAAAACAAAAGACTCGCATTTAAAAGCAGCGTCCTTTTTTTAAAGCCTGCTTCCTTAAGACGGTTGACACACCCGGTCTACTCTCTGAGTTTTGTAGGTTACTTCTGCTATCTGAGACACTGCAGGTGTTTCTTTTATGTTGTGGGGGTGTTGACTACTTTTGGAACAACTGTATGCAACGTGCATTTTCTTTGTTTGAACTAACTGAATTTGAACAGAACTTAGGTTTTATTGTTTCTAATTTTCTAATCTGTGATGCCACCTGACATAACAGGCAACTGTGGCTACAATTGGACTTAACCAGAAGGAATCACTAGCTAGGCCGAAAGAATGGAATGGGAAAACAAGGAGGCTGCTTTTGGCAATAAGATTTTTTTCAGGTGTTCTCACTACAAGTACATAAAATAACATTCTGGATAAACAACAAACAGTCTTTAGCCCAAAGAGACCCAAAATACAAAAAAACCCTTATTAAAATAACATCTCAGAAGTAATATTTTTTCTGTAATGGGGCATCAGTTTACAAAACCAATGTTAGAATATCAAAATCTTCCTACCAAGGTTTGACAAGTATTACTGCTATCTGTGACACTCAAATAATATATCTTTGTGAATGGTAACATCAACAAATCAGATGTAAAAACATGCAGGCTCAGTCTCCCAATTCTCTTTCCTCCAATTCAATTTTGCAAATTTCAGCATTCATTTTTGTTCATAATGTCTCACTGGAACCTTTATTCAGAACAAACAATGATTCTTCATATGCCCCACGTGGAGTTCTGCTAGATACAGTAATGTTTCAGGGTGGGTTTTTTTCTGCAGGAAAACATCTGCTCTATCACCACTAGTTATTCCTTCCTCTATCTCCATACAAAATGAGTCAGTGGTTGAGGCATTGAACCAGGGAGTGTCTAGGCTATAGGCCATTGGACCATTGATTATAAACTTAGATTAGTTTAACAGTGCTGATATACTGGGTTGCATCAAATCCACCAGAAGTGTGGACCGGCAAAGGTGTGTCCTTTGCTGATATAGGAAAACAGCCTCTCACAGGGGACAAAAAGAGTCACACCAGTAAAGTAATAGCACAATTGTGTGAGTCAGAAATCTAAACTCTTCATATCTGACACACATTATTACTGAGAAATCTGTAGCATAGCCTTGCTTTGACTCTTGCCCTGCTGAGTACTTAGTTGTGATACAGAGAAATGATTACTTGTTTTGAGACTTATAGAAAACTGCTTAGCAACTTACTTACTTATAGCAAGTTTTACTATTAATTATAGTAATTTTAAATATTGCTAAGAATCCTGCTTACCCAGACTGTTCTGTGGAGTTTTACCAAGGACTACTGTGTTCGTAAAACAAAGCAGTTCACTGTGAAAATCTATCAAGAACTATAATGTACAGCAAAATATTATGGTTTTGTCCTTGGTGTACAGGTGTGCTCTAGCTAGTTGGAGTCTTTCTAATGAGTAAAGATAGCCATATACAGACGGTAGAAGTTCTGTTGGTTCTCTTAGGTAAGATAGAGTAAACCGGCTGGAAAACACTTGTTATTCAAGAAATTGGCCAAGAGAATCTGCGCATGCTCCGGGGAAAAAAACAAAGTGAGAAAGACTACGAGCCTTCCTCCCAAAGACCCCCGAAGATGCCCACCAGGAGGCAATGTGCAGGTGTAAAGGGAACATAAACTGTCAACATCAGCCTTTCGAACTAACCCAGCCTTACTCATGCATATGTATGTTTGTGTTATGTAATCCAATGAATATGTATATTCACATTCTATAAGTTTTTGATAAAAGGTGTGGGGGGGGTGGGTGCAAGCTTTGAGGAGAAATCCCCTTGCACCCCGGCGCCGGAGTAAACATACCTGCTTTATAACTCTCTCTGAGTTGTAAAGTCTTTTTTCCGCGAATCAGTTGCATGTATTTCCATAAGAAATCCTTCTTTCTCTACCTTGGCAGACACTGAGTGTTAGTGGCTTTTGACCAAAATTGCTTTTCTAGCTAACATTGGCCATTGTGTCCTGTTGCCAGTCTAGAAGCCCTACACCAGCTTGCCTTTGATAGCAGAAATTAGTGATGGGAGAGAATTATGATCACCTTTTTTAATTGTCACTATAATTTCCTTAAACATTGCCCATTTTTAAAATAAAATAATTAAAAGTGTGTCTTCGTTTAATTTTTTTTTCTCATTCTCTATACAATTTGAGCAGGCAGTTCTGTCTATAAAAGGCATCCTTTTTGAAACAAAAACTAGGATGCTTAAAGGTAAGTTTTTGGTAATACCTACAATCTAATTAAAAGCATAAAGCTAGTACATAAGTCCAGTCCTTTCCAGATGACTCTCTCTAGTCAGATATTGCAATTTGTCCAAAGTTTAGTTTCCAGTCTTTCCATACCCAGTTATTATAGGGCTTTAAAAGTACATACTCCAAAGAAGCAAGTATATGCAAATCCCAGAGAGTTTATAGTCTAAATTTGGCTCAGTTTAAGTCTAAAGGATTTGAATTGTTATCACATCTGTTTTTCATGGCAGTATATGACTACTGCGAAGATCGGTCTGTAATCTCGTCCTCTCATTTATTCTTGAATGTATTCTAAAATGATGCCAGTCTAATTTAATATGGCTTATTTTTCCCAAGGTCTTTTATTTTGGTACTTTTCTGCTTCATCTCACAACATTGCATCCTTCCATCAAAATTGAAATCAAGACAATTTGTTTGCATGGTCCAAAACTAAGGTTAATTGCCTGATATAAAAATATTTCATTTTTACTGTGAAGATGAATGCACTTCATGAACAAGTTGATATTTAAACTTAAGCATACTTTTCAGACATTCTGCTAAAAATTAAAACAAACATAATACAGTAAACAAGACCAAAATACAGTATATTAGAACTCATGTCCATTGAGTTCCATCCACTGACCTGTCAGTTTTAAAGAATATAAATAAGCTCTCTTAATTATTAATCATATAATTACTGCATGACTCCTTCAAATGTTTCTGATTAAGTCAAATATTTTTCAATGGTAGCATTTTGCACTTTGGTTCTCATGAAGATCAATTCTTTAAAAAATAATATTCTCCATTACTAATGTTTGGTTACAGTTTTCACTCAGACTGGAAAGTACTCTGAATGTCCTGGCCTGAGACAGACAGTGTAACTCATCTTCCTGCCCCAATATTTTGTTTTTTTCTACAGAAGCAGCACATTGTTTAATTTGTATGCTGCACACAGTACTTTGCTGAATTTTTCCTCTGGCTCTGCTCAGACACATGCATTCCAGATGGTACTTAAAAAAGCAAGTTTGTGACTATTATGTACACTCTTGCTAGCATGTAGCAGATCACATTATGCAGTGACATTTAGAAAGAAACTGAGGCAAAAAGCCCATTTTCATTTCCAGCTTTGGTCAAGTGTCTCTATCAGGCAACACAGCCATGATTTTCAAGTGCAGAACAACTTGGTTCATATATAAATGACTTCTCTTAGGAGAAAGGACAACATGTTGTAATTCCCTTTGAATAACTGATCAGTTTTCCCTGATAAACATTTTCCCTTGAAATTTGAGATCCAGATCTCTTAAGTCTCACATCCATCGTGAAGTAGAAGACAAAATACTATCATTTGTAATTTGATTAGACCCTGTGTACTCTAAAACCTTCAACATTTCAAGGCAGATAATCCAAAGTTCATCCAATATGTTGGACCTTCTCTGAGGAACAGTTTCAGCCTGTTTACAGCAAGTCAGCTCTGCTGCAGCTGTATGGAAGAGCAGGAGGTCCTACAAAGGGACCTCCTACTGCAAGTGCACATGGACAGAAGTTTTTAACTGTAAGCCATGACTGCCTTTAGGTATAATGATTTCTGAAACTGGCATTCAGCTGCCACCACAAAATCAACATGGTGCTCGGTTCTGAAAAATTGAAGACAAACATTTGCACTCCAGCTGGTATTTTAGAATTCCTATTTTCAGTATGGGCCACCTGACACAGGTCCCATGTGAAGTACGTGAAAGATACGAATAACTGAAAACACTGCATTCTTGCCACTTAGCTTTTTGTTTACAATACTTCCTTTTGCCAGTAGCTCCAGCCAGAAAGGTTTTATATTTGCTGGGAGCTTTTTACATGGTGAGTCAAAGATGTTTCCTACCGCTTTATTTCATTTGAGGAACACAAAGAGATATAACTGAGGCAAAAAAGTTTAGATTTCTGAAATTGCAATGGAAATTCAGCTCTTGATGTTTGCTTATACTGGATAGGTGAAATGTTGTTAGGATCTGACACAGCAAATCACGCACCACATAATCAGTATAAATAACTTGTTTGTATTGGGGTTTTCAAGGTCTCCGTAATTTTGTTTCTTAGAATGAAAAGGATTTTCTCCCAGCTCAGGAGAAATGGTATAGGAATTTCAAATTATCTGTAGACTCAGCATTCTTGTACTGGCCTTTTTGACTCAATTATGTATCAGCCCACTTCTGCTGAACAATTTTTAAAAGATCTAAGTTTGTTATTCAAGAAGAAAACTTTGAAAGCATCCTCCCTTTCTCTTCCTGTACATTTTGTTTCCAGTAAACTGAAATATGTGTTCAGCCATTTGTAGTATTAGTATTATTCCCTGTAGCAATGCAGAGTGCTGAGCTTTCAGAGGAAAATAACCACGTTTCAGCAGAGACAAAGAAACTCTTGCACCACTGGTCTTCTGAGGCAACTCTGCACAGATCACCGGGAAAGTACCCATCTTCCTTCTGGTTATATTACACCTACAGGGCTAACTGTACCAAATGTACCTATCAATGTTTTTCACAAGTCTGGAAGCAGTTTTGCACAGAATGAAGCTCCAACAGCCGTTCCCACTGTGGTCAGCCATCTCTGACACTACAGTGGCAATATGTAGCTACTGTTTTGAAACTGCCAGACTACATCTGGCCCGCAGAAGTGCAGACATCCAGTGGTGACATATCGAAGGCAGACGGTACAAGTTGCACCTTGCTCCTAAACCCTGTCGTTGCACTACAGGAGACTCTTTTGAAAGAGTATGGAAAATTATATCAGGATTATACTTTGATGCAATTATAAGTGATGTCTGGAAACAAATCCTGACACTTGAAAAACTTGATTACATACTCAGGATTATATTGACTTACTTCCAACCTAAATGGCTTCTGTTAAGTGTCCTCCAAGCCTTCATAGAAACTGTCCCCAAAGCATGGTGTTTGAAAGGGGTAAGGACAACAGCATACCTCTTCCCCAGGATGAGCACATCATTCAAAATAAATTTCATTCTCTGTATAGAAATAATGCATCATGGTAAAATAAAAGTCAGCTCATTGAACATGGATGAAGCATCACATTAGTGTGACATGACTATAATGAATATTCTTACTGCAAGGTAACCTTCTTGTAGGCAAGGCTAAAGTCTTGGAAAAAAATGTGGTAGAGAGATTCTGAGTCAAACTATGTAACATTAATGGATGTTGAGCAAGGTTGCCCAGCAGCATAAATCAGCCTGCCATTAAATCAAGTACTGGAAGTCAGTAGAAATACAGTTTTTCATATCAGATAACTATCAGGTCTTAAAATCTTTTAGGAATGAAAAGGTAATTTTCTCACTTTAGCTACGCACTTTTCCATTGTGAGTTCTTACATTTCACAATTCCTGATGTGGTTGCTTTACACTTCAAAGTGATCATTTAAATATTTTTCGGTACAAATTGGGACTCTCTATCTGTTGAAATTTTCTCCTGGATATTTAACTGTTATATATAGGTAGGGCAATATTTGTTTCTTTGATCAAATAGAACAATTAATTAAACCATTTAAATGTTCTACATGAATTATAGAGATTTACGATAGAAGTTAGGGCAACATGGTGAATCAAAATAGCTATTCAATAAAGAATGAAGCCAAATGCTGTTCAACCATAAAAAACTATACATTATATATACAGTGTAATAGCTATACTATCCAATTTCTAGTACTATTAAACATGTCAGCATAGTTTCTCTGTCTTTGTTATCATGAATGATTTTTACAGGATACTGTAATTTCATTCTGCTAATAATAAAGATGTTTTATATAGTATAAATCCCTAAACAATAAATTTCCATAGATGAATGAATCATACTTTATATGAAGGGTACATTTATAAATACTTCATGTGAAATTAATAGATGATCAATAAATGTTACAAGTAAGTTATAGCTATGTATAGAATAAGCTGAAGGTGCCTGGAAGCATGTAAGTGGAAGATGGTAAAAATTTTCATATACTGATGTCATAAGCAAGTGATAGATATATTGGCTGTTATGGCGGTCTTGAAGAGTGACAAAGATATAGTTTGATGTATGTTTGTAGACTGATGAACCAGAAGAGTCTCCCCTGGTTGTCACTCTTCTGTGACCTGGAACAGATCAGGAATGATTATGGCATGCTAGGCAGAGATGCTCAGGAAATGGAGCATCTCTTTCCATTTGCCCTCCAATCATTTGGCCTTCTGTGCTGGTTTCATCTGAAATAAAGTTAATTTTTTCCCTAGTAGCTGGTACAGTGCGGTGTTTTGGATTTGGGATGAGAATTTTGATAACACAATGATGTTTTAGTTGTTGCTAAGCAGTGTTTTTGCTAAGCCAAGGACTTTTCAGCTTCTCACGCTGCCCTGCCAGCAGAGAGGAGGGGACACAGCCAGGACAGTCGACCTCAACTGGCAAAAGGAATATTCCATACCATATTGGTATATGAAATGTTAAGAAATTTAGCACATAACTAGTAAGATGGTTAGTAGTCGTAGGCCTAAGAGTTGTCTGTTTAAGCTAAGGAGTTTCTGAGCTGTAGGAACAAAGAAATAAACTCGCATAAACATAGATAAAGGCCCCAAGGACAGAAAATGTGGAACAATGGTGTCAGAAGATAATGTGCATTTTACGACTCAGAGGAGTAGGCCCAGGCCCTGGCAACAAAAGAAATGGACATAACACTTCAGATAAGGTGGGCGACAAAAGATTTAGTCAGAGGGGTCCAGCTTTTACGGGCTGGCGATATCAAAACTGGGGAAGAGGTGATGAGGAAGACTACTGGCCTTCCTCCTGAAGACCCCCGAAGACCACCATCTGGAGGCAATGTGCAGGCTCGAGAGTGACATGATTGTTTTAAAACTGCTGATAAAGTTTTTTGGGCTAACCACACCTTAATAGTAAATATGTATGTTTGTGTTGTGCAATCCTATGAATATGTATAAGGTACCTGCATTTAAGTGGTAAATCTAAGGAACTTGGTGTGCACGCTTGTGGAGGAGCGATCCCCCGTGCACCCAGCACTGCACTAAAGAATGCCTGCTTTCTAAAGCTCTGATTCTGAGTCTTAGAGAGTTTTTCTTCAACCAGCTTTACGGTATCAATGTGATGTCATGCCCAGTATATAAATGGGGGGGAGTTAGCAGGGGGACACCACACTCAGGGATTGTCTGGGCATCCATCAACAGGTGGTGAGCAACTGTACTGTGTGTTACTGTTTTTTTTATATTCCATTATTGTTATTTTCCTTTTTTTTCTGATTTTTTCCCCGTCCCACTGGGGCAGGGAAAGTGAGTGAGCAGCTGTGTGGTGCTTAATTGCTGGCTGGGCTTTTCCATTTACCCTCTGCTCAACACTGGTAAGGTCACATCTCAAACACTTTGTAAAGGCTGGGCCCTGCTCCGTACAAGGGAGTTGTCAACAGTATACAGAGGGCTACTAAACCATTTGGCGAGGGAGTTGAAGTATATGGTGTACAAGGATAGGCAAAACAAAGTGGACTTTTTAGCCTAGAGAAGAGACGGCGCTGGTGAGCTCTAAGGGGGCTTCAGAAAAGACAGGGCTGTCATAGTGAAAGAGCAAGAAGCAGCAGTTGCAGGCTGCTGTGGGGGAAATTTTGATATAAACGTAAGAAAAAAAGCTTTACTGTAATGATTGTTTAGCTCTGGAATGGGTTGGCCAAGGGTCTGTGAATCTCTGGCCTTGGAGATTTTTACAGATCAACTGCATGAGTAGGAAATTGCATTGCAGCATTGTTAACAAATCCATGTGAAAGATCCTGTAGATGTCGGGGCCCTAAGTGGCCAATAGCCTTAATTGCCTGGTCACTTGGGACCCCACCCTCTCCCCAGGGGCTCTGGAGTCCCATTTCTCCTCAGTCCTGCCTGAGCTGTTCTGTGTTAAGTCTTTGCCCAGACCTATTTCTTGCTGATTTGTTAATGGGACTTCCTGGGCTGATCTTGGATGTGACCCATTTTGCATTCACCTGGTGGTCACTGGGTTGTCGCCAGATCCTGTTTCTGTCAACTCGGCCCTGCTCACCTTGCTCAGGGGCGGCAGGAGGGTGCCCAGTCCATGAGGGCAGTGCCTCTGTCTGGGCGTGGTCACCCTCAGCTCCCAGCTCCTCTCCCCTCATGGAGCAACCCACACTCTTTCTGCCCCTTGAAAATGGGACTAGAAGTTGTTTTACTTCAAAGCAGTACTGATTTCACTCATGCTCTCTCACAGTCCTACAGACAAGCACCAGGACACAGATACCCGGGTAGTCTGTCCAGCATGGAGGTACCAGGATGCTTGAATCCTGATGCAGGTGGTCTGCAGGAGTCCTATTGAAGGACAAGGACACTGGCTATTGAGACCTTATCTTGTTTCCTGGTCTCTTAGGCTGGGAGCTATATGCTGATTTTTGTACATGCCTTTTTGTACTCTTTAAGTCATGACAGTGATGAGTTCCTCCATCCTATCCTATCTCTTACGCCATGAGTTGTCAGCATTTACTCACTCTTCTTTGTCTCTGATCTGGGTGCCCTGAGAAGCTGATACCTCTGTTCTAGGATCGTGATGAAGTGCTAATCTCTACGTGCTTTCAATAGAGGTCATTGCTATTGCTCTTCTCCTGCCTTTGATCCTTCCTGCTGCTGCTTCCACACGCTATGATCTATCCCTGAAGCCCTGCCTTGAGCAGCAAGGTTGGACTTGATCTGCAGTGGCTCCTGCAGTTTGCCTTTCTTATAATTCTGTGACATAGTCATAATAATATAATGCAGCCAAGGATTGTCTGTGAAAAAAATATTTTTGGATATCTATCTCTTAGAAAACATTTATGATAACAGTACTGAGCATCAAGGATACTGGCCTCTTGGGAGTCTGTTATGTGAGTGAAGAATTGAGAGGAATTATGAGCAGTGGAAAAGACATATGGTTTTAGCACAGAGAAATCAAAACTTGATCAAAAAATACACAACGAAAAAAAAGGAACAGGTTAAAGAGTAGGAAAGCATCTCTAGCTAGAAATTACTTATATTAATGAAAAAAAGATATAAAAGGACTGTCTGAGAAATTGGACAGAAAGAGTAAAAAGCAATTGAAGTCTGAAGTAGCTATACAGCTATTATAAGAGGTTTACACAAAAGAAAGGAAAGAAATTAGAACAACCAATGCAGAATATCAAACTAGATGTTATAGGAACAACAGGGACATAGTGAATAGCAGTCATCTTTGTAAGGCATAAAATGTTCAGAAATAAGCAACTAGAATTGGTATCTTCAGAAAAAATGTTAAAGGCAGTTTGGAGTGGAATAGATTGCTAAATGCTAGAGCCTATAAATGGGTATCCCCTATAAAAGGGGGTACAAAGAGGAAAAAAAAAAAAGTAGTTTTACTATCCCTTTTGATGATTGATTGTGAAAAAAAGAAAGTTTCCTGAACGGAGTGAATGAAGTTTGCCAGAGATCTCCCCTCAGGTTTCAATTTAGACATAGATGCAATTCACTTAAGTGATAGTCTGTCATTCTGGTTTAAATTAAGGAACAAATGGTAAAATTTAGATATTTCTAAGCCTGGTATCTGACAAGAACATGTACCAAAGCCAAAGAGCCAGAGATGGTACTATATTAGACTTGCTTTGTAAGGTGGTTACTGAAAAGGTTGTCATTGAAAAATACTTTAAAATGAGTGATCAGAAATTAGTTCATCTCTGATTAAATGGCAGCGTAAGCAAAAGCAGATTCTAAGGGCCTCAACTGCAAAAGGTTGGTTGATGTGATGTCATCCATGGAATGTGTCCCTGAAAACAGAAAATGTAATCAGCAACTCTATCAAGGTATCATCAGTGGAGGTACTGACAACATGAAGTCTCATTAATGTCTGAAATTCTGTGGCTATATTAGTAAATAAATGGCTCATAAGCTTAAATTGCATTCCCCTTTCCCAACTAAAAGAGAGGTCAGGGATTCATCTCAAAGCATCTACTGGGAATGGTCATGACTTGCTCTGTCCCCTGAACAGTGTATTGTCTGGAGGGATGCTGGATAGTGTGGGCTAAAATTGTGCCAGGGAACAGGCCAGTGTTTTGATAGTGTGGATGATCCTGTACTTGTGCCCTCATGCCCTGGTACTACATAATTTTTCTATTGGTATAAATATCGTCTTACAGTTTTCCATTTCTAGAAACACAAACTTGACTTGCAGTACTGGGAGGTGGGAGTACTGAGAGAATTGGAAGAACAGGGAACCTGTTTATGTCAAGAGAATAAAAGGGATTGCTGTATTTAAGTTAACAAAACAAAAGCAGAGAGGATATGTATGTTTTTCTTTTTGGCAAGAGAGGTAAATGCCAGAGAAGGTGAAGATTCAGTTTAGATGGCTGGCAGTACTGACTAAAGGAAAAACATGTATAACCTTTTCACAGGAAAACTGAGGCTAGAAATTAACATTTCCAAACACCAGAAAACTATGACTCTAGGATAGGTAATGCAAGAGTCAAAAGAACTCCCCAACTGTTTTTAGTGTAAAGCTTGGTTAGTTTGTAAAGGGGGTAATATCACATGATTGGCAGCTTGTTTTCTATTCCACAGTCCTAAAACCTGTGATTTTATTTCCTAAATCTTTACAGATAATCTCTATTCAAGAAGAGCATTTCTATTTCAAATTGAGATAGCTAAAATGTGTTTAAGCTATTTTGTTATCTTTTCCAAGTTGTAACCTTTTCTAAACTCATATACTGTGGTGGGGATGATTATATTTCTTCCTAAATTATACTGTGATGAGCCTAGTTCTGAACCGCTTTCTCAGTCACAGCTCCCTGTAAACTGTGAGAATCTAGTCAGCAAAGGAGCAAAGCAATCAAACTGAGATCAAAAGACAGGAAGGGTTGTGTCTGAGTGGGAGTTAAGCAAAGCATACTGTAAGACAAGTGATAAAATAGGAAAATACACACCATTAGCCTACTGGAGACCCAGGGTGCCAGGAAACAGTAAGATTTTGAATGCCTCCAGCCACTATCCAGAAAGTTCAATGGAAAAAGTCTTATTTACATCTTTGGGATTTGAAGTCTCCAGTGGAGTTTATCTTGCTTAAGTTGTCCTAGTCTAAGTTAGTAGATTAGGTCTTCTAGCCTTAAAGAAAGTCAATAAATGGGCAAGACTGAGGAGATGAGACTATAGCCTGCCCCCAGTTTGTAATAGGCTGCAAAGTTTAGCCACTAGCAAAAGCTTCCAGTGGAACCTCCAATACAGTTAGAAGGCAATGTTTATAAAATGAATAAAAAACCCATAAAGCATCTAATGCAAGACTCACCCATGACACTCATGGTCTGACTCAGGTCAAGGGCCAAGTAAGATAGATAAAACCCCTGATATTTATGTAGATAATATCTCCACATTTAGACAGAATTTTCTCCAGTAATATAAACCCTGTATGTCATTGCATGAAGCCACTACTACTGTGTAATGAAAACAAGGAAACATTTTTGCCTATATGCAGGTTGTGTTCAAACTGTCTTCCCCATAGTTCTTCATTACAGACCTTCCAGCATTTTCTATTGGCATCTATTACTGGTCAGTGTTTTATTCTGTGATATGCATTTTAATATAGAATATACATTCTCTGTTAAAAATAGCAGCAGCATGAAAGAAATAGGAGAAATTAAGATACAGTAAACAACAATAAAGGATGCAGTAAAATGAATTGGTACTGCTGTACCGGTCTCCCTTCTTCGTAGGTCTGCAACCTCATCTGTTACATTGTGGAACATTTTTCAAGATCACCTTCTGTTGAGGTGATGTAAAAGATAAAGGAATTCTTGACTCTTGTGATAGTGTAGGTATTTTAGAATCAGTTTGAATTTGCTGGAAGAGCTTTCACGCTCACTGTAATAGTTATATCAAAAAAGCTGCAAGTAGTAATTTCAAATCTAAATACTGCAAGTTCAAATTTCATCTTACAGTTAGGAAAGAAAAAGAGAATTTTCACTTTTTGCTGTTGTTCTTCCCTTTGCCTAAACTGCCTTTCCTGTTGCTACCAGAAATATCTTTGTGTACCTGATGTTCAGATAAAGCGGGATTAATCGGATCTAAATACATACATGTATATATGTATATACTTATCACAATTTTTTGTGATATTTTTGCAAAACCTCAGTTCAGTGAAAACGTTTATGTATGGTAGCATGATGATTATTTAATAAGCAGGAAGCCACATGAGCTGCAGAACTATTTAAATCTCATTTCCTATCAATTTGTGTTTCTGTTACTACATATTCCCTCTACATTCACCTGGGAGAGCACTAGCCTCACTCACAGCCCCTAGCACTTTGCCTTTTCTTAGAATATTCCTCTCTCATTTCTCTTAATTTTTTTTTTTTCCCCTCACTGTGTCCTCAGTTTCCTCCCATGGGCAAGGCAAGGGAAAGGTGTACTGTGGCACATCCTGGGCTGTCAGTTCCCTGGATGTGCCGGGATGCTAATTCCCTAGATGTACTGCTGCTGAAAGGCTGCCTGGCAGGCCAAACACAACAGGTAACTTGAGCTCATTTGCCTTCTCCACTGGGTATGCAATACTTAATTCTTCCTTCTTCTTGTATTTGCTTCTTTTGTGAAAGCTTTTAGGAACTTAAGACTGCAGAGACTTCAGTCCCCTTGTTTTCTGTTTTTAAACTGGCCATCTGGTTCAAAAGTTATTAGGGAAGGATTGACAGATACCTTAATTGAATTAGCCTCATTTCCTTTCAAATTCAGGCTAACAGCTTGCTCTGCTGTAGGCAGCATTTCACAGAGAAAGCCAAACACAGATCAGTAGGACCATGCTTGTATTATGCCAGGCTCCAAATTCCTGCTTCAAGCCATTGGAAAACTAAAGCTGCTAAACCTTTCTAAATGGTTTAGCATGGAATAAATAACTATTTTTCCTATCTTCTGGCTCCCTCTATTCCAAGAAAGAGATTAATTGCCTTTGGTTGAAATTTGGAAACAATACTAGTATGTAATGACTTACCTACTTACTTACCTATGTTCTAGCTTCACTCTGACAAATCCTGCTTATCTCCAACTTCAATATATAACAATCTCAACATCAAGAGCTGTTTTTTCAGTTAGTAACTGTACCTAGTAGTGTGAACATTTAACAGGCTAACTGGGGCACAACAATCCCAGTTTTTTTCTTTATCAGTATAGTGGTTTGAGGATGAAAGCCATATATGTATACACACCCCCTCACATCCTATTCTGAGGTCTTTATGTATCCTCAGAATAAGGTTTTGCATAAACATTATACAATCTTGCAGCACAGCAGAGAAGTTCACCTAGCTAGCACATTATTTTTTATAAAAATGAAGTTTTTCTCTTATAGGAACAAACAAGTAATATTTGCCTGTAGTGTGATAATATTCCTTTTGGGATAAAATTGATGTCACTGAAACCCACCTGAGTTCTGATTCAAACTCTAAATATTCCCAGAGGTGTCATAATTTCTGTATATAGCATCCTCAACTTCCAGCAGTTAAATACCACATGCTCTTATAAACTTGGTTTTAATGTTCTTTCAACATAAGGTAAGTTTACCTTCATATTGTTACCTTAGCACAGAAGAAAATCAGACTGTAGGAAAGTGCTTGAAAATCACTAATGATGAGAAAATGTTCATGGTGACCCAGGGAGAGCCCCAAAGTCAATTTATATGAAATGTAAACGTTGTAAGAGTATTATTTAGGGGCATAGAAAGCTCTGTTGTGTGTATAGGGAAAAAAAGTAGATTTTAGTCTGATTCATTACACTACTTCGTAATTTCTCTTTATGTATTATTTGCTTATGTTTTCCTCAGATATCAGTAGAATCCTGTTTTTACCTTAATGCTGAAAGGGAATAAATGAACAGGAGGTGCCTTGCAGTGAGCACCTCCTGCATGAAATGCAGTCAAACTGGAAGAGGAAGGAAAAGGGGAAGGAGAAAGAGGAGGCATATCTGATTTTAACTAATGAGGTTTGTAGTGTTAAACTTAAGGACTGGACTAATCTGGCCTTGGGTCTTTGCATGGTGGAGGCCAGCCTAGTTTAGCAGCAACATTGGCTTTACTGTGTCATGATCCAACAGGACTGAGATAACAGCAGTTAAAATAGCAATAGCAGAAATAACCAAGGAGCTGCACTTCAGAATAGGACTTGGACTAGGGGAGATTCTGCATTCAGCTGAGTCTGCTTACCTCTGAGATTGGTATTACAGGTGAGCAGAGTTTGTAGGGTAGACAAGAATGCTAAACCATCACAACTTGATGTTAGGGTGTTTTGCCAGACTCCTGCTGTGCTTGTTTGGATCCTTCAATTGGATACTTGACTTTGATTACTTTCCAGGACAAGCTTTGGGCCAGAAACACTTCAGCAGCTTTTGTCTGACACACAAGCTCTGTGCGTATCTCCACGCACCGCACTACTGCAAGCAGAAATCCTGTGGAATATGGTGCAGACATCCGAATGGCAAAAAACCAAATTTAAAATGGCTCTGCACTGAAATTAATAAACATAGCAGGAGATCACTTGGCTCTAATAATTCATGCTGCCTGATGTTTTTAAGATGCCACTTAAAACTAAGCAGAAGTGTAGTCATTAAGGCCAAATTCTCTTCCTGGACATATAGAGATGACTTAGCAGAATCTGTGCTAACAGCTGAAATCCTATTGTACTATGATTTTTAAAACAGTTTATCGCATCTATAAAGTCAACATCTGGTTTGCTCTACTATAAAAAAGCTCTCTAAGAGCTACTTTTTCAGACAATTACGAATTTGCCTTATTATTGGGTATTGTTTCGTCCCACACAATGTTAGGTTGCCTGAAATGGAAAAGGCTTGCGCTTGGCTCCTGCTGCAGTCTCTCAGCAGACCTTAGGTGGCCTGAATAGACTTTGAGGAAGTGACTTTTTCATGTTCTTCTGTGCAGCCACATGATGGTATGGCTCACTCTCAGGATGTGCCTGCCATTCTCCAGTCTCTACAGAAGGTCCCTCAGGCAAATGACTCCTCCCATAGGTAGGTTGGAAGTGTACCTAAACAGAGGTGGAGTGAATCTGAGCCTTACAGCAGCCCCAGTGTAACAGTACATTTGTGGTGAGCTTTATCTCACCAATGTTCAGCCATGTAAAGGTTGAGATTGTCTAAGCAAGTTGTCTTCATGTTTAGTGGGCTGGCACAGGTACACTCAGAGGGCAGTTCCTCTTATTGGTGCCAAACACACATTTTGAAATGTGTATCTTTGCCTGGTGGAGATACTTGTCTCCCTTCACTGACTGGGGAGGTTCCATGGACAACTGGTTTGAACTAGATGGCCAAGTTTTAGATAACAAACGTGAAGATAAATGCACCATGGATGACCACATTAAAGGTCCCTTTGGAATGTTTAGGGAGACATTACCACTGATAGCACCGGGTGCAGACTTACATATTAGGAAGAGATCTACATGACAGGCAGTCAAAATGTTGTAGCTGAGGAAGACAGTCCAATGCAGAAAGAGACTTTTCTTCTAGCAGCTTTATTTTCTTCAGTTAGATCTTGATTTGAACACCTATCAGAAAAGACATGTAATTACAGAAGAGAACTTCTGTATTTTGGGTGCTTTAACATATTTTTTTTAATTATACCTTTATGAAAAAGTATACAGTTTGTTTCCTTTGGCATTTTTTTGTATCTTAAGGAGATTTTTTCCTCTTGTCTTCCTAGAACAGTGTAACATACCTTTTAAGATCATAATTGAAAATAAATATCTGACTCCAGCTCAGATGATTCATAAAACTGTACTGTGGTAGTATGTCACATCACAGAAGAATTTTGCCCCTGACGTGACATTATATCACTAAGATACCTTTTCACATATAGCAGAAACAGATCACTGAGAAGACGTGAGACAGAAGGGAGTTAATGGAAGAAAATGCAGGAGAGTCCTTTTACAGAAAATTGCAGGTTTTTAAAGGTGACGGGTAGAGATTTTTTTAATGTTGTTTGTAACCTGTTTGTGTTTCCTTACAATGTAAAAGAAAGCTTGAAATGTGTTATTTTTCTCAAAGCCAGTAACAATTTCAAAAATGAAATATCTTTTCAAAGAGTAAATTTTATGCCTGCTATGGATAACGGCTGTGAGAAACACATACCTGGCTCCGAAATCCTCTACATGCCTGCAGTATGTACTTACAGCTCACTTATCAGTTTAACCACAACCATTCAAGTATCAGTGTATATTTGTTCAGAGGGAGAGAGGCAGGCCCTTTTAGTTGTGTGTGTGATTTGCAGCATGAACAAGAATGAAATAATTTTTTCACTAATCAACTACCTGTTTTTCATAGAACTTGGATACTTGGATTTGAGAAACAAGTTCATTTGTAAGGCTATACTTTCATATCCTTTTAGAAACCAGGGGAAAACTGAAGTTTGGGGCTGGAGGGAGGCATGAAGGCAGTTTTAAAGATGTGTTTTGAGCAAAGAGAAGTGGTGATGGGAAAAAAGATGGCAGAGCAACATTTAGTACCCTTCTGGGCCATGCTGCTGAATATTGCATGTGTGCAGTGCTCCCATCACCTGCTCACTGGCCGTGCTTCCTGGGAATTGTGGGCCACTGCTGTTGGCTTCTTGATGGGAGCTTTGCAAGTGATTGAGTTCAAGTCTTGTCAGAGATGTTCAATGCATTTTCTTCAGTAGTGCTGCTCCCAGTCGCAAGTCAAATCAACATAAAAATAAAATCACATCCAAATTAACCTCTCCATCACCTCCTATTTCTTTTCAAAGTCTTCACTGAGGACACTTTTCTTAACACAGCTAAAACCTTGGAGGATTATTATTGTTTGGAGATTATTTTGTTGTTGAGATTACACAGTAATCTTCTGATCAAAGAAGCAACAAATATCAAAAAGCTGAAAACACATGGCCTTTTCTGCTCCTTAGGGCACCTATCCAAAATGATTTTGCCTCTGGAGATAAGAAAGACAAGAAATATATAACAGATACACTAGTTTATTTTCTTCCGTACTAAAGCTAAGGTCTGCCAATTCAAACACAGAGGCTGGAGGGTTGGTTCTCTATTATATCAGTTTTACACTGGAATAAAACTGATACGGTGGAGTAAAGAAGCAGGCCCAGTATATATTACATATGTCAGACTGGTGCCAGGGGTCTCAGGAATGTTTTAGCCATTCCTGATGAAAGGCATTCTAGGGAATCCCTGTGGAGATGAATTAAAATAGCAACTATTTAATGTTGAAGATTATGATAATGTTCAAGATTAATGTCAGAGTTTATGCTTTAAATCCTTGCATACTAGGAAAAGATTGTTTTTAAAACTTCTTTGGCCAGTGGATGGCTGTACACCATTGCAGTGAGATTGCCTTCATCCATGCAGTATCTTCACATGCTGACTCACCCTGCTGCTGAAAGCTCAGCAAAGCTCACCCATCTCTTGTCATAACACCCAGTGCATGCACCTGTGGTGTGCACATTTCACACTACTACCTCTACCCTGTCTCTTCTCAGGAATACATGAACTTGGTCCCAGCTCTGTGATGCCTATATCCAAGTGCAGCCATTCTCTATGATAAACCTCAGCTTCAGGAACCTCTGGATCTCAGGCTCGGCTAGTACGTAGTGTTTCTGTGGATAGTATCCTGTACAGGCTAGGGATGTGGAGAAAAAAAAGCCACACCACGAGCCACCTGGGTCCACTGAGCTGTCACATCTCTGGAGAGTTTTGTGTAAAGCCATTTGAACTGTCCTTGCAGGAGGTGTTTGGCATTTGCAGTCCTCCCGCTAGAGGCCTCTGTTAGCATAACTAAACTGGCAGAAGCGTTTCAATTGTGATGGGCAGTGAAACAATGTACAGGGAGATGAGTGAATCTGAATTTATCCAGTAAGCAACAGCATCAGGATCATTAGATGCTGATACCCATACAGTATCCTCACTCCTGGTCTTTTGCTCAGGTCTGCACTGCTCTGACTAGTCCGTCCTTCTGTCCTCAAGGCTTGCTAGAGGTATTGCAGTACCTGTCTGTCTGTCTGGGGCTCTCCAGCTACCCTCTCCCTTTCCTCCCTCCTCAGTGAGGCTCTGGGGTGGATTGCATTATGTCTCCAGTACTCAGGTGTGGGGGGACAGGAGGAGGAAGGGGAGCTCCAGTGTCAACTTACAGGCTGAAATCTCCCTGGGACAGCACCTAACCTCAGCCAGGTCAGGTCAGTTTGAAGAAAGGGTTAGTAATGGGAAAGAAATTGTGAGCATGAAGTACAAATTTGTAGGTCCCACAAAAATTATGTTCTTAAAAATAAGTATATCCTGATTTTTAAAGTGTGTATAATTAGACAAATAGAATTCTAGCAGTTTTAAAATAAATGAAATGTAAATCTCAAAATCCTGAGTTCCATTTGTTCTCTATGGGTTTATTTCTTCTCATTTATAAAATGATCATGTGCATAGTTTTGTCACTTTGCTTCTAGTTAAAGGTGCCAGCATAAGAAAGTTGAAGAGTGAAATCCTCTGATGACTCCCAGAACAAATACAGTGAAAGTTTCAAAATTGCAAGCTACCATGTGCCATCACTACAGGTGCCCTAGTAATAGTCTAACAACATTTTGAGTAAGAGAATGTTTCAGCCTTGTAGCCATGTGGTTCTTAGCTCCTGAAGAGGCACTACCACACACCATTGATTACATGGTCAAATGTTGTGCTGGCTTTTCCACGCAAGAATAAGCTCACAAGGACTTGCAACTAGACCACAGGTGATACTCTACCAAATAGAATTTCATATTAATGAATTCCAGTCATTAAAATCCAACCTGGATTTGCCCTGGATTTCTGTGACCAGGATATTTTTCAGCTGTGATGACTGGTTTCTGAATCATAGGAAAAACTACAGATTTGAGTTGTTGTATGCAATGCTGCTTCTCTCTACATTTCTGATGCGTCTAAGGATGCTATGTCTTCATCAGTCATATATGCTTTTGATTTCAAAGCATTTTGTACCAAATTTCATCTTGCCAGATTTTATTGTCCTCTTATAATTCCTTTAACTTTTCTCAGAGTGAAGATTTCAAAAGCAAGGTAGAAGTTCCGTCAACATCTACATGAGATACAAGGGTAGGGAAATCATATCTTTCTTTATTTCTCCCTAGGACAGACCAGTGCAAATGAGATAAACCAAACGTTATCTAGAAAGAGATTCTGGGTCTCTTTCTGACTAGAAGTTTTACCAGAACTCTTGCCTCTTATTAGATATAAGTGGATCTGAGTTGTGAGAAATTCACATGCTATTAATCATCAGATGTATCATTGTATAGATTTGCATAGATTCTCTGAAGTTTTTGTCAACTCAGCTTCCTAATGAGGCAATCTCTGTACTAAATAATATGTAGTCTCTGGAAAAAAAAACCCTGAAAGCATCCTCCTACCATGCCATTTTTAAATAGAAAGCTGACTACTATGTTGCTGATTTTGTGTTGCATAAAAAAACCTCATTTTCAGCACAGTTAAAATTCAGTCTTTTAGTTTGTGTGATTTGAAGGGTGATTGCTTTTTAAAAATGCATTTCTTGTTCAACATCTTTACCAAGATTAGCCTGCAAGAGGTCTTGTTGAAGAAATAAGTCATTGCCCTACTAAATGAACTTAATTATGCTAAGGCATACAACAGCTGGTGGTCTTTTTTTAAAAACACTTTTAATTCTTGCACCATTTATTATTTGGTACTCTTCTACACAAGGAAGAGGCAACAATACATTTAGAAGCTCTTTTTACAATTTCTTTATCTTGTCCTGTAGCAGGGCAGTTAGGTGTCATCTGCAAGGATATATTTCTTGTTGATTATAGGGAGAGTGAGTGCCCTAGCATTTTCAATGTTGGATACATAAAGTCACTTTTATATGTCAGATTAAGACATAAGCCAGCCTGACAACCTTAGTCAGTGGTTACTGTAGGTCAACTACTTATACTATACTCAGCTAATGCAATGCTGTTAGTACAGCTAATGCTCCACCGCATACAATGAGGATGTGACAAACAGCAGCTGCATGCTGTGCTGGCACTGAAGTGATGGATATTTTAGTGTCCGAGGCATAGTTATTGAATCTGTAAGGAGACTGTCGCCTTCATGGCAGTACGGGTATAGCACCAGTGTACCAGTACAGCACACTACATCATTGCTGCACCTTGCCTTGGAACCCAAGGCATAAATAGTTGATGCTAAGCTGCAAGTAGAGCCTGTTTCATCAGCAGCCCTTCTGAGCAACATAAATTGTTTGGTAAACCACGAGCAGCTTGGAAACTGGGAAGTTGGCCTGCTTTGCCATGATTATTTAATGACTAGAAAACTATGACAGATCTGTGCTGACTTCCTAAACTAATCATCTATGTGCAAGTTCTCCTCCCAGCCCATGCCAGGTAAGTTGATCTTCTAGAAACAGCAGCCTGCTTTGATACTTCAGCCTTGAGGCTGGTGTGGCCTCAGTAGCCCCTGTAGTCTCCTCAGAAAAAGACAGACTGAAAATAGGGGTCCCACAGAGTTTTATTCTGTAATTTACGGGGCCTGTAAATCTATTAATCAACCCTAATGATTCTCCAAAATATTTTCAGTTCGATGCTAATGGCTAGATTAAACCATAACTGAGACAGATTTTATGATATTTTGTCTAGTTGTATTGTACTTTTAGTGGCTGGAAAGCTTCCATATAAGTTAATCTCTTGTCTTTCCTTCAGGAAACAAGGTCAACTATAACATCAGTTTAATATATGGCTTTACATCTATTGGGACTTCTGGATCTTGCAGTTGCTGGGGACACTTTTGAAGTATGCAATCCTTTGCTAATATTAAATAGCAAAATACCCTTAAAGACACTTGAAACTGCCTTGATTTTTCAATGTCCTCTGTCTCTCAATTAAATCCAACCTCCCCTTACTTGCTGTGCCTTGGAGGGTAAGATTTCTTTGCTGTTCTCTACTCCCTGTTTTACACAGTCCTAACCAGTCCTTGTTCTCTTATTCCTTAGCTGTTTCTCTGCTGCCCTGCTTCGGTTCTGTGGTTTCTTTCCGTCAGCCTGGAAACACAGTTGCACTTTACACCCTGAGTTTTTCTCACACCTAATTAGATTTTAGATATTCATTCCTGGCTAGTATTTATCAGACTTTCTTTATTATCTAGTTTTAGTATCCGCTGAGACCCCCTTCACTGATGTTCTTTCCTAGGCAAACCGGAGGGCTTCTTTCAGTTCGCATCTCCCTTAATGCAGTCTTCAGGACCACTGGCACTCTTCCACGTCTTCTTCCTTTCCACCTTATCCTTTGGTGAGCCTGTGCTTTCTGCTTTCTACTTTTACCACAAACACTGTTCTCTTCAGCACCTCCTGTGGTAGATCCTCCCACTCCCTCTCCACTATCTGTTGGCACCCTTCAGATTTTCATCCTCAGTTCTCCTCCTTTTATCTTTATAGTCTCTATTTTGACTAACTCATCCTCCCCACCAGTTTCTGTTACTAACAACTTTTTTTTCCTCCTGTTGTGAATTTTTGCCTCTGACATACCTTCTTTGGTGTTACTTTGACATTTCAAACTCTCTTCAGACAAGACTTTTTTAGCTGTCCCAAGGATGCTCTTTTCTCCTTTTTTTTGTTTGTTCAGAATTTTACTGTCCTCCTTGTCTTGTAGTCTTACTGTTACCTTTGATTTCTAATTCTCCCTTTGCTTCTCCATCTACACATGTGACATCAGTGAACGTACCCATGACGATTTGTCTTCATTTCTAAAATACCTTTCCATTTCTGCCCTCATTTTCAAGCATCCTTTTGCTGTTATCTAAAACAAATTTTAAACTCATGTCTTCTTCCAGCAATCATTTCACCTGCTTCGTGAGTCTTAATCTGTAATCTTTTTGAATGCCTTGGATAATCTGTCCCTCCAAAAACCCTCCAGGAATTTACCTACAACCCCACCTGCATATTTGACTCCCAGGGTCTTCATTGCATTGTCCTTTCTTTCCAGGTTCCTTGACATTTGGGGAGGAGTAAATATTCTGGGTCCTTTTTCTTCATCCCATCTCTGACATTAGGTAGATTAATGCCTTTAATGCTGTTGTGATGCTCACACCTAACACCAGCACATACATACTAGAGGGACAACAGATATATGCAATGGGGTGAGGTTTCTGAACTGAATTTATTACGTCCCTTTTATTCAACATTGATTTATTTACATTGCTTTCCAAAAATCTCATATCAGTACTAGTGATCTGCAATTAGTAACCTTTTGTCTCACCAGACCAGGGAGATGGGGAGTGAAAAGGTAATAGGGAGACAAGAAAGATAATAGGGAGACAGTTTTTCTGTGTTCCCAGTATGTATTGTGTTGGATGAAGGAATAGCCTCATTCCTTCGTGAGAAAAAGTAAGCACTTCCCTGCAGAAGCCAACTGGGAACATTAAAATAGTGCAACAGGGACGTGTAGCCAGCATTTTAGCCTGAAATAAGCAGTGTGTCAAGAATGTCTTTGTCTTTTTATGTACTGTTTTATAGGATTGTCCTTTGTTTTATCTTACAGCAATAATGTTCATGTCATTCCAGCAAAAATGACTTTTGCAGTTATTAAAATGCTGAGGTGTTTACTCTCAAATTCTATGTGGCAGCATTTTTTTTTCTCTTGGGCACCAATCTTTAAAGAGACATGTCAACAAAATTCAGTGGTACTGACTTAAGTCTGTCTCTTTCTAATTCTAATTGTTCAGGTTGGTGTAATATGCTCCTGCAGACAAAGCTGCATTTTTAAGGACCGTGTGAACTAGCACCTTTGGTGTGAACTAGCACCTTTGGTAGGTATCACCCTGGCAGCCTCCAAGAATGAAGTTCAGGTTATTACGATGGAATATGGACAGTGTAGATTTCCTGATATTATCGTCTTACCTCACTCTGACCTGCAAATGCTGCCACCAGAGGCTAATGCAATAGTTATTGGATTTGCTGCTGAGTTTGCCAACCAGGCTGTCAACTGTATATCACAACTCTTTCTCACAAAACTGTTATAATCAAACGAGCCAATTTTTAAAATATATATACATATATATGTATATATATATATATATTATTTTTTTAATCGGGTTCAATTGATTTAGGGTGAGAAACAATAGACAAAGCAGCGCTGGGTGCACGGAGTGCTGTAACCCTACCACACGCACACCAAGTTCAAAAACACAGCATTTTTTATACTTCTGTGCCACCGTCTTTAACCAATACTCTCTCGTCAGATGATTGTCCTGCTCTTTCTCCATTGGGTCCTTTGAGTTGCTTGGGTCTTTGTCCTCCTCCTATTGCGTCTTTTGAAAGTCTCGAAGCCTTGGCCTCTTGGTGCACTTTTCTCTCTTTTAAAAGCCTCATGATCCCATCTTTTGGTGGGCTTTTCTTCAAGCGGCAGTTACATATCAACTCTAGGTGATGAGGTTTCTGAGAACTGGTTACCTATTAGCTCTAGGTGATGAGGTTTCCGAGAAGTGGTTACATTGTTCCAACCAAATGGCATACTTTATATTTTATCCATATATATATATATATATATATTCAAACATTCATTGTAATATAGGTTATAGTAATTGCAAATCATTTCAAAACCCACACAGGGTACCATATTCTATTTTTACAATACTTTAGACTGCAGGATAGTATGGTTTAACATTTGCAGATCATTCAAGCGTATCGTACCCTCCTTGCTTAACTTAGCAAATTAGTTACAATAGTTTATTATGAAACTAATCAATTTTAATCAGATATACAGTTTTGTGATACAGACACCAGTATGCTTTAAACTAGATGACACTAAAACCATTGGACTCACTTGTTTTAGGACATCAGGTAACCATAAGATGATAATTTTCGTTGATGATTAGTCTGTTTGGGAATTTAATTGGGGAATTTTGGTGGAAGAACACTGTTACGTGAAATCTCTAGGTGTCTGATCTCTCCATCCTCGACTTCATTAATTTTGCTGTACCTTTAAATGTTTCCAAGATCATGGGACTGTGTTTTGCACAGTAAATTGATGTAGCAAGAGTGGATTATTCATACATTTTCATAACATGTAACTAAACGACTATATAGAATGACAGTGAAAGAAAGAAAGAACTCAATAATGTAATATTAGCAAGATGCCTCCCACCTGCCAGCCTGCAATAATTGAAATCCTTTTCTTTCACCTTTGGGGGGAAAATATCTTCTATTTTGCCGGATTTGCATTGAAAATTTAAATGGCTGTTTCCTGTTCTGTGTCTATAAAATGCACAGTACAACCCAGCAGGATTACACCCCAGCAAAATTCCGTAGAGTAAAAATAACCATCGATTGAAATTTGCTGGAGAACAGGCAATGGAAATTGTTAACATTCAAGTGTGAAAAGTTCACCCAGTTTTTAAATTTATCATATGCACAAATGTTAATTACATTTTTAGACGCCTGAAGTCTGCACATTTTAAGAGCACAAAAGAAACTATAGTAACCTGTTAGACACTTGTCCTTTCCTTAGACTTTTCTTTGGCACCCTCGATAAGTGAGTGCTAATAGAAAGGCTGACAACACAAGTGCATTTCTGATGCAAAACACCAAGGACAGGATGAACGGTCAAACCTTTAAGAAAAGAATGGGGCCTTTTTGTTGTGGAAATGAAGCTGCGATAATGTTCCCAGACTATAAACTGGCAGCCTGGAATGGCAAAAACCATAGGAGCTTTTTGAAATTCTTTATCAATGTCAGCAGACTTTTTTTTTTTTCTTTCTGTTGGGATTTTAGCTAAGAAAAATGTGAAAATTTATGAGAACAGTTTGTTACTGTATATAGCTCTTAGCAACAGGGCTGGAGAATATAAAGGCAAAGATTTTATTGTCCATTCATGAGCCAATTAACACTATTAATGAGAGAAGAATTCTGTGGACTGAGGTGTTCTGTTTCCAGAAGTTAAACTGCATTCAAAAATGAGTTAGTCTCTGCAAAAAGTCATCTGTGGACGGGAATACTCAGTAATCTACATGACTACCCACTTATTTCTGCTTTACTCACTGAATGAAAAAGGCAGAACAGTCTGTAGCACCATCCGTCCAAGGATCTTGGTAATTTTATGCCACGATTATTGTTAATATATGTATTATATTTCTGTCAGTACCTAGATGTCATGAGTGACCTGTGAGCCCAGGATACCTGGGGTATGTTGCTGGCCACTTCTTCCCTGCCCCTGTAAAAGCCTTCCTCTCTTCCTGCCTCTCTGCACCCCAAGCATCGTCCCTTCCTCCCCCATCCCCTGCAAGGACAGTATGACAGCTTCCTTGCATTGCCTCCTTGTCTCCAACTATGGGGGAGAAGGAGCTAAATTTACCAGAGAGGAGAAACAGTCAGGGGCAGATACAGATACCACCAATATTTACTGGAACACATTTTATTAATTAAGCCATTATTAATAGTAGAATCAAACTGTTACTATTAACAGCAGGTAACTGTTGATACTGTCCACTCAATTATCCCCCTCAATCCTTCATTTTACCCAGCCAGAGCAGCAGTGGGAAGGGTGGGTGTTTACTGAGAAGAGGGCCATACTGATGCACCAGTGGTTTTTGGGAAGGTGTTGAGAAGTCCCTTCCTTCCCCACGTGTATATCAACCCTGTAGCCTGTGATCTGTGTATGTGTCTAGCAACCGCTGCTGCCTTGGCTATGGTCAGAGTTATAAAACCTGGTGTTGATGCTCTTGCATGCTGATGGCCTTGAACACTGCAGACTCTTGCTGTCCTGAGTTTATCAGCTATCTCAGATTCAACAGGATCACGGGTCTCCAGAGTTTACCAGCTTTTGAGAGACTTTCTCACACAACCTCTCCATGCGTACTTTTCCTCTTGCCGTTTTCTAGTAACTGTTTCTGTATGCACACAGGTATGTATCTACAAATCCCATTCACACAAATTCATCAAGAAAAGGGGTTTGTGACAAGGATCAATAAAGACCCCTGCCTGTGTCCCCTGCAGCACAAGGTGGATGCTCTCTTTGTACCATTCCTGTAGAAAATTCCTATGCAGGGATAAGACTATACTGCATATGGCATCATTGCTTGGAGTTAGCTCAGGCGCCAAACGCATCTTCACCATGTCAGCACGAACCTTCCTACATTTCAGAGAAGCCCGTTGACTTTGCCTGTACTAATGTCCTCTTTAATAAGACATATCGTTTAAAGCTAGCACAGATGTCTCTATCCTGCACTGCTACTTTCACTGTATACCTACAGCCAGATGGACCATATTTGCCCTGAGGACCACAGAATTATAACCAGTACATAATAAAGACAAATGGCAGAATGGATGTAGAGAAGGACCACAATACACTGAAGGTCTCCTAACCCAGCCTGCAACATGACCCTACAGGTCATGCTGCAGTGAATCAAACTTCCCCATTTTCTTAACATTCTGATTATTGCATTTTTTTTCCCCTAAAAAATTTAAATAGACCCATAAAATATAATCAAGAAGCCAATGACAGATCTGGGCAAAAAGCCCAGAAATGCCTTGTGCCCAGTTGCCTGCCCTATGCATTAAAAATTCTTTATTCTTTTTCATATCTTTTTGCTGAAATGAAAACTACTCTTAAATTCAGTGTAACAAGCTTCATTACTAAATACTTCTGACTCAATTCAGGTGAGGCAAAGCACAGTCCCCACATAGAAGGTCTGAATTTGGTATTTCCTTTGATGAATTGTTTTTCCAGAAAAGCCAGTATACATCTACTCCATGAAACAGGAAACACAAATTACAGATTTTTCAGCACTAATTATCCAACCAGTCTTATCAGGTCTACTGAGGCACCACCCATCCCTGCAAATGTCTGAAGACAAGATCAAACCCCTTAGCAGTCAATAGGATGGAAATGTAACTAATTTGCACTTGCCTAATATCGCCAATTGAAGGACGAACTAGCTCTTCATGCATTTTTGCACTAGAGGTGACAAAGAATTGATAAAAAAATGTATTATACTAGTAATTTTACCCAAGCTTTGCAGGTATGGTAAGGCAGAAGATTGAAAATACCCATAAGAGACAGAAAAGCAGCTCCCTGTTCTCTAGCAATGCACAACCATTCTCCGAATCTGTTGTGCAGGGACTAAAATGAACAGTGTAATAAACCCCTCTGTTTTCCCATCTCTGCCTATGAATAGTCATATTTTTCACTCACATCTGTATTTGTAACATTTTTGACCTAATCATCAAGCAATATATATGCAAGGAAGATAAAACACAATTTCTGCTCACTGACCTTTCAGTCCCTTAACATATAAATTGTTTAACAAAACCTGCTGAATATTTTCTTATCTTCTGTCATCGGCAATTTCACGCTCCCTATGGGACTCAGTAGGATGTTTAATATAGACACTGCGTGGTGTGCTGATTGATGGGACACGCTGCAACCCCAACAGCTTTCTGTGATTTAAAACAAAACAAACCACAAAACCCCCCAACAATCATGCAACATTTCAGAATTACACATTTTCAAAGCCATGTTTTCCCGCTATGAGGGACTGGACTCCCCTGGGGCTGGTTTCAGCAATGGGAGGAGGACTGGGTAAGGTCCCTCTCCAGTCATCAAGCAGCAGGTCCCCATCCCTGTCCCTCCGGGCCAGAGCTCCAACCTGTTAATACTTCTGCTTAATCAAACATAAATAAACACATAATGTGTTATGGAGAGGTGAGATGAGAGTGGAGGGATCATACTCTGTAAACGTTTGTCTCCAGGGCCATATTCTGGTGTGGCGTCAAAACTATCCAAGGCAAGCTGTAAATGAGGGAGGCTGAGTGCTGAAAGCAAACGGGTTGCAGTAGTGCTGTGTTTTGCATCAGCAGTCTTGAGTAAAATTTATCCACGTGGAGCTCTCTTACACTGTCGCAGTATGGCTTCTCCTACCCGTATTTTTTATTTAAAAGTAGTTCAGGTATCTGCATGTCCCTGCAGCAAGCAGCACCGATGTGTGCTGCGAAACCACACTAGGTTTATGCAGACTGCTTCAGTTAATGTAAGGCAGGGGTTGGATTTAACAGCAGATAAAGTCTGACTTGAGCTGTGGCATCCCCACTGACTGTGTAGTTAGTTTAAGCTATAACTTAGATTTTATCCTTCTCCTAGCAAAAATCTTTATCAGGTTTTGACTTCAAGGTAGCTGAGCTGTTATAAACTTGATCCTAGCCAGCAGATGCAGTGAGAAAAATGTTGAGATTACAAGAAGTCACTAATGCTAAATCCAATCATTCTGGTAATCACCTTACTTGTTTCATCTAATTGATGAGTTTATCTTAGTACTTGTCAGATGGGCAGAGGCCAGTTAGGGTGAAGAACTACTGTCCAGGCGCAGAAGAGAGGTTTGATTAGAGTGGAAGCAGCTGATGAAGAAGCTCCTGTGCTAGTGCTGCCTCCCAGCTTTCAGCCCCTCAAACCAAACAAATGCCCTGGGACCTCCCTGTCACAGACAGTTCAAGCTGAGAAGTCGAGGAGTTTGGCATGGGGTACGTGCTGCAAGAGGGGCTTTTCAGGCAGCAAACTCCAGCATAGCAGGTGGTGAGGGCCCCATGAGTAGCTCTGAACATACCACAGGGGACTTGCCAAGGCTCTCTTCCAGCACACTGTTTCTTTTCCATCTGCCTGAAGCATGGTGGCCAGAGACAGCTTGCCTTAGAAGACTTATGGACCAAGAAGGTTGCCTCTATGCTGCTGGCATTCATAAATGGAACTCCTCACCAGGCAATATGGTGCACGTTTATTTCATTTATTCTATAGTTTCTTTATTTGCTTGGTGCTTTTTTCTTTTTTGAAGAATCTACTCCAAGTAAAACTTAGGAAGAAGCTAACACTGACCCTTTGAAAGCCAAGTTTCTTCAGTAATGCTTCTACTATGTTAGCAAATGCTAAATCTCCAGTATATATTTCTGCTCTTAACTTTCCTTTTAAGAGCATTCTGAGAAAGTGAAATGTCCATAGCGTTGTCATATTTAAAAAATAATTTAAATTTAATTTGAAGCAATTATTCAAAGTTCTAATAAAAAAGTTGTACACTCCAGTTAAACATTAATAATATTCAGTATATTAAAACACTGACAATGCTTTATACTGTCATAAAAAAGAAAGAAGAGTCAAGTAGTATTCCTTTTTACAGTCAATTTCATAAGTCTACATCAGAGAAAGGCACATTCCTGGTCCAATTAAATGTGTGTAATTAAATATTTACATGCAATTTATGACTTTGGATTATAGAATTGTTAAGAGTTAAATCCAAAACTGGCATTGTATTACCAGTACATATATATTATTAATTGTGCCTACAAATGCTATGTACTTTCAGAATGCTACTTTCAAAAGTTAGGATAGAAAAATGAAGAAGACAGAATTTAGGAAAAAGCAAAACCAGGACTATTTAGTCCTTAAAAGTTAGAGCTATAATTTGCTTGCCCTGATTATGATACAATCTCACAAATTAATGTTGTTAGTGTTGCCAGCAAGTCGAGGATGTGATCCTTCTCCCAGACTCAACCCTGGTGAGGCCACAAATGAAGTGTGCTGGGCTCCCCAGTACAAGAGAAACATGGACATACTGGAGAGAGTCCAATGAGGAGCCATGAAGATGATTAAGGGTCTGGAGCATCTCTCTGATGAGGAAAGGCTGAAAGAACTAGGTCTCTTCAGCCTGGAGAAGAGAAGGCTCAGGGGGATCTTATCCATGTATATAGCTACCTGAAGGGAGGGTGCAGAGAGGACAGGGCCAGGTTCTTTTCAGTGGTGTCCAGTGACAGGACCAGAGGCAATAGGCACAAACTGAAACACAAGAGGTTCTCTCCAAACATGAAGAAACAGTTCTTCACTGGGAGGGTAACCGAGCAGTGACACAGGTTGCACAGGAAGGTTGTAGAGTCTCCCACCTTGGAGATATTAAAATACTATCTGGACACAGTTCTGGGCAATCGGCTCTAGATGACCCTGCTTGAGCAGAGGGCTTGGATCAGATGACCTTCAGAGGTCACTTCCAACCTCACCCATCCTGTGATTCTGTGAAAGGGACAAGAGCTGAATCAGTCACTCCTGTGTTTCTAAAGAGCTAAAATAAATGAGTTTTCTCTGTTCTTGCAGCCATGTGCTAATCTCCAGTGATTCTCATTGATGAAAGTGGTGGTCAGTTCAGGCAACTATTATGTGTTCATGTAGTTACAGCCTTTCAGGCTATACTTGTTGTTGCCCATGTCATCCACATCAAACTCACTTGCAGGGAGACACTTCCAGATAACAGGGATGGCACAGTTAAAGCTTATCAGTCCAGCACATCTCTTCCTAAGTGACAGTTTATAAGGAGCAACCTTAATCTTCATATTTCCTAACTTGGAATACTCAGTCTTACAGAAAATGTAGTCTTCTAACACATTTAAAATCTCTTAAGAAAAATAATTAAATTATTTTATCACATCTAATTCAGTTTAGTAGATCCACAAATGACAGTTGGTAGTGCTGATCTAAAGACATTTAGTTATACAGCCCAGACTTCCACTAGATGAATTCAGGAAGAGGCTGGTAACACAGAGACCAGCTGCCTGGCAAAGGTTTGAAGGACACCTTGGGGGTTGCTGAGATCAGTGTGTCAATCATAGGACAATAATGTAGATCATGAGCTGTGGGTTCAGTTCTTGGTTATTGAGTTGAATCTTTCTCTGTTTTTTTACTGATAGGCATGTAGTGCATTTGGGGTATTAAGTCAGCAGTTTAGCAATGTGGACTAATTTCTGTTGGAATATACAGTACTGAGTCAACTCTTTACAACAGAGGAATAACGGAGCTGGCTTCTGCAGTTCCACGCTGACCCTCTGTGAACCACCCAGCAGTGGTGTGGGCTGGCAAAAACCAGCAGGTCAGGACAGAAGGAGGGGGATCAGGGTTGGGAAGCTCAGGGAAGCGCGCTTTGTACTGGAGCAGCAGAGACTCAGAGGAACAAATTCCTTAGAGCTAAGAAGATTTCCACTCTGCCCTCAGTTTAACTGTTTATTTCCCTGGTCAGAGGGTGATTTCTGCAGTGAAAATTCACTCAGAGTTATGAATCTTTTCCTGACAGCAAGCATGCTATACCTGGTATTTGTAAGTTGTTTCAGGGGGGACAAAGCATGCTCAGTGCAGATGGGATGCCCAGTGATATTTTCAGCAAGCATCCATTAAGTTCTGCTAATCACCATGCGTACAAATGTGAGGTTTATATATATATATAAATATTTGTTACATACTGTATTTATATAAAAATACAAAAGATGGTTATATAGACAAAAATATAATATCTATAAATATAAGAAAAATACTTTTTTTTTAGAATCTTATCATTTGTCCAAAGTAGGGTTTTTTCATGGGCACAATGCAGGTTTTGCAAAGTTGCATTTCCCTGATGATAAATGTAAACATAAATAACACACTAAAAAAACCATCTAAAATACTAGTCAAGCTTTTGTAAAGTTATTGACCTTTTTACCCCATACTTCTCAGAAACAGCTGAACTGGCTGTACCAAAACCTAAAAATCAAACCAAAAACATAACCAGCTAGAGTAAAGAAGGAAAATATAGCCTAAATGGTTGTGTTTAGCAAAATATAAGCCCCTGAAAACAAGAACTTCATGAGAAGACATTAGACAGCTAGAATTATCAGGATCACCTGTCATGATCCACTAATCATTTAATAGTGTTAAAATGGAAATTGGTGTTGAATATAATGAAATCATGTTATGCTTTCATTTTACATTTATAAGAAATACCTGGGAATGCTGGAATCTATTCATACTTACCACTTGCACATCATCCTTGAAGTCCAAAACGCTTATAGCAGTTGTCAACTTTTATCCTTGCAACAGAACTCCTGCCTACCCCTAAATCCACCTGAATTTACTAAGAAATTAAAGACATGCAATAATCCCTATGAAATGTCCAGCATTTTCTATGACATATAATTCTCTTTTAACAGCTTTGCGTGATAGACAAGTTGTGGTAGTTATTGCTAATAAGCAAACAAAAAAATGGAGAATGATGAAAAAAGTACCTGGTTAGGGACAAAGCTTTCACAGAGGTTGAAGAATTAATTTTAAAAGGACTCATGTTATGGGTGGACTGGAGGTGCTTTTAACAAAAACAGTATCACTTAAACTCTGCCTCTAAATTGTGGCTATACAAACACTTAAATTGTAATAGCCATTATATAAGCAGATGTCCTGGTTTTGGCTGGGATAGAGATAATTTTCCTAGTAGCTGGTACAGTGCTGTGTTTTGGATTTAAGATGAGAATAATGTTGATAACACACTGATGTTTTTGTTCTGAGCAGTGCTTACACTAAGTCAAGGACTTATCAACTTCTCGTTCTGTCCTGCCAACAAGGAGGCTGGGAGTGCACAAGAAACTGTGAGGGGACACATCCAGGACAGCTGACCTCAACTGGTCAAAGGGATATTCCATACCATATGATGTCATGCTGAACAATAAAGCAGGGGAGTTGGAGGGGGGAGCAGCTGCTGCTCAGGGACTGGCTGGGCATCGGTCAGTGGGTGGTGAGTGTCACTTGTTTTATGTATTCTTTTATCATTATTATTTTCTCTTCCTTTTCTGTCCTATTAAACTGCCTTTATCTCAACCCACTAGTTTAACCTTTTTTCCAATTCCTTCCTGCATCCCACTGCAGGGGATTGGGCTGTGTAGTGTTTAGCTGCCTGTCAGGTTAAACCACAACAGTAGAGAAGCAGACTTCTGGATCTGCATGCTTATGCCTCTCTGTCTGTAGGTGGTGTATATTTGGAAGGTATATGCAGCTAAATCTTACACTCCAGAACAAATCAAATGAGCATAAAGGGTGCAATCCTGCAAGATGCTGGGTACTGTGTCTCTATTCAATGCCTCTCTAAAATAACTGTCTGCAGTCATACCCTGATGGATCTCATGTTATATGTCTGTAGTTAGAAAGTGTGCTTAAATGGCTTGCTGGACTTGATTCAGAGATCAACACTTTACAAGATTAAGTCTGTATTAATTCTCACTCCTGCATTTGATGGTATATTTCAGCTTTCAGACTGTTCACTTTTTGATCCTAATTATTTTTGCTTCCTTTTCAAATTATTTAGGTAGCTAATAAATATACATCCAGTGGTTGTTTCTCCAATGAAGGATTATTTTGGCTGCCCTGTAGCTAGCAAGAAGGCTATATCACTTGAAAATCATATGAGAAGTGCATATTTTTCTGATGAGTTTTATGGCAATTACTTTTACATTTCCACCCAAATGTATCTATCTGTCCTTAAAGAGTCATGGTGTAATTTAGTTTGATGGTTATCTTCTGCTAATAAAAATCTTTTCCTCCATGTCTTTACTGAAGGTGCGCTCCCCGAGTCGTCAGCTTGCCAGGACGCGACTGGATTTAAACACAGAAATACAGAGACTGAGAAATGAAAATGAACTGTCAGCAGCTTTTGAATCCAAAGCGCTGAACGTTGCCGGGAGCCCAGAATAATAAGCTGTGTTTCAAGACATAGCCCCTGCAGATGAAATATATGTTCCATAAACGGTTCTGACAACAACATTATAGATAAGCTGCATGAGCTTCTTGATCCAATTTGGTAGCAGAACACATGGCATTGTTTGGAAATTACAGAAATGTTTTAGTGAGGGTGTAGGGGAAAATGATGTTTATATTAGAGCTTGCAGTTTCACTTGTCTTTTGGGAAGATGAGTTTGATTTTTAAAAAAGTGTCTAAGAAGTATGTATGTATAGGAAAGGCTCTTTGTCTCATTCTTGAGTTATTCTTCATATATTTAATTTTGTACAAATTTTAGTCCTTTATATGTCTATGCTGATTTCACTGGTATATGTGTCACATCAGGTATTCATTAGTTTAAACATTCTTTTCTGAAAATTAGAATTTTTAACTGTGCCTTGAATTTAATGATTTGTAAGTTGCTTTTTTTAAAAAAACAAAACAAAACAAACTATGTTAGTACCATTCAGTGTTTTAACTTTCATTCCTAGTTTCAAATCGCTAAAGGATCTGAAGATGATTCACAAATGCAGAACTACCTAGGCAGTAAAAATCAGTGCATATAAAATGTATGTAACTGTAAAATTTAACATTTAGCCATAAAAACTAATGTCTACAGGCAGAGGAGAAGCTGACTTATTAACCCTTTTATTGCATGCTGAGCTTTTTACGAGGTTTGTGGAATGGGCAAATTTTATATTCATTTTGGTAAATGTGCTGAGAAAAGACCATATTGTATTCTCCAGGAATAAAATCTATGAGGAATCCTGTATTGGCTTCTCAGTTATTTCTTAGCGAGGACAACAGGGACAGTGCTTGGAGTTTGTACGTGCTTCCATCCTTCTGGGATTCTCTTGCAGGTCTCTGGGCTTTTGTAGAGGTCGAAGAAAGATGCACCTTATGATCCAGCACTTGGATTGCATGAAAACTAAGTGAAAACTTGACAACCAAGTAAAAACGAAGCTCCAGGCAGGCCAAGACAAGTTTGGACAGAGCAAAGCATGCAAGCCTCTGTTCTGAGACCCTGCAAACTCGGTGCATGTCCAGCAATGGCAATTCTGGGCTGCTAGAGACCGTTATTTCTTATCAGCTAGAGCTGTGTGCTGGCTGGTTTTGCCTTGCCTTGCCTGCCTTCTCCTCTGTGGGGGTGGCTGAAGGAAGCAGAGAAGCCAAAACAATTCGTATTCTGCAACCGTTACACTTCTGCTTTGCCTCTCTAAATGAATGTGAGTCTTATCTCAGCCTGGCAATGGTAGGCTCAACTGCAGTTTTGATGGGAGAAGCTAACAAGCAATTTACTTAAATGGGTCCAAATTCAAGGTCTAATTTGTTTCTGACTGATGGCAGTAGTAGTCTACCATTGGCTTCAAAGAAAGCTAGATGAGTATTACTCAGTGACAGTAATATTACATCTCCTCCTATATGTTGCAATTAAACTACTAGAAGTATCGCACAGATTTCTGTAATTGCTTAACTGTAACACAGCTTTTGTCTTTGCAAAAGACTTCACCTTAAAATAAACTGGAAGGCATATTTGTGTATCTTCCGTAATAAAAAACTGACTATTTGTCCTTACTTTATATGAAAATTAGCATCAAAAAGGAGAGCAGGGAAAATGTGTTTATGTATATACAGGAAAATTTTAAAAACTGTAATCCAAATGACTGAAAACCTAGAATGACAGACTCCTTAGAAATGCAGATACCATGATAATAAAAATGGTGAAGACTGGATGGCAAATTTAACATGATAAAGAAAACCTAATATTATAGTCAGGATGGTTAAACTCTAGTGTCTTCAGTGAGGATCGGACTGATGTAAGATCCATTCTTAAGAGTTTTAATATGGCAGAGGATGATAGACTTCTGAATTTTCATTAGGGAGTTTGAAATGGTGTATTCATCCTGGTCTCAGATTTTAGTGGATAGGCTTTAAGAGGTGTTGATATCAACACTACAGACTATGGTCTCACCGCGGTGTGGCTGGTTACATTCAGCATAATGGCATTTGGGTGAGATGGTATTGCCCTTTGCTACCCAAATATGACATTTTCTGTAGACAGGAAAAATACCTACTACTTAAATCAGACATCTTTATTACTACTGTATATGTCCTTTGCTAAATACTGTAGTGTTTAAATACACTTAATACTTCTACATCTTCAGACACATTCAAGTTAATAAAGGATGCTATGTAAAGAGGAATTACATGTGTAAAAATATGCAAAAATATATGAAATATATTTTTATAATATAAAATATCCTATGTTCTAAGTGTGGAGGGGATGCTGATCATCAGTTTTGTGCACATTGTAAATAGTTGCATTTAATAATCAAAGTTTTTTGTTGTCATCTACTTTAAAGAAAGCAATCTAATTAGACTGCAAAATAAATACGGATTCATCTTTTATTTTCATTGCTGGTCTTGCCCTCTGCATAAGTGGTAATGCCATGGTTTTCAGGATGGTCAGTCTTACACACAGAGTGCCAAAGTAGTCTAAAAGGAATTAACAACCGCTTGAGCTTTCAGAGTTCAATAACCAGATATTTGTAACACTACTTTTTCTACCCTCATGGATTATCTACTTGGCATTTAACCTTACCACTGCTTGTCTTTCTTTTAAAGTGTGTCCTGTTTGTTCAGAAAGGAATGTGGGAAAACCAGGGTGATGTGGCTGCCGCTCTGGCTGTCAGATGGCTGCTTGCCTGGCTCTGCTGAGGGCATCTCCTGAGCCGCTGAGACACAGGTGGCCCAGTCACCCTGTCTTGTGAAAGACCCTCCTCTCTCTCTTTACAGGGTTCCCTCAGCCCATCTGTTGTTTTTTTTCAGTCCTGGCAGCTCTGCCTTTGGGGGATATGACTGCTGACATGCACCGAGTGACCATCCAGTTTCCGAACATTGTTTGTTCTTAATTGCAGTTCTCTGCAAGCAAGAATTTGAACAACCCAGTCCATGTGGCTGGCTAGCCTCTGGGGGAAAGCTGGTTTCAATCTGAACAACTTTGTGTTGAGAGACTTTAGCACTGTAGGTGTCCCAAGTCTGTCTGGCCTCTGCTAGCAGCCGTGTCAGCAGAGGCACCTATCAGGGACCTCTCTGATGGGACTTGCTTCCAGCCTAACTCAAACCTGCCCTGAATGACGCAAGTTAAACAAACTGAAGTATTCTCTGAAAGAAGAGTTATGCCTGGATCAGGGGTTTTCCTGGCATTGCTAGGTGTGATTTTTCCACACTTGTAGCCAGCACAGCTACGCTCGTAAAGCTTTGTAGTAGAGACCTGGCCAGAATCCTTCAAATGCTCCATCGCAGCCCTGGCAAAACATCGCTTTTAACTTTGTTGGAGCCAGGACAGCTCTACGCTCCCCAGTTAAAAGTCCAGACTTTGTTCTTGCAGTGACAAAAGAGTTGCTCATGTGGGATTGGCTCATCTCTCCAGTCCCTGCTTCATATCCTGCTTGAAATGTTACCCTGGCACGTCTGTCTGCCCTACTGGATGCCGACATCCACCCTGTGCTTTTGAAAAGGCAAATCAAATTCTATGCACACACCTCTCCTGGCATGTTAAAAGCTTTAGTTTCCTGTGTCCACGGGGCTTACTTGTATGTATGTGTAGCACTGGACTTGCTGGCAGTATACCCCACATTTCCAAGCCCTCTATGCAGAAGCAGTGCTAAAGTTACTGCACTCCTGGTCTTGTCTTGACATTTCCTTGGCTGATGTTATGTTAGCATCATACTTCTATTTGCCCAGGATGATGCCTACTTTTGTCTGTGTGTAAAGGTGACAAAGTACTTGAATGCACTAGAGGACATTTTCCTAATACCACGTGGTGTGTTTATGATGTGTTGACATTGTTTTAGAGAGGAAGAGTGGCTGAAAGAAGATCAGAGCATTGCAGAGATATGCACAGGTGTCGCATTGGTGGCAGGGAAGAAACACAGAGAGATATGAAAGACAATGGATATTGTGGCTGGTACCTTATTTTCATGCTTCATGTTGGCATTTCTGTAAGAGTACTAGCGTGATATGGTGAGATAAAATCTCTCTGCAGAGATCATATATACAGCAATAGCTCTGAAACTTCTCCATGAAAAATTAGATACAGATGACTGATGGCAGTTTGCCCCAGTCACCTCTAGTGTCCCAGGGCCTCCTCCTGGTGGTACTTCTCTTAGTAGTCCCTCATTTGTGTGGACAGGATATCTTCCCACACGTTAGGATGTCAAACTTGGCTATCAGGGGAGGTGTACAGATAATTCACCGGGACTTTCAACATTTACAGAAGCGGGTGATCACCAATAAACCAAAGTGGTTGACTTCTCAAATTTGTTTGAAAGCAAGTTTCAAAAGTGGCATGTAGATGGTATGACTTGGTGCAGTCTGCTGAAATCCTCTAACACTACACAGCAGTGCTTTTACATAAAGAAAGCACCAAACAGTGCAAACTTACTTACATGAGTGGAAAATATCCATGAATGCCATCAGGGGCCAGGATGAAAGAAAGCCAGGGTAATAGTAATAGTGGGGCTCACATTATGTCAGTCCTGTTTTAAGGAACACCTGCTAAAACATGTTGTTTATGGATAGTGAACACGGGCTTTTCCCACTGATATTTCACAGTGTTTTCAGTGCTAATTTTGCTTAGTTCTTTAAACACCTGATGTGAGGAAACAGGTAATTCACACTCAGTATATTGAACCTCATTAACCTGATGAAATATGTTGGGAGGATTGATTTATTCACTATATTAAATAACCAGTTACATGCAAAACTCTGTGCTTTCTGACTGGCAACATGAGGACATGTGTTGGTTGCTTGCTGATTTTTTAATACTTACATGAAACCTTTTGGCAAAGTCACAGCAGCCTCTGTTTTTCGTTTCTGTTTTTCACAGTTAAGCAGACAGCAATGCACGCTTAACAAAAACATAGAGCTTTATTAGGCTTAGAAGCATGTGCAACAGACAGCTTTAGAAAAATACTTTCAAGACGTGCTAATCATCTTCAAGAAGTAAATATGTTATGGCATAGTAACCAATGAACAGACAAGGTCTTCAGGAGATGTGCAGGCTGTAAAACATACTACGATGCAACTGCACATAAAGATGCCAAAGCAATCTCCAAGGGAGTCGTTACATTTATTTGTCACAGCTCAGCACCACACTTGTTCACTGAAGCCAGACGATGCAGCTCTTTGACATCCCGTTCTGCAGTTACATTGCTGAGCCCAAGGCAGATGATCTCTGCCCCGCACTCCAGTGCATGGTACAGGCAGCTCAGCTGTGTCCAGGCTCTCACTCTCACAGCAAGGGTGGTATCCTGCTCTCTCAGGGCCAACACAGACCACTAAGTCTGAACCCCTCTGCTTGTCACAAGCAGTCGGGTACCATCCCACCTTGGAAGTTACTGACCTTCCAGAGCTGGAATGTATGTTCGGTGTGTGAAAACTCTGTCATCCAGTTCAGACCTCAGTTAGAAAAACCCAGTCTGTAAATTTTAGTTGGGAGTTCTGACAAAATCTGTGGGAAGCAATTATGCAAGCAGCTATTCCAGCAGATCAGAGGGGTCATATGCTCTGAGAGACTGAGGTGATAGGCAGTAGTGGTGGGATGCCTGGGATGGGAACCCTGCCTGCCAGTAGTGTCTTCCTCACATCAAAAAACGTGACTGCCCTTGGTCTAATTCTGACTGGAATTGCTCTTACCCTTAAAAAGGAAGAAATCTTAATGCTTCATTTATTGCATGTATTTGTAAGTTTGAGCTATAACAACACCTCGAGGAGTAAAGACAAAACTCAATATTCAACTTTTCCAATTAAAGAGTATATTTGAGTTTCTTTCTAGTATTTGAAGGAGGTTTTGAATTACGTGCAAGTCTAAGTTTTTCTGTTAAGGTGGACAAATGTCAAATTTTCATAGTAAAAAATAATTTATTATATGTACATTGTAATAGTAGGTAGCTCTTGTCCTTGATGCATATATAGCACTGACCTCATTTAGGCTGACAATCTGTGAGTGGATGCAGCTATATGCAGTTAAACCATGGAGCACTCCCTCGGGGTAAGACTCAGCAGTGGAGCACTTCCACTGTGTTTGTGCAAAGGGACCCTATCAGCACCAAAGCTGCCTCTGACAGTGTTTACTTGTGTGACTTGGTTCTTCAGGACTGGGCCTTCGGGCTTCTTCGATTGACCGCTAACATATGGAAACACCAAATGAAATTCAATCTTCAGTCTGCTAGAGATGATTTCATGCTGTGACATACGATGCATACAGTGAATAGTGGCTTTTTGCCTTCTATCCTTGGCTGAGAAGAAGTAATTCCTGACACCAACCCACATTTACATGATATCCAATGTACAATGCCATCTTTCAGCTTTACCAGCTAATTTAAGCCAGTAGATTTGCAGCATTTTGGAGCTGCCATATCTCAAGATACTGGCTTAAGTTAGTTGCAGGGGAAACATCACTTTGTTGTCAGCCAGTTGGTATAAAGGACCATTTGGCACAGTGGAGAACTGTTAAGAATTCAGCAACAATTTTGAAGCTAAGCACCCATCTATGTTGTGACCCAGAGAGCAGCAGGAAGTGTTTGGTACTTTTATCTCTCATGTCACATTTATCTATTTTACACCATTCTGCATAATCATACAGATTCAGCAGAAAATTGCTTTGAAATTAAAATAAGAGTGAAAAGAGGTTATGAACAAGAATAAATAAAAAGCAAGGGACAGCAACACCCTGAGGGTCTCAGTTATTAGAACAGATTTCTGCAAGTGCCTTGGAATGATCTAGCTGTTTGTCTAGACTTTCTAAGACAGGTTATTCAAGGGCACACGCAACCTTCGTCAGGACTGGGCTGTGCACCGTGTGGCTCTCAACCAGATGTGGAGCTGGAGGGCTCTGTGCTCTTCTGGACTGTAGCCCTGCAGTAAACTTGTGTCTCTTAGTTATCTGTATGTCAATTTCTACACATATTCCACTCCTAAACAAAGCACTTTCATCAGAAAAGGAGAAAAATGTAACATTACTACATTATGTTGTTGCATAGAGCACTGTGGTTCTATCAAACCGCAAGGGAAAGAATCTTTTGGGAGTGTTTTGCTAGGGTAAGTTGGAACCTGTTGACTTTCTTGCTGGCAAAACTACATTTGCTTGTGGCTTTTATTTTTGGCGGGTGCTTCTGGAGCTGGGTCCTTAAATCTGGCAGCGCCAAACAGCTGCAGCCTGTGGTGGCCCTTTTGTAACATCTTGCAGCTTTCCTCTCTTTCCATAGACAAATCCGAACCTACTACGCATCTTTTTCCTTATTGCTGACATAATGGTGCATCTTCCCAAGAATAATAAAACCAGACTGGGAACACAATAGCTGGCCTTTTGACTAAATATTTTGTAAATACACATGAGTATTTTACGATTAATGACCTATTTGCATTTGTGAGTCAGGACAGGGATTCTCTGTCTTTTCACTTTCTTTTGCTTCTGTGTTAACTGTGTTAATGTTCCTTCCATACAAGACGAGTATTTTTAATCTGATAACTAATTGATCTGTTATTGCTGTTTTCCCAGGCCTCTCCTGCTAAGGTGATAAGTGGTTTCCACAGATTTCATGAACTCTAAATGTGTATTTAAGCCATTAAAGTAAATGCAATTTTTTTTTCTTTAAAGTTTTTTTTTTAAAACCATGCTAATAAATTAACAGTGAGCAGATGAGTAAAATTATTGTTTTCTTTAGTCTAAGTAGCAAGTTTTAAGGTCACCACCAACTATAAGGCAAACAAAATGGTTTCATGAACTTCTGAGGAGAAAGATGTGGATGCAGAGGGAAACAGCTTCATTACAAGGGTTAATGGAACTGCTACTCAACCAATAACTGCATGCAGTTATACACTGAAACTGGAATTATGCTTGTGGAAGGCAAAAGGGCTGTTCAGAGAATCATTTAAGATTTTATAAATTCAAACACAGTATACACAAATTGAGAGGATGAAGAGCTTGCTAAATAGTGAATCCATTTGATCACAAGTACAAAGGAAGGCAAAGGCAATGGAAAAACTTAGGAAAAAAATACTGGGAGAGATGAGAAAACAAACCATTTAGGAAACATCTCCTAACAGAATTACGATCTCATTCATCATAGTTATCCAGGCAAAAACAACTTATGAAATGAGGCTGTTAGAGGTGAACAACAGGCTAATTGAAAAATAAGATAACGGAAAATTTGATATTGTTTGGAGAGTAAGGGGGAACCTCAGGAAAGATTCACATTGGGAGTTTTTTGCTATACCAAGAACTGTCGAAGTTTTGAGCTTTGAATATGGGCTGAGAGCTAAGAATAGGCAAACATTTTCTTGAACATATATCTTGTTCCTTTTTGCTGATTTTGATGTGCCAAGAAGGGTAAATGTGATATTTCTTTCTCCTTCTAAGAGGAACAGAAAAGGACTGCCCATATGGGCTTACCTTTCAATCATTAAAGAGCAAGAAGTGCAACATATCTGTAACTCCTTTTTGGGGATATCTTGGTATACATACAGGTGCAGAGCTCCAAACATATGCAAAACTAGCTTTTGTATATTGATGTGGAATATTTCAATAAATGCAGATGTGGCACTCTAGAGGATTGTGCATTCCAATTTTTGGATGTTACAGCTGCCTGCAGTTAAATAATTGTGCATTGAAATAAATACATTAGTGTCTGCATGTATTTGAAGCACTGCACCTGAATACAACACAAGGCAGCCAAATATATCCACTAACTATGAAAGGTTGCTTGATGAAAACAGATGTCCCACTGTTTGGCTCCAGACGTCTGGGTACATTATGCAATGGGGCTGTGTGTGTGATTTTTGACTGTGAATTTTATCACTATAAAGAGGTCAGGTGTTGGCACTCTTGGCATGAGCAGGAGGATGGTTCAGGTGGACAGCCAGACCAGATGCCAGATTCACGTTTCAGACTAGACCTTCGGCTGGGGTGCAGCTCCATGAAAAGCAATGGAGCCTGGAGGTTTGTGCTGGCTGAGGATCTTGCCCACACAATCCTCTCTGGTGTTTATAAGTAGGGGAATTATTTTCAACACATTATTTGTAAAAAGTCCAAAGTGAAGTGATGCATTTAATTTCCACAGGAAAAAAAGAATTCTTTGGTCTGGATTCAAACAAAATGCAGAAAGCACTAGAAAAAAAGTAGTGGTGACCTTTTATTCAATAGTTCTATGGATCAGCACTCACAGGGGACATGAGAGACCAGGAGAACATGAACTCCAGCTTCTGCACCCCAACAGAGTGCTCTGAGGAGCGCAGAGGAGAAGGGCCAGGCCAGATGGAGGCAAATGTGTCTCCACTTCCATCTCTTATCTTTCACCACTGCCTAGGCAGAAGGGCTTCATGGCACCTGGTGGCAGAGGAGAGCATTTTAGGATGAAGTCTGGGGCTGGAAAATGTCCATATTTCCTGAACAAAAACTATTCAGAATTGGTTCTTTCCTCATTCTCTTCTACTTACTCCAGCTTGTATAAAAAGTCATTGGAGCAGGGGCTGGAATTTCAGTGTTTTGTTTCTGATGTAAATGCTTGGCATTGACTTTCTTTAATAAGAAATAAACTATATTCCTTTTCTTACCAACCCTGTTCCCCCATCACTACGTACTGTAACCTTACAAGTCCCATGCCTGCATTTGCATAGCACAAGACTGCAAGTCAAAACACCACCATAAATAACAATTTCAGGCATATTTTGCCAAGCCCAAACTTAAAACCATTGAAACTGGAAAGGACCTCAGGATGTCTCTAGCCTAACCTTCTGCCCAAAGCACAGGCAGCACTGAATTCAGACCAGGTTGCTCTGGATTTTGTCTAGTTAGTTGAAAATCTGCAGGGAAGAAGATATCGCAAACACCTTCCTGGGTAACTTCTTCCAGTGCTGACTGCCCTTGTGATGAAAATATTTTCCCTTATGACTAGTCAAAATCTCCCCTATTTCAGCTGATGAGCACTGTCTCGCATCTTCCTGCTAGGCGCCTCTGCAAAGCCTAGCTCTGTCTTCTCAGTCACTTTCTCTCAAGCACTGGAAGTCTGCTATATTGTGTTCCCCCAAGCTTCTCCTCCCTGTTCCCAGTTTCTTTATCCTTGTGGAGTTTAGAATTATATACCATGGTTTTCAAAGCCATTCTTTCAACTTTCAGAATGTGAACAAGCTTTGTAAACAGGTATTTTTCCTCTTTTCCTGGTCATTGACAATTAGAATATTTATTTAATGTTGCTGAAACTCAGTGAACCACAGTATTCTACCCTGCAATGAAAAGACTTTTTACAAGTTGTTCTTACAAGAAAGATTCCCACTGAACTAGTATCACCAGATCCCACATCAGCACAGAATCTGAGGGCTTCATAGAGATGTTGAGATTTTTCCTACATATGCACACAGAAAAGTGGACTAAATAGACTTCCATCTGTGCTGATCCAAGACTGCATGGTAATGAATTTGAATTGAACAGAATGTCACAAAGGATAGATGATATTGGACTAATCTTCTGCAATGTGCTGACATGAAGAAAATCACTCCAAACCTTTCTTTCAGTTTATGGAAAGAATTTACATCAGCAATTATAGCAACTGCCTACTGAGAATATGGTTTAGGTAGCCACACAGTAAGAAGAGAGAGCAGTCCATCTTAGAGGGCTGCATGGAAAGAATCAGGAATGGAAACTAAAATGAGAAAAAAGAAAAAAGAAGAAAAATAATAGACACTCAGCAAACATACCCAGAGCATTTATATTAGGCATTTATTTGTATAATTTCTCACATTATTTGATCATTAACATAGCTTGTACATTTATAGCTTTGCACGTTTTATTTCACTATATGTCATAATGCTGTAAAATAACGTAAAAAAATACTTCCTAGATCGATCATAATTTTCTCAGTATATTAATGTTGAGATATCTGTTTTACTAGGCATGAATGCAGAAGAAAATAGTTCTTGTTTTAAAACAATTGCAAACTAATGATGTGAAGATACAGATGCCTTAACTCCAGACAGAATCATCTGTGGAATGAAGCCCTAAACAGATAAAATAGTAGGGGTGACAGAAAGAAATTTGCTTCCCATACAGAAGTCCAACATAAAGCTGTGAGAATCACTGCTGTTTTCCTGTGTGTATTTTGACAAAAATGTGCGATTTTGCAAAGGCAAGCATTTTGTTCTGACCAGCAGCAGGGAAACACACAGGGTGAGGAGAACCATTTGTTACACAGGAATTGTGAGATATGTTTGCATATAAACTTTTAATTAAAATTGCTGCTCTTACCCTACTGCCGGTGGAAGCCATAAGGGTGACAAATTAGCTCTTTTGCAACCCAAACAGTATGGGTGCTAACTGTTAGAGATTATGGAGCAGCATTAAGTCTGGAAGAAACCTGGTTTATGATCTTACATGGGGATCCATGTAAATGATCCCATTTTTTAACATAGCTGTCACAGTTCTCAGAAATACTGTGATTATAAAGCCAGCAAGGCTGCAGTTACCCATATACTTAAGTACAGATTTGGCTCTAAATTACAGTGATAATATAAGCAGAGGTTCTGGTTAGCTCTGTAGAAAATTTTGTACTGGCAAATGCCTGTTCAGCTCACAGTCTCACTGGGCTTGGCAGGGGAAGGGGGTCTCACTGCAAGACATGCACCAGATCTTGCTCCTCAGTTGTGTGATGCTGCCCTGCAGATCTCACAGGGCTCTGCGGAGAAAGCGTTGTCCAAGGTAGTCCAGGGTAGGATGTCCAAAGGAGGCAAATATCTCTAATCTGCTGCTGCTGGAAGCTGCAGAGGCTGGGAGAAGTGCACGACAATGCTCAGTGGAGGGAAGACTCTGCTTCCCAGCACTGGGAATTGCCATTGCACTCTTCAGGCCATTATTGCATACAGTTTCACAGCAGACCAAGTGGGAGCCAAAGAGCAAAGTGGTCTTGTCAGAGGTTACAGAACAAATCAGCACAGGAGATGGGAAGAGATTTATTCCTCAGTAGGAGTCTATTGATTTTTTAACTGCTGGGCACATTTGGCTGCTGAAAGACTCCTAGGGCTCAAATGAGATACAAGAACAAATAATTCACAGCAGACCTCAAAGATGAGAAATTTTTGGCTATGCATCTTAACTCCACTGTAATTTCTTTTCTCAATTATTTTAATGGAAGATGGTGAAGTGATGTAGAGGTAAAAAAAAACCCCACAACCTAATGGGATTTTGTCTTCAACAGTGGAAACATGGATTGTGAAAGAGTGCAAGAAAATAACTCATGATCATCCACTAAAATACGAAGGATGTCAGTGCTTTGCCTAAACACAGACACCTTGGCTTACTTGGGTATCTCACCTGGTCTTCAGCTGCTACTCCAGGGTGAAGTACAGCCCCCATGGGTCCTCTGTCTTCTCTTCTGGCCTCATTTATAATCTCATAAATGTACACATATGCAAATACAGCTTCATTCAAAATTCAAATTACTAGAAATAACACTTCCTTTCTTTTACTTCATGTGTCATCTTTGTGGATAGAGCCTGTCTTGGAAATGGATTGGTGCAGCTGGTCTGCTTGGGTAAAAAGACTTAGAGTTATTGATGATATCATCTGGAGAAAAGAGTATTTCTCCAGAAACTATTAACCTCTGTTTTAAACTAATCTCTTTCTCAGAGGCCTAATATATTTGGGGAACTGTATATCTGGAGGAACTGAGATGGATATGGGGCATCTTTCCCTTTTCTATCAAGTTTAAATTATGCTTAAAGAATTATGCAGAAATGGGAAACAGATTTCAGTAATTCAGTGACTCATAGATAGTAACGAGGTGTATTCTTCTGGCCCTCCAGAGGACAAAATCCACAACACAATGTCAGTGGGGCTGCTGGGAGCCTGACAACTGAGAAAGGCTTCTCAGTCACATTGCCAGGAATTCAGCCTTAGCCAGAGAGAAGTGATTTTGGCCTTGTGATTTAAGGGTAAACTGTTACTGAAGCTGTGGACAGGCATTTGTGAAGCCTTTGACAGGCTGTAAATACTGTTATTAAATAAAACATCTTTAAAATAACCAGTTTTGCAGAATATGACAAGATTTTTAAAACTTTGGAATTTCCAGAAGTCAGCAGGAATGTGTAATTTCATCTGAATTTGGATCAGGATCTTGTTGTGTTGGGATTATTTTATTAAAAATGTAATTTCTGCACCTCAAAAGCTGCAGGGTATGTCTCTGCAAGAGGATGGTGTCAGACGGGATGACAGGAGCCATTCCCAGCCCCGCTATCAACTGTGCTGGAGACCAGCAGAACTGGTCCTTGCTGGTCTGGAGCCTCCCACAGCCTCAGCTGAGCACTGCTCCACCCTGCTGGGGTCTGTTACCAAAAACTGCTCCACCAGATCTTACTGTCAGGCAGGAGAAAATGTAATTCATCATCTTCTGCTTCGATCTACAGCATGGAGGGTCACTCACTTCTGCTGATGAGAGCATAATGCCTACTTAATTATTTCATGGTCCTAGTCTTCTTTCATTAACTTTGACTAACTTAATGTAAGGAAAATGTTCTGAAAATGTAAATCACAGTGGGTCTAACCCACAGTGAAGTACCTTTTGCCAGCAACCAAGTATCACCCAGTAAAAAATATGAATACCATTAATTCTGAGTAACTGGTGCCTGTCTAAATTGTGGTACTTCAATATTTAGGCTTCTGTCAATCATGTATGTTTTGGGGTGCACATAAGTTTCCTGTGAAAATCTATATTGATCTTCAGAGTAAATGCTCTGCTGTATTAGCTGCCTAATTAAAATGTTTGTGGTCTTGTATTTCTTCTTTTGGGTTGTGCCTGTGTGAAGTATCTGTCTGTCATTATATGTCTAAAAATAAGAGAAAGTTAAAACCAGTGATTTTTAGGCTTTTGGCAGCATTGTGGTTTGGAGTGAGAACATTATGCAATGAGGTGAGATTACTGATTTGAGATGTGCAAAACTGTAACTGATGTGCTATTGATTATGTATACATATATATGTATGTAGGTGTATACATGTATATATGAATATATATCTCATGGCACTGAACTGCTGCTGTAAGTGGTCTTCCAGGGAGGTGACTCGTGAAAGATTTCTTCTGAGAAGAGGCGATCAGGGCAGGTCCAGGCAGAGCTGGAAGGGGTGCTGGCTGTGGTACCCTGTGAGTTTTCTGCCATCCTGTGACTGTGCTGCTGTTTTGGGTCTTGGATGTCAGTGTGAAGCTCTCTTATCTGTCTCACCAATACTTGGTCCAAATAATGCATTTCCATCTGTAGAGGTATCATTTCAGCAGTGCCACAGAAACTTATTTATTGGATCAGTGCCATACACTGTCTCAAAGTCTTTGAGATTAATGAGTAGAGGTGAATTAACAAGTACAGAGAATTGGTTTGTGTAGTCTTACTATTCAGAACAGATAATCCTGCTAAGTTTTGGAAGTTCTGCTTCATTCTGTCACTGCAGTATATTTGTGTGAAATATGTGCCTGGATCTTACCTGAAACCAGGAGGAGTTTGGAATTCAGCGACCACTTTAGCTGTTATCCCTGATCTCTGTATGTTTGGCACAGTGGTGCAGGTCTTAAACTCCTCTCCTAGATTCCAGTCTCTGAAAATTTCCACTCCTAAAAAGCTGTAAAGGATCAGCATGAAGAAGCAGATACGAGCTACTGATGTGAGCTACACGTACAGCCTCCCAGTGCAGGAGGTCCTTAGGCAGATACCACTGTGAATCACATCATCATAACTGCATGAACATTCTTGCCTGCCTCGAGGATGAAGGCTATGAGAAGCCAGTGAGGAGGAGAGGGGACACAAATACATCTCCAAGAGCATCATGAGCAATTTTGTTGGTACTACCTTCTTATGCACAGGCCAGGTTTGAGTCACAGATCTCCCAAAGCAATTACACTCTAATAAGCACCACACATTTATGAGCTTTTCTGGACACACTGAATCTGTGAATCAGACCATGCTGAGCAGTGAGAGGGCTGGGATGGAGAATAAGGAAAGTTTGTTTGCTGAGAAGAGGAAGGTCAGACTGCCTGAGAGCTAATCAGAAAGTCTATCAGAAAGTTTGCTTGCCTACAGGCTCTCAGGGCTGGCTACAACTCCAGAGTCCAAAGCTGACCATGATAAAGGAGATGCTGAACTTTCCTGACCAACTGGCCTTATCAAGACCTGTGTAGACTCACAGCAGAAAATCTGCCCTATCACTTGACAGCCATGGCTGTTGATGGGACTGTGATCCGAAACAATATTATTTTCACTTCAGCAGAGCTCTAAAAATTAACTCACAACTTATAGTGATGGTAATACTTCTGTCTTTTTAATGTTAGGTATTAACTAAGAATATTTTTCACTGGTGGTTTATTTTGCCACAACCCTCTGAAATTACCTGCATCAGTGAACTATAATGTAGGTAAAGCTCCATATAAATGATTTGACAGGGAATTAAAAAATAACATGACAGCAAAGCTTGAAGAAATCACTCCATCTCTGATTGGATTTGAGACCCCTCAGGTGACTCAGTTGATTTGCCAGGAAATATGAATTTTATAACCCAGATAACAAAAGCAGAGCACACCCTCAACCTGAACCAAAAGCCATGCCTGAAAGTTTAACATGCAAAGTTTTAGCATATTCTCAGCTATGACTGACTGAGGTTTTTATTATTCTGCAGTGCTCAGGGGTCTCTCTTCATTAATATCAAACACTGCGGTACAGAAGGAAATACATTAAAAAGGAAATTATTAAATTTTCCCCCAGCTGTTATTGCTAGACCTGCCATATTTTTGACTAGTCATTATTAATAGAATTCTACAAGGTAATTCTGATGCTGCTCTACTACATATCTTAAGAGGCAAAAATGTTCTGAAAACAAGATTAATGTCTTCCACAGCGTGACCTTGGGGCTCAATTTCCCCATTCCTCAGTTAGGCTAATAACTGCTTGCTTCCAGTGGCCACTATGAAGTTTAATTAATAACTTGGATTTGTCTCAGGTCTGCACTTCCTTTTTTTGTGCTGTAGACTCAAGTGCACAACTCCTATTGTACAATGCCTGGGAAGAGAGGTTACAGCATCTGAAATGAAATCTCCCCAGTGCCTGCAAGCATACAGACTGGTCTGGTCTCCAGGCCAAAAAGGGGTTGGAGAGGCCAAGGCAAGAGAATTTGACTTGCAGACAAGAAAAGCCTCCTATGCAGAAAGCCAGAAAAGGGATGAGTGCTGCCTGACAACTGTCCTGGTAGCTGAGCACCCTGTAAGAGCAGGAACCTGCCTGGCATGTGGAGACAGATGCTCTTCACTTTGTGAAACCTCAGCAAGGGATATTGCAAAATATCTGCACCAAAAGGATGCATGCATGCAAAACATATCACAGAAAGAGATATAAAATATGGGAGAGAAAGGAGAAAGGTAAAGGGTATCTTTTCAACTATGGGTAGGTAATCAGCAGTTGCATGAAACTTGCACACAGAAATTGTCTGCAGGTGCAGGTGGCTCTTATGCAACTCTCTCTGCCCTGTGCACCGACAAACATCTGAAACTTTGCCCCTGAAAGCAGCGCTGTCCTAAAATAGGAGCTGTAAGTCTTCTTAAATGATAGAAAGAGAGAATGGGTTTCTGAGATCTGATATCTAGTTTTGACAACAGAACCACACAGGAAACTGGAGTCATGGCCAGAATCCATGCACTTCATTACGTTGTACCATTTCCTAAATAAGAGGCAATTAAAATGCAGCAACTTGTGCTGTTCCACTGCAGTGCAGTCATTAAGCTTCAGTTTGCATGTTAGGATCCTATTTGGCAATATTTGTGCTAGTTGTGCAAAAAGACACCACAAGACCATACACATCCCTGACTGCCCAGTGTGACAGCTTGGAAAATCTGTGTGAAAATTATGAGGTCTGGTGAGTTTATGAAAGTTTTGTATCTATAAATACCATGAGCCAGGTTTATACTTAAAAGCAGTCAGTATTAGACCATTAATATAATAAGAAAGCATTCATGGTATGGCCACCAGTAAAGTTGGACATAAAAAAGAAAAAAAAATCATGAGCGGGGTTTTCTATGATATCTAATTTGTGACAGATTTTTTTGCACACCAATGTTAGCTGGGAGCCACAGCTCTCAATGCCCTTGATTAAAAAAAAACTTATGAGCTGAAATGTGTAGGCTCAGTGAACATGGAATCAGCGATTTCCTAACAGGGTCTCTATCTCAAGATTTAGGTTGGAAAGTGACACAAAAAATGGAGACTCTTAACCTGGATAATCTGTGATTTGAGTGCAAGCATGCAAGCACTGTAGAACAGTGGGAGAGATGCAGTACAACAGCAGGTCTCCTAAGACTGCATAAAATGGCATTAAGGCCATGGAAAAATCCTAGCAGAGAAGGAATGAAGAAGTAATGTGCAAAAAACTTTATCTTACAGGCTCAGAATTTGAAAGAATGAAAGAACAGATGCAGTTGGATCTAACGAAGGTGAAGGGAAGTTGGACAAGGTCTAAGAAGAGGTGACATGAGCAGGAGAAGCCGGAACTAGCAGTACCATGAAAAAGGACTTCAAAAGGAAAATACCCCAAAATGCTTAAGATAGGTAAAAGATGCTCTGGTAAGGACATACATAAAAATTCTTCAGGCAGATCCTGTATCTCCTTTGCTGGCAAAACTAGTTTGGAATTGTTTAGTTTTTCTAGTCAGACATTAGTCTAGTTCAGTTTTTCATTCATCTAGTTCAGTTTTTCTAGCATCCTGGGAGCTCCTAACATAACCCAGTGCCATCCTCTTTGCTCTCTTCTTGATCTTACTCTTATTTTTCGCAGAGACTCAGACATGCTCTGAACCTTGTAGCTTACTTTCTTCACTTAAATTTTCCTGAAGAGTTAGATTAAAAATGAAGGGGTGCAGGGAGGAGAGATTTGAGTAATGGAGTTGAAGTAATGGGGTATTCTGAGGTCATGAAACCAAGACACAAATGCCCCAAGCATTCCCACCTCCTGCAGAAGGCAGTAGACAGTCAGGATCTACATGGGAGAGGTTCACATCTGCAGCTGGTGCCTACACAGTCTTAGGAAAACCCTGAAATCCCTGTGTGTTCTCTATGTCCACAAATAAGAGAAAAGTCAGGAATGTAACATATAACTTTTAAGGCCCTTTATCTTTCTTTCTAGAGTGCAGAAGTATAGGAAATGTATTGGACTGGGATCTTTGCCTGACTTTGAACATTCAAAATTTTATTGTCCTGAGCAACCAATCTGCAGCAGGCCAGTTGGTCTTTAGGTTTATTGCCTTTTATTAGATGGGAGTAGGAGTTTTCCAGATAATCTGGAAATTTATTGTACTAGAATTTATTGTACTCAAATGATCAAGTGAAATGCATTACTTTTTAGAAATTGCTCATTGTTTAAATGCTTTCTCTGTTTCTTCCTAAGTCTTCTCTGCCAAATGTATAGAGCTCTTGCAGATAATGGTTTATTTGCAGGCTGTATCTACATCCATTACAGACAGAGAAAAACTGTATGACTGTATGGACATTATAACTGCAGGAAGAACAAGTCATATAGAAAAAAAAAAACAACTGCCACATAATGGGAGGAAAAAAAAAATAAAGATATTGCAGACATTTAAGAGCAAATATCACTTAGACTTTCAACACTTCTAAAAGCTTGTAGTACTTTTCAAAAGTATCTACCCACTCCTTTACTGCATCCAAAGAGAGGTGTTCAGGATCAGCAAGATGAAGGTAGAGGAGTCTATCCACTCTTACATTAATCTAAGCAGCAAAAAAGTTTATGACATCCAGGCTTTGTAAAGCCAAGCTTTAGATCTGTCATTGATGTCTGTTCAAAGGGCTGTGCTGTATCCAGCACAGGAGATTACGTGACACATGGCAGCAGCTGTCCCGCTCCCAGTACAATGCAATCAGAAAATGCCCATGGTGACATTTAGTTAGCTATTAAATTCAATTTAATTTTCATAGTGCTGCATATTTGTGAGTTGGCTGTGCCTGGGGACATGAAAAAAAATGGTGAGTGTTGAGCAGAGTTTTAATAGCTCAGCTGGGGAAGCTGGAATAGCTTGTCCCTGGGAAGACACTGGATGGTGCCTGGTCTGTCCTTCCCAGCACTCAGCAATGAGCAGTCTCATGAAGGGTGCAGCCGTCTTCCCAACCTTGTTGAGCTGTAAGAATTTGCAGTGGTTTCGATGAATGACTTTAGGAAAACACAAAGTCAGAAACTTAATTTCAGAGATGTCAAATGTAAGCATTGGGAACTGGGGCTCAGGAAGAGTGGCCAGAGCCCATTCATGCTGTTTCTGTAACTTCAATGGGACACAATTTTGGCCCAAGTCAAGGAGTGACGACACTGGGCTCAGCAAGCATGGTGCAGCAGCAGAGCTGGGCATTGGTGGGTGGTCAGGAGGAAAGCTATGCTGCTGCCTGCGCTGCACGCAACAGCTCTATCCTCTATAGCTGGATGTGTAGTGTCCTGTCACATTTCTATCTCTAAACTAATTCAATTAAATGGGCGTAATGTTATACAAACTGGCGCGTGGCTCTATTTCTGTTTCTGTTCCCAGTCCAAGTAAAACATGTTATTAAACTTCAGGGAAGGTTTTGACTTTTAAGAACCCCTAGAAGGCATAATTGTCATGGTCACCAGCTATTGCAGCCTTGCCTTTCCCCAGAGCTATACAGAATCCCTCAGCTCAGGAAGGCTTTCTGTGCCATCAGGTTTAAGAGCTCATGCAGAAATCCAGTGCTTGCACAGGAGACCTGTGGATGTTTGGGGACATGAGGAAGGTGACAAGTGCAACAAGAATCTACCATAGTGAACACATCTCTGCCCCCTAAATCTTGGAGGTCCTACTTAGAAATGAAGACATTTGGGGGAGATCAGTCTCGATCTGTCCCTGGGGTAAGAGACCATGCCTCCTTACTGAGGCAAGGCAAATTTTGTTATTTCCTCATGATAAATCTGTATTATCTTGTGTCAGATGAAACTCTAGCACTCAGGCCAAGAGGAAGGACATGATTTCTGACCTCCCCATAACTGAATTTAAGTCCTTCTGTCTTGCCATGAATAACTGCTACATTAGGAGTATCATGCTTTAAGAAATTCTCAGAAATCCATCTGGTTCTGAAGTTTTTGAGACAAACTTAGTGATGTTCACATGGTCTCATACATAGTGTCATTCCGCTCTAGTGCCCAGTTTGCTCAGTACAGTCACTGCAGAGTCTCCAAGGATTCAGCAGGCAGCCTCCTATTGGAAAATTTCTCTACATAACTTGTAAATTTGTACCTGAGCTCCCAAAAGTTTTGGGCTTCAAAACAGATCATTCATACAGCACAGTTAGCACACTTTGCTAAGACCAAAAGAGACTGGAAATCCTGCATGTCATCAAGCTTATGCCAAAATCCTCCAAAAATCACTAAGATGTTTGCCACAAGCCTCATATTTCAGGGGTTTAAATACAAATCCATCTTGTCTTTAGAAATAGCAATGCAAATCCATTTACTGCCCAGTTTAGAAAATACTTTCTAACTCCAGTTTAGAAGATACTAACTCCCCACCTGCCCCAGCCTCCAGAGGCTGGTGGAAGCCTTGTTCAACTGGATTTGAAATTGTAAATTTTGTGTAAGGGAAAATTATGCTTTGCTGAAAAATAGTGGAAGTGAAAAAGGAAGGTTAAAAAAACCCCATATATACTTGCATCATCCTACTCTAATTCATCTAATATGTGTCTGTCAAAACTGTCTTTCTCAGCTGTCAGTCTAAACATATCACTCATCTCCATGGATATTAACTTCCTCTGCACACTCTGTTATATTCAACTTTTTTTTCCTTTTACCAGTGCAGCATAGTTTTTCTCTGTTGCATGCCTCCTATTCTACAGATATTCTTTGTCAGTAATGATATGCTGGTCTTGCTCTTCAATTCTCTAGCTGCCATCACTCCTTTTTTGTCCATTTTGATGGAGAAAGACCTTAGAACTCCAGGTCACAAAGTTGTTGTTTGTGCCTTAGTTAGTCTTCCATAACGCCAAACAATAAAACATTATAAATGTCAGGGGAGATGTTTTTATGTCTATTCTCAGAGATATGTCTGTATCAAAATAGAACAAATCTTTCTCCTCCCAAAACTCCACAGAAAAGAAGCTTAATTTCTGAATTTTCCAGTGCATTTTATCTTTATTTGGACATGAACCATTTGGGAAGAAACTGTTTTTATGATACAGACCAGTGACTGTTATTGATGGGAGAGAAATCATAAGTAATAGAATAATAATAGGAAAGTGCACAGATGAAATTGTGGTACCTGAAAATGCCTTTGCTCCACCTAAAGAATGCTTTCTTTCCCACATGCACTAGTTATTTGTTTTGGATAAGAGCATGAAAATCGATTTGAAGTTGGTAGTGAAACCAGAATATTTTTCTTTACAGAGCACCCATAAACTAATTCAGAATGAAATACTTTACAATTATTTCATTCCATAACTATATATGTTAAATATTCTAGGGAAAATGATTTAAATCTAAATTGTGAATGTGCCTGGAAATCATATCAGTTTTCCTAGAAGAAAGGATGCTAGACATAAATATGATGGAAACCCTGCCTTCTTCCTTTTATCATTAGAAATACAAGACCACTTTGTTGGGAAAGTTGTTGATTATGTCTGGGAGAATTATGAAGCGGTTTCATTTGCAATATCCAATGAGAATACAATAACTTCAGTGTTTAGCTCCCTATTCCCTGTAGTTTATGACATCTCAGGCAATCCAGCTTCTGCTGGGTGAAATGGTTCAGCTGAGTTAATAAATGCTGTCCTCACTTTATACAAACAGTGTGTTGAAATTTACTTTCCCAAAGCACATCAGGTGTGATTAACATCATCTGCTGTTTCTAATGACGTTGTTTAAAGAAATAAAATGAGTCTCAGACAAAATGTTTGCCATACTAGGCCTATTGTTTTGTGAAGATCTCTGATCTAAAAGGAGACAGTCAAGGTGCAAGGCTGGTCTACGCAATTCAGTGGTGCTCTTGTCTCTGTGGGTTGGAACTGACATAAAACCATGGCAAGCTGCTGCTTTGATGAGATACGTCTTTACACTCTTGGTTAATGGATCTTAAAACCCTCTTCACCTGCAAACCCACAAACTAAGCAACATGCCTACATGTGCCTGCCAGAGGAGAAAGGACCCCTTTAAGGGCAATTCAAGAATGAAAGTTTTATGGGTGCACTGTTTGGCCATCCATTGCTCATTTTTTCGCCTTGCTACATCTGCAGGTGTCTTAACTGTGGCTGTGTGTTCCCACTAAACTTTGCTTCTGAAGCAGTAAACAGCTCAAAATGGTCAAGGCCACTGCACTGGCATAACAACAACCTTGATGCTCTATTTCTCTTCCCAAGGTGCTGTATGGAGCCATGTGCTCTGCTTTGTCCTGTTTCTCTGAGATCATGCTGATGATGTCCTCTCTCACCATGGGCAAGCCCTGCATGCCTGCTAATCCCTGCTCATGGACACACATGGAGACATCCATCTATTGCCTCCAGATACCCATCTTAGGAAAGGAAGTGCTTTACCAGAGCCCACGAAAGTCTGCCTCATTGGCCATTGATAAACTTGTTGAGGACCTTGGGTTTTCTCAGGGCTGGCTTTAGCTGCTAGAGCTTTTCACTTTTCTGGGAGGGTTTCTGGGGCAATGAACCAGAGAGAGTAGCTTCATTTCTGTCCCTTTTCCATTTTTTCCCACTTCCTCTGCTGTGAGATGCTTTGAAGGGCTTGTCCTGCTCCCTGTGGCACCAGCCAGCACCAGTAAGGAGGAGGCGATGTCTCCCTGTGTCTGCAAGAGCTGATTACTCCTTGCAGTGGGGCCACACAGCAACCATGTGGAGACTGCTCCAACACCATCTCTGATATACACTGTGTCTTAGTACACCCAGGCATCCCCGCCCTGTGTTGGAGAAAGCCTTGAAGGGCTTCTCCTTCCCCAGGGCTTACAGCGGGTCTCTGGCAGGCAGCTTGCTGAGTGGGGTGTCCCCAGCTCCATACCATGTGGTGTGGGGCAGCTCCACTGTGCCTCTGGGTGCACCATCACTCCCCTTTGCTTAGTGGGAGTTTGTTTCAGTTTGCTCAGTATTCGATTCAAGGTCAGGTAAAATGAGCAAAAACTCTCCCTGGCCAACAGGACAGCTCTGAAAGAAGTGTAAATGTGTGTCTCCAAGTGCTCGGCTCTGAAAGATGGTTTATTTATTTCTGGAGCTAAAGCCTCATTTGTTCATTTGTTTTATTTTGTGCTCACTGTTATCCCAACATCCCGCTGAGAGAAGGAGGAAAGGTCGGAGAGCAACCTGTCTCCTTAGCAGTGAGGAACAAAGTGTTCATTCAGTGAATCTTGTTGATTGCAATCTAGGATGACTTCTGCATGCTTCACTTATAATTAACTAACATATATTTTCTTGGGATTAGTGACTTGTCAGCATTTTGGGGAGCTGGTGCTAGGAATTTTAAATAATAACAGCATTTATCTTCTGCATGGACGCATTGTTGTTAGGCTGGTAAAGACAAATGAGGAGTTACAACAGGTTTTTCTAAGTCTGGGAGTGAAAGGTAGAAGAAGAATATTTTTTTGTATAATTATAGGAATAATTTATCGAATACTGATATTCCTTGTATTAGTAGACATAAGAGAACCAAGGATCTTTCTCATAAGTTAATATCAGGAAATAAGTTTTTTCTCCTGCCAACCTTTGCACTGTCGATTCCTGGCCTTAGCTGCCAACCAAAGTCCTCATCCCTTCAGACACAGGAGCTCTGACATGGAGAGGAAATATTTAAGTTACCATCCGGGGAGGCACATCAGTAGCTGCTGAAGTTCACTCCTGTTTGAGGCCAATTTACACCCATCCTCTTAGCAGTCTCCAAAAGATTCTTAAATCTCACAGAGAGGGGCTTTACCAGGAGGCAGATGAATCCAAATTAGAAACAAGGCGTCCCTCTCCCCTCATTGGACCATAAATAATAACAGCGCTGGTGAGGAACTGTCGCTGCAACCAGCCTTTCCCATTTGAAACTGCCAGCTCGTTCTGGGGCACCTTTCTGGAAGTGAAAGTGGTGGGCTCAGAACAAGGACTGTGATGCTGTCTTCAGGCTGGAAAGTCTGATGCTGGTGTGATTTAAGTCACCCAGCCTTAGCATCTCTGACGCTTTGCTGCTGCAGTTATAGTTATGACTGGTGCACATGTAAATGAGGTTAGGTTTTTATACAAAAAGAGAATTCCTACAGAATTTCTGTGTGATTATCTATGAAAGCATGGGGACAAGCCTTACCAAAGATCACAGGGATGGGTACTGAGGTCCCAGGGTCTGGTGCACAGCTGCATCTGAAGGCTGAGTGGCACCATGCTCCCTGAGCAGTGCTTTTTGCACCAGATCCTGGTGTAAATCACAACTCTTCATCTGAAGTTATGCTGCTTTATCCCATCTAAGGAATGGGGCCACTGAAGCAAAATCCTTGGGAGCTGCTGGTGGGCAAGATTTTTCTTTTTTTGTGAAGTCTTTGGTCTGCAGATGAAAAACACCACTGGAAGATGCTTTTTAAACAGCTGCAATAAACCTGCCTACACTTCTAGACTGAAATGATTTCTGTCAGCTTCCAGTCCCTGTAGCTGATCATAATTTGAAATTGTGGGGGAGAGAGCAAGAATTAGAGCAGATAAAATCTGTGTGTACAGGATTGGCTAGGTGAGGAAACAGAGCAAAATAGCTTTAAACTGAGGTTGCATGTTAACTTTTTATTTTTTCAGCGCTTCTATAATTTAAAAAAAATGCACTGACACTTCCACATACCATGTATTCAAGTGGTTTCTTATTTCAGAAGGGATGTCAATGCATGGAAATGTTTTTGTTTGTTTACTGAGAAATGATTGAAATTAAACTGTTGACCAAAGAATTGCAAAGGAAAAATACTGTTTCTCAGTATCTATTTGAAACCCTGCTAGAACACCAGTTTACTTGAAAATAAAGATAACTGTCTCTTCCAAACAATGAAACAAATGCAGCACTAGGTCCTGTTTATTTGTACTGTGGCAGCACCTAGAGGCTCTTGACAGAGATGTCGCTGTATTAGAGTTCTAAGCATTGTCTGCAAACACACACACAGAAATATAACTTAATAGCCATTGTCACAAGCACCTAAATTTTTTAACACTTGCATCTCATGAGATGGCACTTCTTAAGACCTTCCTGAAAAGAAAGTTTCCTGAAATTGCCATTAATCTATTTCTTTGGTAATAAATGGTTATTAAATGGTTATTGTTATTTGAGATTAATGGCTGGTAAGTGTTAAGAAACTGAAACAATTACAGAACTCGAATAATCCCAGGCGGTATACGGCTTGAACTGGTAGATAATTAATTATTTATAATGAAAGCAACCGAGGGTATACATTTTCTGCCTGGAAGGAAACACAGAAAGCTTACTGACTAATTTAGTTTTGACTTTTAACAGAAAAAACATGATAAATTCAGTGTTGGACACAGTGCACCTACACCTGAGCTCCTCCGTTCAACTGTGGCTCAAACATCCTTATCAGTTCTTTTCTGAGTGAAGCCAAAGCACTTTCAATGGCTGAGTTCACTTTACTTTGTCCATCTTCCTCTTAGTAATGTCTACAGCAGGAAACTTTGCTGTGTGTTGGCTATTAAATGTGGCAGATTTGGAAGAGAAATCGCTAAGCTGTGTAAGAAGAAACTCCATTTTTCTAACTTTAAATTCGACAGCGAAGGATATAGCTTTGTCAAGGTTAACTTAGCCTTGCACAGTGATTTGGATGGATTGGGATGTAAATCTTTAGGAGTTCGCAAAGAACTGAGCACAAACACCGAGGCAGTAAAATAGTCAATATGAAGCTGTGCCAGTATTTGTAACCTTGTCTCCTCCTGCCCTGTGCTTCTGCGATGTGATCACTGACAGAGGTGGGGGGAGGACGATCAAATAGATCCCGACTTTGTTAACTGAGTCCAATCCTTGATTTAAATGACAGTAGAACTAGTGCTGCTTATAAGAAGTATTGAGTAGTCATGTGGTGAATACATAACAAACAGATTTATAGCATTTTCTTTCCAGCCACTATTAGTAAGAAAATAAAGGCAAGATTGCCTAAATACAAAAGAGAAATTTAATCTGCAGCTAACCATAGTGATATATGGCGAGGAGAAATACAATCCATCTGTGCTTTCTCTGACAATGCTTTCCACCATTTGTTTTAGAGAAAGACATAAAGTTCTCATAATGCATTTGGATAACTATGAAATACTCTGGCTACTGTGGGAGAGTGAGAAGGCATTTCTCCCTGACTTCTGTCAGCAATGCTTCTTGAAACATGAAGATTATCTCTTGTAATCATTATCCTGCCTAGGACAGCTGCAGATTCCCTGTTTAGTCAGGGGCTGGATGTGCTAAAACCTGGAATAGCTGCACTGGGTAATGCAATTACTCCAGATTTTCTCAGAAGGGGAAAGACTTGACCCCAGATTAGTGAATGTTTTTGAGACTGCACTGTGATTTTTCTTCACATCTCAAAATTTTGGCTGTAATATAGGGTAGACACAGTGTGATTTCCTTTTTGCTCACTCCAGATTAGTTGCCTCTAGCTTTGACAATAGACTGTCTCCTTTGTTCACTTTTTACATAACAGGCTAAAATGCGGTCTTCTCTGGTGCATCCATGGTGATACTCCTCTTACACTTCTCACTTTCATGTAAAGGTAAACCTAGGAGCAGGCTCGGAGCACAGCTGTGATACCCTATCTGCTCAGTGGCAAGGGACTGTGCAGTACAGCTGGCCTGCTTGGCCCCACTTCAAGTCCAAAGAGTGGAGGCTCAATGATCCCTGCGGGGAATTTCCCCAGGGAAATGCCAGTGGCATCCCATTCCTCTTGCCATTTCTAGTTTAGGGGCTGGACAAGTAATGGGCAGTGTCCCTATCCCCTCCGGCTGGTCAGTCCCATCAGGGCACCCTGCAGTGCACATAAACTGCAAAGCTCCTTTGGTCTGCTATTTTTGTGACTCTCTGAACATCTATAGGGCAGAGAAACCCTCACAGAAGTGTTAAAAAAGCTGTACCTTTTGACAGAACTCAGAAACAGACTTAAAGATTCTCTTAATACCTCTGAAGAAAGAGAAAATGGAAAGAACAGATTTGTGTTGACACTGTCATGTTTAATAGGAATTATTGCCTCCTGAAGAATCTAAGGGCTGCTGCCTTGCAGGTTTAACCTCAATTAGTCCCTTAATGTATGCACATAATTAGTGTCCTTTAGCTAAACAATGTATATGCACAGACTAGATTGTTTTAATTATTATTCTAAAAAGAGCTATAACCTGAACTTGCTATTTCAAATCAGGAGAGGAAATTAAAGGTAAGCACAAAATGTCTTCAAGCAATGATCAAAGAGAATCCTTTGTGTTTTTCTTCTGGTGTTAATTAATACTGCTTAGTTGGTCTGGTTTGCATTGACAATTTCATTTTTGGGAACATTAGGGTTTGCATAAGATTAAAGGCTAATTTTAAACATACTTGGATTAAGCCAGGCACATACAGCTATTGCATAATTCAGAAGGCTAGTTCTTCTAAGTCACTAGGAATGTCCACCTTGATTTAAAACATGGAAAATTATGCTGGCTACCTTGCAGTGGGAACTTCCTTCCCCATGGGTAACTTGTTTGAATGACACTCCCACAGCAAACAAGGAAAGCATGAGACAGGTCTGGAAAGGTTTACTCAGGCAAGGACAAACATGTAGCTTTAGTGCAGCCTGTAGAGCCATGACTAAGAAGCTTCAACCTTTTTTCCCCTGTCCTCTCTCTTTTTGCATCACATTATTTGGGCAGCATCAGACTGGGAGAGGACCCAACCCAGACTCACAGGGTGAGATTTACTTGATGCAGGCAAGAGTGGCAGAGCTGATCTTCAAAGGAATAGCATAGAGGTCTTCACAGTCACTTTGTAGATAAGAAATTACCCAGGAAGATAAAAGCAAAACCTAAGCAAAGTTAAAATCCCATGAGAGTGACACTTTATCAGAGTGTCAAGGTCTTTTCCTAAACTGAAACTTGCATATGAAAAAGGGGAGTAAGGGATCAGAGTGGTTCTGAGTGTGGGGAGCAAAGACCAGGTAAAACACGCTGTTCAGTCTGCTTTGCTTTGCTGACAGTGAGCTAATTCTGCCAGAACAAATAACATATATTTCATTTGGTGTCTTCACTCCTTCTTTACTGCTTTCATTCAGTGAGTAGACAGCTGAAATACTGCCAATGAAGGAAAACAGATTTTATGATGAATAGTCCTACAGCATGAAAAACGAGATTAGAGGAACGCCTAAACTAATTTCAGGTTATTGCATTACAATCTTCATCTCGGACTAATTCTTAGTAGCTTTATTCCAGGTTTATGGACAGAAATTTAAAGCCAGTACATTTTATCATCTTTATCATTCAGTCCCCTTTTTTTTTACTGAAGCTTTGCAATGTTCTCTTTAATTTCCAGGAGAATGAATTTCACCTTTTATAACATTCAAAGACAATTATGCTGTCTTTATGATGAATGATGTCACCCTGATCCCAGCAATAAAAGGGAATGTACTAATGCCAATAAATATATTAACTGTATCAATCATTCTCCTAATTTTTTTTTATTTTGTTGTTCAGAAGAAATAGCATGCAACCTTGAGCTTTTAATTGGTTAACACTTCCATAAACACCATAATGGCTCTTTAAATCTTTCTTTTGTCATGAGAATGGGGAAAACATCATGAATAAATAATTGAATACCACAGCAGAGCTCAGCACTGATCTATGGGTCATTCAGGAGGTGAACTTGATCTAAAGATTTATTCAAACTCTACAAGACGGTTGAGTTGTTTGTGCTGGAAATAACTGTATAATACAATATATTTTCACATGCCCTTCCAATTAGAAAAGTGCTTTTCAATGAAATGCAATATTGTAATTTAACAGTGGTATAAAAACATGCACTGAATTCCAGCGAAGTCAGTGGATGCGGGTCTTCTCTGACACGGCAATTAAATCATAAGTATTAAAAAAGTAGAATTTAAATCAGAAGATTAAATCAGCAGTACCTCCCCAGCGGGCCCAAGAAAGATGCCGTTGGGGTAGGATCAGCGTCTGCACGCAGCTCTCCCTGCTGCCTTCCTAGGAGCAGCGATGCTTTCCGTGCTCTCACATCACAATCGCATCCTTGAGTTTTAGTCACATTTACCTTGCATCTGGGATCTGAGAAGCGGCAAGTCCCCCTGATAGCTGTGTTCTGAAGCTGAACAGCTTTCCTGAATGGGATTTTAATTTGGTATCTAACTATGTCACGTTTAAGTGACATTACTGACTTGAGCAGAGCTCTAACTGAGCTTGGAATATGACCCCAGCTCTATTCCCAGTGAACAAACCAGTTAAATATAGAGGCTGAGTAAAAGAGGCCTTTTTTCTTCCCTCTTTATCTGAGCATCGATTTTCACAAAATGGCTGGAAAACAAGGTGGAGAACGCCTTTAAAAAACAAACGACGCGGGTGCGACCCGCACGGCAGACCCCGGCTCTCTCCAAACGTGAGCGGCTGCTGCCACCTCGCGTCGCCCAGCGCAGGTGGGGGCCGGGCCCAGCCGCCCCCCGCCCGGCCCGGCCCGGCCGCCGCACGCAGGCCCGGGGGAGGCGGCGGCCCCCAGACACCCCCCGGCTCCCCCCCGGCCCCTGGGGAGATCCTTGAGCGTTCCTCAAGGTACAGCAAACGCAAAGGAGAAAATAATACAGGATACTTCGTGGTTATCCCCGCTGCTAATTCCTCCCTTCTTCACTTCTAGCTTTAGGCGTGGTTTTTTGTTTGAGCGGCTGCGGTTCCTAAGCTGGTTTAGCTGCTAAGGCAGCCAAGACCTGGTGGAAGTGTGGGCCAGGAGCGAAAGGGGGACGGCAGGGAAATGGGGTCCTGGTCAGCCCGTTCTGAGCTGCACGGTGTCTTGTCAGCCTTGTGTGGGTTGTTTCATTTCTGTGTGCCTTTTTTGCAATCCGAACAATGTCTCAGGTGCCAAATCTCGCTGACTTAAAAATCTTCACCCAGTGGTTTGTGCTATTAGGCTCCTTTTGGCTTAAGGCGGAGGCTGTGCGTCTGCCCTCCCGCTGGCCCGTGCTCCCACTGCAGCGAGTGGCTCGGCACCGCTCCCGGGCATCACCTCATCCAGGGCACCCCCGCGCCAGGACACCTCCCAGCCGGGACACCCCCAGGACCTCAGGCCAGCAGCACTAGCACAGGTCCACAGCCCGATCAGACAGGGGTCGACACTGGAAGCGCTCACCCTGCTCACGCTCCGCTCGCAGCCTTTCATTCATGCATCCTCCGGTGCGCTCAGCAGCCCAAACCCATGAGCTTCCACATGCCCAAGGACTCCCCATCTCCTGCAATCTCATCTTGCAATATGAGGATGACCTGATAACTCTGCCCCACTTACCAGTGTCGTGTTGTCTGATTGCTCCCATTTTAGCTCTTGGATTGGAAGTTTCTCTGGAGCAGGGCTCTTGATGCCCGGCAGTTCTGCAAAGTGATGGGAAAAACGCTAACTGTGATGACAAAATCTAAAATTTGAGAGCATAATTGACATGTGCAATAGGGCTAACTAACTTAAATATAGCTGGAGAAATACTAAATTATCTTTTAGCCCTAGGAGAGCCCTCATTTGTCAAAAGCTATCTCATCTCCTCTAAATACGGGAAAACAGTGATAAAGAACTGAAACCCATGCTGAGATTTTTTATGGCAATCAGTGTATCCGTGGCAAGTGGCCCACACATGGTCTTTCTTTAGACAAGATAAGGGAGTACTAATCAGCAGCAATTATCTACTGGCAAAACCTAACAAAATGCTGCAAATATGCACAAAATAAACAATCTGCTTGTCTAAGAACTAGACTCTGAAACAAGCTCACAATTGCTATGGGCAATCACCTTATAACTAACTATTGCAAGTTCTGACTGCACATCTGCAAGCTGTAGGTTTTACAGTCCACAAAGGAGTTCCTGACAGTTTTTCGATAATGGTGGTAAAGTAAGAAAAACATTTTTTTTCTTTCCTGGGAAGCAAGACATCACCCACAATATCGGAAAACAGCAAGAGATCATTGAGAGCTACAAACAGGGTACAGAATGTTCTTGTCTGTGTTTCTTGGTGCAGTGGAATAAGTTGTGAAGAGACAAGAATAAGGGTGGAAAGTCTTGCAAAGCACAAAAGAAAGGTTATGGATATAGTTAACTATCCCTGTCTTTCCTAACAGAAAACTGCCTCTGCAAATAAAGAAAGGAAAAGGATAGGAAAGCACAAAGAATAAGTGTTTGCTGAATCTACATGTCTGCATGTTATTTAGGAGTGTGTGAAAAGCTTTGGGTAGAATGCATTACTTTGTGATAAAGCTTGATTAAAAAAAAAAAAATGAGAAGGAGGCATGGGATAGCATTTTTCTTCTGAAGACTAATAAGTCTCTGGATAGGTTTCGTATGAAATACTGCTTAGTGTGTTACAGGAGCAGCTGAAGGGTGAGTCACATATATTGGTATCACAAGATACGTGTGTGGGAGGTAAGCCTGGCTCTCGCCTCACAGTCTGTGCTTTAATATAAAACATTATTCACCTGCAGCATATAGTTTTTCCAGCTGGAGTATACAGGTGAATTAACTGTGTGTGGGCATCCTCTGTGCCCAGTGCTAACACAAAAAACACAAATGTGAGAAGAAAGAGCTAACCCCTAAAAGCCTTTTATCCATGTATGGGGTTTGCCTTGGCCATCAGTCATCACCTTTGTGCTATGGGTTGCTGCTCTCCATTCTCAGATCACTGTCGGTGTTGGTACAAGCCTTTGTTGATCTTCTGGAGCCAACAGCTATGGTAGCTGTGAGTTTGTGTCAGTTATAAAAACTTAGCCAAATGTTAAGTACATGTGTTAGGCAGATTGGAGCTCCTTTTGCAAATCTGTGAAAGAACATCCTTCCCCCCATGTGTGGTGAGGAATTTGTGTGTTTGCTTCAAAGAACTAGTCCATTAGAAAGGACTAGTCTCTCAAAAGTCCAGACTGGGGCCCATGTTAGATTGACTAGATCCTGTTAGTACCCTTTCACGCCAACCTGCTATGTGTCCGTGTGAATTCTGTAGTCCTGGGTTTCCTCAGTTTTCTTTCCCCTGCTTGCTAGAGTATAAAACTATATATTATGGCTCATACCTTATTTCAGCTTAGTCTCCTTCCTCTGGACATTATTTCTGTGGCTATCTAATGGCTGGACTTTTACCTCTGTTCAGACACCTCTGGCCTTTGCCATCAGTGTTGCAGGTGAAGGCTGCCATCAGCCTCCCTGTTCTCTTGGCCGCTTTAGTGTCCTGTCCACGTTCCTCTGAAGTCTCTGTGAACTAACCCCCCCATCAGTTTCTCATCTCTCCAGCTTACCCACTCAAGCACAGTCTCACAACTATTATAGACAAGCCTTTTGATGCTCAGTGAACATCCATGGGATGATACCATCTGCACTGAGACTGAATTGGCTGTGTATATCATATCAGATGTAACATCCCCAATGATTTCTGTTACCTGACTTCAGGTAATGTTCTCCAGTTGGTTCATTTTGCAGAAACTGCAGCAGTCCTTGCTTGGAAAAGTAAGCCATCTCAGGAGTGATCTTTTCTTTTAGCTCAAGCTGGGATTTCACAAGGTTGCAAAGTACCATAAAGGACTTTTCTGTTGCTGATTGCATGACTCCATGCATACCTGACACTGGTTTGTGCACACTCTCAGGCCATTCATTCCTGAACAGCAGATCTGTCTCTGTATGTTAAAATTGGGCTATAGTTCAACAAGCACTTAAAGCCAGCAGAGCTACTAAAAAAGATTTTATTGTCCCTTCTCATCCCTACTCAGCCATTTCTGCCTCCACGTTCCACGTTATCTTCTCCCCTGTGTTGAATCCCAGCCCCAAGCCATGCAGCTGCATTCAGGTCTGCTTTTTGCTGACTGTGATCAAGATTGTGCTACAGGTGACCAGAGGTGACCCTGTGGCACCCTGAAGAAACCAGCCAGTGGCAGCTTTTGTGCCCTTTCTTCTAGCTGCCAGGTCTCTTCTCCCAGGTGTTCCAGGCTGGCTGTGTCTATCTGAGGCACCCAGTGTCACCCCTCCCTGTCCTGCAGGGACATAGGGTGTCCAGAGAGGGACCTTGATTCTCTCTTTGAAGTGCTTTGGAAAGGAGATAGTCTGAAAAAAAAGTAAAGTGCAATATGAAAATTGATTTTATTACTGTTCCGACCGATCTAATAAACTCTGGGACTCAGTAATGCAGAGATACTTAAAAAACATGTACTCTTTCTTTTTGTCTGGAGGAAGGCACCTCAGCTCTCTGAAAGCAGATCAATAAAATCACTGACATCAGCGAAGCAGAGTGTGGGCAAGTGCCTTGAAACTCCCTTCAAATTCTGGTAGTAAACCTTTCTGATGGGGGCTGTATGCAGCTGGGTGTTGGGGGATGAGTGGGCCATTTTCCCCATAAAATCATTTCAGTCCATCTGTAAGTAACCGTCCCTAGATGATAAAGAAAGCCAAACCAAGGGTTTGAAAAGTTCACCCAACTCAGAGTACATTTATTCTCTAAGTTCACCTTTGGGAGTATAACCTGAGTTTTTCACAGAGGTCACACTGGCTCTGAAGACACAGGAGCTGTGCCCCACGTTTTCAGGTTGCATGGTGGCTGCTGCTGATCACTTTTTTTAATTCAGTAAATGGTGGAAATGCCAGGGCTCCTCACCAGCCATATAGATATGACCCTTGGAAAGCAGCAGCATGATCTCTTCCACACCATTACTTTTTATTGCATTCACTGTTATATCTCTGCAAAACAGGGAGACGGAATACCCGCAGAGCTATTTTCATTCTTTGACAGAACAAGTCTGTTGCGCCTTGTGTGTGTAACGTGAAGAACATCAGTCATTTAGAGCCAAACTGAAGTTGAAAAGGTCACAGTCACTGTGACAGAGTAAATAAAATGTTTAATTCAAATAGAATATCAGTTACAGTTGCGGTGGTGCTCAAAGTCACTTGTGTTTTGTTTTCTTTTCCCTAAAGCTCAGCAGAGTATGGTACAGCATCAGCCATAGGCACCCTTGTGTTACAGAGCCCTTCCAGAAGGTACTTTGTTTTTATTTTAAAGGTTGCATAAACTGAATAGTAGGTTCTGCCTGCAGACCTCTGCCTCCTCTCCATGGATTGCACAGGAAGAAAACTGGGAGAAAGGGGGAATGCATTTGTGATATTTTTATATATAGTAGCATCAGTCAGAGACCTAATTTTGGATTTTTGGAGACTGGGTTCTATGGAAAGTGTGAGTTTTTCAAAAAAGATTTTTTTTTTACACAGGTTGTTTATGAATAAAACACTTCTGGCTGGAGAGATCATCCCCATGCTTCATCAGCTGGGCTTTGCTCAAGGCCCCCGGCCAGCACTGCTGGAGACCAGTCTGGCCCCACTCCTGCCCCTGCAGCAGGTACTCTGGGACAGACTAGAGGCTTACATGGACATGGGCACTCAAGCCTCTCCCTTTCTCCATCTCTGTTGTAAGAATTTAACACCATCATAGCAAAATTCAGCAACAGCATCTCTATTTATGTATTTGTGTGGTTGTCCACATGAGTGGAGACTTTTGTCTCCTGTGTTCATAGTGAAACCCAGCACCATGACCTGCCTCAGCTATGGCCACATCTTGCATTCAACTCAGTACTTCAAACTACCATAGGCACCTGACCTATGTGCTACAGCTTGATCTCACTTCTCATCCCAGCAAAACACATCATCCTATCATATTCAACACCAGCTAAACACCAACAGGATACTTTGTCTTCCTGAAAATGTATTAGTTGCATCATGACTGTCAGCCTGACAAAGGAGCCCTGGGAAAGCTCTGCAGCACTAATGCTTTCTCAGCTTGCCAGAACTTTTATTTAAATGACAACTGGAAGAGGATGAGTGTAAGAGGGTGATATTCCCTGGGACCAGGCAGAGCTCACTGCATTGAGCTTTGCTGTGGGCTTAGTGGTCAGCCAAGCTGCCATGTGTCCCTGGGTGATGCAAAGAGTCCACAGGCAGACGAAAATTACACACAAAGCTGGATCACCAAGGAAAAGTAGGTGGGCAGAGTGGTAGCCTAGATAAAATGAAAATATGCCCAATAAAATATATGCCAAATCCAGATGTGAATTAGCAGACGATTAAGAAGACATTGCTGCTGCTGTCCCTGTGGCATTTAGTAGTGATCTATAAAGCATCCAGACCAGTGCTGGCTTGTTTGAAGCCTGTATGACTCTCTTTGCTCCTGTTGGCGCAGGTAATACACAGTCTAAGTCACTCGCAGGTGCTAAAGGCTTTGCTCTAGCTCTGCACAGGCTAACGCTTTGTTGGTGGAGCCAACCCATACTGACTCATGCTCGCATGGACTTGGGGAATGCAAACAGACTGTGACTCAGTGGAAGCACAGCATCTCTATGAGCCCTGGATAAGAGGCCGTGAGTTTCAGCAAACTGCCCAAGCCTGAAGTTTGCTGCCTGAATCCGTAATCAAGCGTGTGAGTGCACGGCCTGCTATCCAGGGTCTGCAGAAGGGAGGGCTCTGCCTCCTTCAGCTCCTTAATTTTCTCAAATTGGCTTTGCAGCTCAATATAAGCCTCTGTGATTTTAACACTGGCTGGTTATCCATGCTTCTCATTTTTGACATGCTGAGGCTGTACATTTCCTGGAAAAAAAATGACTGAGGAAAGCAGAGCTGCAGCAGGAATTTGAAGGTTTAGTGATTCGCACACAAAAAGCCCTCTTCTCCCAGGCATGCCTGCCAAGTTCCCAGTTTCAACCTCTGATGCCTTTACTATTAAATTACAGCCACTGAAGCGGATCCTGAATTGGTGCTCCCAAAGACAACAGCAGTTGCTTTGCTGAATGGCAGGAGTCCTAATAGCAGTTGCAGCAATCACAGGAACAGCAAGATCCCTCTGTTGTCTCTTTGTGGATGTCATCTTGATTTAGGCTCTAAATGTCACTGCTGCGGAGGGTTCCTTGTTTGGTATTTCTCCCTGCTAATGTACTCATAAAATCAGTTCCTTTCCTTTCTCTGCATACTATGTCTATTTCACAACTTCCCAGTTTTAACTAGATTTTGTGTGTGCTGTATATATTTGTGACTTTTTTACAGGGTGCTTGTTGGCTTGAGTGTAAAAGGAGCTCTGCTGCCATTGTGAATGTTTAGTGTGTTTTGTATGGGACCACTCAGAGCAGAGAATTTGGGGAAATAGAGGCTCGTATAATGAACCCCCAGTGTGGGAGTGCATAAGGAGCCAGAAAGATCTTGTCATTAAACAGCACGGGGAAATCATCCGAACAGAGTAGGAGAGCCCTTGGAGCAGCACAGGCAGGTGAAGGCTGCCTGGAGCCTCTGCAATGCGGTGAGCTGCAGCTCTGCCCCTGAAAATGCTGTCCCTGGAGCTTACAGGGGTCTTGCCAACATCAGTCCTGATTACTGCCCACCATGGTTTTCCTCATCCAAAATCAAACTTTATTAAGGTCATGTGTAACTTCATCCTCTCTATTCCTTCTTGCTTTGACAGAGCTGAAGGAAGGCTGCAAATAATTTCTTACGTGAAATATGACCTGTTGGCTATGGACTCCTGTATTCCCACAGGATAACTCCTGATCAGCAGTGACTGATCAGTGCAAACACTTCTGAAATACCCTAAATGCTGTTCAGATGCTGTTCCTTATTTCCCTGAGCATCTCTGTCACTGCATACCAGTGGGACACACTCATTGCCACAACATCACTGCCCTGCAACGAAACAGATGCTGTTATAGCACACCTTCAAAGGTAGGAAAACATCTTCTCTGCCAGGTTCCTGTGTATACCTGCAGTTACAGAGGAGGGTCCCTAGGACTTTTATCTGTAAATACAAAATAGGTTAAATATAAATATAGGTTTGTTTCTTCTTGGTGTGACACACACTCAGAAATATTAATCATTTTGCTGTTTTCACACAAGCAAAAAATGGACTGGCTGCAAATCACAGCTAGAAATACAGCTGCAAGATATGCACCAGGGGCAAGGCCATGTTATATGCCCACATGGCAAATATATTTGAGAGAAAGTTCATTGGCTGCCATTCAACCCCTTTTAGCTGCTGTCCCACAGAAGCGATGCACGTCCCTCTTGTGCTGTAGAAAATCACTGTCAATTCTGACCATCTCCAGCAGCCTCACAGACTTCAGCTCATGTTTCACCCTCTGGAATTTGTTTTTATTTTTATTTTTTTAAAAAACCCTGAAGAACAGTCAGATATCCACATTCTACCACCTCCCGTCTGGGTGTTCGTAACTGTGTCACCGTGGATTTTATATGCTTCCGTTTCCTCAAAAGTTATTACTTCCTTAGGTAAGTGTTTTGGTATGTAGTGATATAAATGGGGGGAAAGCATTTCAGGTAAATTCATAGAATCATAGAATGGTTTAGGTTGGATGGGACCTTTAAATGTCATCTAGTCCAACCCCCCTGCAATGAGCAGGGACACCCTCCACTAGATCAGGATGCTCAGAGCCCCATCCAACGTGGCCTTGAAAGTTTCCAGGGATGGGGCATCTGCCACCTCTCTGGGCAACATGTTCCAGTATTTCTCCATCCTCATCGTAAAAAATGTCTTCCTCATATCTAGTCTGAATCTACCCTCTTTCAGTTTAAAACCATTATGCCTTGTCCTATTGTTACAGGCCCTACTAAAGAGTCTGTTCCCATCTTTTTTATAAGTGCCCTTTAAGTAGTGAAAATTGTGAGCTGTGGTTAAAATGTGGTACATGAACAGATGCAAAACTGTCTTTGCATCAAATTATCTAAAGCGAGTGTTATGTAAGGTCCGTTATAAGTAACAGCAATGTAGAAAGCAGAAAAAAATCCATATGTGCTGGATGTGTGCAAGCAGTCTGTCCTTGTGTAAATCTTTCTCAGGAAAGTCTCTGACTCAGTAGAAGGCCAGGATACCACACTCTTTACACCAGGGACCCTGATGGGCAAAGTACCAAAATTGAATTCCAGTAGGGAATTCACTTTGAGGCTTGATTTGTGTGGGCATTGCTCAGATACGAGAGTAGGTGATGGTATAAACCCTAAAATAGGCAATAGGGATGAAAACATCTGTATATGCTAGATAAGAAAATTTATTCATTACTAGGCAGCAACTTGCCTGTAAATTATCAACCTAACATCTCACAGAGAAGAATGAGCTATCATAGTAATAGAAACATGTCATAAATATTGTTGCTTTGGGAATGTTGCCTAATTTTTTCAAATCGTTTCCATTTTCTCCCCAGTTTCTTTCCAATCATTGTTAGTGATAGACCTGGACTGAAAACAGTGGTTTTGTTGTTGTTCTGTAGGAAATAGTGACTTTCCTGGCATTATTCTCAACTCTTAATAAAATCTTCAAGCCAGCATGGTGAAACATCCCATTCAGTAAAAGTTCAGATAATCTGAGTCAAAACAACAAAATCATTTCATTGTGATAATGTCATGTATGATATTAGAAAAAAACTTCATTTCCTACAATGCACAATATCTCATTTATTGAATAAAATTGGAACATAAATACAAAAAGCATTTTGACACTGTCAGAAAAAGCCAGCTGGACTTTCTCCCTTTGAAAAATGCAATCAAATTGTACTCTCAAAATTTAATACAACTGCATTTTCCAATTCAAGAACTGATCTATCAGATGGCTCTAGCCTAAGCAGTCTGATCCTGCCAATAGGAATAGTAAAAATTGACAGAGATCTAACTGGGTTAAAGTTACAGAGCTTTGGTCAAACTTTCTCTAGCTTAAATTTTTGTAGGATCATTAATCTCTGGGCCAGGGCCCCAGCTGATGGAAGTCAGTAACCAGTCTGACTTCTTTGAGCTCTGCAGTGGTAATGCCAGGATTAGTGAAATCTATTTGCTCAACTTTAGCTGATGGTCCAGAGAAGAGGATTGTGCTGATCCACAAGAGCTTTGTTGGTGTCCCACAGTAAACACCTTGACACAATCTGTTGCTTATGTAAACTGCAGCAAGAAGATGGTGAAAATCAGATTTCTTTTATTACTTGTGGAAACCAGGAATGGAAGTAAATAATTTACTCAGCAAAGCATCTCCTTCCTTGGTGAACTCTTGCAGTGATCTTTTCTTTCCCCAGATCCGATGTGGTTTAAATCCATTGCTTGTTCTGTTGTGCCCTCCTTTCTGCCTGAAATTTTTAACAAGCCAAAATAATTCTTAGAGTGGTGTTTTTCCCTTAAAATAGGACAAGCTGGTTTTACAAGTCCTGCTTTCAGACCTAACAGAGACCCCTCTTTTTTCTTTAGAGAAAGCATAGTACAAAAAAAAAAAAAAAAAAAAATATTTCCACTAATGCTACCATGTTTGCTGCTCCCTGTCTTCCTGCTCTGCAGTAGGATTGTTCCTTCCCTGCCCAGGATGCATAATGAGCTCATTGCTCTGCATTTCCACTCAAGCAAGTTCCTCCTGCAAAGACACGACAGGTCAGTGTCCTTGTGTTGTTAATCCATTGAACTAACAGCTGAAACCTGGGAGGCTTTTTAGGCAATTATAAATGAGCAAGTTATTAATGATTAAAGTTACTCAAGCGTGACTTTGTAGTCCTCCTTTCAACCCCACTCCCTTTTGAATAGTGTCATCATCAGATAAAGAAAAGCCCTGATACTGAAATGTTCTTGTACTCACAGACTTTGGCAGAAAGTTAGCAAAAAATCTTAAATTTACTGACTCCCTGTTATGTAGAAGTGGAATTGTTTTTAGAAAAAGTTGATACCTGATAAATGAACCTCACCTGAGATGAATCGAGCCTTGCTTTGCTATTTTCCAGCATGCTGTTACAAAGAGAAAATGAAATTTTTATCCTCAAAGGTGAATAAGCACACCAAGGTCAAGGGGTTTACATTGCATTTCTCACCTAAAAAATATTATCTCTGTTCACTGAACTGCTCTAGACACCTTCCTACAGCAATCATATCAGCCCTGTCTAAGTGGTGGGTGGTTCCTAGTGTGATGTGACCCAAGTGATTCTTTCCTAACCCCTGAGCATGGTATGCTGACCAGAAGGATGCACCATCAGGGGCCTAGAGTTTTACTAATGTCTTCAGTAATTTCATGGTTTTTCGGAGCTCACAAAGCTTGAACAGCTTCACAGTCATTTTATTTATCACTTAAGCACATGGTCTTATTTCATGGTGAGTTAAGTTTTAGATTTTTCTAGCAGAAGGAAAGAAGCAATTCATATATGATCTTCCTGCAGATATTCCAGGAATGTAATAACTGAAATGTGCTTAAAAGAAGAGGCCTTGGTCAATGTGAGGAGTTTTAAGACACCTTACCTCAGTTACAAGGCTAGTCTGCAGATTCCCCAGGTAATCAAGGGAAAGAGCATCCTGAGAGCAATTCAGAGCAGGAACCCAAACTGAACTAAATTCAGGATGTCCATCCTTACCCTTCCCTCCTACTGGCAGCCCAGTTTCCCAGCCTAACTCTTACTTGAAAATCTCTCTGTCAACATTTACTTCTTGAGTGTAACTCACTGCAGTTTATTTTCATGACTGTCCCTAACTCTGAGCAGATGGCAGGGCTTGTGATTCAAATAATTCCCGATTTTTTGTTTGAGGGATCTATACTATTGTGAGTGAAAAGACTATGTAAAGCAACCTAAAGACAGAGAAATCACTACCAACAAGCACCCCAATCAAAGACACGTTTTTGTCATTACTCAAGTGAGAGGGTGGGCATGAGTAGCAGAGAGTTTCTTATTGCTTGTTTCTAGTTGCTGGGTGTGCAAAGATTTTTGCAAAATCCTCCCACATCATGGAGGGAGCAATGGCCATGATCTTTCATTTGTATTGCAGAAATAAAAATCAACACCAAGTATAAAGCTTTTATCTTGGATTTTACCTCTGGCACATCAAAGTCTGGCCAAGCCAAGCCAAACAAAATAGAACTGCAGGGAAGCATCTGCCATTTCCCCCTTATGCTATGTGTCCCATAGGCAAATCTGGTAAGTAGCTTCTGCGAAAGGTTGTTTGAAATAAGACATTTTAATCAAATGCCATAGAAAGTGGTAGAAGTAATTCTTAATGCACAGATCTCTTTTGTTCTATTATGCATTGATGAGGGAATTTGCATGATCATTAGGGCATGACTGAAGTTTGGAATCTTTTTAATGAGTATTACATTCCCATCTATTAATGGGAGGAATGACAGTAAATTCTTCTTGTAGCAAATTTCTGCCATCTGTGTAACTTTTCCCTAGAGCGTTACTAGGAACTAAGTCAAAGAAGGCACCTAAATACTGTGAAGAAAGGAACTTCAGCAGAGTAGAAAGTAAGACCTAACCAGGTTTCCACGTAACTGCTATCTTCTGCCTTTGGAAGTTTTCTTTTTCTTTCTCTTTTTTCTTTTTTTCATTTTGCAAATTGACCTATAGTCCATAAAGTTGATCCAACCTGTCTTCAGACTCTTTTTGTTTCTGCCTTTCTGAAATATTATCAAATATACAAACTTCTTTTATTATATTCACTGAAGCATATTTTAGGGAAAAGTTGGCATGGATAAGTTGATTCAAAATATCCAGTCAGTTCTGCAGTAGTCTTCTACTTCTTAGACTCTACAATTTTCCAATATTTTTATAGTTTAATTAAAGGAAGACCAGATGGACTACTCGCCCAGTTTTCAAGAACATGGTTACAGTTTCAACAGAATTTCTTGTATACAAAAGAAACACAAGTTTGTTTCTTAACTGAAGTATATATTTAAAGAGGAAATAGGTCTTCATTAAGAAGTGTCTGAACAACAAGTACATAATCATAGCATGTACTAACTAGAATTTGTTAGAAAATGTTTCCCACCCCTTTATTTTGAATCCTGAAATGAGTGTAATTTCTTCTCAGAATGCTTCTGAAAGGAACTCCTGATATAGGAGTTGTGATTTTCTCAAACTCACCATAATTAAATCAGCTTAATTTACATCATTCTTGTTACACTCGTCTCTCTCTTTTTATTGGGGAACTATATACATCATGAGACCTTTCTGCAAAGGAGCATAATGTAATCTTTATGAGGCAACATGCTAGTGAGCTGAACAACAAAGGTGTTGAACAGCATATTTTACTGAAAATTAGCCTTTGGCTGAAAATTGAGTATTTGAAGTATTAGATGATTTTTGACAGAAAACATTAACATTTCCACGGAGAAAACTTTTTGTTTACAAAGTCATTTATTTAGAAAACAGAAGGAATTGCTCTATTTTTCAGTTATTTGAATTGGTGGTTTAATTAATTCTTCAATTTATTTTCAAACTTCAGGCTCCAGTCATTCAATATTGTTGTTAAGGAATGACCTGCTATTTCTTTAGAAATCTTGCTGTTACCTGATACCTTTCTCTTTTAGATAATTTTGACTATTCTATGATATTCTTTGGCTTTCAAAGGAGAAATAAGGTTACCTCCTTTGGTTTTCTCTCTCCAGGTCACAAATCCTTTCTACAGTTTCCCTCTGAATTCTTTTTAACTTTCAGAATTCCTTATGGACTGTTTTCTATGAGAGTTTTTAAAAACTTGTCTTTCCCTTTCAAGCATACTTCTAACACACTCTTTCTTCTAATGTCATTGTGCAGGTTCAAGAAGACAGGAATACATCTGACTACTTACTTAAAATGGCTCACCGCCTCCTCACACATCAGAAGCAACTCTCCTCCTAAGGTCTGATGTCAAAACTGCACTGAGCCTGTCTGTCCCTTGGGCCTCTGAAAATGACTGAAGTTTCAGATCCTTACTATTGAGAAGATCAGAGCTAATCAGGACCATGAAGCAGGTTCATCAGGTCCCCATCAATATGTACGGAGGGCAGAGAGTGTTCCTCAGACAACAAAAGAGCTCTACAATGTGGGTACGTGAAGCTCACATCAGTCGTGCCATGGCCAAGAGACCTGTGAACATTGCCTGAAAATGTGCTGCACACAACATGTTTTTTATCTCTTTGGCTACTCTCCATCTTCTAGAGATGTAAGAGAAGGCAGTGAGCCTTGCATGACCTTGCTTTTCCTGATTCATGGAGCAACCGTGGCTCCCACTGGAGATTTGCTACTTACAAAACCCAGAGTGGTTTCAGCACACATTGCATAAATGCACACATTGGCTCACCACTACGTTGAGGAGAAACCTGCTTGCATGGGAGGCTCAGAGGAGAGAGGCGATTTCTTGTGGAAATTCACTCATATACTGAGACAGATGACTGATGAGATACTGGTTTCAATGCTCCTACCACAATAGTCTCCTGGGAAGAAAGGGTGGGGAGACCTTTCCTTCAACTATTCTTCCTGCATTAGGTGTGGGAGAATTGGTCACTGTGACCTCTTCCTTCAGGCTGTGGCTGCCTTTGGGAAAGAAATGAAGCAGCAAATTAAATAAAGGACCCAGTTGCTGTCTTCTCCTTTCCTTTGCTGGTAGAAAAAGCTGAAGCCACTAGTATGATTTCTGACTTGGGACAAGACAAGCTCAACAATCCATGCCAATGGAGAGCTGTTTGACTGTAGCTTCTCAGTTCTGGTGAAGAAAAGAGCCTGGCTGAAGTCTGTAACCACAACCAGGCTGAAAATGGGGATTCCACTGTCTCTGGGGACTTACCAAGATTTACAGCAGAGCTCAAAAGAAGAAATCAATCTAAAGATGAGAAGAAGATACTGTTAAAGCAGTAAGAACACTATAATAATTCAACAAATCCATTGCGTTTCCTTGCCTATCTGAACCATGACCCAGTAGAGGTTAAATATTGAATTGCACTGCCAAAATATTTGTTAATTGGAGTAATTGTCTATCTTGCCGCTCCCAGGAATCCCAGACATGGCTTTCTTCTATTTCCATGTAGTATTTTATGGAAATCACTAAAGATAACAAAATATTCAATTTAGGCTGAAGTACCTGAATTGATATGTAGCCATCAAAATCAATGAACTAATTTTCAGAGATCCTAATTATCTCTCAGTTCCTGTGGGAAAAAGGAGCCCATGGTTGTTTGGAATTTGAATAGACATTTCCTATTTGTATTCGTCTTGCTCCAGTAAACCTTTACTCACTCAGAATATGTGCGTTGCTAGCTGTTAATTATTATGCTAACAGTATTCTGCTAAAGGTGGTCTGGAAACCTGTTTTCCTACTTATTGACTCATCTAATTTTTTAAAAAAATATTCAAGCTGTTTAAAGGAACCACGACTTTGATATTTTATCTAATCCCTGGTTTAACAGAAACAGTCAATGTCCTGTCTTCGCATGAGCAGATGAAACTGTATATTGCCACTCTAATTGTCAGTTCTGTGACTGGATTTCTTTAGTCACTTAGGCTTATCAGCAGTGCTTTCCACATGGAAAGATTTAGAATCCATAAAGATCGTCCCCATAACTTGGGTGCTACAAGGGGTGTCCCTACCTCCCTCAACAGAACATGGATTCTTGCAGACTTCTTCAGTGATTAAAGGTAATTCAGATAAAAACATCCTTTACATCTAGTACAAGCTTTCAGCTCAAGACTATGACGCCTAAATTAAGGTGTCTAAATATAAGGGCTTCATTCAGGTGACTAAACATAGGTGTCCAGTGCTTTTTGAGATGCCCTTGTGATCACTTTGAGATGCTTATTTGGCCTTCAACTGAAAGTCCAGAAGAGCATGGGTATTCTGTAGGTCCTGTGCTGTATCTGCCAGCTCTGTGTAAATATATTATGTCATCTCAAATGGCACTGGACACCTATGTTTACTGGTTGAATAGAACCCTAATTACTATTACATTGAAGAACATAGAGAGAGATTCAGCACTCACCAAGTTTGCAGCTGGATGACTCTAAGCTCCACTGAGGGTATTGACTATATCATTTAGGCACTGAGATCACGTATAGTTGTTTACTTGCAGACACATAATTTTAGGGTGAGTTCAAAGGATTAATTCAGAAATGAAGGGCAGAACATGTGAAAAGAAGGAAACGTCTGTGCCTTTGTCAGGAACTCAACAACTGATACAAATACTAGCCCATAGTAGTCTCCCCCTGAATGTTTCAGTGGAGGCTATGTCTATAACAAAGGTGATTATGAAAGGGCAACTTTCTCTTTTTACCTTCTGCTGTCTGAGATTAAACAGTGACTCCTGTATGGAAATTCTCAGACTCATATCAGTGAGCAGCTGTAGTCGAGAAATGATTATGGGGTTTTTTTAGAGCTGTCCTGTTCTTCTGTTAACACAATTGGCTTAAACACCAATCACTGCATTAAAACTAATATGAACTTTATTGTGCCCTTCTGTTTCAATCAGGAATATCTACCATATGCTTGACAGAAAGGGACAATATTGAATGATAGAAGATTTGAAATGCTCCCAAAATTCACCTTCCAGTTTCTTACACTACTAAAACCAATTCTCTCCTGCCACTCAGTGCAATTTGCACAAAGTGCGCAGAAGAAAACAACCTTGAACTGTCTTATGACATGAACTTCTATTATGATAAATCTCCGGGTGAGAGCAAAGAGGAAGATATGAACCTCTCTTACAATCATGTTTCTGAATGACATTAAAGTAAGAGATGTTCTTTATAGTCCCTGATGCACAAAATATGCAGAATTTTGTTGGCAGAATCTCTCTGACAGATGCCACTATTGTCCTTGTTTAAACCAGCATTAAAATATTAAACATAAATTGGAAAAAAAAAAAAGCTGTTATCAGAATTTGTATTTAATGAAATATGAACGTAAAAAAAAAAATAATCATACAATCCAGAAACTAAAAATGAAACTGGAATTTACTAAAATACAAATTCTGCATTAAAGGTGTGTCGTGTGTAATGCTGAATTCTAGAGACTAATCTGAATAGGTGTAAAATTGAATAGTTTAGAAAATTGAGAAAATAAGTGCTACCCATGCATGCCAAATCCCCACTTACTTTCTTAACAGCTCATGGAGTTTAACTTGTTTAATATCTACTTGTAGTACTGTTCTTTGGAAGTATAGATAACTTTAGAAACAGTTTTCCAAGCCAGTGCCATACCAGTAACATGAAATATCACTAAATAGCTCCTTCCTAAGAACTACAACCCTGGAAACAGAAGACATACTCTTCCTTTTAAGAGTAGCAAATTGTGCCTTATCTGACCTGTCATCTTTGTGTTCATCAAGATAATTATCGTAGCTTATTCTGATGTCTAGAACAAGAACCCAAAATGTTCCCTGGTGCATGTGGCCAGCCAAGCATTATTCTGAGTGCCTCAGAGTCTTGCTCTACTTTCTGCATTCATTCCTCCTGTGATAGCCTAAGTGAGATTTTCTGTGGTGGTGTGCTGGGTCCTCCAGAAGCCTGATCATAGCTTTCCAAGACATCATCCTGCATTCAGGACCTCCCAACACAGCTAATTGCACCAGCAGCGAGACTGTGGGCAAGTAGTGAGAAGCTGTGGAAATTTCTGTAGAGTTACTACTGAGGATCTTGCTTCTGTGAAAGTTAATAGCTTTTCTGCAAATCACCAAGTCAGTGACTGGATTAGGAATGGCTCTAGACCCTGCTCTTGCCTTATCTGATCTGATGGAGAATTCTGTAAATTCAGTGGTGCTGTGCAGTACAAGAGGAGCTATGTGTGGTCATGAAACCTGGTCCCATTTTATGCTTGTCTCATTTATAAATGCTGTTATTAACACTGAGTTTCAACAATGAACATTATAAGCAGAGTAGCATGTGTAACATGTTTTTAGCACATTCAGTATTGACATGCTTACTCTCTATGAACACAAATACACCGAAGGAATAGACCTGTCTGGTCAGTCAGGAAAAAAAATGTTTCAGTCTTTCTATTGCTGCTTTTCAGAATATGAAAAATATCTAAAATACCAGTTTGTGCAGGATGGTGAAAGTGTTGCCTGCACAAATCCCATTACTATAATTCTGAAATCTCTTGTTCTAAAAATTGTCCTTATTTTGCTGTTTCTTGAGACAGTAATTCCCATTTTTTTATTATTCGCACGTTTAAGTATTAGAATTAAAAGCCTGCAATGAACATCTATCCTGTTTGTTCTCTGACACTTTCTGTTTTAATTTCCTATCTATTTCACAGATCATTGTCACTGATTTCAGTTTAACTTAGATCCCTGGGCATTTTTTACTGTCATTAGTCAACGATGTACCTTTTCAGGTGCTTCCATACCTTTACAATCTTGTCCTTAGTAATTCTAAGTATTCTGACCTCCACCATCTCGTGAGGTATTCAGTAGATCTGGACTGGAGTAGAATCAAGAAAATTATACCAGAGCCTAGCTCTTAGCAAAAACTATTTCTCCTCATACTGCATTAAAGACCCATATACAAACACCTCCAAGACAATAAGAGATGGAAAGCAACTTCTTGCATCAGTAAGTCATTAACAGCAATTAGGACAAAATAAAATTGACATCTTGCTATTTCAGATGATGATAGAAAACAAGCATAATTCTAAAAACTATAAGAATGTAAAGAGATATTGGAAATCCATACTCAGTGAACTAATGTAGTCAGCATGAGCAAAATCTATAAAAGTCACTAAAATTTGAGAAGCCTTTTTGAGCAACACAGTTCTGAAAGGAGGAAAAGGGCATATGAAGTGTGCAATAGCATGATTTTTGTCTGGAATAGAGTCCATTTTCTTCACCTGGTATGGGGCTATGTTTTGTATTTGTGCTGAAAACAGTGTTGATAATTCAGGGATGCTTTAGTTGTTTCTGAGCAGTGCTTACACAGAGCCAGCGCCTTTTCTGCTCCTCACACCCCCTGCCAGCAAGTAGTCTGGGGGTGCACAAGAAGTTGGGAAGGGACTGTGGCAGGTGCACCCACCCTGATGGAAAGACTGTTGAGCCACAATATTGGCTGGTGAAATATAAAAACATCTGCTGACTGTGGTCTCTGGTGAAATATAAAAATATCTGCTAGTTCTGACAAATATCTGCTGAATCAGGTAACTACAACATCTGATTTTGGTTACAATAGAGTTGCATAACTGGATATTGTTAGACCCACACTTCGGTTGAAGGCTAAGACCCTCAGTCAGTGAGGACAAATATGACCATATTTTGACCACAGGTCAGGTTCGACTAGGGTACAAATAGGGTCCCGCTGGAAAGCAAATGGAGCCAGTCCTCCTTGGAGCAGCAGGTCTATGGTTGGGGACTCTCCCCTTAGGCTGGGATGCCTGCTAAGGAAACTCCTCAAGGTTGAGAGCCCTCATCTTTTAGGTGAGTGATTTGCACATCTTGGCTCATCATTTCTAAAGATTAAGAATTCTTAAATGAGTTTGTGGTAATTAACCCCTCTTACATCCTGAATCTGTGGTTTGCTAATGTTGGAGTAATAAATGATTTTTGATTAGAACAAATTTCCTTTGAGCTTATAACTTAAGTTAGTTTTGTGAGCCTCCACAACACGAAATGGCATAGTAGCTCTACAGAATGTTTTTCTTACACTTTGTACCTCTCCCATTAGGCGTAAACCGTTGACCAAGTTTGGGAGTAAGATTAGATCTAGCTGCACATAAGCACCATCAGGAGTTCAGAAAGCAAGGGGATCCCCTTTGAACCTCATAACTCAGTGGGAGGGTCTCCATTACCCTTTTGGATTTCCAGACTCCGTGTAAATAATTCTAAATCGATTCTAACCTGATTTTCCTTTGTAGGTTTCTTCCACCTTGCCATCGAACTTAATGTTAAGTCGCACTTTTACAAATTCATATTAAAATCATCTTTAACAGTGATTCTTTAGGTGATCTAAATTACTCATCTGCAACAGGGACACAGCTGGGACAGCTGACCCCAGATGACCAAAGGGATATTCCATACCATATGGCATCATGCTCAGCATATAAACCTAGGGGAAGAAGAAGGAAGGGAGGACATATTTGGAGTGATGGCATTTGTATTCCCAGGTAACCATTATGCATGATGGAGCTCTGCTTTCCTGGAGATGGCTGAGCACCTGCCTGCGGATGGAAAGTGGTGAATGAATTCCTTGCTTTGCTTTGCTTGTGCATGTGGCTTTAGTTTACCTATTAAACTGTCTTTATCTCAACCCATGCATTTTCTCACTTTTACCCTTCCAGTTCTCTCCCTGCTCCCACCAGGGGGGATTGAGTGAGCAGCTGTGTGGTGCTTAGTTGCCACCTGGGGTTAAACCACAACAAATAGTCTATAAGTTCATAGCTGATAGACTGTCTAGTCTTTTCCCAAGTTCCTTTACTAGGTCTAATCAGCATCAGAGTGAGTATAAACACAGAGAGTTTCCTCTTGCACCGTTTCCTCTGTGTTACTGCACTGATGTCAGATGCATAGCATTTAGTAAGAGTAAAATTTGGTCTATAACGAGTAAGCATAGAACAGAGGAAATGCCATTTGACAAAATACAACAAAACAAGTAACAGAGTGGTGTTGATACAGCTCACAGATGCAAACAGGTGGGAATTTCAGGACACAGGACAGGCCATCTACTCCAGCATAACATCGTTAAAATAATCTCTATACTGAATTTGGATTCCTTCCTACTAGGAATCATTTGCATTAATTCAGGCTGATTTAGACACTCAGCCTTGAGTTCATGGATCTCCTGCATGCATGAATTGGACAAAATCCTTCTTAAATCTGGAAATCTGGTTGCTATCTATGGGGAGTTATTTCCCCTTTCAAAATCTGATAACTGGGGAAAACAACATGGCTTTCTTCCACTATCTAACAGTTTTATATATGCAGAAATGAAGCCAGATATCTAAACCTGGCATCCAAAGTACTCTGAAAATCCACGAAAATGTCTGCTAATGAATATAGCTCAAAAAGTCTAAAATGTTAGTCTCTGTGTCTATTTAGTACTAAGTCCTTCTGCTGTGACAACCCCTGATGGGTTGAAAGACAGATGCGTGTGTGGCTGGAGGCATATTATTACCTTCAAATGCTTTCATGCAGGTCGTTAGCCCATCCTTATTGGAACTATAAGCATCTATCTGTCATGCATTGTGGCTATAGCATTACACAAGTCCTACATACAGGTTGGTTGTTTTTTTTTTTTAATAGCATCATGTGAGGCCTAAAGCACTGTAGATTCAATGTGAGGGTCAAACAATGGTATACCAAATGAGCAATCTTCTTCAGCTCCAGCAGTCTGTGCCCCTCTGGTCTGATCTGGAGGCCGCTGAAGTAGCTGGAATGAGTACAGTCATTTCCAGTGGGTTTTGGAACTCTCTTCTGGTTGTGCCTGTGAAGTCCTGAGCATGCAGCAGAGTAGTGTTTGTGGGGCTCTTTGTGTTTATGACTATAAATATAATCCTTCATTCAGGTGCTGTGATGCTGAAAGCTGTAGAAATCCCCATGGCTCATATAAAGAGCAAGGCTGTTCAGTAAAAAAGAGATTTTTTTTTTTTTTTTGCCTTAAAATACTGCAAAAATGCATTATTTCCATTTATTTAAAAACAGCTTCTCAGCAGTCAGTGGATTGTATCTGTATTGACAGATTATCCACTTGAGTATGGCAGCTTCATGATTCTCAACTGTTTTTTCTCCTACAATGCTATCAGGTTTCTTTTATCTCAGAATGTTTTCCAGAGAAAACCAGGGCCATTATTCTGCTTTTATAGTTAGAGAAACTGAAATCTTCAGAACTTCATCCCCATGAGCTATCCCTGGTCCTACTGTATTTCAGTTTGAAAAGTTCTTAGCTATACACCCTTGTCTCACTGCACTTCCCAGTGGATGCATATGAAATTAATTCCTTTAGGTACTTTATCTCTTCAGAAGATTGTTGCTGATGCCCTCAGTGATGTGATATCGGGCCTCAAACTCTTAGTAGGTTCACTCTGTAGCAGTGGGGGTTGTATCCTTGTTTGTAGTGAAAAATTAACTCCCGGAAAGTCATAGCCCTCTTTAGCTTGCTGTCTAACTAGGGAAAAACAAAGAAGAAATTAGCTCTGGCTTATTTTATGATCAAAGCAGAGCATTAATTGATCTTTGATTCTTGGAATTTTCCTTAGCGTGCACCTCTTTCCTTCATTCTGAGCTTTCAAACTGTGTCTAGTCAAGACTTGGAAGAAGAGGTTGATCATGGACCCAAAAATCTATCACTAACTCATTGGAGTAGACATTTCTATATTTGTTTCTGTAATAATTTATTGTAACTAATTTGCTAAGTTAAGCAGGGTGGGTGTTGTAATAAAAACTATTGTAACTAATCTGCTGGGCTGGGCAAGGCGGGTATGGTGCACTTGAACGACCTGTAAATGTTAGACAATTAAATGTAAAATGGGCCATTCAGATTGGAACAATGTAACCGTGTCTCCGAAACCCCACCTAACATTAGATGGGAAAAATGTAACTATGCCTTAAAAAAAAAACTCCACCAAGAACTGATAAGTAATTTCTGTTTGAGAGAAAAAAAAAAAAAAAGCCCGCCAAAAGGATGAGATCATGAGGCTTTAAAAAAAAAAAAAAAATCCAATAGGAGAAAAGCGTGCCAAGAGACCAAGGTTTCGAAACTTTCAAAAGACCCAATAGGAGGAGGACATGCACCCCAGCAACCCAAATGATCCAATGAAAAAGAGCAGGACAATTATCTGATGAGAAAGACTGGTTAAAGACGATGACACAAGAGTATAAGAACGCGGGTTTTTTTGAAATTCGGGGTGCGTGTGGCAGAGCTGCGGCTCTCCATGCACCCAGCGCTGCTTTGCCTATTGCTTCCCACCCTAAATTGATTGAACCCAAATAAAATTATATATTTTTATAAAAATTGGCTTTGTCTGATTATAACATTTCCATGATAGGCACATTTCTTCTCTCCCCCACCCTGAAATATCTTTCATCTTAGTTTTTCTCCATCAAAACCTCCAATATACAGCGAGGCCATTTATTATTAAACTACCAGTCACAATGTGCAACCATTTCATAGAATCACAGAATCATCTAGGTTGGAAAAGACCTTGAAGATCATCCAGTCCAACCATTGACTTAACACTGACAGTTCCCAACTACACCAGATCCCTCAGTGCTATGTCAACCTGACTCTTAAACACCTCCAGGAATGGGGACTCCACCACCTCCCTGGGCAGCCCATTCCAACGCCTGACAACCCGTTCTGTAAAGAAATGCTTCCTAACATCCAGTCTAAACCTTCCCTGGCACAACTTGAGGCCATTCCCTCTTGTCCTATCGCTTATTACTTGGTTAAAGAGACTCATCCCCAGCTCTCTGCACCCTCCTTTCAGGCAGCTGTAGAGGGCGATGAGGTCTCCCCTCAGCCTCCTCTTCTCCAGACTAAACACCCCCAGTTCCCTCAGCCGCTCCCCGTACGACCTGTGCTCCAGACCCTGCACCAGCTCCGTTGCCCTTCTCTGGACACGCTCGAGTCATTCAATGTCCTTTTTGTAGTGAGGGGCCCAAAACTGAACACAGGAATCGAGGTGCGGCCTCACCAGTGCCGAGTACAGGGGTCAGATCCCTTCCCTGTCCCTGCTGGCCACGCTATTGCTGACACAAGCCAGGATGCCATTGGCCTTCTTGGCCACCTGGGCACACTGCTGGCTCCTGTTCAGCCAGCTGTCAATCAACACCCCCAGGTCCCTCTCTGACTGGCAGCTCTCCAGCCACTTCTCCCCAAGCCTGTAGCGCTGCTGGGGGTTGTTGTGGCCCAAGGGCAGCTCCCGGCATTTGCCCTTAGTGAAACTCCTCCAGTTGGCCTCAGCCCATGGCTCCAGCCTGTCCAGGTCTCTCTGCAGAGCCTCCCTACCCTCGAGCAGATCAACACTCCCACCCAGCTGGGTGTCATCTGCAAACTGACTGAGGGTGCACTCGATCCCCTCGTCTAGATCACCAATAAAGATGTTAAACAGGAGTGGACCCAATACTGAGCCCTGGGGGACACCACTTGTGATTAGCCGCCAACTGGATTTAACTCTGTTCACCACAACTCTTTGGGCCCTTCAGCCAGATTTTAACCAAGTGAAGCGTGTGCCCATCCAAGCCATGAGCAGCCAGTTTCACCAAGAGAATGCTGTGGGAAACAGTGTCAAAGGCCTTACTAAAGTCAAGGCAAACAACATCCACAGCCTTTCCCTCATCCAATAAGCAGGTCACCCTGTTGTAGGAGGAGATCAAGTTTGTCAAGCAGGAAAACACATTTCATGTGTTGGTGAATAAATTTATTTAACTTAATTTCACAGAGAAGTATCAAAGGTCTCCTGAGGCTTTTGGAGTTGTAAAGTGGAAGCTGCAATCCTTGAAACTGAATTTTGAACCATTATAGTGTTCTCCATTCTAAATATGTAGGAAAAGTCATGTGAAAGAACCTTCAAGGATGTATTAAAATGTACAGTTCCGCAGTCTGGGAAATGCATATTAGAATTAAATACAAGCAGGGCTTTGTGCTTATTGCAGAAAGCCATTATTGTTGGGTCAGGAAGTTTAGTTTGCATACAGGAGATGAAAAGTCTTATCTACCAGTCCTGAAACATTCATTAAAAGTGCAATATCTCTTTTACTACCTGATGCATGCAGGCCATTATTAATTTACCATCTCATCAGGCTTATGTGCTTCTTTCTAAATTTGTCCAGCAAGGGAAGCTTTTAACAAAGAGCTTCAGTTCTATGATGACATGTAGTGAAAGCATAGAGGTTGCATTCTTTCCAGAAAGAGTAAAAGCAGTGCCATGGAAACTAATGAGGTGATAACCAGTGCAGAGGATGTTTGGCAGATGCAAGGCTCCACCCTGGAGTTTGGTGTGTACCTTTGCTCTGTGAATGTGTGTGGGGCAAAAGCCATGGAATTTCAGTCATAAGTGAGATCTATAGTTGTAGTTCAAGTTGTTCTACAGCTGTAATTGTGGTGTAGCTAGGAATCTGGGCTGTGCCTGGGTGTGCACCCAGCACACTTCATCCTTAATTCCTGGTTCCAGAGCTCCCAGCTAGTCTCTGCATGCATGAAACAAGGGATCTGCCCAAGACAAGACACTGCTTTGTGACAAGGTGATTACCTGAGTCCCCAGCCCCTGCACAGTAAAGCTGTTGGGCAGCTACTGCAGGAGCCCTCCAGGTGGAGTTTCAGACTGACCTGGAGATTTCCCTGGGCAGCTCCTGCTGTGCCCGGATGGACTGACAGGCCCTATTTATGTGTTAAATGTGTTGATTAACCTGGCTGAGAACCTGGTTGTCCAATGGACTCACCCAGGCAGTTCCTGCTACAGAACTGACCAGACTGCATGTAGGTAAGATGCTTGTAAATAGTGGAAACTGTTCTTGCAGATGCAGAAATGGGCACACAGCACAGCCTTTTGTACACAGTCAAGATAGATAGTTAGATGTTTTGTGCATAATTTAATACCATCAACAGAAACAGACCATGCATGTGCTGGAGTGGTCATGCAGCACCATGGCCCAGCTAGATCATCACAAGTGGTCAGAGGTCTGGGGAGTCTCACCGGGTTCAGCTGAAGATGCTGCTGCAAGGACACTCACAGCAGAGACTCCCATCACCATTTGGACAGTAACCAACCCTGCTGTTTGAGGGACTGGAACATTAGCCTATGGAAGCAACCCCTCAAATCTATTTATTTTTAACAAATTGTCTGACTCTAAGTGTCCATGCAACAAGTGTACTTGTAGTACAACGCTCCTGGGGCACTGAGAGAACATGCATAGCAGCAGCTCCTAATACACTCAACACACAGCAAAGAGAAATATGATTTCACCTCCATTGGAGCAGCCCTCCTTTGGTGCAGAAAGCAAATAGAACCTGTATCTTACTCCTGAAATTCCTGGTTTGAACTTCAGCTCTTGCACTAATGTATATTTTATTATTTTACTGAAAGTGGGCTGTCTTTAACAAAGATCTCCTGCCATCTTATAGGTATCATGTAGTGATTAGTTGCCTGACAGGGAGAACTGAAAAAAACCTTTTCCTGAATAATTAAACATGGGTCATTCATATCCCAGGCGTCTGCTGTGACTTTGAGTAAGACCTACTGTAATCTCATCTGCCATCTTGCTTGGGACTCCCCTTACTGGAAATCTACTTAGGAACTCATGTCTTCCTTTATAGGGCACATTTTGAAGGAGCAATTACTATCTGTTTTAAACATTTCTCAAAACCTTTAGCACAGAAGTTTTGTGTCCTTGGTTACTCGTTCCATTGATTAACTGTTCTTCTAACTAGACAGTTTTCTTTCTCAGCTTTCTCTTTTGCTGCAAGTTATTCTAATCTGCTGCTTGTCCTTCTTGTCCTGCATCCCTCTGTACAACCTCTGTAATATCACCTTTCTTCTCCCTTCCCACAAGTCTGCTAAGCTAAGTCAAACACATTGTATTTCAGTCATCTCCTACAAAAAATATTTTCTAAGTGCCACTTTTCTTAACATCAAGCAGAGGGTCTTTGTCTCTGTGGATATGTAGCATCTAGACCAGGACATGACACTCCTTGTCAAGCTTCAGAAGTGCTGATGAGAGGAGAACTACCGTCCATTTTCCAGGATAGAAACTGTCTTTCTGGCAACAGCATGACATCAGTTATTTCATGTTTAGACTATGATTCGCTACAGCCATCTTTTCTGCTGTGTTGCTGTCCAGTTCTTTTTCCTTTTTTGATTTGTTCCTCTTTCCAAGTGTAGCACTTTTCACACTTGTCTATGCTGCGCTTCATCTTCCTGACTTCAGCTCATTTCTCCAATGTATTGTTTTAAATCCTAACCCTCTCAAGTGCTTTTAGTCCCCCTTTGCTCATTATTTTTACATTTGAGGACATCCATGCTTTTCTGTTATCCAGGTCATTAATGGGGATATTGGGGAGTACACCTAATTGTGCAGGACACAGCCTGTTCTGAGTTATTGAAATTTGAGTGCAATCTTGCAGCAGTTTGTGCATTCACCTTTATAATGTTTTAATTCACTCAGTTCATGCTTATATTTTAAACTTCATTTAAAAAAACAGAGCTATGCAAGCTAGGCAGTTAAAACTAAACTGTGGTAGTGAGGAACTAAACGGCCAAAGTACCCATTTAGTCAGTTTCAGTAATAAAACATTATTCAAGCTTTTTCTAGAAATATCCCCAAATCTTTGGCAAAACCTCAAGTTTCAGCAATGGAAAGTCTATGGGAAAATAGGACTGACCTCCCCATACTTTACTTACGACACTTTACGCCGTTACTCAGTATCAATGCTGAGGTTATGTTTTGATCTCTCCAGAATGTCTTTTATTTATTATTTATTTTCATAAGATCTACTACAAATGAACATCTCTCTGGACATCAGTGTAATAGAAAGAGCTGTTATCCACATACTTGTGTGAATAGTTAAAAAAAGTTTGGCTTAGTAAAATCTAGGACTCTGGCTACTGTTAAAGTTATTGCTGGCTCCGGTTACTAAATTTCTTAACTCCTTGATAAAGTCATTCAAAACATAAGCTTCCCAGACTGTTTCAGTTTATTATTCTTTTTAAGTGAACTGATCTAAATTAGAATCTCCTGAGATCAATAGCTCATTTTTATCACAGAACATTTGAACTGTACCATATAGATCAGATAAATCATCTTTCACTGCACTTGAAAGTTTTAAACTGCAAATCTGCAGTGTAAAACTACTGTAGATTTGGTGGTAGGAAAATGATACATTATGACTGTTTCTACCTACTTATGGCTCTTCCTGAATGAATGTCATGTTCCAGCACTGCAATTATTTTAATTGCAGATGTTTCCTCGGACTGCATGACATATTTTTCTCTCTTAAAGCAGACTGTTTACTTCTACACTACAACCCAGCGTCTCCTCACTGGGTTGCACAGGTTCAACTTATTTACACCATGAGAAACACTAAGCAACATTATGTGACTGACTGCATGTGCAACCCAGAGCTAAACTCTTAAGTAGATTCAAAGTGGAAGTTAAAATCACTGCCATGGCCTGTCCTGGTCAGCATACGAATCATAGGATCATGGAAAATTCCTATTGAAAGGGACCTCAGGAGGTCTCTCGCCCAGCCTCCAGCTCAAAGCAGGGTCAGCTCTGAGGTCAGACAGGTTGCTCAAGGCTGTACCCAGTCAGGGCTTGAAATCCTTCCAGGCTGGAGACAGTCTGATCACACTGGGCAACCTGCTGCAAGTGCCTGACTGTCTCATGGGAAAAAAGATTCTCCTTATATCCAGCCTGATTTTTTTTTTTTTTTAATTTGATGCTTAATGCCTCTCATCCTCGCACCAGGCAGAGCGGTGAAGAGCCTGGCTCCAGTTCCTCGATGACCTCCTTGTGGGCACTGGTGCCTGCTGTTAGGTGTCCCTCCTCCCCCCCCCCCCGGTGTCTTCTCCCGGCTGAATCAGTCCAGCTCCCCCAGCCCCTCCTCACAGGGCATGTGCTCCCACCCTGAGCATCGTGGTGGCCCTCAGCTGAACTTGCTCCTGTTGATTGATGTCTTCCTTGTGACATTTTGCCTTCCAAAGATGATTGCTCTTTGATTTTGATACTGCTTCAGTTCATGTATTAAGCCATTATATGCTGTCGGCTGATCAAGAGCTGCCACAGCAAAGGTCATTACAGGGATTTCAGAGGCAGATGACATGACATTAAATAGAACCACTTGAAATTTTTTTCTCAAATACTTTTTTCCCAAAGAAAAATAACCTCACAACCAAAACAGTAGTGGTTTTCATTGCCATTTTTAATTTGTTTTTTCTCTTTCACTTCTTTCAACAGAAAAAGTTTTTAAATGCATAGGGGAGGTTTTTTTCCCTCCATTTTCCCTAATTCACAATATGTTAAAATAAATAATGGATTTTTAATGTCAGTTTAAAGTATAATTCTGTTAAATAAACCTTTCTGCAGAGCCTGTAGAAAAGGTGAAGGAACATGTGAGTTTCAAGGCAGAAGGAAACCTGATGTAAAGGGGGGTCCTGCAAGCCATGCAAGCAGGAACATGTGCTTGCTACTGGGCAGGTTACTGGTGTGGAGTTGCAGCCACCAAATCCCCACAGTTAATCGACTCCCAAGGCCTTGACTTGAGTCTTTCTAAGTGGCAAATGTGAAGGGCAAAGTTTCAGAAAAATACTAGATACAGACCAACATTTCCCCATGTTCTTGGGCGCCGGAGTTAAAGAAAGTCCTGAGGACTTTTTCCAGGACACCATTTATTACTATGGTCAAAGCGTGGTTCCAGAAAGCATTTATACTCCTGATAGAAAATAAGGACAACTTCCAAACTGTTTCACTGTGCTGTCATTGCTTCTGTCAGACTTGTAGCCGTATGTTACTGTATTGCAGCATCACCACAGCAATCACAGAAAATGCAGGTAGGCATCCACGTCTGTGAGTTCAATGCTAAATCAGATGCAAGTTGTGTACTTTAATGCACTTTAATTCATGAAGTCAGGGTTTCATTGTGGTCTGTTCACCAGTATTATTCAGTATTTTCATTATTGCTATAGACAAGAGGCATATAGAATATGTTTATTAATTTTTCAGATGACACCAATCTGGAAATGGTTCCTAGAGGACCGAAAAATAGGATTAGAATTCAGAATACTTTTGACATATTGAATAAATGATTAAAACAAAAAAAAAAGAAGATGCAATTCAATCTTTCTAAGTGAAAGGTATTTATACACAGGTGGTGATAATCACCTACTCAAATATGCAATAGCCAAAGTGGGGTAATCACCAGAACAACAGGAAAGATTTGGCTGACGGGGAGGGCACTTAGTAAATCACAAGGTGAACCAAAGTTATGCTGTTTCCAGAGAAGTATCTTTTGCCATGAGATATAGAAGCTGGATTTTGTCTATGATGTGACACATAGGGGAAATCTTTCTTCTTTCAGTGCTGGCGTGGCCCCAGCTGGAGCATGTGCCCAGCCTCCGCTGCTCAGAAGCGATGCAGCTGCTGGTGAGTGTCCAGGGGAGAAGAGTCCAAAACCACAGCCCAAAGGAGCTGGAGCTATTTGCTAAAAGGAAAAGAACAGAAAGCCATGACTGCGGTGTCTAACATAAAAGGAAGCTGTAGAGAGGGAAGGAGTTAATTCTCCATTATGAAATAATGGCTTAAATTACAGTGAGGTTTAAGTTAAGCATTAGGAAAAGCTTTCTAATAACAAGAGTAATTAAGCACCGAAATAGACTGCATGAGGAATATCCACCATTGGAGGCTTTTAAGAGGAGGCTAGAAAAGTGTGTGTAAGCTGTACATGAATGGGCAGTCCAACCATGGGGCTGAAAAGGGGGAAAAGCTGTTCTGGTTTTGGTGCTATTAAGAGAAGATTTACATTTTCTAAATGCAAATCTCATGGCTGTGATATGCTGTTGTCTGTGTAGCACTCGCACACAGATGACCTGGAGCAAGCACTTCATTTATTGATATGTGCAAATGGAAGGACTGTTTTTACAGATGGCACCTCAGAATGTTTGGAACACACAGAACAGGCATCAAAGCAAACTCTCTGATTTGCCCCTTGGTATGAGGTTAGCCCAGATGCTCTGCAGGAATTGGGGTTCAGCTGATGCTGCAATGTACTGGTATATGTATGCAGAAAAATGCCTAGCAGGAGAGTGCCACCAACCTTTGTAATAATCAGCATGCTCTTACTTAGATGTCTTCCTGCCAAATTTTGCTTAGATCAGATTTTTAATTGGTGTTTGAAAACTCTAGACAGTGGGGGAGTGTGGAGGGAGGCTGGTGAAGAAGGTTTTTTACAGTAGGAACACTATTTTACCAGTAGGAACAGTATTTTACCAAATCTGCTCATATGTTGGTATCCTAAAGATATCAACAAAACCCAGATACTTTTAAAAGAGGAAACTACATCCAAATTTGTCAACAGGCTTTTAATATTAGGAAAAACAAGAGCCAGACTCTTTAAATGTCACATTAAATGCAAACTTATCAGTATTTACCAGCTTCATGCTACCCCTGGTATCATGAGGTAGCTCAGGGACTTGATTACAGTCATCATGACAATGCTATAATAAAAGATTATGAATAGCTTGTTGCTGACTTGGGAGCAATCTGGAAATCTCATATCATAAAACCAGCATTCAGTCTCTTTAACTTTATTATATTAAAAAAGTTATAAAAACTCACTGTGTAATTTTACTGTGCTCTGTACACAAGAGAGCCATTATTTAACTCTTCATTTAATTTCCAGATGCTGCATATGCACCATATAAAAGTATCGAGAGAACCCAGGCAGGAAACAGGCCTATGGTAGACAGCTCAGAGGTATGCATGTGTGGAAAATGCCATTAAAATTATAGCTTATCTAGTGTGTTTTGCTTCCCTAAACTAGAAGACTTTAAACTACTATATTTCCATAGGCTGAGCTCCAGGCTGCAAGGTCAGTGACCCTTCATCCTGGCTGGGGGTCCAGATGGGCACTGCCTGGGGATCACATATGAGCTGTACCTCTGAGATGTGGGATCCAGGATCACCTGGCATTGTCTGCCTTGAAACACAGCTGGTGCGACCCATTTGGATCCCTTAAACGGGTACATCACTGCATGACATAATACAGTGCAAAAGTGTCAGTCTTTGAAATCCCAGACCTAGACTTATACTGGACTTTCCTCTTTCTCTTAGCAGATAAGAGAGAGGAAATACATGGCTGCAGAGGAAATCTTATCCAGGCAACAATTTTCAGGAAACAGAGCAATGTGGGCCGCATTTTACCAAGAAATTTTAGGCACACCACCCCTGTGCAATGGCACGAGTGTGCTTGTGTGGCTGGGGAGCCCTCACACTGCAGCTGGGGTGCACCCGGCTTTGGTGCCTGAGCACATTGTACATACTCATAAACTGGAAAGGGAGTAAACAAAACCAGCTCACTTTGAGAAATCTCACAGTCCTTGAACATTTGAATTGTGAGCCCTGGTTTCCTACCTCCTAGCAATATTACACATCATTGCAAAGAAAAGTTTAGAAGTCCTGGAGAAAAGAAAAAGTGGATGAGCAATGGCCAGTGACTTCAGGGCACTGGCAGAAAGGACATGAGCACTGTTTAAACACCAACTGCAATTCAACAGGCTTGACAAATCCTGGTTTCTGGGAAGCCTTTATGCAGGATGTCCCTGTAAACGGTTTTACCAGGTTGTTCTGTCCTTTTCCTAATTCAAACTGCAATTATAGGGATGATGAAATGGAAAATAAATATATATGCAGGAGCTGAGAAAAACCAATTAGTTTTGCACCAGTGAGAAATAATGCAGAACTCCTTGTGTCTTTAACAAACTGATTCTCAATATATATTGTAATGTATCTTCATGACCCAAATATACTTAGGAAGAGCATGACAGCGAGATGTATGTTGGAAGTGTAATAAAAGAACTAATGCAGTAAAGTTACTATATTTTATTAGTAGAAGAAAACAATTAAAATGATATCCAGGTAGTAACTTAGGAACCAAATGTCATAGCTGTCTCTTTTGCTGCCAAAATATGTGTACTCTCTTTCTAACAGTCGCTTTCCCCAAGGAAAAATAAATGTACCTAAGAAATACTTGTTAGCAGTGCAATTACAGGCTTAATTCCCCAACCAACTTCAGACATAAAAACAAAAACAAGCAGAAGCCCTTTGCAATAGAAATGGAAAAGAGACAGAAAAACACTAAGTGTTCAGAGAAAGATAATAATATATTTTTATAACAAAAGCTGACACACTCTTTGACAATAACATTTGAGAAGTCATTAGCATTTGTTTTTCAGCTGTACTGTCTTTTTCTTTTAAGCTACAATCTTGAATGAGAAACTTTTTCTAAGGGTAGACTCCATGTTACTCCTGAACAGGTCTTTTGGGACACTCAGTCACCAAAGTAGCTTGTCAGACTCTCAGAAGACCAAAGCAGCTGTATCAAAATAACATTTCTTAGCGTTACTTACTTCTGAAAGTGTGGTCCCTCCAAGGAACTTAATGAAATCTGGATTATTTGGACAATGTGGATTCAACCATGAGAGCTAAGATGCTGGGAAGCTGATTCAGAGCAAAATGCTGGTCTAAGAAAATAAGATTTTTTAAAAAGTTTGAATAAAAAAGATAAAAAAGGACAAAAAAGTACTAAAACTTACTTTTCTGTGACCATACAGATTAGACCCATATTCATATCACACCTTGGAGAAAGAAAACCTTCAGGAGACCTGGTACAGGCCATATGAAGTTTGTAGCTGTGCAAAGCTCATGCCTGTGGTGTCCTTCAGGACTCCCATGCTGTGGTCTAGATTCATCCTACATCTCCTCACGTATTTCCCAGTGTGCTCCCTGCCCAGCCTGGGCACCCTGGGCTCTCTTGCTCTTGAGTCTTGAGTCTTGAGCTCCTCCAGAGATGCCTTTCCTGGGAGTGGCTGTCTCATACCATTGGCTTCACCAGGAGAAACTCTGAGCTTGGACAGTCCCCTTTGTGGGGAATAGATTAGTTACTGCTGACCTGAGGCTCCAGACTCCATAGAAGAATTCCCACTTGATTTGGTAGCAGCACAGACTTTTACTATTGTAGGTAGTGATGTACCTCAAAATGGTACTGTGCTATGTTCCTGCTAGATCCTTACTCTCAATGCAAACTCAAATCTCTTTGACGAGGGCCTGAAAAGTCTTTTTATCCCCGCCTACTTTGTGGAATTCAAAATACCCATCTAAGACACTGTAGAGGACTTCTTTCCCTCACTAGAGACATACACAGTGGCTATCAAAAGTCCCAGTTCTTTTGAAATATTGGTATCAAATCCAAGCTAAAAATACTGAAGTTTAAAAATTCAGTATTTTAAAATATTGAACATTAACATCCTTTTAATGATTTTTAAATAGGCTCTAAATCAGGGTCGATATTTTCCTTTTGACAGGCACTTATAAAAGGTTACTGCATTACTAGTTTTATAAGAAGAGGGAAGTGCTTTTTCTCTCAATTTGTCTTGCCTCCAGCCTTGGATCCCCAAATGACAGATGGCTGGAGAGGTTCCAGCTGAAGGTACTGGAGCTTCACTGGGTGAAAAAGCATATTCACACTATAAATGCAAAACCTGTAATAATTAAGCCCCAGAAATCACAAATGCCTGGATCCCTAGGTTGTAGGCTGTGCAGTAGAGTTACTCAAGCTGATACCAGAGAAAGGTGGAGAAGAACTTTGCAGATGATCTCTGATCTCTAAGATGTCTCATGCTTGGGAAAATTGACCAACGTCATTGGCATTTTCAATTAACAGATGCACTGAATTTCCCTCTGTACATTTAAGCTGTCAGTATCTACTCCCATAATGACAGGATGAGAGGGTCTTTTTTTTTCATATTTAAAGTGTGGCTGATTAAAGTTGAAATAGGATCAAGGAGTTGCTTTTTTTTAACTGATGAGATTTTGGTTAATAATGATGATGAGATTTCATTTGCAAAAGCCAGTGTGATGTCTCAAATGTCTGCACTGGATGACGATCTTGAGAAATGTTCTTGACTAGGGTCATTAGAACTGGTATGATTGGATATGTGACATTTTCATGTAGACTCAGAAACAAACTGCATTATTATTGAAAGCTGAAGATGAATTTATTGAGATGGTCTGAATAATTTCTCTGCAGCAGAAAATCCACAGACAGCTGCTGTCTCTCTCTTAATGAGTTTCAGAGTCTGTGTAAAGAGAAAACCCAAGTCTTTGTGGAAAGCTCTGAAGAGATTTCTTTCTATCCCGCCTCACAGCCTGTCTCCTGAGAAGCACAACCATCAGCACTGACAACAATAAACACAAAACAAAGGTCTAGATTAAATGCTGGGAGTGATCTATGGCTTTGTTTTGCTGGTGTGCACCTGAGGCTCAAGACCCTTTTGCAAAATGATGGAAACTCATCTATCTCACTAACAAAAGTTACATGCTTCCAGTGATTTGAAACAGAAACAGGCTTTATCGGTAATCTTCTGAGGTGAATTTAAAATTTTCCTTAAATTGAGGGTGCTTAGACCTGATACTTTGGCTTAGCACTTTAGAAAGACTGTGATCCATTGTAAATCAGGCCAGGTTTATTTTTCAGGCATCTCCGATCTGTGACAGGATGTCAGTGTTTGGTGATTTCTAAAGGAAAGATGAGTTGAGAAGCACACAGGGACACTGCAGTAATGGTGGTATTTATGGGATGGGGAACCAGCTGAAGCCCTTGTTGGGCATGAATTATAAGCCTGTGTCAGGTTCCAGGGTGCACAGCTGGAATGACTGCCTTCTTTGTCCTTCCTTCCTCCCTCTTGGGAACAGAATAAAATTGCTATTTAATGGCATTTCTGGGGTGACAAGTAATGTGGTATTTCTGTTTCATAAGATTTCTGAAAAATTATCTGGGTCCAAACTTTTCATCCTTGGAGTCTCTTCTCAGATCATTCAGTGTCATGTCCAGTAAGTGGCTGCAACTTTAAAAAACATTGAAGAGCAACTTTTTAATGTCCAGAAGAATCTAGGAAGTCCCAGGAGTGAGTCAGAAAATCGATCTCTTCCACCAAAGGGGCTTATAATGGTGTGTACATGGCTATAAGCATCGGGGAAATATCTCCTGAGAAAAGGACATTAGAGAAACACGGGTTACAGCGCATTGTAGAAAAAAAATGTATTTCTGATGCTTGCAGCACCTGTTCAGAAAGGTGTTTGAGATACCATAGGTTCCTTGGCTTATGGGTTCCAGGCAAGTGTTTGCAACAGCTGGCATGTGGAAGGCAACATGTGGATCTCTGATGGTGCAAAAGAAATTTTTTGCATTTATATGATGTACAGATAGGCCTCCCTGCCCCCATGAGTCTCAGACAGAGTATGTGTTTTTAAAGCTGGGGAAAGGAAGGGGATATCCCATCTCATTATATACATATTAGACTATCTGTGGTAAAAAAACGACTGCAGAATCTAAATGCGGCGTCCAGGATTTTCTCACTGCCTATTTCTAAACACTCCTGTGAAGGCATCTGCACAGGTAGGGATCTCAATCACAGTCTGCTTCTGCTGAGAATACGGTAAAATACAGACAGCGCCGGTGCAAGATTTCCCATTAGTGCTGAAGAGCATGTCTGAGGCCAGGCTGTGTGTGAGAGAGGTGAGGCTGGAGGTCTTCTACCCCCCTCCGGGGACTGTGGCTGTCGACAGAACTAACAAACTGAATAAAGCAGAAATAACAACCCGCAGTCCTTCCTGGTGAAATGAGGATTTCAATAACCTGTGTCGCAAGCAGCAATAATAAGCAGTCTCTTCTGTTTTGAACCGTTAGGAGCAAATGTGCCAGGGGGAGAAATAAGTCTTTAGACCGATGACTTAGATTAAAGAGGCTTGTGCCGAGCTGGGTGAGAGAGGTGTACTCTCCTCCCTAGCCAAGGAAGCAGAAAGACAAACAGTGATTTGACTGTTTCCAGGCAAATCGGGCTGTTTTGTTTACCTTCATTCTCTCTTTCAGCGCGCATGAGCAAGCACCCGCATGCACGTCGGTGTGCGCACAGACACGCTTGACCCCAAGCCAGTGACTGGGAGAGCATGCACCCACCACATGACCAAAGAGCATATCACAGCATCAAACATAGTGGGCGAAAAAAAGAAAAAAAAAGGAGGGAGGCCCAAAACCTCCAATCTGACATGCTCAGCAAGTTGCTAGTTGGCATGTTAGTGACGCCACCAGCACTAGGGAAGCAGCTTTCTCTCACAGTGGGTTTATTGAGAAGATTATTAAAACCTTTTTATTTAAAAATATTTGGCAAATACTTCTGCATAAGTTGGGAGGGTGTTTTTGACCGCATCCGCTTCCAACAGAGACAAGAGAGTTTAACAGGGGAAAAAAACCAAGTAAAACCCCACCAACTTTCCTCATGGCTGCCAAAAAGAGTCTTGAAAGAGCTTGCCTTGTGAGTGAGAGGGACACCAAGAAGTACTCCTTGGCCCTAGACAGGTAACACAACTCTGTTTCCTTAACTGACATTGCTTTGTCTTTGAGAGCTGCTGACAGGCTGCAAAAGTCAAAGTATGGGGAGTTTCACAGTGTGTACAGGGAACATCTTTCTCTACTTTCAAAATGTTTTGTTTGATTTTTTCCTTCCCAAACTTTCTTATTAAATGTTTGATGCATTTACTAGACAGCAGCCTTATATGTCTGCATCTGTGATGGATTGAACCAATCTACTGGGGAAACAAGTGTCTCCTGCTATGTATTTTATATGCTTAGTCGATTTATTGGAGGATGCAAAACCTCATAGATTATGTTGCAATTTTAGGCTGAATTATAATAGTGCTATTGACACCATGTTTGATTCAAGGTTTGTTCATTCTTGAATGTGTAAATAATCTATTTGGTGTGAAAGAAATGCGATGCTGTTAAGGACTTCATCCTGCAAAACTTTATTTGTGTGGATAGTCTATCAGACTTGAAGCTGATGTACTTCGTGCATGCTAAAGGTCCTGTGAGTAAATGCTTGCTTGAGTGAGGAGAGACCCTCTGAAAACATATGATATGCTCTAGCTTGGGTTAAAAAATGAGTATAAATGTCTGTCACAAAATAGTTTTGCAGTTGGAAATTATTTTCATTCTTCCTCTTGACTCAGACCAGCAAGTATTTTTAAAAGAAAATAGCTGCTCAGTTACAATTTAGCACCTCTTGACATTTCCATTATCTCATTGGTTTTCAGATTATTTATTGCTTGGCTCTCTTAAAACGCGTGGGACAGAAACTTGGCGTAAACACTGTCAGTTCAAATGGAAATCTGTCTCTTCATGTTCTTATACTGGGGTCACTGCCACCGTATTTTAGTCATTTGAATGTCTGAGTTATTATTTAAATATTATTGCATGGCTCCATAAATATACATGACACTGTACAAAATGACTTTTGTGGTAATATTTATATTTTAAAATGATCCCATATGATTCTGAAATTCATTTTAGTTACTGAAGAACTCAGAGCTTTTTTGATAGTTTGCAATTTTGTGGGCACAGCTTCAGTGGTTGAGGTCCTTTAGCCCCTGGCTACCTCTGGACACAAGGACATTTCTGGACAAACCCTTTACACAGTGTGGGAAGGGGTGCCCTGAGACGGGGATAGTTGTTAGGCTGCCTTGTGAGGAAGCCCTCATTTTTCCCCAGATCACCAGGAACAGGGAATATCCCTAATGAGAAGAGGGGTAGGATGCACACTGGGTGCAGGAATCCCCAACAGCTCATCCTCCCATCTAAGAGCTGACTCATCTTCTGATGCAGTCAATTTATTTCCCATAATTATTTCTTAATTCAGGATTGAAGTTGGTTGGGGCAAATCGCTGCAACAATTGCAGTTGTTGGGCTGATTGCTGCAGATATGCCCAACAGCCCCAGAACTTGAGGGCCAGTCCCAGGAGGGATGCACAGCAAAGGTCCTGAGCTGGCTGAGTTATGGCAGTGGTAACTCAGCTCACCAGGAGGAGGAAGACTTGTCTTCCAGGCATGTGGCTTTTGTGTTGCCCCTCCTCTCGGCTTTTCTTGCCAGGTGAAGTTTTATTAACTGCACAACCTAATTAGTCTGTCCCTGCAATAAACAGAGGTCTCCCTGATATTTGGAAGAGCTGGCAGCTCAGGGGAAACCCTCACCCTGCTCCCCGTCACAGCCCAGCAACCCGGGGTGCCAGCCCGGGGGCCAGAGCCAGCCTGCCCAGGGACCCAGCATTGCAGGGTGATGCAGCCTGCTGGGCTCAGGCTTGCACAGACCAGCTGCATGCACAGCTTCAGGTGTCTTAAGCTGATCAGTAGCAATAAGCTCATCTTAGCCTTGGTTTAAATTACCACATTTTTCCGTTCCCTGTGTGTAGGCTTAATGAACAGCTCTAATGCTTTCAACAGAATTTATTTTGCACACAGATTGCCTATTTCTTTGCCATCCCCCAGCCTCTTTCTTTTTAATAAATGCCATTATTACAATACACAGGGAATAAAACTGTTTTTATCTTAACTATGTGAGTAGGAAGTCTGAATACAGGCCCTGTTCCCTGAACACAAGGCTGTGGGGGAGGGTGTTTTGTATATGCCAAGCTGGTCTGTAGTCACCAGCAGGCTTGGATGCATTGAGGTCTCCCATGCCAAACTTGAAATGTTTACAAGGGGGTGGGCTTTAACTGAGCTTTCTGAAAATCAGGTCAGCTGTAGGCTTGTAGGATAATTCAGATTGGGAGGGACCTCAGGATATGTCTGGTCCAACCTCCTGCTCAAAGTGGGGTCAGCCGAGAGATCAAACAAGGCTGCTCAGGGCTTTATCTGGTGTAGTCTTGAAAAAAATCCCTCAGGATGGAGACTGCATGACCTGTCTGGGCAATCTGCTCCAATACTGAATTAACCACACAGTCAATTTTTTTTTCCCTTATATTCAGTTCGAACCTCTCTTGTTTCAATTCATGTCATGCTTCCTCCATACACAGCAATAAAGCTCCACCTTCTCAATAACATCCTCAAAAATATTGGTAGGTTGCTGTTAGGTGTTCTGAAGCCACCTCTTCTCTAGGCTGGACAAGTCCAGTTCCTCCAGGGCAAATTCTTCAGCCCTCAACCATCTTGATGACTCTCTGCTGAACCTGTGCCAGTTATATTGATCTCTCCTGTGCTGGGGACTCCAAAACTGGACACTGTATTTTAGATATGGTCTCAGAAGTCTGTCCCAGGTGCGGGACTTTGCATTCATCTTTGCTGAATTTCAGTAGGCTCCTATTGGCCCCTTCCTCCAGCCTACAGGCAGCCTTGTCCTCCAATGTATCAGCTGCATCCCTGGACTGGCATCACCTGCCAACTCAATCAGGGTGCATTCCACCTCCTCCTCCAGGTAATGGACAAATATATTACTCAGGACTGATCCCAGGATAGGACACCACTTCTCACCAGCCTCCAGGAAGGGTATGGACCAGAGTCTGAAGCTGAGCACTCAGAACCTTGTGCCTTATGCAAAAATGTTCTGTAAGGCATATCAAGTGAGATATGTCTGCCAGGCTCATACCAGTAAGTTTGAAGTGAGCCTGGGAGATGATTTTTTTCAGGTGGAGATTGATTTTCTATAACAAGCATGTAGGGAATATTTTCTTTTTTTTTTTTTTTTTTCTGCCTTCCTGCAGGCGATATGAAAACTCTTATGGGATCAAAGAGCCCTCATCAGATAAGGGCTTTTCACCACTCCTTGTGCTTTGCAGAAGTCAATGCTCAGGAAAACTTTAGGTGTTTCTTGTGACTTCTGAAGGGTTTTAGCTGTGGGTCCTGTGGTTAAGTCTCCTTTGTACTGGCTTGCCACCTGGCCCCAGGAGCACACAGTACCTTAGGGAACTCAGTAAAACCCATCCCCTTGTTTTTGCTCTCATGTTAGGTGACATGAGAACCCTCTAGAAAGGACTGTGTCTGACAGTACTGGCCATACATCGTCTCCTTCAGTTATGCCCACCCCATCTTGGAAAGAAAATTAAAACCGAGATGGTAAGAGGTAGGGAACAGGAATTAAATAACTAGGACACCAGCTCAGGAAATTGGTGGTTCAGGGGTATAATAATGATACATAAAATCATGAATGATGTGAAGAAGGTGAAGAGGGAATGGTCATTCATTATTTCTAACAGTACAAGAACTAATTAAAATATCAGGCAGACAGCTTTAATGTAACAAAGGATGTATTGTTTATAAACAAATCACGATTAAGCAGTGGAACTCAACACTTTCAAGACATCCAGGTTTGTGGAAGAAAGATGTTTAAGGGGCTATTAGACACGAGCTCTCGTTCACCCATCTCCCAGCCTCCAGATTTGTGCGGCCAGGGATCAGTACTGTCCTAGACGGGTTCCTTTCTTGTACTTTGTCCTTATATATCCCCGCACACTCAGAGCAGAGTTTGGATACATGCACCTTTGGTCTAGCTCAGTACATCTATTGTTATATTGTTATGCAGAAGGAAATTTATCGACAATACGTTTATGCATACATGGCCAAGCTCTCAAAATGAGACTAAATAAAATAATCACAGGACAAATTCTCATCTAGTAGACATCTACATGTATGCAAATATATAAATATTTATCTTTGCTTTGTGCCCAAAATACCGTTAAAGGAAAAAGAATCTGGACAGCCAGGCTATAAACAGGGTCTTAAATGACTAGGAAATATTCAGGATTGGTACATCAATTGAAGTTGGAGTGGTGCCAGACTAAGGGAGGCTTTTCTTGGAAGGCAGTTTCATTCTTTCAGGCACCAAAAAACTACTATTTTCCCTTGTGAAGGAGATGCTCTCCTGTGGGAAGTGCAGTGATTCCACATTTTTCTCTTTTGACTGGGGATCTCATAATGGTCTAGGAGGATGGCAATTATTCCTGTCAGCCTGCAGATCAAGGCACCCAAAAGATCAAGTGAAAACAAACAAAAGGAAGTTGTAATCAAAAGCTCTTGCTAATGATTTGTATGGAATCTGCAATATGTATTAAGATTTTCTCCTTCTCCCCTTCTGGGCATGACTCAATAGGAGCCTTTCTGTGACGTTCCCCAGCAATCTTTTTTACAAAGAAAAGAGAATTTGAAATGGAGAAAAGATGATTTTCTAATCTGGAACTCTGCTTGCAGTGTGCTGGTGCAGAGATCTGATGCTCAACGGCTACATCTTGCTCTAACAGACTCAGAAGGGGTTTATGGTTTGACAGAGCTGATCTCTACACCTTAAGCTTTTGATTCACACACTTATAAAACTGTCTCTTAGATTCTTTTAATTAGTGGCAGGCTGCTCTTGGAAGAAAAAAATAATGGTTACGTACAGGAGCTGGCAGGAGTCTTCCTAACTCATCAGGCCGGGTGCTGCTCTGTGAGTTCAAAGGGAGCAGCGAATGCTCGCCACCTCTGACAACCAGGCCACTTTTATTTAGGTACCCTTTAGATAGAAAAATGTGACATTTGTGGGTTTATGCTGTCTCTGTTTGCTATTGCATCTATTCAACGAGATCTGTGGACAGTGCTTTCCTACCCCTCAGTGGTACTCTGAGGTTTTGTTAGCTGATGGAAAGACTTGAAGATTAAAAAAAGGGAGGGGGATCACAAAGCGACCTATTTTGTTAACAGCAAGGAAAGGATTTGGTGGCTCAGAAATCTGCAGGGGTAATTTTGGCATCCCAGCCCTGACAGGCTGTTGAGCTGATCATGACTCATGTCGTTAAGATGATTTTAATGTTCAACGCCAGCTGATGAAAATTGCATTAAAGGGAAATTAGTTTTACATGCAAACTGTAGAAAAGCATTGGAAGTTAACTCCAGAGAGGGATCACAAGAAAGAAAAACTTGCATGCCCTGATCTCCAGAGGAAAGCGAGAGAACTACAGTATGTTATTCAGCCATCTGGAAGGAATCAATTTGTGATACCTTCTAATTCATCAGGAGAATATTGCATATAAGTGACACAGTACACATGAGGAGCCTGATGAATATAAAACTAAAGGACTGGAGAAGGACTGGCTAGCGGGGATCCCAGCTACCAGATGGGCAGCCCATTCCCCAGATGGCCTAGCTCCCATTTATTTGTTGTTGTGAGGAAAATGAGGGTAAACACTGACAAAAAGACTATGAAAATTCACTGTGTCCAGGCATCAGGCATTAAATCCGACCAGTTGCTCTTTCATGCAAGCTCCTCACGTACATGGGGAACAGGTCTCCTCTGCTGAGCAAACAGGGACCACATGCTAACCTGGCTGGGAAACGGGCTGACTCAGGGGAACATGTTGCATCCTTGGAACATTTCAATAATATTTACAAAACCAATTCCATGCTGATTATCTATAGTTGCAGGACTTGGTTGCCAAGGTGGGTCAGCTCTTCTCCTTTCACCAGTACCTCTGTGATGCTGATGAACACGAAGGGGCAAGGCACCCACAGGTCTGTGGCTGCCTTTGCCTCTTGCCCACTGGTGGGGTGCAGGCTGCGGGGCATCTGGCAGGACTTCAGACCTGCTGAGCAGCTGCAGCCCCCTCAGGCTGCCCAAAAAGGCATCTGGAAAAAGCTTGTGATTTCAGTGCAGTTTTTTTCTTGACATCCAACTACTGCAGATTGGCAGCCACTGGCATGATTCCTTTCCAGTGAGATTTTAGGAATCTTGACACTTCCATAAACGGTGCAGAAATGCTACAGAAAGTTGCCAAGATCCATGTACTTCCTGGAGCATAGGTCTCCTTCACACAACTGAAGAAGCAATTAGCAATTCTCCTTAGTCCCAAAGAGAAGTCCTTAGAATGGGGAAAAAAGGCTGTTATTACTGGGCACAGTTAAGCCCAGCCCCACTTTAAGTTCCCAGGCTGATTTCAGACTCAGAAACAGCACTGAAGTTTGCTCCATTCTTTGGCAGGCTTGAGAACTACGGCCCTACATACACAGACCTCAAATAGCTGTAACACATGGTTATACAGAAGTTATGTACATGCATCTGGGCAGAATTCACCTTTTGATGCCACAGTGTGCTCCCACAAGTCTCACTGCATGGCAAGGGAGGTTTCACCAACAGGGTTATCACATCAGGAGTAGCTGTGGCAGCAAATGTATCTGGAGAGACATAATGGTTTTCAGTCGAGCCTCCTGGGACACGTTTTGAGGTTTTTTTCCCATTTGGGCTCTTCTCAGTTGATAGATAAGGAAGAGGGTACGTCCTTGCTTACCACACCACCTTGGGGCTTCCCCTGTGGGAGTCTCTGAGCTGCTCTCATGAAAGCACCAGATGTCATGGTCATCAAGGAGCTCCTGCAGTTGCAATGATATAATGTGCTCAGCCCCAAATCTCTCTACCCCCATCCCATATTTCCTATGCAGGAGCCCTGAGAAGGACAGCTCCAAGGCTTTGTGGCAGAGCAGATTTGGCTGGGAAATCACCTTGTCATGGAGCAATGCTCAAAGAGCCACTTCTGCTGAACTTCTTGCCTTTCTGTGAAATCAGTGGCACAAAGGGGTCAGCATACTAAGCAGATTTGATTTATCTGATTTTTTTTTAAAGTTGAAACTTTTGGGCTAATATTCTCTATGCTTAGACCCTGCTGATAGTTTTTCTACATGCAAAGAGAGGAGAGAAATATCTTTAGTCAACTATATTTGAGAAAAAGAAGATTTTTTAGAAAAATAGTCTTCCTAACAAAGCTGTTGGGAATAAAAAAATGAAAATTTCTGTGGAATTGTCTCCATGCTATGCTGAATTTTGTTACTATTTACATGAGGTATGACTTTTTGAAAAATCATACAGTGTGCAGAAAATATACAGCCTAAGGAAGTCACCCTGTGCTTCATAAACTGCTAAATGATGTAGGAGAGCCCAAAGAGCTGGGAAACACACCCAGAGCCATCATTCCATGTGCAGCTCCCTCTGCAAAGCCCTGCTTGTGCAAGCAAGCCTCTTTTGTGACCTGCTTCGCTGTTCCCAACACTGCTTTTATCCTCGCAAGTGTTAATTGCACAGTTTCTGGGGCTGCAGGGCTAGACACCCAAATAATGATGTTTTCTCTTTTTTAATCGTCTGTTTCTTTCAATCCTGAAGGATGAGCTGGCATCAGAAGAATTTAAATGAAGAGAGGCAGCAGCAGGAAGCAGAAGTTACTGAAGCTAATCCAGCATGTCACTGTCATGGCTACTCACAGGCCTATGAGAACAGAAAAAGGGAGCAGCATCAAGCCAGAAGGAAGCTCTGTGTAGCATCAGTAATCTGCATCTTCTTCATGATTGCTGAGATTACAGGGGAGTACGTTTGCCCAAAGAGAGCTCAGTTTGGTGCCCAGCACAGCCATATTCATGTCCTTTTGTATGCACTTTGACAGGGACCCATGATGCACAGAGGTGAACACACCTGGGATAAAACAACTCTCCTTTCTTCCCAGTCTTTAAAAGAATTGTGGGGTTTTAAAAGTGAAATTATAAAAATATTTTCATATACTCATTTAATAATTGAATCTGGGTAGGAATATAAAGATTAGTTAATGGCCTGAACTGTTCTCTCAGGTCTTTAAGCCTGCCTAAAAGTGGCTAGCATGTGTTAGCATTGTGTCACAAAAGGTTTCTAATAGATCGGGTTACATTTTTTTGGAAAAGATTAAAAGATTTTACATATTTATCCAGGCCAGTGAGACCTCAGCACTGATGAAGGCTGCTAGCAGCAGGATCTGATATTAAATGCAACAGTCTTTACAAAATCCAGGGAAATCCAGGGCCAGATTCACCATCTGCTTTTCTTCAGTTAAGTCAATGTATTTATACCAGGGCACGTTTATCTTTTAAATTGGCCTGCTGGTGTGTCTCGGGATCAATGGAAGTTTATTCCCCTGTCTAATTAGCTTTCACTTCTGGACCCATCCTACAATATCTAATATAACTATTTGGCTTGCTCACAGAACATTAGCTTTCATTTTGTCTCACCAATCTGCTCTCTGCATGTCTTCTGTCATATTTATACCCACCTGATAGTTTCTGGCTCTTTAATTTCCCCTTCTCCTCGATGAGGTGAGGTAAGATAAGGCATAAGGAATCCTACAGACTTTTGCCATATGTGCCACAGGGGATGTAACAAAAATCAGCCAGGAAGGCCTCTGAAACCCATGTTTTCCCAGCCTCAGCTTGTCTGGAGACCCATGAAAATGAAGGAGAAAGTCTTTGTCTTCCCCACAGGTGAGAAGTGGAGGCACTGAAAGAGCTGCTGAATTTCTGCCTTCTCCCCTGGCTGCCAAACCCAGCAGGGACTTCTCCACTCTTCTGTGCCCCGTGCTTCATCCTCATGAAGACCTGTTGTTTGTAGGTCACGTGCAATTCCCCCATGAAAACTGGTGCATACCACTAATCTCCATGGAGTAATTTCCAGTGCCAGAAGCAATGCATTACTAACAAAACCATATAATCAGTAGGCTTAAGTTTGGTGAATGCAGCAATGCTAGAGGATAATTGGAAGGACAGATGATATGCTAACTAAATGTTTCATTTTGCTTAATGGATCATACAACTTTTTTGCAGTGACAGCTTAAGTAACAGGCTTGAAGACCATTTTGCTTCAGACCATTAAACTTTGACAAACCAGCTATTAACTGCAGTTACAGACAGCAGTCTATAGAGATTTTTGTAATTATGAACCATACATTTAATTTTTTTAATCATTAGGCTAGACTGCCTGTGCCTCATGATTGACCATTGAGTGACTGACAATTTCTATGGCTTTGTGGTATACAAAGCTATAAACATCCATTGTGGGTAATAGTAAGTCATAAAAGCCACTTGTTGGGAGTATTGATACAAAGCAATAAAAACCTATAACTATTACACAGGCTTTACTATTTAAAATAAAGAATATGTCCCCCTTCCTTCTCCTCCTAAGGGCAAACAGCTTCAGTGGGCATTATTATGCAAAACAGAAGAAACAAAGCTGCATCACTTTCAAAAATGTTGAAAAGTTGTGCTTCTTTGAATCCCTAGATCTTTCCTGTCATATTTTTCTCAAACTGGGCTATGCTGGCCCTTACTGCTCTTCCAAAAGGGGCACTGTTGACTGAGCCTAATACACCAACTGTCTCCAAAAAATTATCTTTTTCTTGCAGATACATCATAATCTCCGTAGATTTGGAGATATCAGTCAAACCGATGACACCCTATGTACAGCCCTGATACAAAAGAGCTTTCCAAGGATTTTTAGTGGCTAAGGACCAAATGCAGATTTCAGAGTACTTTATTTCCATTTGAGCACCAGAGAGAGAGAGAAACGCTGCGTGTGTCTTCATGTCAAAAAGGAATATAAAGACTTGACCACATTGCTAAAATAAGCAGACTGAGATCTCAGAAGCTCACCCAAGGCATTAATTATGCCAGCAATACATAAAATAATAATTTGCCAACATTTTTCAAAGATGGCAGGCTAGAAGCAAGCTTGTTTAATGCTGTCCCACAGAACATGGAAATACAGTATCTAAAATGCAATAGGGCTCTGCAGGCAGCTTGTGCTCTACATATTTGATTGCTGAAAGATAGCTGATGCCTTGGTTGGTAACATCTGTGCACTCTCAGACAAGCCTACTTCCTTCTGCTATGCAAAATTTCTTCCCACTTGAGAAACAGCTATCCTGCAAACAGTGAAAGTCTAAGAGCTGTGCCATGGCTAAAAAGTATATGTGCATTTCCACATGTGCATATTCTGGGAAATCCCTGTTCTGTTGAATTTTTCATTTTACTGCAAGGAATGAGATGCCCTTATATTCTGCAGTCATGCTTGCTCCCTTTTGGGAATTATTCATGCAGCTGTAAATGAGATGTATAGGGAGGTAACAGAGAGAAATAATACATACTCTATAGGTGCAATATACGTTCTCCTGCAGTACAAACCATACAGTATTAGGTATTCTAGTCTAAAATCTGCATATGGGAGGAAATTAAACAAACAATCCATCCTGCTGGCATGAAGACTTTCCATCTATAAGGAAACAAAAGATATGTCTACATGTCCCTTTGGCAGTGGTATCTTGCCAAAAGTTTGAATGAGGCGTTTTATGATGTTTTTCAGGATTCATTGATTCTCGTATGGGTTGTGATCAGGAGAAATAGGTGAGCTGAAATTAATTAAATGACTGAAGAAAGATGGAAATATATTGCCAAATTCAGAAACTAGATGTTTTGGCTCTATTATTTCACATTTCCATTTTTCTACATTTCCACTGTGATGAAAAGATTCCCCTGCTATAACAAGTGGGCAGGACAGCTTCCTGCCTGTGATCCTTGTCTTCTCCAACAGCCACCAACAGCTGGGGTAGTTTAGAGAAATCTTTTAGTTTCTTTGGATTTGCCTTTAGCCCTGAGACATGGTTAGAAGATTTTGGCAAAATAATGATATTTAGCTTATTGGGTAAAAGAAATGTGCTTTCAGATGGCCTAAAATATTTTGGGGTTTTTTGGTTTGGGTTTTTTGTTTGGTTTTTTTTTTTTTTTGTTTGGGTTGGGTTGTTTTTTGTTTGTGTTTTTTTTTTTTTCCCCAGGATTCACATGAAACCAAAACCCTGCGAAGTGAAATGACATTCAGATACATTTTTCCAGCTCTAGCAGGAAAATTAAATCATGTATTACAGATGCAAAATGACAGATTAGTCCTGCACACAGAACATTTTTCTCTATGCCCTCACCCAAATGGTCAGTTGTTTATCACAGCTTTCATACTGGGACCTTTCTTTTTACTCCTGTTTTAGTGTTCCTGTCACAAATAAGCAGTTGGGCATCCAGCCATCCAAATCCCAGGAAGAATATACATAGTTCCCTATAACAAATAGGAAATTAATCCCATAAACTAAGTCTCTGAGTTTTTGTACATATATAAAAATATCAGTGATCTGTGAAAAAATAGTGGGACAATACTGGAAATCTCTAATACTGCTTTTCACAAAAAAATATCTGAAAATAGTCACAGTAAAACAGTCCAGAAGTAATATAACCACAGCACTAATGTATCACAACCCTTATTGTCCTTAGGACTCTGTCTCTCTCCTGGACAAAGAAATTTAGCTTTTTTTTTTCTATTAATTCATACCTTTCACTGCACAAATGAGATACAAAATGAAACTATCTTTGAAGAGTTTTGTGTGTATGATCACTGAAAATTGAGTGTTCCCTTTGATTCACAGCAAAGCAGTTAGATCTTGTTGACCCAAACTTCTGACCAGAGCCATGACATGGATGCATGTTTCACACAGGTGGGCAGATTGCTGGGAGCCTGGCAGTAATCACCGACGCAGCACACATCCTGGTGGACCTCACAAGCTTCCTGATCAGCCTCTTCTCGCTGTGGCTTGCCTCCAAACCTCCCACCAAGCAGTTCACTTTTGGGTGGCACCGTGCAGGTAGCAAACATGTCACAGTGTGAGCATGTGGAATGGGAGAGGGAAGTCATCATAGCCAGGGACTGGAAAACGTGCCAATGTCCAACATAGGTCTGCAGATATTTAGAGATAGTGCAATAATGCTCTCAAAGCCTCCAGGACACAACAAACAGAGGAAGCCAGTGAGCTTCAAAGAAGTAAAAAGCATAGTCATCTCCTATCTACAAACATGTCTTTCAGTTCATTATTTAATATAGTGTTGGGCTGGTGCTAGCTTTGGCTGAGATAACAGCAGCTTCCCTCGGCGGCTTGAGTGTGAAGAAAACCAAGTCCTCAATCTACTCTGAAACACAAGTTTCTATAAAAGCAGCAATACGCAGAAAAATGAGGGTCTACTCCATTAATAGAATGGTAAAGCAAATAATTAGTTTAAAAAAGACAGCAATGTTATATTTATACAAAAGTGAGATGCTTTAACATTTACCATTTTCTAAATCCTCTCTCTGCATATCTCTTTATCACTGCTGGTTTTTATCAGATGGAAGCACTGGTAGGTTTTTAAAGTTCTCTGTCCTCAACCAAAATGAATATATTTACAGGTGACACCTAATACCAAAAGTCTTACAATCAAACACAACTGCTTATACAAAAGACAAGACACCAGCAGTATTAGCTATGAGAAAAATTTTTTGGCGGTATGATTCTCTTCGAGATTTAGACACCTAAATATCAATGTTTACACATAGGTGAGCACATAGAAGCACAGGGTCCAAGTTTCTGATATGTTCAACAGAAATCTAGACTCCATTTAGGCGCTTTAACATAGAAGCCTAGTGCTACATCCCTAAACTGATGCATGGGAATGGCAGCTGTCACACAAGACCCAGACTGCACAGGGTGCCAAGCACAGGACCAGGGTATCTCAAATGCCACTAGACAATCATAGTTAAGAAACTAGTTCCAGTCAGTCAGTGGAACAGAAAGCTGTGTGAATCACAATGAATTTGATGTCCTTTGCTCACAAAGGGAGCTTAGACACTTAGCTCACACCTATATGTAGACATTTTAATTTTGTTGTCTTGGTCTGGAAATGAATCCCATGCTGCGTATCATAGGGCTCAGTTTAGTTGCTCATATATAAGTAATTAGTGCTGTTTGAAATGCCCTAATGTGTTCCACAAAGTCTCTAGCTGCCACTCAATAAGTAGATTGGTCTTCTATACATCTTGTGTCAAGCCATACATGGAGGTGCCAGTGTATCTCAAATGGCTCTAGACACCTACGCACCTGAACTGAGGACTCAGATTATAAATGCTTCAAGGATATTCAACATGAAGGTCCAGAAACAGCTTCTGACTGAGGATGTCTGTAGGCCAAGGTTGCTTGTAGCTGCAGAATGTACCAGGGAGTACATATGCCATACTCACCCTCTCTTTTTATGGCTCCCTAAGTATATTCTACCAACTCGGCTGCAAAGAGGTTGCTGGATGAGGGGGAGGTTTACCATCACTGAAGCATGGCTGGCATCATGCAGACAACACACAGCTGAATTTTGCAGCCTTAGCAAACTACTGCTTCCCATCAACTGATCTTTAATTACTTTTTGTGTTTATGCTTTCTTAGTCTGGGAAGAAAGGAAAGTGAAAGAGGGACTTCTCTCTCGCTGATGTAGGCAGGTTCAGCCACCTCATGTAACTTCACTCTCAGTCTGTGTTAGATTTTTTATTTTTTTGCCATTGCAACGCAGAACTTCAATCTTCTTTTTATCCTGGCAGCAAAGAGAACCTTGCATCAAATTTCTGTGCTAGGCATTCCATGATAGTTATCCTGTTTCTTGCTTATTTTCCCAGCTATATTTCCAGATTAATATGCAGGTGGGTGCCTTAATAGAGTAGCTGAGGGCAGTCAGGTGGGTGGCAGAGTCACTGTGCACTGACACTATCAAGGTTTCTCAGCTGCAGCCCTCCATGACACTGGAAGCTGTATTTTCACTGCTTTTCTCAGACTGGTAGATAGGGTTTATCATGCAAAGGCTGTGTCTAGCAGGGCTCAGGTTTAGCAGAAGCCATCTGAATGCCTCCTGTCCGCCTCCTGTCCTCTATAGCCAGAACCAGGCAGCAGAACCAGTCAAGACAGCAGTTGAATGCAATCCTTTGGGTGTGTAGCTACTTTCAGAAACATGGCTAGAAGCACAATATTGAATGAAACTGATAGTGTGATCCAGACCTACTTCCAGGTAGAAAAGCTCTCTTCAACCTCAATTTCTTTATCTCTGGTATGATTCAGTGATTCCCCAAAAATACTACACTATTGTTTACTGTACTCTGTTAGTGCTAGTAGTTCTGAAGAAATGTAACTGAGAATATCTTGAGTAAAATACTACTATTTAGTACTACTGAACTGGTCTGTAAGCTTAGTTAAACTTTTGCTAAGATAATACATTGAGAAGGAATACGTATTTTCACCTGTGTTGGTAAAGATGACCTCTAACATACTCCATTGTGGAGTATATGCACGCATGCACACAGATATTCATACAAGTGTTCACAAAATCTGTTGGCTCCTTTCATGCTAATGATAGCATAGACATCAACAACTTCAGCTGGGCCAAATTTGCAGGGTTTCAACCTGTAACTTGCAGTAAATATAAACACCAGATATGCTTTATGTTAGCTTCTCTCTATCTACTTTTAGATTTCCCTGTCAGCACACTTTCATTTGTTATTTTTCTGTTTTAGACAAAATGTTTCTTTTGATCAGCATCTGAAACCAGGACTTCTGCAAAAAGTGTCACCCTCATAAAAATATATTCAAAATCATAAGTTGAGTTTCAGCTGCTTTCATGTACTGAGAGTGGAGGTCTGCAAGTGCTTCATTCTTTCTGGCTATCTACTGACTTTCACTTTACTGTGAGCTTTTATTTTCCTTGGTATTGTCTCAGTTGTGCTCATAAAGCACCACATTTACCCATTCAAGTCACATGGCAATTACTAGTCCCACATCCTATTAAAAACATGCTGCACGTTCATACGAACATCCCTGGTCCTCTCCTATGGCAGTGCAATAAAAGGTGGCCTTGGGAGATGGATTTATTTGAGCCCAACTCAGAGCCAATAGAGACAAAATTAAATTTTGCTGCCTTAGGGAAAAAATAACTTCTTTCATCCTCATCACTGCTGGTGGCACAAAAATGATTTTGTGGCATTGGCAGGATGAGACCCAGGAGAGAGGAAGGAGAGGTTTTGCTGGCAGGACCTTGTTGGGGGCTGTCACTGCCTTTCTGAAGTGTGAAGTGACAAGAGGTGTGCAGAAACGAAGGAAGCTATTGGAGGGGGATTATGCCTGCCAGTGGGTTTGGGTGAGCTGTGCCTCTCTCCTTCCCTCCAACCTCTGCTCCTGTGACCAAGATAATCTTGTTGGGGAAGAAGGGCTGGTTCCTGGGGTCTTCACACCACACTGGCAGGGCCAGGCAACTACATAAGTTATAAAAGAATTGCTCTTTTATCCTTCCTTCCCATTACAGCTCCTTTTGCTCCTCCCAAAACTTCCCAAATAATCTTTTTCATCTCTTCAAATTCTCCAAATGATGCATGAACTCAACCCTGGATAGGGGACAAAAGTAGGAACAGGTAGAACAGAGTTAGGTCACCACATACATAGGGCTGCCTTGGGTAGCCACTGGATTTGCTATGATCAGAAAGGGGTTTGGCCCATTCATTGTGATCATCAAGGCTGCCAACACAGAAGAAGTAATTCTCCTGGCTCTAAAACTCACAAACCTGGAACCATTACCATCAATCTCTTAAAATTTCTTGAAATTCTATTATGACTCCTGTTTAAATCAAATTATTTTCATTCCTAGAAATTCTAGGAGCTTTGATGTCTATGATAATAGTTTGGATGGTGACTGGCCTGTTGACATATTTGGCTAGCATGAGGCTGCTACACCCCAATTACAATATTGATGCTACAGTGATGCTCATTACCTCTGCTTGTGCTGTGCTTGCCAACATACTGTAAGTTACTTTGTTTTCCTCTCCATATAACTTTTGAACCTTGAACCTGCCTCTGTATTTCAACAAAAAATGATAGAGAGATACTGACCTCAAAAATATTAAATGTTTATGAGTTTCATAAGGATATGGAAAGGGGTAGAGAAGGGAGGTCCTACTTCTCATTGAAGGTTGCAGTTGCTCTCCTCTTTTCTGTTAGCTGCTATACTGGGAAGGGAAATTATGAATTCACAAGCTCCAAGAAAAGATTAATCTCCATCTCACTTTTTATTAGATGTCAGAACATTCAAGAACTCTATAGAAAATGAGGCCTCATTAATTTCCCTGTTCACAGACTTTCTTGTTTGTATAAAAGACACTGAATCACCTTAGCCACTGCTTAGTCGCCTAATGTGTCTGATTTTACTGTTCAGCTTTCACAAGTGATTGATAATGCGTGTGACATCACTGCTTTCAGAGATGCAATAACCCCACTGATGTTTGCAGCTTTACATGTCTTGCAGACTAAGCCTGATTCTGCACCAGACTGGCCATGGGCACAGCCATGGGGCACAAGCCAGGGAACGCGTCTCAGCCCCTCCAGAAAAGGCAGCTCTGAGCAATGTCAGTCTCCGGGCAGCCTTTGTGCACACCATCGGAGATCTATTCCAGAGTATTAGTGTGCTAATTAGTGCACTTATCATCTTCTTTAAGGTTAGTTTTATTAGTTCACTTCCCTTCCTTGCAATTAAGGATAACAGTTATTCTCATAGCATTGTGACACTAGGTGCTATGTAAATATTTTCTCTGTCTTAATGATATACATTGTAATTTAGTCAATTATACTTATTCTTGGGAATTGAAATGACTGTTAAGAGTGTTACACTTGCTTCTGGGTGTTTCAACTGCAAGGAGGATACTTTGGTGCCTCTCCTTTTCTTTATCTGTAGCACCTTCTTTCCCTGTGCTGAGGCTCCCTAAATGGCAAAGGTCAGCACTCATTCTGTACTAGATGAATGGAATATATTATTCTTTGAGATTAACTAATTAAAAATGGCAATAACCAACAGTAATGAAATTAACGAAGTGATGTGTTCATATTTTTCTAGCCAGAATACAAAATAGCTGACCCAATCTGCACGTTTGTGTTTTCCATCTTTGTTCTGGCAACCACCATCACCATTTTAAGGGATATTTTGATAGTGTTAATGGAAGGTAGGACCTGATTCCAGAATCTATACAGTTATATTTTGGGGTTTTTTCCTCTCTCTTTCTCCATAATGCTTATACTTGCTGACAAAAGTATAATAGCACACTTCTGGATCAGTTTCCAGTATTGTCATAATTCTGATCATATTTTAAACCTAATTAAAATTTTAATCAAAACTGTTCTTTACCACTGCACTAGAAGATTTATACATATGCTAGTTTTTGTAAAAACCTGTGTACTAGTGTTTTGCTAATGAACTCCCAATGTGTTCCTAAAACTGAGTTGCTTTTGTTTGTGTTCTGTGTAATGTTGCTTTTTATCACTCCTTTGGCATATGAGATATCTACTTACTTTGTTCATTGTGTAATTCCTTTACCCATGTGAAGTACAAGTGCCTGCCAAAAAAAAAAAAAAAAAAACAAAACACAAAAAAACCTAAATAAAAGACTGTGCTTTGAACTGTGTCTGTGAAATAGGCTGAGTGCAAGAGGCAGAAGTTTAAAAGATTCTCAGTTATGCCAGTCCAGAAAAGCAAGCTGATGGAGCTTTTGAGTCGCATTCAGGTGCAAGGGAATAGACAATTCTCTGCACATCAGCAGCAAGAATAGGTAGGCTTAGCAATGTTTAATTCTGTCAGCTATGGGCCTGAACATTTGATTTGTAAGGCCAAATGACTTGAGCAGTCACAGATGCATGTTTTTGCCTTCCTTCCACTCAATAATATAATGCAACCTCTTTCCCAGCTATGAAGACATAAGGATTAAAGGGAAAAATAGTACTAACAGTGTAGGTTTTGAATGGATATGAGTAACTTAGTATGACTGTCTGCATGGCTATTTACTTCTCTCTTTCACTCTGCACCTACTTCTGTTTCAAGGAAGAAAATTTCCAGTATTGTTTTACAGTAAAGTTTCATTCTAGGGTTGGTTTGCTTTCAGTGATTATGAGATAGAGATGCATTTGTGTAGAAGTGTACCTAGACAGAGCGCAGCAACTGGCTGTATCATGGCTGCCAAGAAATCAGAAGATCTCTTGATTACTGAAAAAAAATCTAACTACCAGGAAGGCTTGGCAGCCCCTGACACTCAGGGGTCTCTTTCTCAGAGCAGTGATCCCTACCTTCTGTAAGCTGTGCTGACACACCAAAATTGGCAGTGCTCTGTTCCCCACTGCAGCAAGCCCTTTTACACTGTCCTCCCGGAGAGGTCTCTGATCTCCTGTCTTATAAGTAGCATATTCTGCCCAGAATGTTCCAAAGAGAAATTGATGTTGGAATTAGTATTGGAGGTGGCTATTACCCCATGCATCCAGTGTGCCCAAGGGTGTCAGCCCCACAGCCCCTGTGACTGACTGTTATCAGTTACAGTATGAAAGACAAATTAGCCAATACTGTGCTTATCGCTATTATACTTCATAACTGATGGCACTGAAAATATTTTTCAGTTTACTGATTCATGTGAAGCATGATGAGCAGAGCTGTTCACATGGGCATAGAGGTGCATTCCCCTCCAGGGAAGATCTGTAGTTAAATTCCTTGGTCAAATCTGGATTTAGATTAGACTCTGAATTTCATGTTGCAGCTCACTCTATCACCCTCTGAATGAGGGTCATCACCATCATCATCTTTTGTAAAAAAGCTCATCTAGGAAAACAATCACCAATCTACTCAATAACTAGACCTGGGATCTAATATCATCTGAGATTCCCAAGTCAATTTTATTCTTTATGTTTGTCTTTCCTTCCCTGCTAAACAGATGCTTCTCTATTGCGTAAATGTATTGAGGCCAGAATCCCTCAGAGGTGCTCAGGTGATGCCATAAAATCTGCACTCACAAAAGATGTTGGTGTAAAACTAAACAGCCCACTTCCCTATGTAAAATGGACCATCAGAGTATGTCCTAAGACATGCATGAGTCTCATTCTTCCATGGAAAAGTATAAAAGAAGGGATAGAATTAAATTTCATAATGAATTCTGTGAAAGGTTTTCCAAAGCATTAAATATTTTCATAAAAATTATACATCTACTGAATAAAGGGTCATAATGCATTTTCCTCTAATGATCATAATTCTTATATCTTCAAAATATGTTTTTTTTTTTTTCCCACAAATTTCTCCTTTTAAGGAACATCAAAGGAATTTGCTTATGATGCAGTGAAAGCAAGAATTTTAGCAGTTGAGAAAGTGGCGTCTGTTCACAACCTTCATCTCTGGTCTCTGACAACAAATCAAACTATTCTGTCTGCTCATGTTGCCACAGGTCAGTAAATTTCTGTAAATGGGGAGTATTCAGCTGCTGCCTAGTAAAGGTCAGGCTCTCCTGATTGGGATACAACTGACTGTATATGTGTTACTTATTAAAACAAATGTCATCATTTTGTTGGAAAAATAACAACAGCAACAACAAAGCTCTCAAATCTTCCTCACAGAAATCTTGCCAAAACAACAGAGACCTTTACTTAGCCCAAAACTTGAAAACTGAAGAGGTTATGGACCAAGGAAGTACACTACAAAATATTTTAAATAAATAAGAATTAGACCCAGACTGGATTTTTCTCACAATATCAAATAGATTTTGAGGTGAATTTGTCAAACTTGAAAAATGTTGATCCCTATAAGAAAAACTTACAGGGAAAACCTGCATTCCTGATCCATCTATACCTATACAACAATCTTTAAAACATCTTGGAGCATAGAGGTAACTCCAGAGGAACAGTTCATATTTAAAAATATTTTTAAAAATTATAGTCCTTATCCCTATTGACAAATTGTCCACCCTCCTGAACAATTTTCTTGTTTATCTGTTTGCTTTGCACAAGTTAAGGTTTATTTAAGAAAAAAAGTCCACCTGTGTTTAGCTAAGAGCAGGTTCAGAGGCACGGACCTCCATGGAGCCCCTGCTTCCCAGAAAGAGTGAGTCTATCAGCCACCTGAAACACTTGGCACTGTTGCTACTCCCTGACTGAATGAACTAATCTTTATTAAGTATTCCTGCTTTCCTCCAGTCTTCTGCCAAACTGAATTTCTTTGGTGATTACTCTTAGATCAGCTCTTGCCAAAATTGCATATTCCAACCGCGTCTGAATGAAAAAACTTTTGCTGACATGAAAGTTCTTCAAAGAGGATAAAAAGGACAAGAAACAGTTCTTAAAACAAACTTCTTGTTAGAAATTTGTGAATAGTTTCGGTCAGTAAACACTCTTCTTTAAAGAATTATATGCATTTTGATTGTTTTCTGCTTGCTATCTATAGCAGACACAGTGGACAGCCAGAAGATTTTGAGAGATATTACCCAAGCCCTGTTTGAGCACTACAGCTTCCATTCCATCACTATTCAGATTGAATCGGGAGAGGATCAGAAACAAGACTGCTACTTCTGCCAAGAGCTCAGGGATTAAAGGGAGCAGTATGCTACGCAAAATAATGAACACTCCTCTTACAGGTCAATGAAGATTGTATGTGCTGGCTGTATGTAATTGTTTAACAACAAATGGTAATGAACTGAACTAAAAAGCCCTGCCACTGTGAGCAGTGCATGGACCTTTCTTTGTTGGTACCATCTACCAGGTGAGAACACGTATTGGATCCATCAATCAGCTAGATAACCTGTTTATCAGCAGTTACTTTCAATTACAAGAGAATGTATCTAAATTATTCTTGACTAGAGCAGCAGATTGGCACTAAAGCAACATTTAAGAGCGCCTGTTTGTAATCACAGGTAACAAAAAACTAATTAACCTTCAAACTACCAGCAGACCAATTATCACAAAATGTAATTAAATGTAATTCTGGTGTTAGCAAAGCTCAACACTTACTCAGGATAAAAGAGAAAATTTGAATTAGTACAAGGGATGCAGAGATCTGGGAAAGAAAGTTGGTGGCATGTGCTTTCCCAGCCTTTTGGCAGACACTCCTCCTCCTGTATATTAAGGGAAGTATCAGACATGTGCCATATTCTGCAGTGTGGATGACTCCATTTACATTTGACAAATAGCTCTTTGTTTTTTATCTAGCCCTATCCATTTTTCATGTAGCCCTCAGCTAGACTCTTCTGCCAGAAATGGGCAGTATTCTCTACTATCAAGACAACCCATAATTCATATCGCACTGCATCATGATAAGTTGTGATGGAATATTTGTAGTGGATTTTTGGGTGTACCCAAGGTACCACTGGGTCATGACAATAAGACAGACCAGGTGCTCCTAGAAATGGAAAAAAAGAATTAGGACAAAGAAAGACTGTGGGTCATTGTGAACACCATGTCTGGTGTGCTTCATAGTGTGGTCTGTGGGGTGTTACTCGGTATTACCACATCCCTGAAGTCATATCAGATAAATGAAAAATCCACTGGCATATCACACAGACATTCACTGTACAGAGAAGGGATGTGCCTCTCCTTCAGACAGCTAATTCCCTGATTCCTTAACAGGGTGTATTAAATCTTCCTCTTCTGCATACCTGGAAATGGTTACTGCAGAACTGGGAACAAAGAGTTGTGTCTTGCTTCAGTGCCTCCATTTTTGCTCAATCAACTGAATTAAACTCTCACCTGTTAGCAAAAACAAGGGTTGCACTTGAAACTGTATGACTCTTGCGGTTTAACCCCAGCTGGCAACTAAGCACCACAGAGCTGCTCAATCCCTCCCAGTGGGATGGAGAAGAGAATCAGAACAGTAAAAGTGGGAAAACTCGTGGGTTGAGATAAAGACAATTTAATAAGTAAAGCAAAAGCAATGTACACAAGCAAAGCAAGACAAGGAATTAATTCACTGCTTCCCACTGGCAGGCAGGTGTTCGGCCGTCTCCAGGAAAGAAGGGCTCTGTCATGTGTAACGGTTACTTGGGAAGACAAATGCCATCACTCTGAATGTCCCTTCTCTTCCTTCTTCCCCCAGTTTTACATGTTGATCATGAAGTCATATGGTGTGGAATATACCATATTAGTGCATAGCATTTGACACTGTCCCATACAACATCCTTGTCTGTAAACTGGAGAGACATGGATTTGATGGATGAACCACTCGGTGGATAAGGAATTGGCTGGACGGTCTCACTCAAAGAGTTGCGGTCAACGGCTCCATGCCCAAGTGGAGGGGGGTGACCAGTGGCGTTCCTCAGGGGTCGGTGTTGGGGCCAGTGCTGTTTAACATCTTTGCTGGTGACATGGACAGTGGGATTGAGTGCACCCTCAGCAAGTTTGCTGAGGACACCAAGCTGTGTGGTGCCGTCGACACGCTGGAGGGAAGGGATGTGCCATCCAGAGGGACCTGGACAGGCTGGAGAGGTGGGGCTGTGCAAACCTCATGGAGTTCAACAAGGCCAAGTGCAAGGTCTTGCACTTGGGGCAGTCCCAAGCACAAATACAGGCTGGGAGATGAGTGGATTGAGAGCAGCCCTGTGGAGAAGGACTTTGAAGTAATAGTCACCAATGTGCGCTCGCAGTCCAGAAAGCCAACCGTTATACAGGGCTGCATCAAGACAAGTGTGGCCAGCAGGTTGAGGGAGGGGATTGTCGTCTTCTACTCTACTCTGCTCTTATGAGACTCCACCTGCAGTGCTGTGTCCAGCTCTGGGGCCCCCAACATAAGAAGGACATGGGCCTGTTGGGGTGGGTCCAGAGGAGGGCCCAGAAGATGATCAGGGGGCTGAACCACCTCCCTGATAAGGTTAGGCTGAGAGAGTTGGGGTTGTTCAGCCTAGAGAAGACAAGGTTCTGTGGACACCTTCCACTACTTTAAAGGGGGCTACAGGAAAGCTGGGGAGGGACTCTTTATCAGGAGGGGTGGTGAGAGGATAAGAGGTAACAGATTTAAACTGGAAGAGGTTAGGCTTAAATTAGCTATAAGGAAGAAATTCTTTACTGTGAGGGTGGTGAGGCACTAGAACATGTTGCCCAGAGAAGCTGTGGCTGCCCCCTCCCTGGCAGTGTTCAAGGTGAGGTTGGACGGGGCTGTGAGCAACTTGGGCTAGTGGAAGGTGTCCCTGACCATGGCAAGTGGGGTTGAACTTGATGATCTTTAAGGTTGCTTCTAACCCAAAGCATTCTATGATTCTATGATATCCCTTTGGTCAGCTGGGGTCATCTGTCCCATCTGTGTCCCCTCCCAACTTCTTGTGCACCCACAGTCTACTTGCTGGCAGGGTGGTGTGAGAAGCAGAAAAAGCCTTGACACTGTGTAAGCACTGCTCAGCAATAACTAAAACATCCCTGAATTATCAACAGTGCTTTCAGCACGAGTCCAAAACATAGCCCCATACTAGCTACTATGAAGGAAATTAACTCTATCCCAGCCAAAATCGGCACACATGCTCAACTACTTCTTCACAAAACAACTTCAATTCAAGGCCATATGCCCTTGGCCATAATAGTGCAGCTTCATTTCCATGCAGAACTAGACATAATGTTTACCCACTCCGCAATCCTCACTTCTGCAGCTGTAGGGCTCATTTTCTTAACAGGTTTGTTAAGAACAGAATAGAGTATGTGATACCGAGTTGTACTGAGTTTCTAGGCTGACAGCTGGAAAGAGCATTGTGTTAAGGTATAAAGAGGTCTTGCTTTTTAGGGAATTCAGTTTTATTTGTAATAGCTTCATATTAGTTTTCTACTTTATCATCCTAAAGAGATTAGAATTTATTATTAAGGGCTTTTGGCTATGGATAATACAAGACTATGTGATGATAGATTGATGTATTAAGCTGGCATTTGTTACCTGGTAGGGGGAACAAGAAATTATTCTGCTTTGTGGAGGTCTTAGTCAGGTAAATCTCCCACTGAAATCAGATAAGGTATTAAAATACAACACCCACTAAGAATTTCATGAGTATCTCATTATTTACTGGCTTGAAAGAACTGAGAACATAGCAGTGGCATTTAATATAGTAGTAAAGACAATTCTTGCCCTTTACAGCTGAAACTCCAGGACATAAGACACAGATAAATCAAAGCACAGTAAGAAACCCTAAATGAAGAAATTGCCTAGTATTTTGGCCAGTTTCTCTGCTGGTATAATTTAGCATAGTTGCCTCATACCAAAGGCAACTCAGCTGTGCTTGTTAAGTAACCTGAATATTGGTTGGGGGGGGACAAGTTAATAGTGTGGCTTTCATATGAAAAAAATGTCTTTCAAAATGTTTGAATAAGATGAGGATACAGACCTGGATATAATAGGGAATTCTGGGGAACAGTTTTGTGGTCTGGAGGAACATAAAAGATGAGTGGGTGACAGAAGCATCCATATAGTACACAGATTCACTTCTGAGGTTTAGGCTGATGTGGACATAAAGACCAGAAGTTTAAGAGCAAGTGCAGATCTTGAAAAACATTTAAACAGGTAAGTGACATATTTCACCAAGAAAGTGATGCTGTGTAGCAGAGCTGTGGAAAAGATGAATGGAAGCAACACAAGAGGAAAGGGAAAAAAGAAGATTCAGGAGCCAGGACCAGGACTGATGAGGCTATTTGGATGGCTAAATATTTCATTACGTTTTGAAAAAAAGGGACAGTGAAATATAGAGACATGAGGAAAGGAGTTAACCCAAAATAATGATCCTTAATGAAAAGGAGTGGGGAAAAGGTGTAATAAAGAAGAAGGAAGTGAGGTAGCATCTGCCATCCATGATAATCCTGATGATCCATCAGATCCTCAGAACAGTAGCCCGAGTATGTGAGTAGTGAAGTTCAGGGCAGGAATGGGGAGCAAGTGGAGAAGTTTGAGTTTGTTAGCAGTAGTAGACCTTGTATTTCAGATGAAAGAATTTAACCATATATTTTTAGCAAAAGGTAGAGACTGTAATTGCCTCTACTTTCTGTTGTGGAATTTACTCTAGCAGACCACTGTATCAAAAGTAATGCAATGGCTTATGAAAACCCAAGGAAAATTTACCTAAATGTAACACACTGAAGATTAATTTAGAGCACACATTTACCTGTAGTTATGAATATTGCTATAAGGAGCTAAATCTTTAATGCTCCCACTATGCATATGAATGCAAAATGTATATTTTTTCTTTATCCCCATCTAGTCTGATCCTCACAGATATTATCTTGGTACAAGGTTGTTTTCAGAGTACTGTCTGACTGGCTGGGGAGGATTTCTGCAGAAATGCTACTGCAATATACAGAGGCCAGGGCTGAGAAATTTAGAGACAATTTCTAGATTCCTCTGCTTTTATTAACTTTACATCCTTTTGATTGTCTGCTGAATAAGAAAATTGGCAAAAACTGCTATCTCTAAATCATTCTTGGAGCTACTCTGAAACAGAAAAGTATTTGTCACGTCAGCGGTCCATTTTCCACAACTGACTTTTTAGGTGGAGTTCAGTTCACATGGGCAAGTACATGGCTTTACTGTCTAGCACTGAAATTTTATGTACATAAGTATATCCATCTTCCTCTAAATATTAACGTAATCTCGCAGCTTGTAAATTATATAGTTCTCCATTCCTAAAAAAGAACTCTCTCTTTTTCATTCACCACAACCAAAATCTAAAATACTGAGGAGAGACTGAGGATAAGGAGCTTATAGAAGCTCAAGAATTTTTGGAGTAGAAACTATGAAATGGGCCAATGCAAAGTTAAACTCTCCTCATTCAGCACTGACAAAGGGCCTAAGTGCCAATGTTATGCTGAGATGACCATCAAACAATGACAGAAATATTTATAATTATTCAAACTGGAAACAGTTAAGGCACAAATCTGTCATTAGCATCAGTGGAATAGTCCCTTACTGTAACTCTAGTTGTAGACATCATTATGTGTTCTCCTGACTGAAATGTGAAGTGATTATGAGAATTGGAAATGCAATTGAGTATTATACTGCCCACGTAGTGTCAGACATCACGACAGTGATTCGTCATCTCCAGAGGAAGGCCAAACAAGATGTCCCAGTCCTGTCCATGGCAACAAATGATGGCCTAAGTGACAAGGACTGTGTAGGTCTGCAATATAATTCTTACCAATGTCAAGAGGTTATATCAAACAACTTTGGCTCTGAGCATTTTTTTCCTTTGTTGCAAAAGCTAGCATGCTCCAATACACCTTCTTCAGTGCCTTCCTTTCAGCCATAGCAGATGTGCTCTTCTTCCTTTTTCATCCCCTTTACCTATTGTACTCCTCTAGTCTCTGTGGTTCTATTTTTCCCCATTTGCCGTTTTTCAGCAATGCCTCAACTGGCCACCTATTCAAATTTCAATGCCAGCATGAAATTTATCACATATCCTTTCTCCTTACAGCCCTTCCCATTCCTCTTCAACCTGTGTGGTTAGATAAAAGCTGCTCGGAAAGAAACTTCCTTTTGCTCCATGTTTGCTGAAAACATGGTATCATGAACCATTGTTTTTGTTTGACTATTGTAAGCACAATAATAATAGGGACTTAATAAAAACAAGGAACAACAGCTATTCTAGCCATCACATATTGGCCCATGTCAAGCACTGGTATATATTTACTTTGTATTAAAGTTACTTAGAACTTTCACAGCCAAAAATTTATCTGAGCTGGCTCCAGCTTAAGGTGCTCTTTCATGTTCTCAAGTCTGCTGATAATCTCTTTCAGCTAAGAAAAATAAAATCCTTTCCCACCTGAGTACACACAGTTTAAGCAAGAAAGGAATTAGAAACATGCAGCTGCTTAACTGCCTCCTTTGACTTCTCTCTGCTTGGACTTAGTGTCAGACAGTCTGTCTAGCAGGAATGCACTGCAGCAGAGGAGGCTTTGGAGAGCAGCCCAGTGAGAACAGTGGCTGGAATGGAAGCACAGCAGAGGGGGTTTTTTACATGGTTACTAGGGCACATTCAGATTTTTCCATCCCAGGTGTTATGCTGATGAGAAACATGTCTGCTTTTCACTACAGTCTTGGCGTTTGATTTCTGATTAAAAAAAAAAAAGATTGAAAAAAAGAATGAACAGAAGTTAGAAGGATTATTTTGTCAAACTTTTCTGGTGGCATCAGAGGCATTTTACCCCACTGCCTGCACTCTAACAGCAGGTCTCTGTAGCTTTGTCTCCCTAACTGCACTGCCACATGCTCTGCCATGATGTGCTGTCTCTCTTTACCACACACCACAGGAACTGCCATGACATGCAAAGAAAAGTGTCCTACTGTGACACATGCCATATGACTCCTTGCATGCTATAGCTATGAGCTTCTTGCCTATGGGGACTCCTCCTGAATTGAATGAGCAGAACGATCATCCAGGCTTTGGTGAAGCACTGACTTTTTTCCTGCTGTGTAATCATATGCTGTACTAATTTTCTTCTCGGAGACTGAAGCTGACTGGAACAGTTCATGTAGCTTCTGTCTAGATGAGAAAGAGCGGGAATTCATTAATCATGGCACAACCTGCTAATCCACAAAGAGATACAAGGCACTCTGCACTAGCTCCTGGTCTAGGCAGTAATTCTGATGTCAAAATGCTTGGAACCAGTGTGCTTCTCAGCAGCAGTGTGCAACCTGGATCTTTAACTTTTGGCTCCTGCCCTGCTTTCTCATCTGCTGACAGGCAAGAGTTAGAAGTGCTTTGAAGGATGTGCTGTGCTTTGAAGGATGTGGTGCACTTTGAAGGAGCAGCAGAAAGTGCTGATGAGCTTATGAGGACGTTGCATCCAGCCCTTCTCTGCCATAGAGATGTTTTTTGCAAAAGCAGATCCTCTGTATAAACCAAGAAAAAATGTTAAGGGCATAAATGGGAAATCCTGTGGGCTTCAATGCTATCACAGTGCCAAGCATCTGGGAAATGGCTGGAAATGAGCTGCAGAGCTCTACTCTGCCTGCAAAGGGGTGCATTCCCCTCAATATGCATGAGCAGCAGTAACAATTCCACAGGAGTGCCAACAGAAGAAGAGTGTGAATGCAAAATGAAATTTAACAACTCCCTCTGCCCTTTAAACTACACTTCCAGAATTAAATGCAGAATCAGGGATCATAAAAAAATATTCTCTTAAGAAGAATAGCTTTTTGACTTTGAGTACTTTCTTCACTGTGAGGGTTTTTAAGAACTAGTCAAGCACACTCATTTCTACTGTATATTAGCAGAAAATAGTTGGTCATCCATTAGTCCCCTGCTGAGTTTCAATTGCAAAGATATGACTGAAAGCTGGTATTTACTGTGACAAGAGAGGCTTAAGAACCATATAGCCTTTGATATTGTATAAAAGACGTGAGTCAATAAGGCATTTCAACTGTAGTTTAATGTCATTAATTTGTATTCTCCTAGTATGTAGAGTTTGTAGCAAGCACGGCTCAGGTTCCTATGGGAAGAGATGGTCTCGGTCCCCAGAAGACTCTGCTCTACCAGGACTGGACAGACCAGGGACAGGAGAGGGAACACAATGGGGAAAATCAGAGTGATATTTCTGAGGTCACAACTGAGATGCATGATGGAGGGTGTTATACAAACCAGCTTTCTCTGTGTATGCTTTAATGCCTTGCCCAGGAACAGACACACAATCATGTTCCTTTGAGCACTTATGGGTGCACACCGGGTTGCATTAAACAGTTACTTTAATATTACAGTAAAGAAGAAAGGAAAATCAGAGAGGACCCATCCTTACAAAAAAAAAAAAAAAAAAAAAAAAAAAAAAAAAAAAAAACAAACACAAGACACAAGGAGGAAAAAAACAAACCAAAAATCTTCTTTTAAAGCTGCTACTAGAAGGGTGTATTGGAACACATCACCTTAATTTTCATTATAGTTTATTTTTAGTGATGTGCCCACCCAAGGAGACTGACTTTGAGGACAATCAAAAGTGTGCCTTTTTGCTTTGAGAGAGGAGGCAGTCTTATGGGAGAAGAGATTTGCTTTCCATGAGCCCTGTGTTACATGTCCTTTGTCCAAGCAAGGGAGTGAGCCTGAGTGGTGACAACATGGTTAGTCAAGGAGACAGACAGGAATGAATACAGTACTGGTTTTCATCCAAACAATATAAAAAACATTTTATATTTATAATGGATATGTCCCTTCCCTTTTCTACCAAAAAAAAGTATTTAAGACCTACCCAGCCAGGCACATTACTGAGCCTGGGCTACAAGCATAAGTAACTTTTTTTTTTTTGCTAGAAACAATAAAAATGAAGTTTTCTTTTTATGATCCACTAAATGGTGAGAAGAGACACCCTGTCATGGAACAATAAATTCAAGTTTAAATCCTGAGGCTGGAAAAAAAGACTTTCTCTTTCCTTGTGTAATTCTTCAAGCAACTTTTAAATTTCCCCAGAGTATTTTAAGCCTCAGCTAACATAGTGCTATTCCATACAGTATTTTCCTGTAGAATATTATATTTTCCTTCATTTTTTCACTTCTGTAATTACAATTCCTCTGTAACATAGAAATACCTTTTAATCAGACCTGGGTTATTGTAATGAAGGTGACCCCCTACTGAGCAACTTGGCATAAACCCACACATTCCCTGCAAGGGAGAGCTGCACAAACCCAAAATATTTCCACCATTTTAGGGCAAAGTCATGGAGGAAGTTAGTCCTGGCTATCCAGGCACTGTCTGTGCAAACCTTACATGGACAGGTCTCACTTCTCTTACATCGCTGTGTCCCTGAGGAGCTCATCTGTAGCTGGTCATCAGTGGAGGGTGCTCAGATGTCTTAAGTATGAACACCAGATTCCCAGATGTGTTCTGTTTCCCTGTTGGTGGGCTTTATACAGTTGGGAAGTCCCAAGACCAAGGGAGCTCTCATTTCTCCTTGTCACTCCCTTCTTTTGTGGTGACCCTGCTTAGAAACAACTTGGCCATCAGCCATGGAATGAGATTTTGGCTTCTACAAAAGTCACCACTGGGACCTTGTCAGGATTTCCTCTCATGTAGCTGTCACTTAGAGTGAACCCCAGGGCCTAGATATGTTCTGCATAGCTGATGCTCCACATCTCACTTACAGCTTTCCCTTCTCCAAAACAATGACCTGGGTTAAGTGAGCAATGAAACACTGAAGAAAACATTTTTTGAAAAATAGGTGGAATTATTAACTACCAAAAAGCAGCAAAATACTAGGAAGCTTCTTTGATTATTTTCAATTTATGTAACAAAACATTATTGAGAGGAAAGAATATAATCAATATTGAGTAGCATTATAGCTAGCTGTGCAGAAATTTAATGCTAGAAATGGATTAAGGTGACAGAAAAAGTCAATGCAGTCTTAAATTAAAGGTGAGGAAATTCAATGAAAAGTCAAAGCTGGTTAGGAGTCCATCAAGTAGTAGAAGCTAAAGCTCTGGTAAGTACAAAGTGCCTCAGTAACCTTACTTTATCACTGTAGCTCTATGCTTTACATGTTTTTTCAAAATGATAGCTGGGTATATAATTTTTCTCAGATTGAACCATTAAACCAGTTGAATTCGTTGAGTTATTTCAAAGAGGATTTGCAAATGGGGAGAAGTCTCTTTTATTGTTCTTTTTGTTTAGGAAATAAAAAGGTGGATTTTTCCCTCTGGGGTTTAATTTTACTTTAGAAAAGTCCTTTTCGCTGCAAGAACCTACAAACTAAACTCACTGGAGAATAAACAGGATTATAATATTACTAGCACCAGAGGAGGCACCTTTCGTTAAATAAGGGGGGGGATATTTTTTTATTTGCAGTTTTAGCTTAAATTGTGTCTTTTCTTTATTATATTAAAACAAATGATAAAGAGAAGAATCTGCTGCATTCCAACAACACCTATGCCTTTAATTCTCTGGGGTTTAGAAACCTTCTAATAAACTGAGAAAGCATGACTTCATATTCTTCTTATTTCTTAACCAAAGAGTAGCCTGTGTCCCTCAATTCTGTCATACTACTGAAAAACATAGGTACTCAACAACCTTGGTGTGCTATTGAATGTCTCGGCTGGTGAGTCCTTGAATTCTCATACTCTTACTAGAATATAAGGCTGACCAGAAGAGACTGAAAATGTCATGGCCGATTTATTATGATTTATAATCTAACATCCAGAATACCTGTTAGATTTCAACATTTCTTAAACTTTGACCAGTTCATAGGAGGAACTAGCTCTGGGTTTTGCTAGTAATGAGGAAAAACCACACTGATGAGAAGTGTTGGGTTCTAAATCTCTGGTTGCTCAAAGTGATGTTTTTGTAGCTTCACTTCTGACGATGCTGAAGCTTCAAGTTATCTGTCAAGCTCCCTTTTAATGTTCAGTTAGAGATGACCTGGAAAATCTGTTTTGCCTGTCTTGCAATTGCCAGTACCTGAGACATCAGGCAGAGCTATCTCTTGCACTTAGCATCTCCCAGGTGTGTAACAGAACTTGAAGGAACTTGCATCTCTTGCACCCACTGATGCCAGAGGACAGACTGTTGTTTCAGTGCAGGCTTTGCTCCCTTGATGCTTAACACTTACCCCACTTGGTAGAACAGCTTTAACAGTCACAAATTATACATTCTTTTCTAAAATACTGTGTTTAACAAAGCTGCTTTACCTAGGCACAGTATGTAGTATGAAGGTGTGCCAGTCTGCCCTCAACTTCCAGAACCAATAGGTGGTGTTTCAAAACACAGGACTTTGTGACATGAAATAACAGTAAGTCCACACTGAAGTATGCATCCAGTCTTTCCCTCTCTGCAGACTACCAAACTATATGAAAAGTAGGGGAGATTGAAATCTCTGCCATCACTGAATACAAATAATGAGGCAAAGTAGTTAGCATGTTGGGCAGAAATTTTGGGGCTGCCAATGTTCAATTTCAGTTTACAAACAATTCCTTGCACCACAAGAGCAGGAGATAAAAAGAGGTATAATCTCTCACTGTAGTCTTGCCAACTTCACTGATTCCTCTGACTGGCATGGTTGGGAGTGCAACTGCAAATGATGTTGGCTTTTATTCCAACAGCCAAAGAGCCCAATGCAGTGTTTGTGTGTCTAGTTTCTACAGAAACCTAGGGGAGAAGGCCTGCAGGGAGAGGACTTCAAGACTCAGTTTGCTTGCTAATTGTTTTCCATCATTCTGTTGGTTGTTAAGAGTACAAACAGAAAAGGCAATGGACCGCTGTCTGGTCATAAGCACTGATTTTGATTCACTTTTCTTGTAGTGGAATAAGTGAAAGATGTTTGAAGTCCATTTTAGTGGTAGAGCTGCTCTCTAACAGAGAAATGCATACTGCTATTTAAAGGTAAATACCTAGCAGAAATTAACTTAGGAAGCAACAGCTAGCAGACTGGATTTATTGATGCTGCTTATGTGAAAGGACATATTTAAAATGACCTATCCATACCTACTTCCTTCTATAGTGAAATCCAATCCAGATGTTCCTCTAATTTTAGTCAGTTCATCAACAGACTTGTGGGGAATTCAGGCTTAGGAGACCACCCCAGCTGACTTGTTTCTGAGTCTGAAAACACCATGAAATACAGTGTGGCAGCCTCAGTGATTACACTGATCTCCTTTAGAGACATGACATTTGCATGGGAAGCGTGTTTCACCCAGACTTACATGCCCCATCCACAGCTGACCCCAGTGCTCTCTCAATGTTCAGGCTGCCTTTGGTCTGGGGATGGCTGTGGGTAACAAATCAATCTCACGGTAGAAACATGACATGAAGCCTGTCCTCCTTCACTTGTGTTTCCTGACTGCTCCAAAGGCAGAGAGAGGAGCCAGGGACTGGAGGGCATTTTCAGTGAGCTTTGGACTTTCTGCTCCTCCATAAACTCTTGCACCAGCCTATGCTTTTGCCATGTCCAGGCTGGACAGCAGAGCATGGAGGGCTCCTGGTGATATTTCAGCGTGTCTCTGTGGCAGTGATATCACCGACACCTAGTTGTGGCATCAGTGAGAGCTTTGTCTTGCTCTCTCTTCTCTTCCCAAATGTGCACATGAACCTGGGAGTACTCTTCTTGTGAGGGTATCCAGAAGATTTGGCCTAGAGATAAATAAGTGGGGCTAAGAAAGCTGATTACTGAAGTATTTAGCAATTTTAGTTGCTTAAGGGAAGAAATAGAAGCGAGAGGAAGGACATGCCAATTTTAATGAGATGTTGCTGCACCAAACAGTTTTGCAGAGATTTTAAAGTTCATGGGTTTTTGAAGAGTCAGGCCTGTACTTCTGCTAATATTGTTCACATTTAACCTTGCCTTCATAATCAAACTAAAATTGGACGAGCTTTCAGTCCACAAATCCATCACATACACATGCTGTTCTAATCTTACTTGCACACCAAGGGAATTTGTTTCTCTAGCTAAATCCTTAACACAACATTACACAGATAACTTGACAGCTTATGTAACAAACACAATTTGGGCTGGTGAATGTGTATGGGGAGTGTGGAGAAAAGAATAAAATAAGAGTAGGTTCATATAGGAGGGAAAAGAGTGCTATGAATTACTCTGCTGTATAAGTATTTCATCCTGCTGCAAGCATGGCAATGTGGAATGAGTTGAAGCATTGAGATTAACCTGAAAAACAGAGCAGTGCTTGGTTCTTAAAGGAAAACCCAGGCGAAATGCTCTCAGGCCGTATCTACTCCCATTTACCTCACCTTTCTGTTTTCCTTTGACTTCAGAAGTAATAGGCTTGGTCACAGCAGAGTTTTTATAATTTTTTATTTTATTATGGTTACACCAAACGGCCTTAATCAGTTTCTCTGCTCCTCCTAAGGGCCTGAACCAGCAGCTGCAGCTGAAACACACAGCATTTCCCAAGACATCCAAGATCTTATTCTTTTACTTGAAAAAAACAAACCCTTAAGGACCATAGCACAGAAATAAAGCTCTTTTTTTGCTCCAAATGCTGGATTTAGCCATCACCAGCTGTGCTACTGTTCAGCCCTTTCTTTCTGCCTGAGTGTGGTCTGGGTGTTGATCAGGACTATGAAGACCCAAGCAGGTGATGATGGTACCCACCATAGCAGAAGCTGGGAGCAAGGCTTGCTTCTTCCCCCTTTGATTTTCTCTCTGCTGACACTTCAGAAAGACAGTATCTCAAAGTGTCGAAATCACAAGCCATTGAATCAACCAATGAAAACATCTTGTTGACCTGACTTATAAACTCAAGGAATAATGAAGGTTGTAAGGGACTTGTGGAGGTCACCTAGTCCAACCTACTGCTCAGTGCAGGCCTAGTTAGAGTAGGCTGCTCAACTCTGGTTGACTTTTAGATCTCTCCAAGTATGGATGTTCCACAATGTTCCAGGCTCAACAAACCGAGTCCTCAGCCTCTTTTCCTACATCACATGCTCCAGTCCCTGACCATCTTGGTGGCCTGTTCATTGACTCGCTCCAGTCTGCCAGTGCCTTTCTTTTACTGGGGAGTGTGAGATCATAATCCCAAGCAAGACCTTGACCAAAGGAATCAGCCATTAAAGAACAATGAATTGTCAACAGGAACTTTGACGCCCCATGACAAAATTTTCTTTAGTCTTATATAAGGACATACCCATTTTAGCCCTAAGATCTTTACAGGTTAAGATGAATGTTTGCCACTTTGGACAAGACACTTTCAAGAAACATCAACCTTACCCATGAATTCTTATTGGGAGCTGAAATTAAGGCCTTAATATAAAGTTTAATATAAAGATGAATATAACACACATCAATTCACTGAAGTTGTTGTTCTAATCCTCTTATGTGCATCAGTCCTTCTCCCTCGGGGGTCACAACATGCACGCAGAGCTTCATTATCTCTATTCTTCCAAGCTTAACTGAGGCAACCTATTCACAGATGAGGGCAGAGTCTTTTCCAGTCACAAATTTACTGAAGGGACTAGAAGGGGCCTGATGGAGCACGCATGTTGTGTCTGCTGTTGTAAGGCACAGGCTGATTTTGAAGGGTACTTGTTCAAAAGATGCAGTTTTGACTTTTCTCACTAATACCATTAACAAATTCATCAATGCACAGCTTACATGAAAGTACCAAGGTCACTGTTAAAGTGTGACAGCTTCAGAAAAACCAAAGGATGTAGGGATTGCTTCTTTGAGAGTCCTGGCACAGGTTGGAGCTGACCAAACATCTAGTTCACCCTGTAAACTGTCCTTGTTAGTTAATATCTGGTTTTCATGATCTTTTTTTTTTTTTTTTCCACACTGCATTCTGTAAATCTGAACAGTTTCAACATGCCCTTTGTCCCCTTCGATGTAAAAAACCCTCTCCGTGGAAATATTTTTCTCTTTAATTTTAAGGGCACTTTTAAAGACTTCCCCTTAGGCACTCTAAACCACAGCAGTGTCTCAGGACAGCTCTAAGCTTTCTGTTTCCCTTTATGAATCCAACAAAATGGGATTTTGATTCTAATTTAAAATCTTAAGCTGCCAGTAACAAACAATTATCTATCATGGTTCCCATTTCAGGATGAAGTACATTTGACACAATTTAAAAGAATGGTATCCATTTCTTGCCCAATATATTTTTTTATCTTTGTTTTCATTTTAAGGTAGTTTGTTTCTCCAATAGAAAGATGGTTTTATCTTAGATAACACAGACAGTACTGGTTCCTATTTTTCTTTTTTATAGTTTGCCAACTATATTCAGTAATTCCAGTGCTGCTCTCTGCACTGATCCCAAGTCTACTGGGAATTTTCTGTGTACTTGTATTCAAAGGCTGTCTGGTGGATTCAGTATGAGTTTTGCCTTTTTTTTTTTTTTTTTTTTTTCCCCTTCTTTCTGGCATTAAGAGAAAAGAAACATAACTTCAGTTCAGAGTGTGGTGATTTTAATTGCTAGCACCTCAGGTAGGATGAGAGCTGACCCAATGGGTAACTAGAGTGGTTTGACATTTGTGATGGAGACGACATGGCATTTACTTTGTTCACAGGATCAGAACAGCATGTTTCCTGCTGTCTTGGATGCTTTCTGGGTTTTTAAATGCAGAAGAGTTAACATAATATTATTTGCTTTATCACTACATCTAACCATCAATGATAGGCAATGGCATCTGGCAAACTTAGGGTTCTACTGTGGCTTGTACCATGTAGCTATCATGTGGTGGTGGTTTAGGACCCTGGTGCCATGGAAAAATTTTGCTCATTTTACCCAAATGCCTCTTGGAATATGTCCATTGGGGAAGGAAAAAAGAAACAACCTGTATGAGCCATTTGTGAAGTAAGGGGGAAGAAAGGGAGAGAAGGGCACAGTTATGACCTTTTCTAGGTCTATTCCATGCCCTGTGACATACTGATGCTAAACAAGTCCTGTGTCAGATACATAAGATCATGAAGATGACGTGTAAAGGGGAGACAGATAAGCCCAAAACAGCTGTAAATGGCAAAGAACCACACCACAGCATTGAATGCATCCTAGTGATTAAATATAACACACCACAACTATACAAATTTCTTTTGATAATATTTTCAACAGCAAGCATTTGGGTATCCAGAGTGTTCTGGAAGATGATTAAATCTTCACTGTTAACAAAGCATAACTGAGTTATGTTTGCCGGCTATCTTGGCTAACTAAATGCTGCGCAGATAAGCAGATACTCATGCCCCCTAGCATGCTGTAGACTAGACTGAATTATGTAAATCATTATCAATATATAATTTGCACAGAAGCAAAAGCAACAAATTCTTTACCCAGGGTCTTCTTTCCCTTCCAACTGTGCCTTGTTACACTGATGAAATTAAGTCCTACTACTGGCTATGTGGCAATGCTGGGTACCCAGAAAGCCTTCAGCTTCTGAAATGAGTTTGATCGAGGCAGAATCTGGCTTAATGTTTGGGAAAGGAGAAGGGACTCTGCACAGTGTGAACAAGGGTCTTCAAATCTATCAGGGTACAGAGAGACTATTTTGGGAACAGTCTCAGCCCATTCACATCTATGGCTGTGTCTAAATATTAAAAGAGCAAGAAACTCACTTTGGAAGAAACTGTTGGTGAAATACAATATCTGATCAACTTCATCTTAGCTCAAGGCAGAGGTAGGACCCTGAGCTGAATAACAGTGTCAGTGCCACATGAACGCTGACATGTTCATTCTCATCTTTAAGGAGTTGTTATCCCGACTTCAGCTTACAGAGACATGAGAGGCAGGGAGAATAAGTGATTTGCCCAAGGTCACAGTCAAAATTTATGGCATGGATAGGAACTCAATTCTGATCTATTGAAAAGAAGTTCTGCATCTGAACTGCAAGATGACCCTTTCTTCATTTTATGGACAGATAGTTAGAGGACTTACCAATATGAAAATAGTTTAATAATCCTGGAAAACATGCCACAAGTCCATAGCTGTTATATATAAATACCTCTCAGATATCACTGCACATCCCAATCTGTCCTCCATTCCTTTTGCTGACTCAGGAAGGTGTCACATAAAATTAGACTGAGAAGTTAACACATTAAGCATTTATTGATCTCAATAAGTTACAGTCAAATATGACCAATGTCTTAATGAAGAGAAATAAAAGGTCATCTACAAGGCTCATACAGTAACTGAGATGTAATACAAAATATTAGTTATTTATTACAACAGAATAAAGTAGTATTAAAGTCTTTAACTCTTACAATACCAAACAACTAGAGTCAAGATCCAAGATTATCCTAACTTTATCTGATCTGCTTGTAAGACATCCCAAATAACTAGTACATGCTCTGCTATCACTATAATACCCTTTGCCTAAAGTCACTTACTTCTAACAAAAGTTATTTCAGTTCTAAACTAGTAACATTAAACAGACAGTAGTCACTGCTTTCTCCTTTCCTTAGACACGGTATCAAACAAGAGACTAAAATTAGCTTTATAAAATGAAGGGGTTTTGGTTTTTTTTTTGTTTTTAATGGAAAGCCTTTCTTCACTTTGGATCCCCAGGAAGCCTACCCTTGCCCTCTCTGCACACATTAGCAAAGAAGAAAAGCCCCAAACTCTGCAGGTGAAATCTTTACTTTCCTCAAGGTGATGGCAAAATATTGATCAATTTAAGGCTGTAGTTTCATTCCTGGCACTTAGTGAGAAAAAAGATAAAAGCAGCCCATAACAAAGATCTCTGTCTTACAAGTCCCAGTCTCTGCTGTCTCCATTTGGATGGTCATCTACTGAAGCTACATGTTTTTGGCAGCAGCTTTGTGTGGCTGAGAGCAAAAAGCATCTCTTGCTACAGACATGGAAACTCCTATTAGTCCTTAGATGTCCTTGCTCTCATCTAGCAAAAACTTCGGAGCTAGGAGTCATGTGGTACTTACTGACTTGCAAACCCTTGAAGAGAGAAAGCCTGGGGCTAAGGCAGGACAATTCCTCTTCAGCCCCTGAGCCTTAACGGAAAGGCAGATCAATTTCTCTTTTACAAATACTCAATTTAGTTCAGAGGAGACATGGCCTAAAGGGCATTCTGATGACACTCAGTTTTACATTTCTACCTCAGAAAGCTTGACAAATGTGTTTGATCACCTGAGGAAACCTGTTGGTGAGGAACTGGATGAGAATGATGTTACACAAGGGTAACTGAATATTTGGGCAAGCGTAAAAAGGACATGAGAAAACCAACATTGTTTTATACTGTCACAGCTGCAGTCAGTCTTCTGCAAGTTCTCCTAGTGCTGAGAATTCAGGTCTTGATCCTCAGAGCCAGAGCTTTCAGTGAGAATTAGGGACCTGCTTGCCTTTTGGAGAGCTCATTCTCTCCTGTCATGTCCAAAATGGATTCTTCCCTGGAGGCCCTCATTACATGCCACAAAGTTTCCCTAACAAGGGCACCTTGGGGACATCAGTAGTGAAGGTGTCTTGGTGTCCTTTAAGGTTCCTCTTGGCAACCCTTGCCCTGCCTGTTCATTAACATTTGCTATAACACCATCAAACCCTGTGGATCTTCTTGACTGGATGCCCCAGTTAAATCCTTCCAGATTTCCATTTCCCTCAACCCTAAAGAAAGCAGGTGAGTGATGAACACTTTGCCATTCCTGCTGACAGTGGAGATGTTGGAGCAAATGAAAGATATCTTTGCAGCAACCAGGTTGTTTAAACTTTAATAAACCTTTTGCCTCAGGTCTGCCCCTTGACTGACCCCATCAGCAGAAGCCAGGCAGAGGAGACTCAGCTGGTGTCACTGCCGTCATGCAGGTGGACCTCGGTCCCTCACTGGGCTCTACCATGCAAAGCTACTGCTCAGGTGAAACTCCCACTGCAGCGCATCAGCAGGACTCTGCAAGGACCACAGTCACATTGACAAGCATCCAAAAAGAATAAAACAAAGAAATGTAAAAAAAAAAAAAGATATTAATAGATGAATGGGAAACAAGTTGAAATGCCTTCCTTCACACCAGTGCATCATTGTATTTCATTTCAGCAAAGCTGTTTTGGGCTCAGAGCACCATCATTGAGAACAGACCTTGGTCTTGTCTGGCAAATAATGGGAACAGAAAAAAACATTAACCTTTCAGGGCAGCCTTCTGTCCTAGAGGCCATGAAATGTCATTATTATTGGATTACTAAATACCAAATTAAGTCTAAACTCCTAAATCTATTGTAGCATTTATGTTAAACAAAACATCTTCTTTTGTAAGGTAACGTCTGTAGACACAGAGAAACTTTTAGATTCCAAAAGTTCCTCAGCAAAAGACACCTGGCAAGAAAAACTTGCTGACAAAGGAGAATATTCTTCAAACTACCCTAAAAATCCTGTGATGAGTAGAAAAGTTTAAGACAGACATTTGGAAATGCAGCCATCTGGGCAGTGGGAGAGAGCCATAGGGAAATGAGAACATGAATCTGACAAAAGCCTTTCTTGCCCCCAGCCCCTCTTGCTTTGAAATTGCACTTTGTATTATTTATTTCTGCCAAGCTGAAGTCAGATTACTGCCACTTTTTAGTACACCTGGTGCTGACAACTGTCAGTATCTCATTGATTCTTGCAATAGTTTATGGTTTATCTCTGGAAATTTACCTCTGGAAAAAAAGTGACTCAGTGCCAATCTCAGCTTCTTTTTTTTAAGAGAAAAAAAGGCAGCCATAAGGTCCAACCCTAATGGTCACTGGGAAATTTGAAAATGTAACACAAATGCCTCCTTACTAGTAGGCTCAGGGATCAGGTAGTAAATATAATAAAACTAAGCTTTTGTTGAATCTTACGAGTTTCAAGCCAGGCTCATATTATTTGGAGCTTGAGCATAACCTTTGAATACTTTGGGATAGGCAATAATGAAGTCTTCTTGTCTTCTTTGACAAAAGGTGGTGCCCTTCCGTCCTGTTGGTTCTTCTGAGGGCAATTTCTCTTCCAAGCTGTCAGGCTATCAGGCATTTAATGCAACATCAGGCATTTAATGCAACAATTACATTAAAAAGAACCAGGAAAGTTCAGGAAATTGCACTGGAGATATACACTTCTTCTGATTTCATTTCTCCTCTCTTCTTGTAGTTTCATTCTTCTGGTAGTCACATAGCTCTGTTACACACAAAGCCAGACCGGGATAATGGCTGGTTCTGCTTGTGGTGGGTGAGGTTGTCCTCATTTCATTATTTCTATCCCTGCTCCCACGCTTTGCACCTGTGTAGGTCCCTACTCCAGGGCTGTGTAACATTTTCCTTTTGGGAGTGTTTTGAATGCCTCTGAAAAAAGCATCTAAACTATTTTGGGAACCTTCCTGATAGAACAACAGATGATTTAGCCAATATTGGACTCACCATCTTAGAATTAGGACTGGGAGAGTCTGACATTTATCTTTATTTAAAATTGACAACTATGATCCTGGATACTCAAGTTTAAATTTATTGCAGCTTTTTTTTTTTTTTTTTTTTTTTCAATTTCATGTTTGAATGACACATATTTACCAAAATTAGAATTTATCTGACCAAGTAATGGCAGAGTTAGTCACAAACTTTCTGAGAGGAACTGATGAATTCCTGGCATGCACGGACACCATGGGCACAGGCAGACCACTTATAGGCAGCTCAGGAATTGATTGCCTTCAGGAAATGATGCCTGATCATTTTTCCAGTAATGAAGTGCACCTTTTCCTTTATTTTCTGTTGCACTTTCTGCCATGGAGATATTAAACGTAATTTTCCTTTTTGATAGTTGCATCAAATTGTATTCATTAGCACTTTGTATAATTCAGTGTCTTTCAACATTTGGGTTGGAACTCCTTTCCAAAATACTTTTCCTCCAGTTCTGAAGACATTTCCATCTTTATGCTGTGTCAAATTCTGACTTCAAGGTTGTACAGAAGCTGCTCATTAGTTTCTTTAACGCTTTCTGTTATATGGAGGACTCTCCCTTTTCATTTGCAAATGTACCTGGAAAATCATAAACTGAGCAACTTCTTGATTTACCAGTGATGATGCTGTCCATTAACTGTAACTATGAGGAGAGTGACAGCCTCCTGATTTCTTGTGAAAAATACAATTATTTTTGGTAATAAAAAGTTGAAAGCAAAGTCTTATCCCATTATAACTTTTATTTTTATAATCTCTGAGCAGATGTTCAAGCTTCCTCGCTTTTTATATGTGTTAGCTGATTCCTCTGAAGTAAGAAAAACAGTAAGTCACCTTGTCGTGTATGCATCCTGCTGACTACAATCAGAAAAACCATCACTACAGTGGGGAATATACAAATCCTTTGTGGCAACATCATTCCCCAAACATCAAAACAGGAACTCTGTGTTGCCTTAACAGTCCTAGACTACATCAATGAGAAATACAACAAACATGCAGCAGGGGAAGATGCTCTTGAACCAGGTATTTTGCAGGGTCCTATGCTCTGGGATGTTTTATTCCCATGCTGTGAGACTGACCAATTAGGCAATTTAATAGTACAAGGCTCTGAGTACAAGAAAAAGCAGTTCAAGATAAGACTCTCAAGAGCACAAGTATGCACTGGGGAGAAGAAAAAGGACACATTTCCTACCAAAATGTAACTTTAAAATAAGCTCTGGGCTTGTTTGTTGTGTTTTTTGGTTTTTTTTTTGTTGTGGTTTTTTTTTTTTTTTTATCAAAGAATGCAATGAAAGACATAAGTGTACTAACTGACTATGGCTGATTAAAATGTAAACCCTCTGAGCCTGTTTGCATGTCCCAGGTTGTAGAGATGTGGTAGAAAGGTGGTGTTCATGGCATTCCTTTACTAAGGAATTCCCAGCTATTAAAGGATTCACAGCCACTTCAGAAGCTAAACCTTGCCATGGGATAGATATGACATAGTTACCTCCATGTCAGCTCAGTTCAGGCATCATACCTCAGTTCATGCCTGCTTCATCTTGCTTTACGTATATAACTTAATAGTTTTATACATACAGATGTATGTGGGGGTGGGAATTTTGCACATACAGGAAAAGATGAAAGCAAACATACTATTTCCCAGTTTAAAACATGCTTTTTAAAACTGCTTTGATGCAAACTAAGGAAAACTCAGGAGAGTTAGCATTCACAGCACTATTTCGCTGGTATTTACTGAGAAATCAGACCTAATACAGACAACGTGATGCACTCTTGCTAACTGTGGTCAACCGGAGTAAATAAAATCATGTTCAGCTCTTTCAAAATGTATTCCTTGATAAGGGATTGTGTCAAAGCAGCTACACAAGCATAAGAAGGAAATCAGAATGACCAAAAATGCAAATCAAAACAGACAATCAAAAAAAAAAGTAAACCCAAGAATTTATTTCATCTTCATGCAAGGGTAGCCTGTCTCCATGGCACTTGAGCTGCTAGAAATCCCTACTGCAGTGGGAAGGTTATTGCACATGCAGGATGTCAAGCTGACAGTGTGGTCTTGATGCAGAGGCTCTGGTAATCATCAAAGCAACAGTGATGGATGGACTGTTGACTACAGATGACAGCAAGAAAATAACGAGAAGATATGGCAGAAAGCAGCAATCAATGTTTACACTGACGGAATCTGCAGAAGTGAAGATGCCTCATTCCCATGTGTCATGAATAAACAGGAATGAGGCTGGTCATTCCATGGGACATGTTAATATTGAGTGCTTATGTACTGCCTTAAACCTACATACACACACTTTGTGTAAATATATGCCAGCATAAATCAGATGAACTTTGTATTGCTGTTTTAAAGGTTTTTGAGTGTGGATTTCATTTCCTGAAAAAAAAAAACCAAAAACCAAAAAACCCAGGCTTTGAGGGAAAGCAGATGTTCTACACGAATGTTTCTGTTGTACTAGAACACTATTCTTGTTAAAAAAGGAGAAACACCAGAAAGAATCTTCTCAGGAGTCCTGCACAAATTAAGGCAGGGAAAAATTATTATCACGCAGATGCATTTTTTGTAATGCACAGGGAAACAACTTGATGAAAACATACATGTTTGCATAGAGGAGAGATGCAATAGATGTAAAGTAAGTCTATATCCACTTATTTTTCCGTGTTTTCCAATTATTTCATATGTATTATTACTTGTAACACCAGAATGAGAACAGCTCTGGAGGTATTGTATCTGCATCATAACCCTGGAGTTTGGTTAGAACTCTTGTGCAATTTTTTCAAAAGTTTGAGTGCAGAGGAACATACAGCTAGACAAATTTTCCTTACACCAGCACGTTATATTTTTTCTCCACTGCATTGCAGTATAACAACTGCTTTGGTTGGCAGAATGACATTTCATTACCTAGACATATGGGAATTGATTTAAAAAATAGCTAAAGAATGAAAGTATCCAATTAATAGTAATAGCTGAGCATTAATTCCCATTGACAGAAATTTTTTACTAAGTAGTGTAAGTATGAACTGCATATAAATCCATGAAGACCACCTGCCTAATCTAATCATATGAAGGAGTTTCTGACCTACTCTTTTTTATTACTAACTTGGGATTTAGAATTTTTGTTCTACCTCTAAATAGAAAATGACATTTCTTGTCATGATGCAACATGCCTGTTGAAAATGCAGAAGCAGCACAGGTCTCTGACAACCAGATTGCAGGAGTTTCCACTTTTCTGTGTAAAATCTTGAGAAGAAGGGCTCCATCTCAGGGAACTCAGTTAAAGGGAGCAGGGCGATCCGCATTTCAGGTGTTTTGAAGGGTAGGGAAGAGGAAATTATTTCCCTAGCTAAAGCAAATCCTCTCTTTTCAAATGTATCTAAGGGGCTGGGAAAGTAAAGATAATATTTAAAAAGGAAATAGATCTTTTGCAGAAGCAGGAGGAAACAGGTCTTTTGTAGGAAGAAAAGAATTGGACAAAATTATTAACAACTGAAAAATCATTTTCTGCACATCTGCCATGAATTTGCATAAAACTATCTTAACTAGTGTTCAAATCAAAGCCAGTTCAAATAAACAGAAAAGTCCCTGATTGAATTAATTATAAATTTCAGAGACAAGAAAGGTTAAGCAGCAAGCATTTGCAGGTTTACTTTGCAAGAATATTGTAGCTTACACCATAGTGCGGTGAAAAATATTTTATTCATGCACAGTTTTGTTATAATAATTGCCAAAATTGTTCAGTATCGTTTTAGTTATTAAGGCACTAATGAACCTTAAAATGCACACCAAGTCCCAGTGATGTTATAGATTTACTTTCAGGATTAGGAGTGAAAGCCTTCTGTATGTTTGCTTTTCCCAAGGTAGAAATGTTAATACTTTAAGGAAGAATTCATATAACTTGACTTTATCTAAAACTAAGGTATCTAGTCTAAGCTAGTCACTTCAGTGACATATAAAACCAATGGAAATGGAAATCCGAGAAGTGATTCATAAGTAAATGAAAATCTAAGAACAGGGATAGGCAAACACACCACCTAGTCCTGTACTTTGTCTCCAGAAGTGGTCAGCATAAGATGCCAAGTAGAAAGTACCACAACAGCTCAAGCAAATGGTTAAAGTTTCCCACAATAGTGCTCAAACGCTGCAGCCAGCGGGCTGTGGGGCTTCCAAGGCCAGCAGCACCATCTCATCCCTCTCCTCTGATGACAGGGGTCCAAGAAGCAGAGCACTGCTCAGCCTCCTCCAGCACTTCTCTCTTGCCACTGCTCATGGGAAGAACACAGCTGCCGAAATGCCTCATTTGTACATGATGCCATCAGTTGTGGTGATTGTCCGTGCCCAGCCGCTTCTCACCGGGCAGTGTCCACACAGCTGAGGAGCTGCTTTTACAAAGACAGGGCAATTACTAATTCCGCTAACTCAAAATACAACCGCACCACAAATCCTTCGAGCGCATTGCCTGAAGGGCAGTCACCATACCCACCATCGATCCTGCAGCAAACTAAGAGAAGCCATTCCAAAAGGCCATTAATCCCCGAGCGTGGCACAGCAGGTGTTCAAGCTAGTTAATGCACAGCTAGCACAAGAAGTTGCCCAGCAGACCTTTACTGCAGCTGCGGGTCTGCTCCCCAGTCTGTCATCACTGAATTGGCATATTATTTATAAATCATTGACCAACGATACATATCTTATTTTAGGATGATCAGAGTGGCTTGTTATTTTTCTCTTGTGCCTCTTGCACAAATGAGTCTCAGTCTGCAGACACAATACCTACAATATTGTATATCCATATACATGCAAAATATGTCGTAGGAGAATCAACAGGAAGGTGCCGGATTCCACTAGATTCATCCAGACACCTGAGTCTCCTGGGATGTCCACAGAGGGCTGTTGTGAACTGACTATATATATAACTTTATAATTAATTCTCCTTTATTCTGACAGAAAGTTGAAGTTTTTAGCAAATCATTCAGGGTAAATAACAAGCAGATCTGTTGTTGTGTTACTAAAGTATAGATGAAAATAACCATCTTTCAAATTGTAGTTATTTTTAAAGGTATTTCCTAATATGGCTGGCTGTTGTATGAATCATGACCTGATCCTGGTAACTTGGCAACTGCATTAGTTATTTTATATCTGGCAGCTGGCACTGATTGAAGAGATTGAACAGATCTTGTCTATAACCAATCTTACTTTCTAATGCTGTTCTAATTGCCACACATGTGGAGTCTATTGCTCCCATCACTGTCGGAAATCTAGCAATTGCAAGGACTTTATACATTCCTTGTTGCTGATGTTGTGAGTTTTGGAGGAAAACTACCATGAAACAAGGATTTGTTCTGTTAAGAAGCACATCTATGAACTATCTGTTCAAGGTACTGGGAAACAGGAGGATGTGCAAGTCTGGTAATGTTCCCAATTTGTGATTTAGGAGGAGTGGAAGTTTAAAAAGAGAAAATGAGCAAAAGGAAGAAAAAAGAAAGAAAACAGTTGATCTTTCCCCAGTCCCAGGCAAAGCATTGCCTCTGTCTCCAAACCACTCTCAAACCATTTTTTAGGCTATCACCGGGAGAAAGAATTATTTGTCGAACACAGATCTGAAAAATCTCAGATTCACTTGTTTCTCTTTTAAATGATGAAGGCAGTACAGTGGATATTAACTGCCTGTAGCTAAGAATCAGGCTGGAAGGAAAAGAAGCAGCAACAAAATAAGAAAAGCTTAATGTTTCAGGAAACATGCAAGGTTAAATATCCTATTAACTATCAGAGCAAACAGCAGTCCTGCAATTAGCATTTAATCAGATCTGAGGAAAGGATTCAAATGTATTGACTTTATGATCCCCTCTACTAATTAGCTGGTTCTATCTATGAAATAGAAATATTTTCTTATTAAAATCAAAATTATGTCTACTAACATTAGATGTGATCTAATATTAGAGAAAATCTAATTATTATCTAAATAATATCTACATAATCTCCTGGAAGAAAGTTAGAAAGATTAAATACTGTTATATCCACTCTGGAGATAATATAACTGAATATAAACAAAGAAGAAAAAAACCCCAAACATTTAGACAGAGTACATCTGGACACAGTGCAGCGTATGTCTTTCCCCTTCTCTGACTCTAAATGCTGAGATGTGCTGTATTTTTTCAAATAACTCAATCTGCACTGGCTATGTCTATACTGCTAAATTAAACTGTGCCAAAAGTCCTGGGAATGACAACTCATTCACTTACATATGTAAACTCTTATAAAAAACTCTGGTGTGATTTTTGCCCCAAGCCAGTTAGTTCCCTCCTAAATATTTCCCAGGCAAGGTTCAAAAGTTGGCATGGCCAAGCATTCATTCCCATGGGCATTCTGCACATGGTAACCTGTTTTGGGACTGATGGATGCAGTCCATGGCACACCAGTTGGCCTCAGTGCTGGAGAACAGTCCTGGACATGTTTCATTTACCTGTATGGTCACAGACTCCTCAGGGAAACATAGTTCTCTAAAAATAATACAAACTGTAAATTTGGTTGATAGCAATAAGCAGTTTCAGGATCTTCTCACTCATTGTGGAAGCTACAGACACAGCAGGGTGACAGAAAGGACTGAATTGTACTGGATCCCAATTTTAAATCTTGTTGAAAGCAAATGCGCCTATTTTTCTAAATGCCTTTTTTGTAACACTGCAGTTTTACATGGATAATTACATTTGCAGCACAAAAAGTGCTATCAAAGAGCTAGCCACTTTTTCCCCATCCAGAATCCTTGCTTCTTTCTGCCCAATAGCATTTGAATCAGACGGTAAAGACAGGTATTTTTCTGTTGCCAAATACAATCAATTCTAAGTCTAGACCTGCATTTATTTTATGACATGGAGAAAATTTATTAATTTCCCCTTAATCTCTGCTTCTGGAAATGTATCTCTTCTTAAATTAAAGTGTCTAAAATTTGCTAGTACCATTTGATTTATTCCTCTGGAATGAGAAGGGCTACCTTCTGATACATTTTTAGATCTGACCACCACTGTAAGTGTTCAGTGAATAAAAAATCTCTGCAGAATGTGTAGAGAAAAGTAATAGGAATGTTTTGACTGGTGTGAATAGAGAATGAATTGAAATATCTGACCATGTTTGAAGACACCTAGAGATTAGCAGCTCATCACAATCCTAGAATTCAGTGAAGTGCAGTTTCTCAGGACACCCAGGTTAGAGGCAAAGGACAGTGAATCTTGACAACTATTGGAAGGGGGATGGGTTTGAGAGATTAAGCACCATCAGGCCCAAAGGAGTACAGAAAGATATGTGCAGAAATCAGCACATGGTTCCCAAACCAGGAGACAAGATGAGAACTCGATAGATGGTGTCCTGCCCTCCACTAGAAACCCTATACCGACCACCCGAACTGAGGCATCTTTGATGTTGGACAGCCTGCCTGTGTATATACATCCCGACGCTTGTCTGTGGGAATGTGAGAGCACATAACTGAAATAGGTATTGTTTGAAAGTAAATCACTTTCCAGTCCCATTTTGAGGGAGCAGCAAGAGCAGGGCAGCTCTGTGAGGGAGGATGAGCCACACATAGGCAGTAGAAGACCAAAGTAGCTGTGCTATGGACAGTGGACAATGTATATTGGTCTTAGCTTTGCATATCTAAATAAGAACGCTATGTTTTGATGTAGATGATAGTTTGACTATCAAAGATCCTATCTGTTATGTGAGACAAACATCTGCATGCCTTTGTTTGAAATGTTAAATATTAATGCTGCCATTCAATGGACACTTTATTGTGTGACAAATCCAGAAGATCTACTCATTGTAAGCAAGACATCTTCTCTGGACACCTCATATTCATTTGAAAAAAGTGTAAATTCACTGAGTTTAGATGCCTAAAAGAATCCCCAGAATATTTATCAAGCTAAGCCTTGAACAAAGACCATCAGTTCTAAGATGAAAACTTATTAAAAATGCCAACAAAACCCCAATCTCCCATAAAATAAGTAAGGTGGAGATTAAGCAGCAAGCTATTATTACAGAAAAAGTAGAAGTAAAATATATCCCATTTCTTTTCAATTCTATTATCTATTTTAGAACTTGTATTCCCAATTTAACACATGTAGAAAATAAATTCAGCAATATACAGGGAAATGAACGAAGAAAATAAATCTTAATCAGAACTACAGTAAAAAGAATGGACAAGGAACTGGAGGCTTTAGAAATTAGTCAAGACAAAATCATATACTGAAGTGTGTGAATGTATGCTTATATACATCAACAGTCTGAGTGTGGGTGGCGAGTGTGCCTATTGTAAACATGCATGGATAAACAATATGTAAAGCAAAATAGATTAAATAGGCACAAGACATCTCTGCAAACAAAACTGCCAGCTACTGTAAAAGGCTTCAGTACAGGAATAACTCATTAAAAATCCTGCCCAGAAAGATAAGGAGGGGGAAGAGGAAAAAAAAGTATTCCTGGAAAGAAATACTAGCAGCAATATGCAAGATTTCATCAGATATTAACACGGCATTTGACACATGAGGAACTGTTAATATTAAAGTGCAATACTGAATTACATTTTTCCTTCTGATTTGTTTTAGGAAAACAATGTTTTCTTCTTTTTCCTTTCCCTAGAAACCATTCTCTTGTCCAAATTATTTGTATGGTTCTTATTTAAATTTGGTGATTTGAGTTAGGGCCATAATTAGAATTATTCCTTGCCTAAGGTTTCAAGGAAGTGGCAAGGTAATTCATTCTGAACATGAGCTCTGTAGAGTTCATTTCAATTTATTACTCATTTTAAGTGAACTAATCTAAATTAAAATCTCCTTGAATCAATACCTCATTTTTATCATGGAGTATTCTGACTATATCATACAAATCATTCAACTGCTCCTGTATGTGGCAAAGCTAAAACAGCTTTGTGGTGAAGATGGACTTCTTTTCTACCAAATGGACTTATACACAAATGCCACATAAGGTAACTGGCATTACAGCAAAACTCTCCCCAAGCTGTACACCTCTCAGAACATCAGCTCTTTGAATGTTCAACAGCCAGCATACTCTAAACATTTATCTTTGCATCATTATAAGATTATCTAAGTAAAATAGTAGTAAAATACTAACAAGGTGCAGGAATTTATACCTGACATATACCTGACATGGAAAAGAATTAATTTTTTTACCCTTTCAACTTTCCATTTTAGTTACCCAAATGAATAGCCAGTTCTTGTTGCTTATAATGAACATCATTGTATTCATTTTGTGACTGATTCTAATGCCTTTGTTGTTGTGGGGATGGAGTGAAAGAATTTTCTGAACAGATTTTGTTCTAATGTTGCATCTTTATGTGAAGGTAATGACAGTTAGAAAGTAAGGGATGGCAGGTTTGCTCTCCTGACAAAGGCCATAAAAACTTTTAGAAGACTTATTCAGTCGTGCCGTGTTCTTTTCATTATTCTTTTATGTTCTGCTTGTATTACATAGTCTACAGTCAATTCATAAAATACAATAAAAAAATCCTGTTTTATACACACACAAATTGCATGGTTGCATAATATAGGTGCTGCAGATACTTTATTTCTAGAATCCCAAATATCCCTACATATTTATTTCACTTTTTTTCTTTTTTTTCTTGGCTTTCTCAGCTACGCTTATGATTTTTCAAGTGCAAGAGATATGAAAAAGTATTTCAAAATGCCCTCATTCAGCAAAGCACTTCAGCATGTACCTACCTTTAATCATATGAATGGGTCCCTTGAAGTCTTTTGGACTTATAAGCTACAATATCTCACTGCTTTCCATCTCAGTGCTGTGGAGAACTGAATACTCTGTGTACCAGCAGCACTCCCCAGCACATGCTCAATCTTAGCCAAGGGTAGTTCTGCTTTAATCCCTAAAATTGAGCACATACTTGGAGAGCTGAGAGGAACCAGTGACTGACTCTACAGCTACATTACTGCAATGAAGCTTTCTTTCCATGTCTGGGTATGCCTTAGTGAAGTCCCAGTGCCCTGGGGAAAAGTCAGTCACATCCTTTCTCCCATCTCATAAACCCCAAGAGGTGTTTTCTGACTGATTAGAGGACAAGAAACCCAGCACACATCAGAAGATAAAACTGGCCACATCACTGAGTGCTAATCACGTTACTGTCAGAAAATTTATAAATCTTAAAACCAAAAAGAGTCTATGAGATATGGCATGAGAGGCATGAGATTACAGAGATGCACATGGATTGGGTATAAAATACATGAGCAATTTAGCCCTGAAGAGGGTCTCACAATATGCAGGAGCATTCAAGGCCTCATTTTCTAAAATGCCTGTGCGTAGCCCTGGGTCGGGGTTCTTTGAAGAATCACTGCTATGCGGTCATGCTTGTGCCCTTAGATCTGGAAAAACAGTGCATTGTAAATAGACATGTGGTTGTGTGGTCACATTTCAAAATCAGTTACTTCAAAATAAATCAAAATAAATCATCTAAAGATTTAAGAATGTGCCATTAATGTCCATGAAAGTGTCTTCCCTCAGAAAAACTATTGCACTATTTAGCTCTTAAAGTATCATGTACAAAGCCTACTCTTTTATATCAACTGACTCAATTTTGAGTTCTTCCCTTTAAGTAGAGGAATGGACTGTATAAATCTAAACTATGCCGTAGTGTTGGAGTGTATATAAGTCTTTATATTCTGTGGTTCACTGGTTCTCTTTCTTTCTCAAGAGCACATGGGTATGCTATAAAAGAGAGACACTACTCACAGCTTTGTGGAGCTTGTTTTGAAAGAAAACATCAATCTCTTGAAGTGACATCTTTTACAAGAACAAATCTGGATCTTCCAACACCTTCTTCCAGCTTTACAACTGTTCTTCCATACTGCCAACCTCCTCTACCTCCTTTAGGGGAGAAAGTCTACTGGAGCTCAAAATAGAAGCATTTCTACCAGGTTTCTAAAATGCAGCTCCCCTGTATAATTGCCGTTGCCCCTAACAACTCTTAAAAAAGTGACAAGTGACAACACTTAGCTGCCAATCAAGCTATATTTAAAATTTGAGAGGACAAAACTTGAGAAATGTATGATAAACACTCTGTGTTGGTCCATGGATACAGGTAAGAAGAAAGACAGTGGTAGGTCTATTCCAGCTCTAATTGATATGCTGTAACTAGGGGATTAAAATAAAGTGAAATTAGTACATCTCTGACACAGCCACTTTTTGACAGAGACTAGAATGAACCACACTGTGGACTCTACTCTGCTTATCTCTGCATTGGCATTAAACTCAAAAGATCAAAACTATTTCAGACATAACACCTTTAATATAGGAATAGTGAATAAGCTTATACAAAGAGAGCACATAGTTCTTCTGATAGTTATGCTTGTTCTCTCAGCCTCTGCTTGAAATTCCTAATGCTGAAATTCCCAATTCCTAAATGTTTCAGTAAAAACACAGAGAAAGAAAAATAAGATCCTGAAAGTTCTGGTGAGATAAGGAAAGGTGAAGAGATATCACATTGTTCACTCTGCATCAGCCTTTCATTCAGAAGATATTTGCCTTGCTGGGAGTAAGGGGGAGAAGGTCAGATCTTTAGTAGATAAATCTACTTGAAATTAGCTAGGCTGAGGATTAGTGAATATAGCATATCAGGCACATTGTCACCAAGACCAGAATTCATAGGCATATAGGTATGTATTTTTTAATATAAGATAAAAATGCGTCTTTAGGCAGATATCGGATTCAAACTGTAACGGTGAATTCACTCTTCTGAGAGAGAAGCCTGGCCTAGATTTCTTTCCCCATAAATAAAGTTGCATGAAATAGAATTAAACCTGTTGAGAAACAGCAAAAGTGTAAGCTTTCATAACACATAAACCTTTGCCTGCAGTATTACAACTAAATCCTCTGAACAGCAGCTGATGAAATGGACTTCAATTTCTGGCTGTGTTTCCATGACACACATATTTACTTTTTTTTATAAGTCCTCAAAAGCTCTTGGAGGATCTGATATGAAAAAATAATGTATACCAAAGCAATGCATTAAGGAAAGCTGTTCTCCTACATGGAGAATCTACAAACAGGCTGGGAAGGGTCTTGATTAAGTTCAGAAAGTAGCTCTTGAAGGAATGGCAACTTAGATTACTGGAAAAGCAAGTTTAAAAGCATTTCTGGTCCTGTTTATTTGAATGAATTCTGGCTTCCCTCTTTGGGAACAGAAAAGTTTGAAGGTCTCTCTATCTCTGTGGAAACCACCTTCACTCTCCTTTCCAAATGCAGTATCGAAAGCTGTCACACAGTAGGAAGGAAAGTGCTTTACAAAGTAAGAAACCATTTCTCTCTCATCTGGCCTGAGGTAAAAAGAAATGTCAATATACATGTAACTGCTAGCTGAACCTTGAAAGGCTGGGAGCTCTGGTTTGGCAGCAGAATTACTCTAGTTCAAAGAAGCAAATATGTTGTGGCCTTATTCCTTTAGGCAGACCTATTTATCAACGTTAGTGATAGGATCCCACAGAGAAACTGGGCAGATGTTCAAGAATCAGAGAGGCATTAACCATATCGTCTTGTGTGAAACAGTGGCTTCTGAGGAGCAGTAGATAGGGATCAATTGTCTTACCCTAAATCTTCTGAGACCCTCCTCATTCCAAATTGACCACTAAATATTCCTCTTTGCCTTCTTTGTTCATTAAAAGAGTATTAATTACTCTTTTAAAATCATCACAGAACACAATAGATGTTACTGTTGGAGCTTTGGGTTTATTCTACTGATGTTAGAGCAAAGTTCTGAAACAAAACACTTGATGTTCTGCTTGGTCTGGGAACAAAATCAGCGAGCAACCCAAAACCTGTGATCTGAGCCTACCTTGGGTATGAGATTTCATCTACATCAAGGACAGAGCAAGGTTATCATATCCATGTGGGTATGAAGGTGAAGCTAAACCTTGAACTTGGATTTTGGATGCTGAAGTTGAAAAGGATTCCCATAAGAGGCTTCAGCTCTCTTCTTAAAAATAAAAATTACTAAGGGTGTAAATGTCAAGAAATTTCAGGCAAGCCTAAAACTGGTAATACCCTTTGAAAATTTGAAAATTACACCTCCTGCATCAGGGTGGCACCAGAAAGCCAAGGCGCTTGCCAGCTGCTCCATTCCTGTCAGTGACACCAGTCCCAGGGCTCATACTTGTGCCACATCAGCTCTTTTGACAAGAGTGGCCCAGCCAGGCCAGCAAACCTGTCCAATGTAGGACAAAGCCACACGGAAAGTTCAGATGTATGGTTTGTGGCTGGGCTTCCTTCTAGTCAAAATATGTAAACCCCACTTCAGTGGATTCCAGTCTCAGATCAAGAATCAACAAACAGCCTGAAACTTTGTCTGACACCAAATCCTAAAGCAGACACTTTAAGTTTTTCTATCACTGCTTTATGTATGTCACCATTGTTGATGCTTATTACGTTATTTTTATAAGGTTGTAGGCAAGGTATGTATTTTAACTGGATGAATCATGTCAGGCATCTAAAGATATATACTCTTTTCCTTCACCCATCATTCAGTACACATCACAAATCAGCATCCCAAGTAATTGCAGCCAGACTTAATTTCTTACACAAAGTGTCACAAGTAAAGAACAACATTGCCATTTATTTGATGATCACTCACTGATTGCTTTGTTATTGACAATTTACTCCACAGATTATTTGGGACTGTATTTATGTAAGTGAAATTGCTCAGGGACTGAGATAAAATTTTCAAAATCTGAAATGCTTAAGGAATTGAAAATGAAGATAGAGAAGATATAAAAACACATTGTTTGTCCTTGAGATACAGACAGGATGTGCAAATGACTGACTCAATGCACGTCTTTCCTGTCTCTCACCTTCCTAAAGTAAGATTTAAGTGGGATTGACATGAATATAAATCTGGTTCTGGTTCTCAGCTCTTACACGATTTAGAGGATATGTGTAGAGAATGAACACAGATATTCAGGTGATCCTGACTATAATTCTGCATAGAAGATGGCCCTATTTTCAATCAAGATGTTGTAGATGTGGGATTATTCTCCTCAGACAAAGACAGGAATGGATCCAACAACTTTAGACCAAGTGGCCTGAGCATGGGCTCTCCAATGAACAGAAAGAATTACTGTTCTTCCTTCTGTCATGTTTTATATGAACAGCTGATATCCTTGTATCATCTGAGAAGGATACCCCAAGGCATTGTATTGCCCTCTCCATGGATCTGCAGGGTTCTTATGCATGAACTGAGCCCCTTACCAAATTGCACTGCTAGCGCCAAGTGTAGAAATCCCTGGAAGAAGACTTTGAGGTCCCTAAGAGACCTTACCAATGACATATCAGTAACCCTATGGCATGTGACTGCAGAGTGGGGCCTCTGAAGGTATTGAAACTTTCAGTGGCAGTTGAGTGGGAATTGGGTGTCCAGCTCTTTTGCAGCTGAAACGTCTGTTGCAATTTCCTCATAACAATTCTTCTTCCACACCAGTAGTTTCTCCCCTTTTACGGTAAGGACTCAGGAAATGGCTGTACCCATAATTCTCTAACTTTTATTGTTTCCTAGGTTGCCACCCAAACTAATGATAAAAAAGGCAGCTACAATTTATGGTATGCCGAAGGCCCATCTGTGGGAAGCTAATTGTTTTTCCTCAGCCACTTCCATATTTATTTTCTTTTTCATCATCTCTGTAACTGCATTTGAACCAGAGGCCACAGCAATCATGGCAACCACCCACACTGACAGCACATGCTTTTATTTTTCTTGGCAACAATTATTTATCCAGCTTGTCAAGTTGCTGATGACATTGAAATAGCATCTGTTTCACACTGTCTGCATCACTTAATGCAAAAAGACACAGTTCTCTGGCCCACTTTATTGATTCTTGTGATGTTTCCCTCTATTTAAGTTTTCTTTTCTTGGCACCTTTTCTTTTTCTTGGCCTTGGCTTGTTAACTGTATCCTTGTTCGTTTTATTAGTTTATTTGCTGCTGCTAAGTAACAATTCCATTCTCACAGTGAGCTCTTTCTGAGGACCAGTCTTCAAATCTTTCCATCGTTCCCTGTGTTGCCTTAGAGCTCTGCAATTCAGACATACTCCCTGGAGCAAAGCTTTACTTGATCTGCAATAAATCTGTGATAAAATACAGAATCACTTGGAAAACAGTATGAGACTAGTGTGCAATAGGTAAAATAGTTGCAAAAGGAAATGGCAAGCCAGGCCTGCCTGTCACCTTGTGTTGCTCTGATGAAAGGTGTGACTCTCAGGAACATCACGGTAATCACCATCTCGTGTTCCAGCTGATGAGAGGAGAATAAGATCATGGTTTAGACACCAAAGTCCTCATCGCCCAGAGACAGTTAGGTTCAGACAGTACCGCGTAACTTGAAGCCCACCTCACTTCTAAACCCTTTAGGACACACATTTTTAATCCTTTATCCATGTTACTTGAAGGACAGTTTCAGAGAAGTGTAAGCAGCTAGGCTCCATGGTGGGCCATGTGGGTGGTGGTTCCTCTTTGTTCTGCTTTTTTCCAATGAGTTTACCTTCTTGGAGGAGAGACACTGATTCAACTCCTTCCCCGACCAACGTGGGAAGAAAAATCTTTTTCTTTCCAGAAAAATACCTCAGCACAGCTGTTGCAGAAGGGCATTGTTCTTTCCTCTGGTGAAGCTGGACTGCTTTATTAAGTATATTTATACAGAAAATATGAGTGAGTTAGTCTAGTCATAAAGGTACTCACTGTGAAGATGGTGAGGAAGGATTCCAGGACTTGGTATTTAATATAAGAAAATAGAAAGCTGGCTGTAATGCATTTGCTAGAGGATTTCGCTGAAAAAAATTGCCAGCTTACTGAATTTGACATCTTTCATCCAGTAACACCTTCTGGACCAGAAGTCTTCTATTTCAGCTATCTTTAGCTCTCTTTAGAGTAACTCTCTTTGGAGTAATACTTGCAGTTCCTGGATTTGGAATACTTACTCGTGCTGTCTAATGCAACCTCTAAAACAGAAACACGTTTCCTGAATTCCTGCTGGATCCTTTGCACAACTGGACAGTCCCAGAGGGTTCGCAAGTTTGCTGGTACTAGGACACAGAGTTGTTTGCACATATACATACATAAGGACACTGTAGATGAAATTCTGGCTTTAGATGCAAACTCAGTCACTCAAGATACATAGATGTCAAGCATGACTACAATGCATTGGTAGTACCTCTGCTTCTTTAATTGTGAACTTCTTGTTTAATTGCTCTATTGTACACGTGTGTCCTCTTACATTTCCCCCCTGTGAATTTGTCTTTCAAACCTTAATATGAAACACTTGCTTTTGGTGTTCTAAACTAATCCCTTTCCCTCCCAATGGGACCATATGCCTTAGATTGCCTTAAGACAAATGCATCTTTATTCTCTGGAGAATTGCTAGCAGTTTGATAAATTTTAAAAGAGATATTAAAGAACGGATGACTGAAGATTATAAATAAACATAAGAATTCTTGTTGAGCTGCATTGTTCTTAGGGAGCTGTATTGTATAACTACTTGACCTCAGTGCTGGTTTATGTCAATGCCTTGCAAGGTTCAATGCTGCATTCAGTATGTGCCTCGAGCATTTGGTATTTAAGCTTAATCTACCACACTATAAATCACATATGTATGTGATTCTTGGCAAATTAATGAACTTTTTATCGTGATTGAAAATAATTGAACTGTCGTTGGACTTGCTAAAAAGATACTAGCCCTACTAAATTTCAGTCAGAAGTGAGCTATATCACTTATTAGTCAATATAACTTGGTAGATTTCTGTGATTAAAACTTAACAGTCTCCTGAGCAAATTCCACCATCAGGAGTGACTCTATTCCAACCCCCTTAGGGCACATCTATGGAGGAAGGAGCAAACTGAACCATACTCCCTCTGCTAACACTCTGAAATGGCCAGATATAATCTAGCATGGGTCCAAAAGCAGCATTAGTGTGGCATCGTGCCCAAGATAATAAGTTCTGCTGACTAGGATCAGATACAGAAGTAGGCTGGTGCTGTGCCAACACTTTCCCCTCATATCCCCACTCATAGTAGTCTTCTTTCACAGGGTATTCCCTCTTCACTCCCACATTTTGGTAATCATAGGTGCCTCAGGCTGCACATGGCTCAAACACTTGAGCAAGGAGGGTGGTCTAATTCCCTGGACTCTTTGGTTCATACTGTATCCAGGCTGCTCTCCACAAGATCAAATTTCCTGCATGTTCACACTGTCACATCACACCCTGGCAACCATGTGTGGTTGCTCTCTGTAAAGATACAAGGTCCATGCGGGGTGCCCAGTCATCTCTCATGTTGGCCTGACTGCACCATCACCCAGGCAGCCCTCCCAGATGGTAGGTCCTTCACACATGGAAGCATCACACACCAGGCTATGTCCACAGAAGGGCCATGTACATGGCCACTCCCCAAGACTGAACCTCTTGCCTGCCTAGAGTACTAACCAAGGTTCTCTGCCATCAGAAAGCAGAGCCAGGTGGAGAAGGCACCTTTTTGCCTTTTCGGCACTATGTAGCACAAAGATAGCACTCAAATGTATGAATACACATATTTCAAATAGTATCTGTCTTTAGTAGGACAGAAAACATTTTTCTTTCAGAGCCAAACATCCATGATGCCTCAAGCTTTCCATCTCTGTAGCTGCCAACAGCTTGACCTTTCATTCTCCCTTCCTGCATGTCACAGTGCCAGGCAAAAGGGAATATAGCCAGGACCCACATGGAGCTGCCCCACTCCTGAGCCAGCTCATTGTCTGGTTGAGGCTGCTCCCACCACCCGCTTCACGCTGCCTTCCCCTCTGCTGTACCTCCAGAGCCTTGCCTGATTTCCCCAGCCTGGTGTTCACATGGGTTGCCGGCACAAGGCTCTTTTCCTAAAAATACTTGTCAGTGAAGCATAACCTTGCAGTGTGGATATCCTGATGAGAGGTCTGGCATTATTTTCTCCAGGTGCCAGTATGAGAGAACTCCCCTATTGGGGGTTTCTGTACAGCCACACATACAGGTATTCTTATGACAGTGTTCCCTAGAACTTTCTGAAATATTACAGAACTGAACATATGGAAGCAAACGAATCCCAATGTCTGAACCCTAACTCCATTTTCCCATCCCGGTGCCCAACTGCACATACCCTCCCTCACCCCCTCAAAAGATAGAGTCCTGTCTCTCCAGGACTTTGGGTACTTCTATGGTCATGCAAGTGCTGTTCTTTGGGGACAGACTATGCAGTCTGTTGTTTGCCTATGGCCTGTGTGATTGACCTCACACACTACGTATTTAGGTTCTCATGAGGAATAATGTGTGAGCTCTGGTTCTAGGCTGCCCACCCCTTCTCCTTTGAGGCTCTTAAAGGTAAGATTATTCCCCTGGGGGGGACCAATATATCATGATGCCATAAAGTTTAAGAAGGAAAAATCAACATTTTGGATGAGGACTACTGCAGGGCTTCGGGGGTACATGTTATCATGCAGGATGCCCCAAGCATCATGTCTGGAGCTGCCCTCCAGTGCCTGATGTTTGAACAGGGTGGTTGGTTCTCAGGACTGACCTGACAGAGCAATGTAAATTATGATTTTAATGATTTATAATAAGAAAAGGGTTAGTCTTGGCTAATGCTATCTTCAATAAATTTAGGTTGAGAGATTTAGACTGCAATGAACTTTTACAAGAAATCTCTTCTAAGGGTTTGTAGTAAATCCAGAGAACTCTTTGAAAGACTTTTGTCACCACACATAATTTAATTTTCTTATTATGGCTGTAGAATTAATTAGTTAACAGATATCCAAGGAGTTGTTTGAGAATAATATGGAACCTCAGGAATTCAGCAAGACCTCCATACCTTACATGGTGAAACCTCAAACTAGAGGGATGAGGGCTGGGAGAGAACCACAAGGAATCAAAAATGCATTTTTAAGCAGTTGATTTGATTGTTTTATCAGGGCTTTCTGAGACCAGGTAATGACCTGGCACCATGAGCCCATTATCTGGACACAGATTTTAAATGCACTGGATGGGCATGAAGGTGAATTGTTACAGCAAAGAAGAGCTCTGGATACACTTTACACAAAAACTGAGCAGCCGCACACTGAACTCTGTCACTCAAAGTTACAATGCTTCCTTACTGGATAGTAATGATGGGATTAGCATTGAGAAAGCCACTGTAACTGTGTTGGAATGGTATTCTGGGAAAGGAACTCAACAGTGGCAAGAAAACAGAGATGAAATGGAACAGATCTGAGTGTTGCAACTTGAAAAAGCCCCTGCAGCTGGTGTAGGAAATTGGATGGAAATGGTACATTATGTCTCAGGGCAGGATGGATATTCAAGCTGTCACAGACTTGAATGAACATGGGAAATTATATTCCCTGAAGTTGATTAAAGTCCTATTGTTGATTTCGGTGGTACAAGATTGAGTCCTGGGGTCTGTTCTGTGCAGGAGAAGGTGAAGAGAAGATGCTATGAAAATAAAATAAAATAAAAACAGAAAGGAATATTCTGACTGCCTTGATTCATGGACCTGAGCATTAACTTTGCATTACCTCTCTCCACACAAGCCATAGAGTCAGCCAGGCCCCTTTGGCCCTAGTCTGTTGCAAGAAGTCTCAGTGTCTCATCATAGCTGAAAGCCAAATGTAACCCCCTCAGAGGGACATTCACACATGTAGCTCTTAGCCTAAATTAGTCCCCATAGGCTCCCCCTAGTTAGTAAAAAGCAAAAAGCTTCTCCACAGTTACTCAAAGCACCCAAAAGAAGATCCTGCTCTGACAGTCCACCTGTATGGTTTAGCTCACTCACTGCTGTGGAGACAGCATCTCAACATTACACAGGCACTCAAATTAGGTGCTTCAAAAATAAAATCTAAAGACATTATTTTGAGATTGGAGGCCTATAATCTTTTGCAGAGATTTCTCCTGTTGGAGAACGGCTTGCAGAGAGCAAGGCCATGTGTCTCTGCAGAAGCTGATTGCATCCATTTGAGGTAAACAAAGGAAAAAACCCAGGGTACAGTTATGCCAAACAACAGACTGTTATGTTAACAAAGAGAGAAACTGAGGTACACAATGGCCTTGATGGTAAAAACAACCTTGGGAAAGGAGGCAGGCCAGAAGAGGGAAGATGTTGTGACATGTCTGAGATGCCACAGGGGGCTGGGATATTATAATGTAGCTTTTTACATGTATCCAATAGATTTGTGAGTAGTATGCATGATTATTGTAGAGTGCTTATATAAGGGGTGATTTCTTTCAATAAAGTTGAAGCTTGCTCTATCATTCACATTGAATCGGCTGCTTGCTTCCTCCGCCCGCCGCATTCTCCCGCTTTGCTAAAAAAAAAAAAGGCTGAAAATTCTTCTTAGATTGCATGGCATATGCAGTGGTAATGACTTTTGTGGCACAACTGCTGAACACAGAAAAGCAGCGTTTGGTTGGACCAAAGGTATTCCTAGCCCAGTACCTTCTCTTTAACAGAAGCCATAAACAGAAACTTGGGGAAAAGTAAGAACAAAGAAAGCATGAATGGTATTTCCTGATATTATTTTGCCAAGACTGCAGGCATTGTCAGCACAGGACATCCTAATTCAAACATAGGTTTCTATGTGGTCTGTGTTTCTCTTCCATGAGCATGCGCATTCTCCCCAGAACCTAGAGTAATTAATGTTACACAACTATAAAATCAGCACCGGTTCTGCAAAGTGAAGACATGTGTCAGAGATTATCTCAACCAGAAAGAAAAGTTAAGTGGGGATGGCTGTGAGCTGCCTTATTGCAGAGAGAGAAGAATTCATCATCTTTCAGAGGGTTTTTTGGAAACTCCTTATCTGTACTTAGCTTTTAAGATAGACTGTGGAAACCATGTGCTGCTCTTCCTCTATCTGTACTATGAATAACACAGAACTACAAGAGAAAAATACTAGTGTTGCTATCCTGGGAAAACTGTGCAGTTCTTGTAATAACTGATTCCTTTCCATGCCTTTTCATCAAAGATATGAAAGGGGGCCAGTTGTTTAAAATCAGCAGATAAGGAAGTAGATAAGGACCCCCTGACAGCTGGAAACTAAGAGGTCCATGTTAGGACTGAGAAGCTTATTTCAGGAGGCTGAACTTCACTGGTAGCTTGCCAGGGGTCCACAAATCAAAAGATCTTGGGAGACTACTGAAACACAAAAAGAGAAAAACATCAGCTTCCAGATAATTAGATGTGACCATATAAAAAGTACTGTATTAATCACACCTACCCATAACTATTTCAGTATTCATTACTTGACTATACTAGCTAGATTCATCCATTGTTCCTTATCGTTTAAAATATGGGGATGGAAGAAATCAGAACAAGTGACTGTAAGACAGGAGCCTGCAAAAACACCTAGCCCCAAACTTTGCCATTCTCTGGAATAAATGCTGTAGATTTTCTAAAGAACTCAAGTAATAATAATCGCCAGCATAAAATATTCACTTGCACAACTGTACAAATAAGATAGCAGAGTTGTGCTGTGGTTACTTTGAAAGCTAAATAACTTGCCAGAGTTACTTCATAAAGCGCTGAAATATGTATCAGGAAGGCACAACATATAAAAAAGCAATACAGGTTTCTCGTTAAAGCTTTTCTATCTGTAAACTGCCAGAGGCTAAACTGCATGAAATACTCACTGAAAATCCCCTCATAGGTCTTTGCTTTGTCATAGTCAGAGGAACATTGCTGTATTCAGCAAATAATATCAGAACCTGCAGATTAATTCAAAATATCTATTGCTAAGAGCAAGACAATTCAACTGATCATAAATTGAAACTGCATGAGCAGGCTGGAGAGAACACTTGTCTGCTGCTAGAATAATTTCTGCATGCACCCTTTCCAGCAGGGTGTCAGCCCTACAGGCATGACAACATTATAAACCTCTCACTGGTATAGCAGACCTCAAGAACTTGCCACTGTTGCTGGTCTATGAAATAGCAGACATACATTAGAAATAAACATTTTGTTAATGAATAACACACCATTTTGGAATTGTAGACACATAAGGCTGAGAGAGACCTTTGCATGCTGCCTTGTCTCTCCTCTTGCTCTGAGATAGGACAAATTATGCCAGACATGCCTGACAGATATTTGTTTTAGCTGCTCTAAAAGACCTCCAGTTAATGGGATTTCACAATTCTTCCAGCACATGAGGTGGATCCAGCATTTAACCATTCCTATAATGGAACAGTTTTTTTCTTAATAAACCGGTCTCAAACTGGACTGTTTACTGATTTGAGATAGTCCATATGACTATGCCAATTTATCCTTCTGTCTTCTGTGTTTACGCTGTCTTGAAGAATCATTTTTATGCAAGTTCCAAGTTAAGGTGTTTTTCTAATCTTCAGTTTGTAACACTTCCCCTTCATTTCTGAATCCCAGGATGAAATCTTATGGTCACAGGAACAATAATCACACTAATATGTACAATCTGACACCATATCCAGAAACAAATTCTTTGGCTGGCTGTTACTGATGATGTTGCAAATCTGACAAAAGCTCAGCTCAGTTTCAGGATTGAAGTCTGCGTTTTTAGACTGGAGGGCAAAATCAGTATCTATAACACAGAAGTAGGGAAAACAACGTTATTCAGTAACCTTTGGCACAAACACTTTGACAAAAAAGAAAAATAGCTTCATGATTTAGATTTTTTGAGCACTGAGTTTATCCGAATAATCTGCCAGTGTGAATTTCTGGAAATGTGACAGAAAAATTAAGTGCACTAAATCAGAAATAGAATAAAATTATTTTCAGCCACTGCATTCTCACCACTTCCAGCATAAGCTGCTGCATTTCACTTCCACTAAGCAGTTCCTGCATACACCCTTCTCAAAGAAAACAATTGCATGGACACAAGTATGACCTGAGCGACACTACATGCTGTCACAGGGACCAGAAAAAAAATAGAGACCTGTGTTCATGGCCAGAAAAGGATTAATTTCAATAAACAGTTTACACAACCATTTGACAAAGACTAACAATTCTGCTTCACAAGCATTTCTACTGATTAGCAAGCAATGAACAACCTTATAATAGCAAGCACCCTATTACTAGATGTTAGGGAAGCATCAACCTGGATTTATATTTTTTAACTACGTGATGAGAGAGCTTTGTATTCAGTTTCTGGCTTGGTCTGGGACAAAACAGAAGTTAAACAGAATGTCCTTCAACATCCATATGATGATAGAGAGCAAATTTAATCATCTTTCCTCCTCTCCAGAAAGATAAGTGATGTGAGTGAGGAATGCCTTGTACACTGCTTTTATTCTCAGAGAGAGATGATATAGGTATAAAAACGTGCCTGCAGCCTACTGCATATTGAGAACGTGAACACAGAGTTAAGAAAGTGGGAACCTGGAACAGAACTTTTAACATGTGAGACAGAGCACAGCACATAATGCAATGAACAGCATTCACAGAGCTCCAGGCAATTGGTATGACCAGCTATTCTTCCAGTATGAGCTAAACATCACACTTAGTTGGAGTAAAAATGTGCAAGTAGTACTAAACAAAACTATGCTTTTTTTTTTTCTTCCTTGAATATGGGGAACTGGAAAAATGCCTACTAGTTTTTTTAGTTTTCTATGTGATATTTCCTTCAAATTCTAATTCATCAATTTGTTTTTTCTCCTTAAACAAATGATGCAAGAGTCTCACATACTAAGGTTTCATGGCTTCTTACTTATTTCTTGAACTAGTAAGCAACCGTTAACTAATTCTTGATCAAACAGGTTACCTGCAACGACATTCAAGTCCCATGCTACAATTGCTAGACTAGTAAATAAGATGGCTTCCGTGATTTTCAGTCCTGTTACCATTTCTAAGGATGAATGAATACTGTCTATGCATGAAAAAGCAAGTCAGTAAAGTCTTAAAATGGAAGTATTCTCCTGGGCTTCCGTACAGTGCTAACTGCTCTTCATGGAAAGCATGAGAGGATTTTTTATTAAGAAACTACTGATACATTTTTATCATTCCCAATTTTACTTTAGAAGACGGATGTGATTGAGAAATTGAAGAATTAAATTAATTTTTTCCCCCCCTAGAAACTCATTATAGTGTACAGCCCAATTTTTGTGGAGAAGAAGCACAGAAATTATTCAGGCAGGGCTAGAAGGATATCCCTGGGGCTGCTGCTCAATAGGGAGAAAAATCATAAAAGCACCTTCAAAATATGCTACCATGGTATGGTGGACTTCAAAACAACTCTTGGCAGAGTCTGGGAAAAGGGCTTAAAAACTGGGCTTCATAATTTCATTTCTCTCTTATTCTCTTCTTTCTCACCAGAAGAGCACTGAATTAGATAGGTATTTATATTGCTAGTGAGAATGTCTACAGCTATATTTAAGGGGATGATTATTTACAACAAAAGATGAGAAGGCCTTTTTTTCCTTTTGGACCTAATCTAACCACACTCTGATGGGACTTACATTTCCTTATGTGATGATTTACATGGCATGGTTTAATTCATTTGACCTGGAGTCCCACAGTGCAAGTCTGAATAAATTTTGTTATTTCGCTCTAATTTATAAAGTTACAGGGGACTTGCCCTCTGCTCACAAATAAAAAAATGAAGGACTGAGCAACTGTAAATGGAACTGGGATTGGTAGATATCCATCCTTTGCAAACACGTCTCACCTAAACTTCTATAGTTATTCTGTTATCATCCAGTTATTTGTCTTCTTTCATAGTATCTGCCAAGTGCTGAACAGAGGAACCTTTGACATCATTCCTCTGGACTTCAGAAGGGGAAATCAAGGACAATTATTGAAAGCATTTGTAAAAAGAAAAGAGATAAGTTGAAGTAAAAATATTTCCTGTTTCTCATAGTAAAACCAACTATTTCAACTGTATAAAAAATGTAAATAGGTGATAGACTAGTAACACTTGGTTATCTCTAGGCAGATCTCGTTCCAGTTCTCATTGAATTCAAGGACAGTATTTCTGCTGGTTGACTTTGAATCGTTAAATATCTGTCCCTTCACTGAGTCACCTCAGTATGCACCTAACTTACAGCAGAAAGCTGTAGTTGTACTCAATGTGTTTGTAAACAGTCGAGCATTGATAGAGCAGTGAACAGCATGCTGATATTTTAGAATAGAATAGAATAGAACAGAACAGAATAGAATAGAATAGAATAGACTAGAATAGAATAGAATAGAATAGAATAGAATAGAATAGAATAGAATAGAATCATTTCAGTTGGAAGTGACCTGCAATAATCATCTAGTCCAACTGCCTGACCAGTTCAGGGCTGACCAAAAGTTAAAGCGTGTCATTAAGAGCATTGTCCAAAAGTCTCTTAAACACTGACAGGCTTGGGGCATCAATCACTTCTCTCAGAAGCCTGTTCCACTGTTTGACCATCCTCTTGGTAAAGAAATGTTTCCTGAGGGTAGCATTGTAAGGATAACTTTAAAATCTCCCATACCCTTAGCAGACTACTTGACTTTTCCCTGTTATGATTTTTTTTTTCCTGTTCCTCCTAAAAAGTGTGTTGAGTACAGACAAAACATTAACCAGTCCTGAAGCTTCTTATGACTAGGCTAATTCAGGATATTCTAGCAAAGACTTTAAATTCTCTAGCCCAGCTCTTGTATGTGTGAAGCATTCCTCATCACTCCTTTAATATCCAGCACTGGCATAGGCACTCTGCCCAAGGAAGGAATCTTGGTCCAGCTATCAGGTATCTTGAATCCAGTTTTGAACAATTTTCTATTCTCCTGCTCTACATCCAATAAATACACAATGCTAACAAATACCATAACCTTTAAATTTTTAATCTTAAACATTCTTTAGCCTGAGCCTGCCTTTCCTTGCTCCCAACCTTTAGCTTGTTGATTTTTCAAGCATTAAAAAAAAAAAAAAAAAAAGCAAGAGAGATTGGCTCAATCACAGGATCAGTCACAAGCTTTTCTTGATGCTGTCAGTAAAGACATTTTGATGCCAGTCTTGCAAAGCACACATGTTCTCATGTCCTCAATCCCCACCAGTCCCCTCTGTTCTGGCCACCAACAGTGCACCCATTGTCTTCCCACTTCCACTAAGTTGGAGAGGCTTTTGGTGATGTGAGAAATCCAGCTGTTTCACCACCACCACCTAGCCCTTTGAGACATTGACCTTTAAGCCAGATTCGCCTCCCAATTAGATACAACCCCATAGGAGTGTACATGGAGTAGTCGTGTGTGAAATGACCAGCAGAAAGTTATGTGTGGCCTGCCAGTGTGTCTGGAGCCCTGATTGAGATGTGGGTGACCAGGGCAGAAGCCCTTATTCTAGTCCCCACACCCCAGGCTAATGTGAGTCAGGGTTTCAACACAAGTCTCCCTTTCTCACCCAGTGCACTTTTAACTAATTTACAGAGTCACAAATTTGCAAGAAAAAAGGTGGTTAGTGAGGGCACTTTCCTGAGACATGGGATCAATCAACCAGAACAGAGATTTTAACCTGAATTTCCTGTGTGGTTTAAAAACTAGGAAGCTGATTGATCTCAGCAGTGTCCTCCATCCCTTAGCAAACCCCTCACAGACATGTCTCAGAATTGATTCTTCAGTGTCTAAATAGCCTGGGAATTAGCCATTACAAAACTGCAATTAGGTTTTGACAAGGCCATTTAAAACTAACCTCCTCTGAGAACAGAGAGCAGGTAAAAAGAGAAGAAAACATTGACACCCCAGTGCTTCAAGCAGGTCTAGTTCCAGTTCTGGAAGCTAAATGAATTTTGAGCACAAAGGTTTTTGCTTAGACTGTTGCCCTTAAATTTCTTAGGTGTTTAAGCAGTCCCTGTTTCCTGCTTCTTTCTCTCTAAATCATCTCTTGTATTTCAGCCCCTTGCATCTATTTCCATAGACAGTTAAATAAGAGTTTGTTATCCTAGAATGAAGTTCAAAACTGAACCTCGTGTCCAAATATTAATAAAGAGAACTTCTAAAAATTGTCTCAGAAGCTTTTGTCAAGTATGAATGAGTGTCAGTTTTGTGTATTACATAAATAACATACTTCACTACTGTCTCATTGCTCTTCTGGCTGCTTTTTGGAATAAGATGTCACTTACACCACTTCCTTTGAGTATACATACCAAGATTCAAAACCTCTTTAGCTCCCATGTCGGAAAATTTTCAAGCAAATTCCATGTTAGCCTGTGTAAATAACATTCTGTTCCACTTCACTAAGGTTTCTCAAGCTTTTTCAGACTCTAGCAGCTATATTGTATTAATATGCAATAGAATGTATTGCTTAAGTTTGCATCATATTCCTTAGCTCATATTCAACTCTTTCAAATCGTTGTTCAATAAAGACAGAAGTTTTCTTTTGCCTTCATTACTCCTTTTGGATTAGCATGAACAGAATTTTACTCCTAACAAATTTTGCTCTTTTACTGTGATTTCCTTTCTCCTTTACAGAAAACATTTTTCTCATTTTATAGCCCAAAATTGGCCAGGTGAGATAGTTACTTGTCTGGATGAGTCCTTTCTGGCAGCCCCAGTGGGGTACTACCCACTCATTCAGTACTATAAATGTAGAGCTGTTCTGCAATCAGTTATTAATAGTGCCCATTTGCTCTCCGAGGTGTTTGCAATATGACTGCGGAGGACTAGCACAGTAGAGGGAAGTCTGAGATGCAGCACGAAGGCACAGAGAGCCACCTAACAGAATGCAGCTATCAGAGGCATCAGTTTTTGCAGATGGGAGCCAGGAGCTCTGCTGAGGACAGCATACACGGGCTGAGCAGTGGTGATGATGTATCACAGGGCATGGTCCCAGCAGCCGCTGGATCATCTGTCCCTGTAACATCAGGGGCTTGGCCCAGATGAAGCTCCCAATGAAGCACACAGGGGTGCCTGGGACCTTAACATACTGAAGAAATGGGCTGACAGAGCATTGACAGCCAGTCATGTGAGGTGATCACTCTTCTCTGCTCCGCACTTGTAAGAAAAATCTGGGCGCCATGTCCAGCACTGGACTCCCCATTACAAAAGAGATATGACATACTGGAGTTAGTTCTGTGCAGGGTCATGACAATTATTAAGGGACTGGAGTATCTGTCATATAAGAGGCTGAGAGGTGGGACTGTTCAGCCTGGAGAAAAGAAATCTCAGGAGAAATCCTACCCAAATACCTGATGGAGGAGTAAAGAAGACCAAGCCGATCTATTCTTGGTGGTGCCCAGTGAGAGGAAAAGAGGCAAAGGGCACAAATTGAAATATAGAAAATTCCACTTAAAAGTAAGAAAAAAATATTTTACCATGAGAGTGACTGAGCACTGGATCAGATTTCCCAGAGAGTTTGTGGAGTCTCCATCCTTGAACTGGACATAACCCTGAGAAACCCATTGTAGTTGACCCTGCTTTGAGAAGGGAGGTGGGACTAGCTGATCTCTGAAGCTGCCATCCAACTTCAGCTGTGTCTTGAGAAAAACTGCCTCTTGTCAAACTTTTCAGAGCTGTTGAGGATGCTGAGATATTATCTTACTTCCCTGCTGAGCATTCAGGACTGGCCAAAACCCACCAAAACAAAACAACACATTTTAGCAGCATTTTAGAAAAGGGCCTCTAACTCATGGCACTTATTTATGATTCACCACAAGGTACCGTAGGGTTGCAAGCATGATGGAAACTGTATAGAATTTTTCTAGTTTTAAAACTTTTTTTTGTTTTGTTTTAATAAGCTCTGCTTATGTAGCAACATAATTACTAGCTTGGTTTCCAGAAGGCTTTTTGCAGACTGTGTATGGCTGCCTGAAGGATCCCCAAGTGAAGAACCTCTTAAATTCAGACATGCAAACGACACTGACAATACAGTAGCCCTGTGGGAATGTGGGAATTGCAGACTCTACATAGAGTAGATAACTTAATGAATTTTCACACATGAGAGAGCGCTATCAGGCAGAATGAGTACGAGGTTGGGGGGCCACCCCATCCTATAACAATGAAAAATATCGTTCTGTTTAGCCTACCGGGAGATAATAGGGATACTAAAGTTGTTTATGCCATTTAGGTGATGGTCACAGGCCCTTTCCCATTTTATGGTTATCAGTATATTAAACAAAACATTTATAGAATTTAAAGATTCATGAAAGTCATTCATATATATGACTATCATAGTCATCTTAATTAGTTTTCAGGCCATTCTTTTTGTGCATAACCTTTAGATCTCAACACCTTAAGATCTTTAGCCCATAGCAAATTGATATCTTAAGTCTTCACAGCATCCTGAGTTATGCTCAGACACGTATACAAATATTAACTGAATTTTGGGTCGCTGAAAAGAATTTTTTTTTAAGTCAATCACATTTCTGCTATGAATTTAGAACTGTGATTAACATTATATTTGAACTAACTTGCAGAAAAAATATTTATTAAAGAAACTTTACCATAAACAAAGACATGTTTCTTCATCCTGAACAAAGTCTCTTACCGTAACTTCCATAGACACCTGGCTCCAAAAGAGATAGCAGATTTAAGGTGATCAGAAATTTTCCAGCAATACAACTTTTCATCAGAAGATGCAGATTTATGGAGTGGGAAGAATTAATTTGAAACATTTCAGATTTTACAAACATATCAAATTAATTCCTGCTGGTCTGTCCTCAGGTTAGGTATCTTAGAAGCTGTGGCATCACTGGTATCATGGTGCTCAATAAAACTAATAGTCATGACAGCTTATTAGAGTTATTATCTGCTGAAATCAAGCAGCACACCAACTTCACTAGACACCTAGAAGGTCTGGTAAGGCACCATTTACAGAAAGATTGGAAATTTTATGTGTATTTTCAAATTCAGTCTTTCAAAAAATTAAATTTCTTACAATGCAGTAACTGCTTTTTGGCAAGCTCTAGTACCATTCAACTGTAGTGCACCGAAAGAGGTCCTGTCCATAAATAATTACCAGGAAACTGTATTTAGTTCCCATTGATGCTGGGATTTTTGCCTGAGTGTAGACTTCAGAATTAAGCTAGAAAAATATAACATCACTAAATCCAAATTAATACATCTCTAGAAGAACTATATTAACAATATCTTGCATCCACAGACATTTTTTGAAAAAAAGTGTCTATGAGATACAGCTTATCAGGTAGCTTCCAGCCTTGGGACCCAAAACACAAAGACTTAATTTCTAGTTGTAGGAATTGGTACTTTGTGCCTCTGTTTTCCCACCAGTAAGACAGGATAATGAACTCTTTCTCCTTTATAAAGCATTTTGTGATCTACTGGGGTTACACTGATTAAGAAATAGTGATATTTTGTTTTGCTATTATTTAAAATAATGAAAATTAATAAGCCATTGAATTACTTTGAATTTTCTCAACCTCTCCACCTGGATTTCTTGCTTATTACATCAGACCTTGACAGAATTACTTAATAATGTCATATATAAACAATATGCTATTATTATGATTTTTTAATATGGTCGATCCACACTAAATACAAGCCATGATTCCCACAGTGTTAAAAAAGCACTGATGGAAATCTGTGCTTAAGCTGCACAAAACACAGCTTGTTAAAAAGAACCGGTCAACAAACATAATACTCCTGAAAATGTGGAATTGACCACTATGAGACACCAACATGCCCAAAACTACTCTGTCTACTCAGCAAGCACATCTTAAAGCATTTCTGCCTACAGACTCCTAGGAATCATATTGCCTATCGCTACCTACAATTTGCTGAGGTATAATTCTGCTTAGAGCTGCTCTAAATTCAGTGTGGCCAGCATCCCTGCTGGGAGCAAGCCCAGAAGCTGCTCCCTGGTTCTTATTCCCATTTCCCCGTGCACATTCTCCTCTTGACCCATAAATTTGCATCCTCAGGAAGCTGGCAAGAGGAAAAAAACAGGGAAAACATTTTTTTGATCTTGTATCTATTTGTCTCACAGTTATGTGTATTAGGAAAGAGGGCACGGAGCAGTCTGACCCACCTGAATTCAGTGTCAGTTTTCCAAGTGTAGCCCAGTGTTCTTGTACAATTTTCTTAATCACAACTCCAGCCCCCTCTTTACTTTTCAACTACTGCTGCACTCCTCTGCTCAGAGCTCTGCATGATGACTTTTATGTCTCTCTCCTCAGAGAGACCTTGAAAAATTCGAGCCATCAGCCTATCAGAAGTTTAGCCTATTTTTACTAATGTGCATTACCTGACGGTTCTCAATTATACTTTAATAGTCCCTTATGAGGGCTCTTATCAAAAAGTCTTTTGAAAATCCAAGTATGCTGCTTCCACTGGGTTCCCTGTATTAATACTCAAAAGAGCTCTAACAAGGTAGAGAAGCACATTTTTTTCTTAGAGAAGCGGTGCTGCTTTGATCCTGAGAAGCTATACTTATCCGAGCATTGTGCTATTCTATCCCTAATTGAACCCTCAATCAGATTCCCTGCTATCATAATAAAGTTCACTGATCTGTGAAGCCTCAGATGGCCTACAGCTTCATTTTGAAGATAAGCATCATCTTAATGAGTTTTAAGTTTTCAGGCCTCCTTGCTGTAAAGACTGTAATATATCCTTGTCAATGTTGCTTGTGTTTAATGCTTTGTTTGTTTTTAAATCTTTGGATGAGTATCAGTCAGTCCATGTGATTTACTGCTCCTGGGTTTCACAAGTTGTACCAGAGATAACTTTCTCCTTAGGAGATTCAGTCTATTAAAGGCCACAATGTGATTTCAAATAAAAAGTGCCCTTTAAATAGGATTTTCCCCATGTTCCACCATAAAGATTGAGGCATAAGTGCACTTTAATTCCTCTGCTTATTCCAATTATAACTGATAGAAAAGGAAAAAATCATAGGAGTGGAACATTATTAAAAATACTTTTTTCAGTATAACACTGTCCTAGGATATTACAAAACTCACTGTGAGATCATAGAGAGTTTGCTTAGCAGGACCGAAGTCAGCAACATAAAACCATCCAAGTAATTTTCAACACTTTAATTCACAAGGGAAAAAAACCTCACAGTATGTCTGAATTCCCTCTGCAGCTGCCTCCTCTCCTCTCCTAAGTTAGGTACATCAATTGAATTCCTTAAAGAAATAGGAGCATGAGAAGAAAAAAATCCCTCCAGATCCTACTTTGGAGTTCCTCAGTCAGGCTTCTGCTCTGAAGAGCATCTTTGTCTTCTCTGAGTCCACCGCTTTCCACTCACTGTGGACCTTCCCAATGCACCCAGCTACATCGGCTCCACAAAGTCCATGTTCCTGAATACTTAGGAAAGTGTTCCAATCTTCTGGATAGAGTCTCCTTGTGTTTCCCAAGGTTGACTTCTTTTCTTTTTTTCCCCTGGAGGACTCTTGTAATGTTGTTCAACTGTCATTACTTTTAAGAACCCCTTGGCCTGAATGTAATTTTTTTCATAGTGAGGTTGAACAATGGGAGAAGAAAATTTGAGCTGAAACAGTGATACCAGTTTTGAACATTAAGTTGAAGAAAGACATTCTCTTTTGTACAAAAATAGGAATTCTGAAAACCTCTGGACATTCATACCTAGGAGAGAGGACCAGGGAAAACTAGAGAGAGGGAAAGAACTGTCTGGAGATGGTAATCCAGGCTGGTGCTCTTTCCTGTTTTAGGGAATATCTACCCAAATTTGATCAAGGAGTATAAGACTTGGAGAAATCATAATTTCCACATGGTCAGGAAGGAGGTGGTTTGAATTTTGAATACAATTGCCAAGAATATTTGGATGCAGTCAATCTCCAACCTAAGGATACAGACTGCTGAGCACAGCTACTGAGTATACAGGCTGGATGTATTCTGGGCATGGATCAACGCTGTGCAATGGCAGAAACTGTTATTTGTGGTGTCAAAACCTCCCAATATCTGCAAATGAAGTGCACTGAATACAAGAGAATGGACTCATAGCTACAGCAGCAGGCTGTTGTCCTGAGAAACCAGATCAGCAGCTCACCCAGCCACAGTGCTCTGGTCATCCACTAAGCAAACTGCACACACCAGTCCTTTTAGAGCCACTAATGGCATATCCTCCATTTTCTGGCTGGCTGGGCTTCCAGCACCAGGGCACCGATTTGTGTACATGCTGCATCAGCTGAAAATCACTGATAAATCTAATCAGTGTACATTAATTAGAGATGCTCAAAATATTTTGGCATAATGACACTTTATCCATGTCAAAATATTGCACAGGTGGCTTTAATGATCTTTATTCTGAAGAAAAATAGAACCTGTTGGTAAGGGCACAAGCATAGCACAGTGGCAGGAGGCTCAAATCTCCACTCTGCCGGCTTTGAGGTAATCATACACACATGAGAAGTTTTGCTTTGAAGCAGGCAGTTGAGCGGGGACATCAGCCTGCGGCTATGTCTACACTGGCAAGGGATGCAGCATGATGGGGATGAAGCTGTAGAGCAGAACAGCTAGTGCTGAGGGATCAAAGCCCAAAATATAGGTGTTTCCAGGGTTAGCGCTAGTCTGATTTACTGGACTGAATGTTTGTCAGCAGGTTGGAAAACATCAGGTGTCCTCCAAAGCACATCCTTTGGCTAACTTTCACCCAAAAGGAATTCATTCAGTGAGAATGATGGTCACTTCAACTTACCTCTGACCAAAACTGAAACATGAATGTGTATGTACCCAGAGTCTCCAACATACCAAGCTTGTGATCTGACCAAGAAATATTTTACTGCTCCAGTTTTTGCAGTAAAATTAAAAGAACCTTACAGAAGTGTCCAAAAACTAATGAACTTTAAAGTATTCACATACTATAGATCTGAGGGGGAAAAAAGAAAGTGTAATAAAAATATTGTAACATCCTGTAGTGAATAAGATCACTTACTAGATAATGAAGGAAGACAAAGTATTGTATATTTGTCTATTAATTAAGCATAATTTCTTCTGCATGGTGATAAAGACTAGGACTACAGAAAACCAGTACATGACAATAGGCTTTAGAATGGTGTCATCTGTATATACTACATAATTTTACAGGAAATAATATATTATAAACTATATGCACAAGAAGACCAAAGCTAACTTTACCATAATTGCAAAATATTTAGATTACCTTAAAGAAGGTAATGTAGCTTTTATAGTGTAAGATATCTCTCTCTCTCTCTAAATATCTCTCTCCTAATATAGATAACACACCAGTGGAGTGATATCACTCCTGAGATGTGTTTGCTTACCTTCAAATTAATGAAGGGTTTAATTTTAAAAGTCTAGAAAATATTAATCCCTCCATGTGTAAACAAATTGTTTACTTTATGCATCCATTTGGCTAGGTGAGGAGATGCCTCTGTCTATGCATGTGCATGTACTTTTAGGGCTCAGTACCACAGCAGTGCTCTAACTCCAGGAAAGCTGTCATCCTTCTGCTGCTGTAACAGGCAGCAGCACTGCAGGTCATGTTCACAGGAACAATCTGCTGATACCCTCAGCAGGGTCTCAGTAAGAAAATAGGAAACTCAGACTGGTCTCTGGACTCTGAAATGAAATTCTGAAAGTACAATACAGCTTTATTCAGACTGATTTAGTTCTTGTGCTAGGTTTCTACAGAGGCCATTAAACCAGCACACCTACCATTTTGTGTGGCTCCACATGAGCCTCAGGACACCCCCCAGAAAACGCAGAACCTGACTGCAGCTTCCAAAGACATTTGCAGCTATCTCCAGCCTCAGACTCCCTCTCTCCAACCCCTAACACTCTGGGATGTGCTGGTTCAGAAGGAAGGCTGGTTCTGCAGAAATTACAATAATGGAGGTTTATTCAAATCCAGAAAATGAAATCTTAGAGACGCAAGTTTTGCCTGGATACATACACGTTGGGAGTCTTAACTAGGGAAGAGTTGCTGAAGTTATCAAAGATGGTGTAAGAACAAGACAATGAACATATTTAAGTGTGAAATTAGAAGACTGTAATCCTAACAGGAGTGAGTTTGAGGAGTCACAGAGGCTAAATACCCACCCAGAACCCATAGATCCAAACAAGCTTTGAAAGGCATCAGGTGGCAGGGGTGCCCTCAGAGCAGAGGAACAGATGGTAGGGACCATCCTACCTGTGTCTCCATTCCCAGCTTTGTTCTTGCTGTGAGTGCCGTGGCTCGCTTTCACAGTGAATGGGAGGTAACACTCCCTCCAGCCCCTCAAGGGTTTTGCTCACTGAGGTTGTTATGTGCTTTGACAGTCTCTCAGAGGAAAGAGTACTCTAAACTATCAAATGCTGCCAAAAATACAGTATGTGTTCTTTTCACAAACTCTCAGATTAATTCAAGCCTCAAGTAACAGCTATTCAAGCATCCTCTAAATGTGAATGGGATTGAGGATTTCATTTTTATCACTACAGAGCACTAGGCATTTTATTAAACATTGGCCAAGCTGTCTGCAATGCAACTTTCCCCAGCAGAAGTACAACACAAAGTAGAAACTCCTGGGTCTACCTTCAGCTTTATGAGAATCTGAGTATAATATAGAGAATCTATTGAAGGCACTAAAATATTTGTGCCTCACACAGAGTGCCTGAAGAAAATCTTGCTTTTCCCAGAAATGCAGTTCTTCCTGGAATGCAAGACTGGAGAAAATATCATTGATACACAACCATGAAGACAAATCTATCTGAAACTGTGTAGATACCCTGTGATTACCCAAGTTCTAGCCAAATCAGGCCTAAAGTCTGGATCAGTTTAAAAATATGTAAGGATCTTTTTTTGGATAAAATACAGCAAATGTATTGATTCTACTTCTTACTTGAAGAATTGGCCAGCAGCCTTCAAACCTCATGATGATGCATAGATTTAGTGCTTAGTGTGGATGAAAAAATATGAGACACAATAGCTAAACAATTCTGTCTTCTGTCATAGCACTGCTATCTTGAGAACAAGGACAAAGGCTACAAATGCCGCAGAAGTGGGTACAAATAGTGACAGTAGCTTCTATTGAGACAGTAATGCTAATAACAGTAGGGAAGTTGGGGTCTCCCAGACTGCTGTGCATGCTAGACAGGCCCATGGCAGGCCTTGAGTAGCTACTTGAGACTACCCTGAAAATTGGGCTGCCACATCTTCACTGCTGTTTAGCCAGCTATGTTGGGTATATCTGTCTTTACTGTAGTCACACATCTTGTTACAATACTTCTGGGAATCTCCAAGTCAAGTACTGAGGTCCTTTGCTTAAAATGTGAAATCTGCCTCTTGAAGTACAAATGGTACACCTTAAAAAGAGAAGGCCAAATAAACAATCGATCAGCATGCCTGAAAAAACACAGACAAACCCATGAGAGTTTACCAGCGTGGTTATGAAGATGGTGTACAGGAGGTCCCACCGGCTTCAGTCCCACTGACTGCATTAGACTGCTCAAGAATCACCTGTATTGCTGCTGGTGTGTCTCTTTGAAATTACTAACTCAGTTTTTGCTACAACAAAAAGTGCAACTCCAGAATTTCCTGGGACAACTTCTGTTGCTCTTTATGCAACTAAACAGCACTTGACAGTTCACTACAAAATTTCCACTGAGACATCACCAAGGCTGTGATCTACAATCAATATTATTGACTGTTGCCTCATTTCTCGTCCATGACTAGGGTCCATGGAGGGAAGGAAGACCTGGTGGGCAAAAGCTGTCATAAAAAACCTATCATTTGTAAGTACTGTCAAAAGCAAATGGTCTGAAAACAACAAAGATATTCCTATGGTTGTTTTCTTGCCACCCTGTTGCAGATAAACTGAAGTCCAGATGACTCGTGGCTATCACAAATGTCTGGAGGTGTATGTGACGGCTGTCAGTCTGGGGCACTCACTTCAGGGTCTGAGGCAGGAGCATATGTCTGTGCCAAATCAAAACTGGACAGACATTTTCTTGGACAGAGGTTCCTGCTTTGAGCCAGGGACTAATACCAGGATCTTCCACTTTTATGAGCGTCCCAGACTCCCATAGAACTGTGGGTCTTGTTGGATATGTGCTCCCACTAGGTATGAGAGAAAAAGGTACAGTCCCTTGGTTTGTGCATTTAATATTAAGAGAAGTCTCAAGAAAGACTGTGTTTTATCCCTGCAGCTGCCTCGAGGTTAGGACACGTCTGCCATATGGCAGACTGAAGACCTATCTAAGTATTTCGAGTACCATCTAATTGCTTTTAATCAGCAACCAAAAGCCAACAGCAAAAGGCCTTCCTTTGAAATAGAAAACTGTGACATCTCAAATAATTTCCTACCCAGACTGAGGTGTAAGACTGCAGAGCTAGAAATTGAACTAATTTTCCTATATTCAGTTTCTCTGGCACCACGCAAGCTTAAGCAGTTGGGTTTTCTCTCAGGATGACTGTGCAGAGAGATCCTGACCAAGCTGTAACAGTATTCACAGGCACAGAAGTTAGCAATGTGTCAGCCATTAATACTGCTTAAACCTCAGATTTACAAAAGGATTTTCTTCTCTGTGCTTCGGTGCCAAAATTCACTGGATTCTTCTTGTGTAACTGATTACAACAGGAGTTGTTGACAGCTCTATCAGACAGATAAGGGTATATAAAACTTTTCTTACTATTTCCAAGGTCAAAAAGACCTTAAAATGTGTACTGCCCACCTAAACTGAGGATGAGGTTTTTATTTTTGAAAGGACTGCAGACTGCTGCTCACCTCCCAAGGGATAGACACAAAACCTCATAAGGGATGCAGCTCCTTGTGAAGTTTCAGAGGTGGCATTAACTGCTAACAGAAGACATCCCAAACTTCAGGTACTGCCAGCTGCCAGAAGCCTTTCACTTCACCTTTAAAAAAAACCAGCCGCAGTGTCATTTTGCAGAAAGACAAAAACTACACCCATGAGCAAACTTGTTCAGATCCAGTTTGGCATCATGTCTGTGCGGCTGTAAAGCACAGATCATCTGCTGCAGCAATTAAAGTTGGAGGAGGAGGAAGAGGTCAGTGGACGAGTCAATAATCAGCGCACCTTTTCCCCACAGCTGGCACACAACCCTTCTGCAGCTTGTTGCTTAATTAAGGTTTGAAGTTTTCTGTAGTGCGCTTCTGCCATCTAGAGGCCTTCCTGCCCTTCTGAAAAGCTCTATCAGGAGGGATTTTTCCCCCCTTCCATATCCCAGACGTTCCTCATCAGCTATCAAACCTCTGATTAAAGGATGACATGGCTAAGATTGATGACTCATATGACAACTAGAATTAAGAATATGTTGGAAATAGGAAATAGCTTTCTTGCGGATCATAGCTTTGGTGGACTGCAGATTTTATGACACAATTATATTTCATAATAATCTCTCTGAAATAAAACATTTTGGAGGAAGCGGGATAATACAGGAGATCTGAATCAATATCTAAAACAAACCACTAAAAAACCCCAGTGCAAGACAGTGACAATTTTAATATTCTCTGAGACTGGAAAAGAATAATCTTTATGTTTATCACTCACAAAATAATTTGACTTATAATGAATGTTGATCCTGCGATTAATACAAACCTTTTACAAAATACATTGCTGGAACACTGCAGTTAAACTTCCCTAAGCACATGAGAGTAAGGGGGTTTACATAACGAATCCCTCCACTCACTCTGTCACACAGCAACCCACCCCACGTGGTTAACTCTGATCCCCAAAGACATACTTAAACACCTTTCAACATCCCTGTCTTTTGATGCAAGTTGCAGGTATTTTGCAAGACAGAAGACAGCCCCATTATCTCAGCCACATACTGCCCTGCAAGTTTTAAGCACCCCTGCTATGCTCAGCTTTTGTATTTAGAAGCCAGAGTCTTTTCTTCCTCTCTGGGTAGAAAACTAACTACTGCTCCACCAGGAGAGAGAATACGCAGGAGAAAACAGACCGGGACAAGTGAACAAGGCAGGGTGAAAGCCCTGAGGTGGGATGCAAATCAGGGTTTAGGATATATGTTTGCACTGCAGTGTGAAGGCTGTCTCAAGGTTGCTTTCAACACCAGACTCTTCACTGCTTTGATGGCAAATAGTAAAGCTTAGCTCTCAGGAAAGGGCTGTCCTGTAACAGTGTTTGTGTGTCAAGTACAGCTGGTGGGACATTGTCAACCATATCTAGAATCCGTGTTCAGGCTATGTGCAAGATGATAGCTGCATGGTCTGAAGGCAAGTGGACCATAAGCCAATACGCTCATAGCTGATCTTGTGCATCCATCAAATCCATCCATCCATCAAATGCAATGCAGTATACTCACTCAAATGTCAGACTAAAATACAACCCCAAAATGCATGTTCAACAGCTGCTACTCACTTAAAGCCTGAAAATTCACGAGAAGGGTCTGGTCCTGCCTGCAGCTCTGTGTCTGCAAACTTCATACCCCTGCTGAAGCACTGCTTGAACCTTTAAGTGTGGACCTGCAAGGTTTAAGTTCCCTCAACACCCACAGCCAACAGCTGTGTTTGGCAAATACCTAACACACATCACCAGGATCAGCCTGCAAATAATGTATGGTTGTAGATTTGTTTTCTTAATAGAATGGGTAGAGGTAATTATAATTTTTGTTTGAATTTTTAATATAATGTTGTTTCAACATAACCTGCATGGGGTGAGGAGAAGGCTCAGGAAGCCATGTCAGCCCATTGCACATCTTCGTGGAGGCATGCTCTGAGCACAGAAGAACAAAAACCCTCAGCAACTGCACTCTGAAAGTGAGCTCTGTTCTGCTTTTTAAAAAAGAGAAGCCCATGATAGCTGCCGGGAACGAATTCTGGGACCTGGACATCAGTGTGCCTCCTCACACAGCTCCAAAGGGCAGATTTCAGGAAAATCCCTGAATTACTGATTCCTGCTGGCTTGCTCTGCATATGTCAATTTCAATTAATGTTAAATAATCTATACCTTAATACTGAATGTTGGCTTCAACTCTGAAGGCAAGGTATGTCTCAAATAATCACCCACCATCCAGGACCTGTTGATCCAGACGAAGTCTCTAGTTGCCTGAAGGAGGACTCTGAGCCTTTTTTTCTATTTCTGCTGCCCAAGAAACCAGATATAGTCATCCAGCATAAGCAGTGCCCTAATGCTGGAAAGAGCTCAGAGGAAAACATGGGAGAAAGAAGAGAAGCATGGGGGTGGCAGAATCCAAGTTACCAGCATGCTCCCATGGCTCCATGAGAGCTGCTATCATCACACATCAGCCCTAAGCCAGCACATGTTGAGGAAGAAACACAAGTGCCAGAGAAAGACCTTGCTGGTTTTCATCTGTTAGTGGAATCCAAGAAAGATTTACCAGCACAACGTGCATCTGTTCCAGAAGCCACGAGGAATGGAGTCCCTGAGATTTCCCTCTTTTGAAGACTCCAAGGACTTCTCCAGTGAAAGGTTAAACTCATCTACTCCATCAGCCTTTAAAGAATTCACTGTGGTACAGGGCTAACTCCTGGTGCTAAGGGTCTGACCCCACCGAGCACTTTAAAGTTTTAGGAAAAATTGACTTATACCTCGGCCAGATAAGCATTTCAGCTCTTCTGCCAAGCAGGAATCCCACTGGTGGTGTCCCAGGAATAAAGGCCATAAACAAGCAGTAGAAACATCCTGCAGAGAAACCTTCTTGTTCAGTGCTCACAGAGTAGCAGTGAGATAGCAGAAACACAAATCATCATTATTATCATGCTGAAAGACAGAGGGAAAAATACCTAAAGAAACAAAATTGAAAAGAGAAGTACACTTTCCAGGTCAGCGTTTAAACTAGAGGCTGATCTCGAGTGTGTTGTGATTTAACTGAGGGAAGTTTTTATTCTCTGCATGTTATAAAATACACAGCAAGATGTGACTAAACAGATATAACCCAAATACAAACTTCTCCAGGGAAGCAGGAGAAAGTCACTGTACTAGAAACAGCAGCTGAAGACAATGAATTGGATTTCAGGATCTATATTCCAGTTTTAACTATTAATGTACTGAACTACACTATTGTTGCTATATTGATTTGAATTGACTGCTTTCAAGAAAGTGATTGATTCAAATAAGTAGTGGTGACAATGACATAATTCAATATAATAATATTTAAAATACCAAATATTAAAAAATACTGAAATGTAAGTCTATTGACTGCATTTGGTGACATATATTAAAATCTGTGCATGAGATCCATGCAAATGGCACAAACAAAACCCTGCTGGAAAGTTATTCCTTGTCTGACTTCAGTCTGGCTTTAATCCCATTTCCAATCCTGTTGAAACATCATGTTCCTAGTCAGTCCCTTGGGCTGGGTCGCTCTTCCCTGTGTCTTCTGCTGATTTCCTCCATACTGCATTAATAGTTGTAGAAAGCAAAAGCCCTACCATGCATGGCCATTTCTCATTTGCTATCAAAGTACTAGCTTACGTTAGGTAGTGAGATGTCTACATGTTCATTCTACAACCTTTCTGCTGTTGAGCCTTGGCATCTACTCATGTCTCATCTGAGGTCTCATTTTCTTGAATAACTGCACCTGGGATAAACTAGATCCCTACTTCTGCATCTCTTTTTATTTCATGCCAGGTCCTGCGTGGAACAACGTTACAGAGGTATAGAGAGGATTTGAAAATTCAGGGGAGGTTGGTCTCTGGGATAAAACACTGCCAGCACAGGAGTTAGAACAAAGCTCATGTCAAATGGAGTGCTGTAAACAAAGGTGAGCTGTATTTGGTGCTGCTGCTTGTTTTTTACATTCCTCATCTCAGACCCAGTTCTTCCACCCCTGTATGAAATGGGAAGTCCAGGGAGAAGGTCAAGAGCATCATGCTCCGTGTGGCCACTGCCATTGGTTAATCCAAATTCAACAGCCAGAGCAGATATTATGATTTAAATGAACTCTGTGCTTAGGAACAAATTACACCAGAAAATATATTACAAGCCCTGCTCTTACATTTGATGAACTGTACATCTATTGATTTAAAAATACATTTTTCTTTCTCATTATCACTTAGATGTATGGGATAGTGACTGATTCATGAAGCAGTAGGTATTGTTTCTTTTAAGTCTGATGATAATTACTTTTATTTAATGAATAAGGTCCAGGTTCAATAAAAGACCCATCTGGCTTCATATAATAAATTGATTTTATGGGGCTGCTGTGAAGCGGAAGCCAGAGAGAGTTCTTATTTAATCTAGGCCCAAACACGATATATCACAACTCTCATTTTCAGCTTATTTCATCTATTAATAAAACTCCATTTAATATCCTTGGATATTTTTCAAAAGGTTTGTCCTTTATCCTCTTTGTTGTAATTAGCACAGAGGGTAATTAGTTTTTACATAGGCATTCTCCTTCATCTAGATACAAGTCATCTAAATTATTTTCATTTGCTTATGGAAATGAGAACACCACGTTTTTATTTCTCCTTCAATCGCTCCCTAGCGATTACCTTAATTGGAATGACTATTTCTATACTGCTGTTATGGAGTTTAACTCTTCAGGCAATGTTGTGGTGGACAACAAGCCCGGAGCCTTCAGTGGATGGCAAATGAATTGGCTCTGTGTGGACTTACAGCCTCCGGCTGACATGTCAAATACCCATGACGAGCTTTTGAAGGCCATGGGACCCCCATGATTCTGCCTGGACCCCCAGGAGCGTCCGGGGCTGTCACTGGGGAGGGAGAGCAGCTCTGCACCGCCGCATGCTGCCTCGGGGCAGGCAGACAGGGGCAGCTTTCCCTGCCGTGATGCCCAGACTGGTGTCCCGCCACCGGCTCGTCCTGCCGGCTCCGCAACCGGGGAGCATGAGCCCTGAGCAACAGCGAATGCTCTGCCTGCCTCACATCCATTGCCATAGCAACTGAAACCTTTTGGATGCCCCAACTCACAGCACGGCGTCTGTAAACACGAGCAAGAGCAGAAGATGAGGTGAAGCAGTAAAGCTTCGCCTAGCAAAGGTTCACCTTCTCCCCAGGGATGACTGTTTCATTCAAAAGACTTTGAGTCTGCGTTGGTGCTAAAACACTCTCTTTTTGTTTGTTTGCTCAAGAGGTTTGTTGTAAAAATGAAAAAATATATACATATATACCTGGAATTAGTAGATTTTTATATCATTTTACATGCAATACAGTGTCACATAGAAATTTCTATTTGCATCTAATAAATATGTATTTCCTAAAATGTCTTTTATTTCGGACAATATTTGCATGAAACTATAAAGTAATATAAATTAACATTAAATTAAATTATAAATTGCAATAATATAATAATTATAACTTATTAATATTGTTTGTTTAGTGAAATGAATATTGAGATTTTTATTCCAGTTTCTGAATCAAATAGGATAAAAGGCATTCAGGCCCCAGATTTATTCCTCTCTCTTTCTTTCAATAAGAAATTAAAATTCCTGTTTCAGCAAAAGCGATGTAAAGCATTTTCAGATTTCATAAATATTTTTCTGTCATTATGACTATTTTTAATTCATTACTAATATTTCAGGAACACTAACTCCTCAGACTGTTGTCCATATAGATTTGCTGCTGCCTTGGCTTAATCTTCATGGCATTCTGCAAACTGTGTTCTCAGACTCTCCAAGAGAGAAGGACGGTGTGTGGTATATAGGGAAGATGATATGGAAAATATTAACTAATTTAGAAATTATTTTTCACTTTTTAAAATAATAATTTATTTTAAACAACATAAAATACCACATGCATGGGATACATGTAATCTGTCATTTCAGAATAACTATTATTTAATCCTAAATATTTCCAGGAGGGCTTACTCTTACTGTGGACCACATTGCCTAAGACTTATCACAATCACATTTTGTTGCTTTTTTAATTCTTGGACTCACATGTGATCTATTAGGGCTTTTAAAAGATCCGAGACCTTGTTCAGAGTATTTTGATTAATTACAAAACAGCAAGTAACTTTCTGTTCCAGCTGAATAATGCAGACAGTAAAATGTTACTTAGTATGACTACTTTTAATATTATTTGACATCTTTATGTCAGACTCAGTAGCATGTTTTCTTTAATATTAAAGCCATTAGAAACACACAGCTTGACCATCAGGAAAAAGTACTTTCAAAGTTAATGTAGTAAAAATGGGAGTGCAAGAAGAAAAAAACCATAAATATGAAGCACAAAATTAAAAACTTGGGCAAGCATATTTATTAAAAAATCAGCTCTGTGTGTGTACCCAAGGACATATCTAAGAAAGGAAAAGACTTTCTAGCTGATGGCTGCTATTAACCCTGCAGTATGCGACAAAACTAGCTGCGATGCATCTGCAACTGTACTTACATGTCCAACAAATGGAAACCAATTTCTAAATTATTGAATCCCATCAACTTTGTTGCTGAGGAAGCAGAAAAACCCCAGATTTAAAATACTCAGATGTAACACTGAGGGTGGAAAAAACACTTGTAAGTGGGTGCAAACTCAGTAAGGAAACCCACAGAGATACAAAAATGTGGAATATGGGATAAGATCTGAGAGTCACCCCTCAGAGCCAAATTTCACTTTGCGGACTTGTCTGCTTATCATTTAAAACCAACAAAACCAAACAATCCTCCAAAACCTAGCCAGGGTATCAAATATTTAAGATGTGTAATCATCAAAATATCCTCCTCTGGATTCCTGCACATTACTTCAGGGATCAGTTAAAAGCACAACATCTTCCTTCCAGTCCTGCCGGTTTCATCCTCTTGGCCACTGGGACCCAGGGGTTGCCAGCTGCCAAAAGGCCAAAGGCGAATACTGAATGAGATACCAGGGGCAAGAAGGCGGCAAGAGTGGGAGGAAGGTGAAAGAAACCTGTTTGCTGCAATTTCATACAAGTAAAGCACTTTAATGTTCATTTTCAGAACTAGAATAACTAATGGCATTGCTGTCGATGGCATGGTGCAGTAAGAACCAAGGAAGGAAGATGCACAGGGCTGAGGGTGCTTCGTTCCCTGTATCCTTGGCTAGGAATGGGTGCACTTGGAGTGAAGGTGTGTAATGAAGAGTTCAACTGAAGACAGTTCCTGCCTTGTGATAAGACTGCTTTGTTTTTTTCATCCCATTTCTGGTTTTACCACAGGCATTGAAATAGAGAAGCAGAGATTGAGGCTACTGGGGAAGAGAATCCAGCCGATAATTAAGCAGGTAGTGACCTTTGTCCTATAGTCCTTGGGCAAGGCAACTTTGCGTGAGACAAGGCTTTGATAACAAGATACCACAGAAAATACCTTAAAAGTAAGAGATGACTAAGGATTAGCAGCTAGCATAGGGTTTACAATGGAAAGGAGGGATTAATTTTGGAGATACACTGTGGGATTGGCATTTCAGGAAGGGGCAAGTCTTGGAGGCTGGATTAAGAGGTGGATCTGAGATGGCATCATTAGTGTCAGGGGATTTCCAGAGAGGAGGAGTTCACATAGAGGTGCTTATTGGAGGGGGTTTGAAGTAGTTATCATTCAGAGGACAGCTGGGATGGATGTCCCTGAGAGTTCCTATGTGAGGTGTCCCAGTCATTTCCATACAAAATTTAAAAATTTCTGTCTAATGATTTGTCATAGAAATATTGTGATAAGGGCACAAGTAAGAGTTCTCAATGCCTAACTGTAGGTGCCAACGGCAAGTGGAGGATTAGCTTCCAGTGCTCTCATGTAGCTAATGGACATGGTGTTCTCCTGAGGGATTCAGCAGAAAACCTCCACAGATGCTCAGATTTGACTCTTCAAGTGTCTCTCTTGCTACAGAGGGAAGCTGGATGAGTAGCTTAAAGTAGCTACCTATCTTTTATAGTTAATATAGGTCAGACAAAGCAGACTTAAGCAAATACCTCAAGATGAATTGAGTGTTAAGAACTTCCCACATTATATCAATGTCTTCTTTGTCTTTGTCTACAATACTGATGATGGGCCCTGGGATCCCTTAAGTCTTGTGCTGGAAGACCGTGACTGGAGGATGATAAACTCCCAGCTCACTCTGAACTTGTTCAAGACTTGCTGCTCCATTTGGATGCACATAAATCTATGGGGCCTGATGAGATTTATCTGGACACAGGAATCAAATGTATATTAAGTAAGTTTGCCAACAATACTAAACTAGGAGGAGCTGTGGACTCCCTCAAGGGTAAAGAGGCCTTACAGTTAGATCTAGATAGACTAGAGAGCTGGGCAATCACAACAGTATGAAATTTAGCAAGACCAAGTGCTGTATGCTGCACCTGGGACAGGACAATCCTGGTTATGCATACAAACTGAGGGACAAGAGTCTGGAGAGCAGCCCTGCAGGAATAGATCTGGGGGTTTGGGTTGATGGTAAATTGAATTAGTCAACAGAGTGCCCTGGCAGGCAAAAGAGACAACTGTGTCCTGGGGTGCATCAAGCACAGCATAGCTGGCCAGTCAAAAGAGGCGACTGTCCCACCCTACAATGCACTCATGTGGCCTCATCTTGAGTACCGTGTGCAGGTTTGGGCACGTCGATATAAGAAGGACATCAAGCAATTAGGGTGTGTCCAGAGAAGGGTGACCAAGATGGTGAAGGTCCTCGAGGGCAAGATTTACAGTGAGAGGTTGAGGTAATTTGATTTGCTCATCTTGAAGAAGAGAAGGCTGAGGGGTGCCCACCTTACAGTCTACAACTTCCTCAAGGGGGACAATGAAGCAGGAGGTGCTGATCTCTCTCTGGTGACCAGCAATAGGACACGAGGAAATGGAATGAAGCTGCATCAGGGGAAGCTCAGATTGGCCATTAGGAAAAGGTTCTTCACTGGGAGGGTGGTTGGTCACTGGAACAGGCTCCCCAGGGAAGTGATCAAGGCACCAAGCGTGTCAGAGTTCAAGGAGCATCTGGATGACGCTCTTAGTCATAATGGTTTAGTTTTAGGTGGTCTTGTGAGGATCAGGGAGTTGGACTTGAAAATACTTATGGGTCCCTTTGAACTTGAGATATTATGATTCTATATGGGTGGAAGACCTGGAGAGACCAGCTTGATACCTACTGCACCTGCCTCAAGTCAGACAATCTGAGTAAACAGTACTGTTCCAGATGACAGCAATGGATTGTCCTTAATCAAATGTGTCATGTCTTAAACTCATGGGTTACTTTGTAACTTTATCTTCAGACAATTTACTTTGATATTTCTAAAATGCCACAGGTTATTGCAATACATGACAAAATCTATTTTACCCAAAGCCAATCAAACATCCACTAGTTCCATTTATCTTCATGGAACACCCTTCACACAGGTGTACCTCAGCACACTTCATAACAAAAATTACTTTCTATGGTGGTATCTACTAATGAATCTTCTTTAATTGCTGACAGCAGGATGAGCAACATCAGTTTCTTCTATGAAGCCATGTCCAGCTGTTGCTCATTCTTCATAGTTGCTAAAGTAAATGGCAAGCACAGCAGTCACAATGATCTGGCACTTCAAGTTTAAGCTGACGTTCCAGGTAATTTTCCTATTGCAGCTAATTTGGCATTTTCTTGCTTATGACTAGAAGCCTGTTATCCCCTAGATTTTTTTCTGCTAACCTTACTGTGTTAGGATGCTTTCGATGGTCAGGCAGTGCTAAGGCAAGGGGCACTGTGCAGTTTCTAGGGGATATGTGCATGTACATGAATAGCTGGATATGAAAACTTTAAGGATCAACTCCCCTCCCAGACTGTTGGTCCATACACCTAGCAAAAATACATATACATAGCAAAAATTCAAATGATTGCTGCTGTGCAGGATGAGTCTGTTAAAAAAAAAAAAAAAAAAAAAAAAAAAGAGAGAGAGAAGTACTTGGGTAAATATAACGTAAATTTCATATACTGTAATGCATGAACAGATCTGAGTTACTACATAATACAATAGTAATGTTCTGGGGGTCTTTTAAAGGTGATGTTCCTTCTTCCCTCCCTTGCTAGTTCACTTATTTATCTCTCTGATCCAGCAGTATGATTTCTGGGGGTCTTCCCTTCTGTCTTTCTGCTTTATGTAGTTCTATGCCCAGTACCATGTTAACTCGAGGAATTACCATTCCTGCTTTCCCAGTTTTCTGCCATATAGAATTTGGATTTTCCATAGATAGATGAAAATGTTAAATAACTTGGAATACACATCTTGCTTTCACTGCAAGGAAATGCCAGTATGGCCATGAAAGTTTTAGAAATATAGAAAGAAAATTTCTAATAAGATTTTTCCAGTCAATTATTCAATATTGATTAAATAATCTTCTCTCCTTTTTCTTAACCTTTTCTAATATATAGCCATATATAAAATAAGTATGTTGATGAGTTTGATATAAAATATTTTGCCTCTGCCAGAATATGATGCTTCAATATTTTTTCATTTAAAAATTGAGCAACAAATACATCTAATTAGCACTTTTATTTCCTCAAATCAGTTTTTTCTAATAGAAATTATCAGCCAGTTCTAGTTATGTTTATTATTCCCCTGTTGGAGTGTTGTCAATAGCAACAGTTATTTATTCTCTTTTAGAGACTGTAACTGGAGCCTGACTACCAGGTATTAAGCCTGACTTACCCATGACCCAGCAGGTGAAGCTGGAAAACATGGATGTTCTGTAATTTTCCAGCCCAAGTCAAACCGCTCAGAATTTTTCTACTCTACTGAGACAGATGGCAAAGTTCAGAACAATTCTTATTTTCCTCAGCTGTTTGCTTGATTAATTGGTGTTGCATCAACTTTGTTTAAAAGAAGATCTTGACATCGAGGGAGTGGGAGGCAGAGATTATACCTGGAGATATTCTTTGTGTCAAGGCTTGCATGTCTGCGTCTCATACTGACTTCAAATTAGTTCGGGAAACGTTCAGCGCTGCTCGGGTGGTGAAGAAGCGGTAGCTGCCGCTACTGGAAGAAAGATGCTAAACGCAGAGGGTGCGCACTTCTCGACGGCGAAGGGATTTTCCTACCTGCTGTTCTGGGGGATTCGTTTCCCTCAGGCTGCGCCCGATGCGCGGCAGGGCCCGTCCGCGCCCGCGCCGGGTGCCCATCGCCAGGTGGCGCTCCGGGATCGCGCTCCGGGATCCCGCTCCGGGATCGCTCTCCGAGGATCCCGCTCCGGGATCGCGCTCCGGGATCTCGCTCCGGGATCGCTCTCCGGGGATCCCGCTCCGGGATCGCGCTCCGGGATCTCGCTCCGGGATCGCGCTCCGGGATCCCGCTCCGGGATCGCTCTCCGAGGATCCCGCTCCGGGATCCCGCTCCGGGATCGCTCTCCGAGGATCCCGCTCCGGGATCGCGCTCCGGGATCCCGCTCCGGGATCGCTCTCCGGGATCGCGCTCCGGGATCGCGCTCCGGGCTCGCGCTCTGCCACTGCGCGGGCGGGCGCGGGGAGGCTGCGGGGGGCGGGGGCCGCCCCGGCGGCGAACGGCCGTGACCGTCGGGAAGGGCGGCCGGGTAGGAGCCTGGGCTTGAATTCCGGTTACTACTCTGTACTTACCTCATGGCGAGGGCGTAAGGTGCGCAAAGCAGGTAACTTGGAAAGATATATCAGTGAATAGGACCTGATAGTTATTATTACCATCATTATTGCTCTTTGTGCTACTGTTAGAGGCTCATCTTCTCTAAAGAAGAGAGAAAAGAGACCACACTAGCAGTTTTCAGGTATGTAAGAAATTCTTACAAAGAACAGGGATAGACTGCCCTTTGCGTTCACTTTGAATAGGACAAAAAGTAATGGGCTTAAATTGACATAAGGGATATTTAGCTTAGACAATGGGTAAAATGCTGTAACAAAGAGAGTGAAGCACTGGAAATGATTGCACAGGGAGGCTCTGGAGACCTCGTCGCACCAGTTTTCAGGAACAAGTGAGACTAGGACGGAGAGCAGCAGAGGAAGGACTAAAGGACTTTCCCTTCTAGTGCTGTTTTCTACTATTAGATGAGATAAAGATTGTACTCAGGTACTCAGACAGCATCTTGCCCGTTAGTACAGGCTGCATAAAGTTAGATAAACTTCTTGATAACACTTGGTAACTGTAGCTCTTCAAATCCAAACACACTAATTGAAAGCTAACTCAGGTATATTGATACCAACGGCAATCACCCCCCTGGATTGCATCCCATTCACACACTTAGATTTAACATTCAAAGGAGTGATCAGGGATAAAGAAGCATCTCCTTCTTCTTGTAAAGAATTTCTATCTTTCCCTTTGGAGACATTTCCTTTTAATACTTGAAAACATGTGTTTGCCTGGCTGGCTCGGTTTGTTTCTTCAAGCCCTTGAAGCTTAGAAACAGACTTTGTTGTATGTATGTGTAACAGTTTCCCACACTGTGGGCCATAAGGATAAAACTCACGCTTGAACTAAAAAAGAATCGTATTTCATGAACAATGTATTCTAACATTCCTACATACCACATATGTGAACATATTTCATATAATAACAAACATGGAAATAGCAAGATAATTTTCTGAGACTGATGAGGTAAAAGTATCTTCATTTTACTAGATGAACAAGACATTTCTGGATTGGATAGAAAGTCAGGATTAATTGAGAGAATAGTAAAGCCCCTATTTTTGGCATTATTTAAAAGGGGGGTGTGTGTGCATGCCCTCTTCGAACTTGATAGATCCTTTCAAATTGAAATCCTCACTAGCTTTTTCACACTGCTGGTGACTTTTGTTAAATAAGAGCCTAATTTGCTTTCAGTGGAGAGTTTTCTCTCTTTTAGCACAGTGACCTTTCAGCGTGTGGGTCTTCCTCAGGCAGAAACTTCCAGTTCCTGTGATGCCCCTTCTGTGTGTCAGCTGCTCTGTGGTACATGCAATTGCTGCTGCCAGGAATGAACCTGCTGTTGAGTATTTCTGTTTGGGACTGTCTTCTCTTTAAAAATGACTGAATAGGAATGAGACAAAATTATATAATATGAAGCTGAAAATAGCAAAATGATGCCTAATTTAAGGCATCGGGAAAACTAGTACTTCAAAATGCCTTCAATATATTAAATAATCCACAGCAAAGTACATGACACAAGTAGAGACTCTGATTTATAAATTCTAAATCTAAGGCTACCTGGATTAAAAGAGTCACTCCAGGCTCTATGTGCTCTGGTTACACTATGTGGATCTACAGGGAGTAATAGAAATCTCTCCTGTATCTGTCCACCTTTCATCTCTTGGTGTCGTTTTGGAAGTATGTCAAACTCTCCATGGCAAACTGGAAAAATCTCTGTTCCTCTTCATAATTTCTTTCCCTATGAACGTATGTATGCAAGGAAGCACAAGGTAAAACTGTCTCATATTGAAGATGTCAAGCCTCATACTATGATTTAGTTTTGCACATTGATTTTCTTGTGTGTCTCTCTAATTTCACCTGTGTAAACTGATCACTATTATAGCTTACTAGACTAGAAGTCAGCTCCAAGTTGACTGGAAAGCCATAATATAAAAAAAAAAAAAAAAAAAAAAGGAATGGTATTTACTTTTATTATGAATAATAAATCTTTCATTAAAATTCCTCCCATCTCTCTCAGTTCCCTTCTGGATGGATTAACCACATCACCCATGTAGATTGCTGATATGTTGCCTCTGATGTCTGAAGCAGGAAGAAATGGAATCGAACAGTCCCAGGGAAGCACTTGACTACCGTGAAGTGGCAGATTACAGCCATCAAGAGATTTTCCCATCAGACACTATAACCAGCCATCTTGAAAATGGTTAATAAAAAGACTTGACAAGAAATCCACATTAGTATTTAGATTTCAGAGAAGCAAACACATTTGCATGTATGCCTACAGCCATTTTAGTCTTAATTCTGAAGTTCCCACATTCTGGTACAGCCTCCCTCACTAACACTCATGCAACTTTTAAGAAATCCATCTCTCTTTCTCACCTTTCTTAACACTAGTCATTCCGATTATCACACAGATGAAACTATAACAATTTTATAAACAGCACACCCGTTAGGATTTTTAAATATGTTAAAGTTTCCCATATCCTTTACTGAATCAGTTTGCAAGGAGATGTAACATATTTTATTAGACCAGATGGTGCAATTAAGAAAAAAGAGAAGCCTGAATACAATGTAAAAATCGAACTTTTCCCAATTGGAGTAATAAATGCATTAGTTTTACTTTCCAAATCGTGTTGATCTTTAAATGCATTTTATCTTCAAATTCTGGAGAATTAAGATTGTCAAAACTGACATTAAATTTCTGATTTTAGTGAAAAGAAATGTGTCAGCTGACCAGAATTAAATATTTTTATTTGTGGAAATTTTTCTTATTTTGCCATTTTTATTCCAAATTTAAAAGAAAAATTAAAATCCACAGTAATTCAGTTCCTGTACAGCTCTACCTATGCTAATTCAACAACAGCAGCCAATTTATAGATAAAGCCCACTAAAACCAAAAGGAAGCCGATTCTGCTTATGAGTCTTAAACAATGTTATATTTCAGTTTATCTTGAGACAGTTAAAGCAATGGGTTGTTGTTGCTTTTTAATTAAAGCAGTGAAAATTAAAGAAAAGAATCAGTAAGAGAACCAAAGCTTGGCAAACAGATTTTCAAACCTGTTTGTTGCACAAGAGCAGGGGTGGCTGCAGAGGAGTAGACAATAACAGTCGTAAAAAAGTTGTAAGTTGTCTTCTGAAATGCAAAAGATGAATCGCTTTTGTTGTCAGACAGCAAAGTGATAAGGACAAACAAGACATTCAATAGCACCAAACTTCTCTGAAAAGTTTTAAAGATCTGAAAATTGATGGTGCTCTAAGATTCAGGCAATATGAAACTGAGAATATTAAAAACAAACAAGAATAGAAGGCGGAGGAGTTTCAGCTGACATTTTCAGAAATGCATTTAGTACTTTCAGAGTCCCTTTGGACTAGAAAGTAACTAACATAACCTTTTAGAAAAAGAGTCAAGGGACCTGACAGGAAAATACAGAGCAGTCACATTCACAATCTACTTTCAGAGATCAAAAGGAAGAATAGTTAAAATAGCCAGACTTCTCTTGCCTTCAAATGCATCCTTTGTTAAGACTTCTTTGAAGATGTCTCTGACATGCTACTCAAGAGAGATGCATCCTTTAGCTAAGATGTCCTAGAGCACTTGATAACACAGCCCACCAGCAATAAATGTCTAATGTGAAAAAGGAAGCGTCAACAGATAAGGCAGAAAGTGGAACAATGGAATAAGAATACAGGTTGTCATAAACAAATCCTTTGGCTGCTGAAAAGAATGCCTGCATACCTTAGAGATCAGCATTAGAGCTGGCTCATCGCTTTGTCAACAAGTCAGGAGAAAAAAAAATAAAGAAATTGTTTGTGTGTCTTGTACAATAGCAGAAGAAAACGCACATTAGGGCTGACAAAAATAAAGTATGTTAACACTGACTTGATCTCCAACATATCTCTCCTGAAAATGTTATGTGAGGTGTATTCCACCTTCTACTGCCAGATAAATTACAAATAAACCCTAATGACATCAGAGAAAACAGCACAAATGTTTGCAGATGTCTCTTCAAAATTCAGCTAAGGTAGGTAGTTTGTGGGTTTCTACTTTTAGGGACAGATCCTCAGCTGATGTAAGCTGGCACAGGTCTACTGAAGTCAAGATGCCAAAAGTTAAAACTAAGCACATAGTTAAGACCTTTCTTTGAAGCACAACAGCAGTTCACACCATGCACTCACTGTTAAGGCTTGAACAGCAGATCTGTTGAAGACTCAGCTGTTAAACCCAGGTCTCTGGAGCTGCAGTTCAAAGACTTTACCCACAGTCACCGTGAAAAATATTCTTAAAGTCATCAGTGTTAAATCTTTGCTGCTTTCACAGAGCCTTACATGACTCAGTTCCTCCTCAATGCTATTCACTCCTACTCCTGCATGTGTCCACTAATCTTTTATACATCATAGCAATCTAAACTAAACTGTAAGTGGCTCAGTGTAGGGACTTCATCTCCTCATTTATTAGTAAAGTGCCACATATACTTTTAGTATTATATAAATAAATAATAAGGCTAACAAGGCTGACTCTATATATAGGGACTTAAAAGTCAGACAATCTTAACATCAATCTGCCACTTTATTAGCAGCCAGTGAAGCTTGCAGATTCCTGGCCTAAAGTGCACACACCAGCCAGTTTCAGTTGGCAGCTTAGCTGCAGGTGACAAAACATCTTTTCTGACTTGAATAAAAATATGTGTGGAAGCAAAGAAAAACCCAAGAAAATAATATCCACTAGAAAGAAAAATGATACAGGCCAACAAAGAGATTTAGAAACTTGGGGGGGGGGGGGGGGGGGGGGGCGGGGGGGGGGGGGAGCGGGGGGAGCGGGGTTGTACAAAGCCCATGATGATTCAAAAGTGCAGAAAGATGTTGGATTCAGTGATGCTGATGGTGATAGATTGGGCATTTGGCAATATGCATCTCTTGTCGTTCCAAGCTGCTTGTTTGAATTCCTGTTCCCTTTGCTTTGTCTCTTTCATCTGAAATGATCTTTCAATACAAGGAGCATGGGAATGGAAACTGAATCCCTTACCTGACCAGGACTGAAAGTGCACTGCTGGGAGCGGGAAGGGGCAGGAGATGCAAGGGCTGTGTGGGCCTTTGCCATCTGTTAAATAATGCAAACACATTAAAAAACACAAACTGCAACTTTTGTTTAGCACCAGATGAACCAAACTCAGGGATCCTGTTTCAAATTTCAAAATCTGTCAGACTAAGGCCAGAACTCTCAGAGGTGGCTCGGCTTTTAGAATTACTGGATGATCTCTGACCACTGGCATACAATGAAAGAGATTTGAGGCTGGGTGTATTATAAGTGAATCAAACCACATCATCAGTCCCCTTAAGATATCCTTGAGACAGATTAAGCATTTTATGGGACGAGATAGGGGAAGTGAAAGAAAGGCTGGACAAGGTACAAGTGGTGACACTGATAAAAATGAAATCCTCCATAGTAAGTGGGGTAATTCAGGGTCACTAGACTCTGCATCTCATCTCATCTATGCTAGACAGTTGTACTGAGGCAGCTTTGCTGGCATATTGCTTTCTCTCTGTGTTGATTCTCCAGTGTGATTTCCACTGTTTCCTTGATCACGTCTCTGAAAATACTAGCCTCCATGTCAGAGTAATATAGAGTTACCTACCCACTCTCCTCTTCTTATGGTGCAAGAAAAGTGAAGGACTTACAATGGCTGTGAAGACCACAGTGGGCAGCTCAAAGTGAAGTCCCCATTCCAGTGACGAGTAGCAGAGTTTAAAAGAACTGCCAGTGACACACTGTAAAGGGAATGTTGCATTTAAGGACCCTCACCAGGCTGAACCAGAGTTCCCATGCAGGTACCCATACTGCACATAGGGGCCATCAGCTGTTTTGTAAAGGGAAACATCTACGGTACAAGCAGTGAAAATAACTGTTCCACAGAAAACAAAATTAAATGTAAGCACTCGGCAGGGCAGACAGTGCCAGAAAACAAATAAAATGATATCAAAGAAAATGTTCCTGTATAAAAATCAAATCTCACTCCAATGTGAATCCTGTTAACTTCATCTGATGCAGGAGTATAGGTTTTTCAGGTGAAAGAAGGCTGCTGTAGACATTTCTGTAAATAGGTTCTATTTTATCACAAATGAACTTAAAATGGTTTTACAATTCTTTTCTTTTCTTACTCTTTTCCTGAAATTTTATTTTTTGATATCTTCACTTTCCTTTCCTTTGCCTGCAATTCATCCTGAGAACAGAGACTAAGTGTCATTTTTCCTTTGGTATGATGGCCTTTCACCTTTGCAATCCTTTGGAGGACACCAAGTCCTGTGTTTAAGTGACTAATCCCCTTTGGAGGAGGTTTTACTTTCTGGGTGGCTTCATCAGTCAGACACACAAAGAGACTGCTTCTCAATTTATATTATTTTAAATGACACTCCCTTATCTGTCATTGTCACACAGCACAGTAGGCCACCTTTGCAAGATGAGGGGGATGGTCTTTTTTGTTACATTCAGCTCTCTACTGCAATTAGAACCTGTTTGTCTGCTAACTAATCACATCTGGTCTGCCTTACAGACACATTTTAACTTCTTCACTCTCCATACAGCCTTTAGATTAATTTCAAATCTCTGAAATGGATATGATTTCTCAGGAATAAGCTCAAGATCTACACTGATGACCCTTAGTTTTGTCTCAGAAGGAAGTTTCCTTTCTTCTGTCTTTCTTTGTCACCACTCATCTTTAAAAATAAAGAATACCATTGCACTCAAGACAGAATTCTGGACACCTGCTTTCAATTTTTAACTATGCCACAAACTTCTTCAGGTTTCCCACAGTCATTGGGAATGGGCTTGCCTTCCCTGCCTCAGCTGTCCAGTCTAAGCTGTTCTCTACAGTCAAGAGAGAAGCATCACCAGCAGTCCTAGGGCCATCACTCTCTGCAGGTGTCTTTCGCTCTCTTTTGACTAATGAGGAGGTCTGGACAACAGGGTTAGTCTCCATGCCACAGCTTTCAGGTGACTAATATTTACAAGGAAATCATATCATCACCTACTCTCCATCCCAGATGTCTATTACCAGCCACCTCTGTTCAGGGTATAAAATGTTATAACACTCATCTTCTGTGTTTGAAGAGTACCTGGTTAGATAAAAGAGGGACTACATGTGCCTCCACTGCAGGAAAGTTTGCAGCACCACTCTAGCTCCTGTTAAACATCAGCCAAACAGAGGAGGTCACAGCCATACTCCAAGGGCAGATGGAGAGCTCTGCCAGCAGTCGACCATATCATCCACCTTTCTTCTGTTAGCCAGTAGGAATATTACTTGAGAATGATTTTCAATATCCTTTCATTTTGGCCTATATTTAGTCAAGATTTCATATTTGCTGAATTTGTTAGTATCACAGTATTGATTCAGCATTCAAATACATGCAATTATTGGCCTGCTATGTTCAGTTGTCACTCTGATCACTTTTGGCTTCCAACCTCATACTTCCTCATCTTGGCACATTCAGATTTTAAGCAGAAGAAAGCCATAAATCTCTGAATGTTCAGAGGCACCTGGAATTGAACTTTTTCATTCAAATGATTATGAAAATTGAGGTTAAATATGAAATTCACATCCACACGCGGTATCTGGTTGTGAATATCCAGAATTCAGAAATACCCTTATAACACATTATTAAATTAGTCCAGTGTTAGTTCCTAAGAACAGATCCAAAATGGCTTGGATTTATCTACCATAGCTTAGAATTCCCCACTAGCTTTCGGTTCACCCTTTAAATCGGATGGCGAGGAAGAAGGTTACTCCCCAGTCAGATCTTGCGGCTTGTTAATGTCGCAAGTATCAGGAGGCCCAGGCAGTTTGGCCTGAGCTGATCTCTACTTTGATCCAATGTTGAGAAGACTGATGAATCCAGAAGCAGCAATTATCACCATAACAAAGTTTACAGCATCAGGAACAACATAATGAGGAGAGGCTGCTGAAGCAATTCACTCACTCTTCGCCAGGAAGCCAATCTGTTCCTGGCATTCACGCTCATATGAAGGCTGTGTTCAAATTTAGGTCTTGCCTTATATGGGCAAATAAGGATGCTATCTGTGCCTAAGGAACATTTCGTCTGAAGTTATTTTCTACTTTTCTTTTCTCCTTTAGCTAAGGAACACTTCAGTTAAGTTCATTCTGAAAATGTTCTCCTCGTTATAAACACACCCATATACATTGGCATCTTCCCGTGGTATACATATCAGTGCACGGAACATTACCAGCAGTAGCACAATTCTTATAGACCAATTATACTGCTGACATTTACTAAATAACCAACAGACAAGACAAGACACGAGCTGCTATCGTTCTCCTAGTGTGAAGACAGATGGGCAAACAGTCTTGTTCAGACAATTCTCAGAATTTTAGTCAAGCAGTTAAAATACATGAGGGGTCAGAAAGAATTATTTTGTTCATCCACATTTTTAATATGATGGTTTACAACACAAAGATGACTGGGTAGATGTATACATTACGGACGGATACACAGATAGAGATATACATACACATCCACATATAACATGCCATACAGAATATGCAATATCAGCTTATATGGTTCATGTATTTTTATAAATGCACTCTCCTAAATGTAGATTTGTATATTGGATACAATATTAAGATGTGACATTCATCTGTGTATAACTCATTTAAAATTTATTTATGTTGTCTGTTTCTTCAATTTTTCAGAAATCACTTACGTGGCTGAACGACTTTCTAACATCCCTTATTTAGAAGGGTCAATACTAATCTGATTTTTGTGTCAACCTTACAGCACAAAGCACAGCAATTTCAATAACAAAATTAGTTATTTTTTTGACAGCTCTCCAAAGTGGGATGTTGGCCTGAGTTTGGAATGTCAATAAACTCAAAACTAAGCACATGCTTAAGTACTTCCCTGGATCAGAGCCAATAAAACCAGCTGAGATGAGGGATTCATTAAAGGTAGAGTTATGAATCGTTAGCATGGAAATGGTCACTGAACCTTTTTAAGTAGATTACATAGAGACTGGATACAAACAAAGAGAAGAGAAGAGATACTAATAAGTGGCCCTGTTGGACGTGACAGGAAGCTGAGGTCAGGAGCAGGATCTGCCAAAAGCATCCCAAGAAGAACCTGACTCTGTTCCCTCAGACCATGTGTAAAAGTAAGACTGCTACTGACTTCCACTGACCCTAGTATGGCCCTAAACAATGGGGAAAGGTGCAGAGCCAGGAGATTCAGGTGCAGTCCTGGGGACTGGGGACTGCATATGTGTTTGCATCCGTCATTTATGTCCACATTAAGGGACTGCAAAAACATTCACATGTTGACAGAAACTAAGTTTGTAGTTCCCTCAGAAAACAAAAACACGCTGCAGATGTGCAGCTGGAGTGAAGCAACAGCATCACCTATTAGTCAGTATAAACAATTTTGTATACGCACGGTACCAAAATATCAACATGTTCTCTAAAGCGGTTTAACAGATTTATTAACCTCTGTTTGTATGCAGCATTATTTCAGTATTTTCCGTACAACAGCCGCCAGCACTGCCTTTAGACTGGATTCCTGCTTTGTGCTTAGAGTTCCCACGTCCTTCCTGTTGTAAACTTACCGCATACATATATAGGATATATAGATAAAAAACTGGTGAAAATGACAGCAACTAAACCCACTCTTCCTATAAGATCTTTACTGTTCATAGGAAACATAAACTCTAATCCTAAAGACTAATGCGAATGCATAGCAAACTACTGACTTAGTATATTTATTCTGGAAGGATGAAAGATTGTCAGTCCCTCTGGGATTATGAGTCTGAGAAGCATTGTTATTTCAGACCTTATGTTTAGGCCATTAATGATTCAATACAGCCTCTTCCTGTATTTCAGTAGCTGTAGACCTGTCCCTAATGTCATTTTTTCCCATTTAGCCTGTGGATTTGATGTGATTAACATCTGAAATGCATTACTTGGGCTGGTGTTAATTAATTTAGCTAATATATCACAACTTTTAAACTCTATTGGTCATAGAAGGCTGAACTATGGGGTTAATTATTTCTAAAGAATTTTAACCATAAAAAATATTTTTAAAATAAAATAAATTAAAATTAGAGAAAGACATTTCTCTATCTACTTTCTTAGGAGCACACTAGTGGTTAGGTGTCCTGTAAAGAAGCCGCAATTCTCCCACTATACTTGTGTTAGCTAGATAATACAGGAAGAATGTGCTCTCCATCTGGGTTTCAGATAGTTATCCCAGCAAAGATACACATCTTAGAAACGGCCCTTACTGTGAGCTGGACCAAGTTCATTAGTCCCACATTCTGAAGTCTCTCAAACCAAGACAAATTCTGAGGTTCACATTTTTGAATTTGTATGGATCTTTATTTTTTTTACGTTTTGCCCTCATTAGTTTTCAGTCAGGATTGTCAGTTAATAAAATACAGGATGGCACAGATCCTCAACTCATGTAAATCTGCCCTGCCACTTGATAGCTGGCTTTCTGACATCAGTGGAGCCATGACAATTTCCATCAACCCCCAAATACATTTTTTTCCTCCTGTTATCCACTTCCCCAAAGAAATGAATCACTGGATGCTGCCACTGCTGTCATATAGTGCCATATAGACAAAAGATAAGTCACTTAGAAAACTTCACATTTCATGGTATCAGAGGATATGGATTTGAAAAACCAGTTCAACTTAAATGACAAATGATGAAACACTGACTTGACCTTTGCACTGTAGTTTTCTTCCTTTCGTGCTTGAGGATAAGCTTTTAATTCTCCTCATGCCCGCAGCTATTACTCAGCAGATATCAGCTGCTGAAGGACCTCTTCCCACGCCCTCTTAATACTGTATGTTTGCTCTGTCACTTCTGCACTAATGGAAGCAGCATGCCTAAATACATTTCTATCATTAAATATTAAGATTAAGAAGAAAGATGGGATGGCAGCGTTGCATCTCTGGTGGGAAGATGTGCACAGGCTGAGAGAACAAAAAGGAATATTTGAAAGACGTGTATTTACTGGTCCAAGTGAAAGACCTTTCTATAGTGTGTGGAACACATGCTGGTAAATTATAACCTTTCTAAATGAAACAAAATTAATTTAATCTCAGCTGCAGAAGTAGCAACAGGGCACAGATTTTATCTGTAAGCACTCTTTCTAGACCCAGACTTCCATTCTATAAAGGCAGAAAAAAGCATTTTACAGATTTTTCTGAATTAAAAAATATAATCCTTTTCTGTATTATTTATATATGCATTTTTTCTATACAGCAATTTGGCATCTGCATGTGAGAAATAAAGACATATGGGCCTGAAGATCCTCAGCTCAAGCAATGAGAGCTAAGGATAATAACTCTAGAAATTAAAAATAGTAAAAGAAGTCTACAACAGAGTACTGCTCCTTGTAGAATATCTTCTACTCTTATAGGTGTACATTTCTTTCAACTTTTCTGTTTTACAGTGATGCGTGGATTATCATTGTCACCAGCATCATACCAAGAGAGCACAGTTGTTTTCACATCTGAGTCTTTCTTTTGTTGATAATCACATGGATAGTATTTGCTAATGCTTTTTAAAAAGGCATCTTTTAAAGGCTTAGTATTGGTTGAAATAACATTCTTTAAGAGTCCCACTTACCCCCAAAGCTACAGTATTTGTCATGTGTGCAAACAATGCCCTTATAGCATTAAAATAGAAGAGTTTTTAAACGTCTCATTGAACAATAAATACTAAGCTTGAAGAGGTTTGGTTATTTTGCTTTGTTGGGGTTTTTTGCTTGAGTAATCAAACTAATTAGTCAGCTTCTCCTTTTCACACTGCCACTTTCTGGTCTGTTTCACTTCAGGTTTTTTCTCTTATTATTATCACAAAGCTCCGTGATATGTCATTCAGATGGTGCTGGCCAGAAATTTTCCATCAAAAACTTTCATTTAATGAAAAGCTTCTATTCAATTAAATGAAAACAGCTGTAGCTATTCTTCCTTTCACATCATATATCAAAAGATGAGCACTTTCAAAAAGACACCTCCCCCCCCCCCCTGCACATTTCAGATGTAAAAAAACAATGAAAAACAAACAAAAATAATTTTCATCATTTTTTTGAGTCACTGGAGATGAGGAGGAAGGAGATGGGAATGAGGAGGATATGTGTTTTAACCAATTCTGCTTGCTATCACCACACGTGCAATTCTCTCTGAATATTGAAAAGACACAGTGAAAACATCTTCATTGACTCTTCGCGTAAACTTTGGGGTTTTTAAGAACTAAATTTATGGCCTTTAGATTTTTTTTTTTTTTAGTGGGGTCTTTTAAAATCCAAATAAAATCTTTCCACATTACAGGAAGCAGGCAATTGCATCTGAAGGGCCCCACAATGATTGCTTTAAGCTCAAGGATGGAGGTACACCGCGGTAACACCCTGCTGCAACAGTCACAGTACTCAGTGAGGCAGCCAAGGTGATTTGTCAGCACCATCAGTGCAAATAAACCCAGTATCATTCCACCTGCTAATGCAGCAAGATTTCAGCTCGTTCTGCAAAGGAGCTGAAGACCCACTTGAAGGACTTGGTAGCAAAGCTTTAACATGACCAGTGACTTGTGCTTTTCTGGTTTTCCTTCTCTTTAAGAATTCATTGCATTGGTTTAAAACAGTTGGATTATCTCAGAATCCTTTGCTATGGTACCATGTAATTTTAAAGTATTCTGCCTCTCTACCCTTAAAATTTGTCTGCCTGCATCCTTGCTCTTCACATATCTGTAAAGACAGAAGCATCCATGAGAGTTTTCTTAGGGCTGAAGAGAGCTCCTCTGCTGTCCCTGTTAAAGCACCACCAACAGGCAGTGTATGGCAGCCCCTTTCAAAGGCACGTCACTGTACTCCTCATCTGTAACAGCCTGGTACAGCGGCAGAGATTGATATTTGAGCTCTGTGTGGCTGACACTCCTTTCTTCCTTTTGTTGTCATTATTCTCGGTAAAAGTATTGCTACTACCTGTGGTCTAGTCTCTACTCACAGGTGATGGGAAGTATGTTGTTCCCATCCAAAGCAGGACTTTTCGAATTCTCTGAGATTATCACGTTCAGAGACCCTCATGCTGTCACACTGCATCTGACAGTATGCTCACTCTGCTAATAAGCCTTTTTGAGTTGTAACCTCAGAACACACTTAGATCTCAGATCACTAATTATCATCTTCATTCCAGGAAAAGCCTTGTTCCAGATACTGACAAACCTGTGAAACTGAAATAACACCAGACTTCTCACTCACTTCACACAGCTCATGGAAACAGCACTTGCTCATGCCACATTTCATGTTAAAAAAGCCCCTATATTAAGTGCTCCAGCTCCAGCATATTAAGTGGTCCAGCCACACTGTCCAAGACTCAGAAGGCAAAGATGGGGACTGGGAGAGTGAAAAACTGGGAGAATAGAAGATCAGGTTCAAGACCATCTAAGGAACCTGACGGTGCACAAGTCCATGGGACCTCATGAGATGCATCTGTGAGTCCTGAGGGAACTGGTGGATGAAGTGGCTAAGCCACTATCCATCATATTTGGGAAGTCATGGCAGTCCAGAGAAGTTTCTGATGACTGGAAAAGGGGAAACACAAACCCCATTTTTGAAAAGGGAAACATAAGAGGAACTGGGAAACTGTAGGCCAGTCAGTCTCATCTCTGTTCCCATCAAGATTATGGAGCAGATCCTCCTGGAAAGGATGCTAGGGCACGTGGAACATATGGAGATGATTGGTGACAGCCAGCATAGCATCACTAAGGGCAAATCATGCCTGACAAATCTGGTGACCTTCTATGACTGGGTTACAGCGCTGGTGGATAAGGGAAAAGCAACTGATGACATCAACCCGGACTTTGCAAAGTTTTTGACACTGTCCTGCACAACATCCTTGTCTGCAAATTGGAGAGACATGGATTTGATGGATGAACCACTCAGTGGATAAGGAATTGGCTGGATGGTCGCACGTGCGGTCAACGGCTCCATGCCCAAGTGGAGGGGGGTGACCAGTGGCGTTCCTCAGGGGTCGGTGTTGGGGCCAGTGCTGTTTAACGTCTTTGCTGGTGACACGGACAGTGGGATTGAGTGCACCCTCAGCAAGTTTGCTGAGGACACCAAGCTGTGTGGTGCCGTCGACACGCTGGAGGGAAGGGATGTGCCATCCAGAAGGACCTGGACAGGCTGGAGAGGTGGGGCTGTGCAAACCTCATGGAGTTCAACAAGGCCAAGTGCAAGGTCCTGCACATGGGTCAAGGCAGTCCCAAGCACAAATACAGGCTGGGCAGTGAGTGGATTGAGAGCAGCCCTGCAGAGAAGGACTTGGAAGTAGTAGTGGATGGAAAACTCTCTATGAGCCAACAATGTGGGCTCACAGCCCAGTAAGCCAACCGTTATCCTGGGCTGCATCAAGAGCAGTGTGACCAGCAGGTCAAGGGAGGTGATTCTGCCCCTCTACTCTGCTCTTGTGAGATTCCACCTGCAGTGCTGTGTCCAGTTCTGGGGCCCCCAACATGAGAAGGATGTGGACCTGTTGGGGTGGGTCCAGAAGAGGCCCGTGAAGATGATCAGAGGCCTGGCGCACCTCCCTTTTGAGGACAGGCTGAGAGATTTGGGGTTGTTCAGCCTGGAGAAGAGAAGGCTCTGGGGAGACCTTATAGTGGCCTTCCTCTACTTTGAAGGGGGATGCAGGAAAGCTGGAGAGGGACTCTTTAACAGGGAGTGTAATGATAGGATGAGGAATAAGAATTTTAAACCAAAAGAGGGTAGATTCAGATTAGCTATAAGGAAGAAATTCTTTACTGTGAGGGTGGTGAGACACTGGCACATGTTGCCCAGAGAGGTTGTGGCTGCTCCCTCCCTGGTAGTGTTCAAGGCCAGGTTGGACGGGGCTTTGAGCAACCTGGGCTAGTGGAAGGTGTCCCTGCCCATGGCAGGGGGGTTGGAACTAGATGACCTTTAAGGTCCAATGCAAACTATGCTATGATTCTATAGCAATTAAAAAGCCAAACAACTCCACTAAATTTCATTATCCTCTTAAACATGGCATGCATTACAAGATTATGAAGTTTCTTCTTTAATAGCTCTCTTTTTTTCCATCCCATTTGACATTTTAAAAATACTGGTCATAAGAACAAAATAAAAGAACAGTTATGATGGATGTACTCACTGGTGAGACCACACTGCAAAAAGAGTAGATTACCGCGGTCAGCTAGAACTCTGCTACCAACAGTCTGGGAGGTAATGTGAGACAGCAATCATCAAACCATGTTTTGCTGGGTAAAAACTGTCTGGATGGCCGGGCCCAAAGAGTTGTGGTGAACAGAGTTAAATCCAGTTGGCGGCCGGTCAGGAGTGGTGTCCTCCAGGGCTCGGTTTTGGGTTCACTCCTGTTTAACATCTTTATTGATGATCTAGACGAGGGGATCGAGTGCACCCTCAGTCAGTTTGCAGATGACACCCAGTTGGCTGGGAGTGTTGATGTGCTCGAGGGTAGGGAGGCTCTGCAGAGAGACCTGGACAGGCTGGAGCCATGGGCTGAGGCCAACTGGAGGAGTTTCAATAAGGGCAAATGCCGGGGGCTGCCCTTGGGCCACAACAACCCCCAGCAGCGCTACAGGCTTGGGGAGGAGTGGCTGGAGAGCTGCCAGTCAGAGAGGGACTGGGGGTGTTGATTGACAGCCGGCTGAACAGGAGCCAGCAGTGTGCCCAGGTGGCCAAGAAGGCCAATGGCATCCTGGCTTGTGTCAGCAATAGCGTGGCCAGCAGGGACAGGGAAGGGATCTGACCCCTGTACTCGGCACTGGTGAGGCCGCCCCTCGATTCCTGTGTTCAGTTTTGGGCCCCTCACTACAAAAAGGACATTGAATGACTCGAGCGTGTCCAGAGAAGGGCAACGGAGCTGGTGCAGGGTCTGGAGCCCAGGTCGTACAGGGAGCGGCTGAGGGAACTGGGGGGGTTTAGTCTGGAGAAGAGGAGGCTGAGGGGAGACCTCATCGCCCTCTACAGCTGCCTGAAAGGAGGTTGGAGAGAGCTGGGGATGAGGCTCTTTAACCAAGTAATAAGTGATAGGACAAGAGGGAATGGCCTCAAGTTGCACCAGGGAAGGTTTAGACTGGATATTAGGAAGCATTTCTTTACAGAATGGGTTGTTGGGCATTGGAATGGGCTGCCCAGGGAGGTGGTGGAGTCCCCATCCCTGGAGGTGTTTAAGAGTTGGATTGACATAGCGCTGAGGGATATGGTGTAACTGGGAACTGTCAGTGTTAGGTTAATGGTTGGACTGGATGATCTTCAAGGTCCTTTCCAACCTAGTTGTTTCTGTGATTCTGTGATTTCCAGTAGGCAGCATGTGTGTTGCTACCCTTTTTAAAAGTTTAAACGAGTCAATTATTATGCATATGGGCTGTTCCACACCAACTGACCTTGCACCCAGAGAACAGTGTGACGAACGTTTAATTTATTAGTATAGTAGCAGCCATACAGAGTCTACTGAGTATGTTTCACACACAGCACACCGTACAAGTTATAAAACACTTTCCAACTCTCCATAACAAAATTAGTATATAAAATGTTTAAGAATAGAAGTCTAAAATCTAATGTGCAGTTAGTACAGATCAGGCAAGATGATGAGTTTTCCTGTCATCCAAACTACACTAGCTGGGAATGTGGTCAGTAAAAATGACTAGATGTTGTATATAGATTCCAGGTTGTAATGAGAAATACACTGCTTCTAGTAATTGTGATATACATCTAGAAGGTTACATAGGAACCGGATAGAAAACTCTGGGGAAATAGAGGACATCCTCCATTCTGTAATGTATTGCTTGTAATATTGCACTGAGGGAATGTGGCCAGAAGTTTTGCATAAATAATGTCAATGAGTCAATCCAGGAACTCCGCAATAATGCATCAGCCTAGAGGGATGATTTGTGTTCAAACATCTGCCTCCAGCTATGCTCTTTTGCTATCTATTATTCCATTCTCTAGTTCACATAGTCTTATATCACTGGGGAGACACAAGTGGCATTTGACTTGCATCAAGAGATGATGGCTTTTGTGGACAGGATCTACACTATATATCTTTCATGCCCTTATAACTTTTCCTGCATTACCATCTATACTGCTGATGACTTTCATGGTAAATTAGGACACTCCAACCTCCTTATCCAGAAACTATTAGGTCCCTTTTTAATCTATCTTCTTTTTTTTTGCTGTGAAATACAATCTCTGAATTGTAAACCATGCAGGGCAAGGGCTGTTCTCTGTATTCACACAGCAGAATGAAGTTATACTCTTGGCTGCAGTCTTCTGCTGCTACCATAACATTATCTGTCACTACTAAATAATGTATATCCGGTTTTGTTTAAATAATTCCAAAGCTACCAATAAGAAAACAAGACAAACAAAATGCACCTTGGGATGAATAGACTATGTGAATGAATGTCCAAATGAGGGAGTGAAGGAGACAGAATGAGTCAATGAATGGTTACATGCATAGGGGAGCTACTGACCAGAATGCAAAAAACTCCCAGGACTCCAGAAGGGCTAATCTTACCACCTTGTTAATACCTGTTTTACATGCCATCCATGTTCACATGCAATATCTAATTCACATGCAGGAAAGGTTTTGAACCTGTAAATAAGAAAGGAGACTAGAGAATCTAAATTGACTGACACTGAATAAATCACAATTAATTTTGCTCATAAGAATGAAGTTAAGGTGAAAGAAAACATCTCTTGCCACAGATACAAGAAACAACGACAAGGCTTACAATACTTCAAGAATACAGATATTCTTTGCAGGAAGCTGATGGGTGGCCAGTGCCCCTCAAATGACAGTGAGATGGGCTTGTTCCTGTAAAGTCGAAGTTTTCACCTGCTACTAGGGATTTATAGTCAGAGAGAGAAATAAAACATTAGTAGGCAAATGAAAAGAGAAACCCCAGGCTGCGGCGCCTTTCCAGATCTAGGATAAAATGTCATGTACTACAGAGCACAGCATGGATCCCCTCACGAAACTAGAACATGTTTTCGGAAGGAAAAGAGCACAGGATCTCTCCCTCTCTCCTACTATGGAGTGAGTCACGGGAATATCATCTGTCAACACCTTAATGAGAACTGGGTCTCCAACTGTGGAGCAACAGTGGGAAACTGCATGCCAGCAATGACCCCTGAAGGGAAATCCCACCCTTGCACTCCTGCTTAGAATGCTAATAGCACATAAGCAGTCAAACCACAGGGCAGACTAGCTTTTCTCCAGTATTAACTACTGTGCTGTCCACCACAAAGCCATTTGTCACCAACATACTTCCAGCATTGGTGTAACAGCTGCAAAAATATAATTAGTCCCTCCATCTCTGTCCCACTGGGTACCAGTCACTGCTTCAGTGGTCTCTTTGGATACATTTCTGTCCTCTACTGGCCAGAGGTCAAGTTTTCCAGAAGCTAGTTGCCTGTATAAATTACAGTGCACATATTTTACATCTCATTGTAATGCTTTCTTTTGCCAGCATCTGCTTCTTTGCAAATGTTCCATTTCCAAGCCATTTTTGTGCAAGCCCCAGGAGAAGCTATCAGACAAGCATGCTGAAAATTTATCCACAGGCATCATTAATGCACATCTGGCTGATGAAGACATACAGTTTATATAAACTGCAATTTGGAATGCCTCTTCTTCCAAACAGCTAGTCCTAGAAGATACCATTTGTTCAGGAAAAATAGGACCACCAGGGGAAATATCTGAATGTCCAGTACAAGAAGTCAGACTGCCCACAGCTATTTTGGGGCAAGACGAAAAACTTGGTACTGTTGGGTTTGAATAATTTTCAGTGTCAGCATTTGGAGCACCAACACAGTAGGAGGCTGCAGGAGAGGCACTGGGTAGTGAGAGACCAAAAGGAGGTATGATACGTCTGCTTGTGGGCTTGGGTGTAAAGTCACGATGTTGAGATTATGTTGGGACTCCCAGATGTCTCTCTGGAAACAAGCAACTCAATGACTGCAAAAGCAGAAGGATTTTAAGGATGAGATTTCTGCATTGGAATACCCTGGAAGAAGTCTGGGGACTTTCTGTTATTTCTTTCTTTTTCTTCTGTCACAGTTATGGTGAAAGTACCAACCGCTTGGCATTACAGCCCATCATGTAAAATGTGGGGAAGGATGTTTCAGCAATCTCCATGCCAAAAAGCAGTGAACGTGAAACTAGCTCTTTGGTGCTTAAAGGAACATGAAATGGGCCAAGGGCAACATTTCTGAGCTGAAGGTCAAGAAGCAAACGTTAGAGAATTGATTATATAACATACCTGTCAAGATCAATAAATGGGTGTCTACGACCCACTGCAAAATGAGAACCAAAAAGCTTTGTCATGCTTTAAGCCCCCCAAATGTACATTGAACTACCACACCTGACTTCCCTATCATCTGTTAATGCCTGTAAAGTGCCATGTTTTCATACTATGGGAAATGGATGTGACTCTGAGTTATAGAGACAATGCAGGTCCCAGCAGGATCTATGCTGTAAGAAGTCACCCGTTCCTGTGCTGTTTGGATATGGCAGTTTATGGCAGGACTGTACTTCCACATGCAGCCTCTTCTTTCTTCCATTAAACTGCCTTTATCTCAACGCATGAGTTTTCCATCTCATTTTCTTCCCCTGTCCTGCTGAGGAGGAGGATGGAGGGAGCAGCTTGGTGGGCACTCGGCAGCCACCCCACCACATAAAGCCATTCTGAAACTAGTTTTGCAGATCATTTTTAATCACTGCTTGGTGAACATTCAGAGGCTGGTCTACGGTAAACCACTGAAATTGGTTACTATCTGTATGAAGCCCAGTAGGCATGACACTTATCCTGCTTCTCTGTGCCCCAGCAGAAGGGGCCAATAACACACAGCAAGTATAAAGTTTGCTTATGGATATATAGAAGATGAAGGAGAAAAGAACCAAGCAGGAAGGCTGAACTTAGATTTTGCTCTCTTGTCCTTCTACCACCTGCAGCATCAAAGGACTGTGCAACAGAATCACATAATGGCAGTGAGGTTATAACTGCTCAACCCCAACTCTCCCTTGGTCCAGAAAACAGCTGTATCCATCCTCTACTGAGCAAAGGCATGGAGTACTGCCCTTTGCTCTGATGCTTTGGGCTCTGATCTTGTCTAATTTATCCCATCTTATCTAGCACTACGATGGGTGATCTTGCTTCCCTCTAAATGGCTGCCTTCATAGTTCATGAAAATACCTGTCTGTATGCGGAAAACACTGTCACAAAAAACCCCACACCACACAGAAAACACTGAACCCACAATCCATCTCACCTCATCACAGGCATTAATTGTTTCCTCTGGCCTATAAACGTAATGTTGGCTGAATTAAACTCCACCCAGCTTAACTGTCGGTGTTGGCCACATACTAAAAAAAGTTATGTGCTGTGCTGTTATCTGTCACAGCTTGGTAACAGTAAAATTGTGCCTTGTCTGTTTATTGTTGGCAAAGGTTTCACAAAGTCCCATTATTTCTCCTTGAATCCGCACATAAACACTGAATGGGACAGGACTGCGAATGAAAGTCCTTTCCTGGCTAACACATTTCCCCTCAGCCCATCTGTCACCCTCGGAGCAGTATCAAAGCACTGCTGCTAAGGAATAGCGTGAGAAGACTTGGGAGGGAGTATGCTCTTTAGTCAAGGAAAACAGAGGATGATCCAAGAGTTCCGTTTATTTTTAAATATATGATTCATATTGCCTTGTAAGCATATTGACTGATTTACAGAAATTTTTTTAAAAGAAAGCAACAATTATCCCCTTGCCTCACTACTGAGGATTTTTTTTTTTTTTGATAGAGCATAACCATACCATCTTTGGAGTTGCTCAGGGTATATGAGTGAGAACCTCTTAAAATATTAAAAAATCCTAAGTCATTATTATTGTGAAAATAATAATCACTGAAGTAGTCCTGAAAGACTCCTAATTTCAAATTTGGGTTAAAGTTGATTGGACTAGAATGTGTAGACATATGCTCTTTGTTAGTTTTCTGATAGCTTCTCTACAACTCAACAACAAAGGCTGCAGCATCCTAAGACATTGGTTGAACTGATGCCACAGAAATTGAAATGGATGTGAAAGATGAACTCTGACTTGGACACCTTCCAGATGAAAGCACTTGGCCCAAACTGGACAGAAAATGGCTGCTTAACGGATTGCTTTTAAAAAGCAAATATATATATTCATGTTTTTCTCATCCAAACAAAAAACATTCCTTATCTAAAAGGAGGAGACTCCTTTGTCTAGGAGCAAAAATCAGATTTAGATGGTTCCACAGATTGGCAACGTATTAGGCCTCCTAGCAACGTTCTTCAGTACCCTTTGCATGCAGACTTGGCTCTGTATTTCAACTGCCTACTGTACATGGCAGTCATAGACTTCAGGATATAACTGTACATGGAGTCTGTGTCTGGCAGCCCTGAGTAGTAGGTGGTCTGAATTGCTCATTACTCTCATGCCATCGGATTTGGGGCAGCAAGTTAAGCAGTGTGCACAGAACTCTTGGGCATGCAGTCAGAAGAGGAAAACATTATCCTTTGTACTCCACTTTTCAACAGTTCTTGCATCATTTCCTTAATGTACAGTGAGCTGAGATGCAAGCCATCAAACAAGCCCTTAGAAATTCTCTTGGGGCTCCTCTTCTCAAGTGCTGTCTAGCCAGACACTGTGGGATGTTCTTTTGCTGTCTGAAAATGTCCCCTTCTTAATTTTATGAACAACTTTCTTCTATCTAAGAAATCACTTCTGTATCTTTTATGCTAAGACATTGTTAACATACTTTGCAATTATTTACATTGTACCTTGGCCAAAGCAGCATGCTAGAGAGAATTCAGCCAGGCAGCAAAGAGGTTCAGTTTAGGGAAGGGGGTGGTGTTTCCCCTCATTAATGTGTTTCAGAGGTAAAAAATGTTTTCTGCAGCAAAATGCCTCTGACAGCAAGTTTGTATGGGTCTGTCCCTGAATGTTCCTTGACTACTTTCTTTTTAGTTTAACAAAGGCTGTATATCATGCATCAAATTTCTGATGTATTTTTACAGTATTACAAATGCAATGCATTTCATACAAAATATCATTTATAACATCAGTTTTAATATAGCACACCATAAGACTTCTTCCTAAGACTTCTTCAGCTGCCCTTTTCTGCATTTTCAGGTATTGTCAAAATCACTCAAATAGAGTCCTAGGTATGACATCAACTGGAAAAAGAGAAACACTCAGAGTACTGATTTTTGCGTATGAAGAAATTTTTCATTAAACAGACAGGAAGTACTGTATAGACAATTCACATCTATCAGTCCTCACAGATCCTGCCTGGTTTCTTTTTGATAGTGTTTTTTCTTCCTCACACAGGAGGCCGCACAAATTCTGTTTTATTAGTGTAGTACAAGCACTCAGGGTGGACAACAGGGAAGCGTTTTATAGCCATGCAAATACTGATACAGGAAGGCCAAAGTGCAAGGTTATTCTATACTAGCAAAAATATATCTATGCAAGAAGAAGTAGTAGTACACCTATAAAGCTATAAAATTACTACAGGTGTGCATGTGTATACCCACATATACACACCTACCTTGCAAAACAGATACTCAGCAATTTATCAGCAAGATCTTAAAAAAACGATCTGTCCAAATCCTCACCTTCATTACAGGGGTGTACGACTTGTGTGGACCTGTTAAGATTTTGACCTAACTTTTCACCTCGAGAAACCATATGCAGGGCTCCGGGCTGACACCTTTAGACGCCGACCTGCCCCTAAGCCCTCACTTGACTCAGGAAGCCGGGAAGTGACCCGGCTCCCGAGCAAAGCCTTCTTCAACGGAGAGCCGTGCGCGGCGGACAGAGGGGCGGCACCGAGCCTGAGAGGGCTGCAGGGCGAGGCGGGTTCCCTCTCTCGGGGGAGCCGGCAAGCCCGACGCCCGGCACCCGCGGACACGGCCCCCTGCCCTGCTCCCCGCGGCGCGGGCCCCCTCCCACCTGCCCTGGCACCGCCCTTCCCGCAGGCCTCGCCCCGCCTCGCCGGCTGCCCTGACGTCACTTCCGCCGCGCGTCGCCCGCGCTTCCGGGTGTAGCTGAGTGCTTCCGCCTTCGCGTTTCCAGGGCAACGCGGCGCCCCGCTCCCCCGTGAGTACCGGCCGCAGCTCGGGGGGTGCCGGCGGGGGTCTCGCTGCCTCCCATGTCGGCAGCGCGGTGCCGTCGTTACCAGCTGGGCGTTCCAGGGAGGGGCTGGAGGGCCCGCGGCGGCCCCTCCTCGGCCCCCGCCTGCCGGGGGCTGCGCCGCTGCGGTCTGGGGGCGGAGCGCATGTCACGCCCCGTCCCGGTACCTCCGCGCGGCTCCTCGGGCGGCCGTGCTTCCGGGGAGGCACCGGTGGGCCTGGGGTGGGCCCGCAGGGTCCCGGGGCCCTGGCTTCCCGCACTGCCGGGTGAGGAAGCGGTGCCTCGGGTATCGCCTTGCAGCGGAGGGAGGAACAGTTGGGCAGGTGCCGGTCCCGGAGCCCAGGAGTAGGGCTGCGATTTTACGTCCTGGAGCTCGGCCAAAGACCCTTTCGTGTCCCCTTGTTACAGATCGGGGCAGGGGCCCTCTTGGTGACCGCTCTGAGGGGAGGTGTGTGAGAAGCACCTCTAGTTCCACTGCCCAGCAAAGCTGTAATGGTTAAGGGAGTGGTGTCCAAATCAAAGGGTACTGCACGGTGCCGTCTTTTCTCCGTTGAGCAGTTTTATCTGGGGTGACACCGTGTATTGGGAAACGGAACGGTATAGCTATCATATCGAAGTTTATTATGATAGATTCAAACAAGTGCTTAATCATTCTGTCTTAACTTCGTTGTGCAGCTTGACTCAGTGGGACCGGTTAACATCAAGAGATGTCAACTCCCCCTCTCGCTGGGGCAGGCATGCCGCCTGGTGCTTTCTCAGGGACACAGGCTCAGGCAGCTAGGGAGGTAAATACAGCTTCTCTCTGTCGAATTGGACAAGAGACTGTGCAGGACATTGTATTTCGAACCATGGAAATCTTCCAGTTACTGAGGAACATGCAGGTGAGAAAAAGCTTTTTCTTTCAATGGTCTTCAACTTCCTATGTTTTTACCACCAACTGCCAGTTCATGTAGTCACAGGAGGTAGCTCAGGACGTTTAAATACATAACTCGATCAAACTGCTTTGAAAAGGGGGATTGATTGGAGAAGTGGATACTACTACTATTATTTGCTTACTCCTGTATGTTAAGTGAAGACAGAGAGCATTCAGAAAAGCTGAAATGTTTCTTTCCCACAATGAATGTACTCCAAATACACTTAATATCTGTGTCTATGAATAGTGAAGTCTGTTTTTATGCCAGTTACATTTCTCTGTTTTTGTTAACATCTGGGGAGTAATTTTAGAGGAATTTTTACAGATCTGTTCTATTTTCCACCTACAACTTTTTGTTATGAAAGTGGACGTAATCCTTATTTGTGGCTACTTAATGAGAAAATGTACAAACTTTAGTTGTGTTTCTCTGTTGAGAGCAGAAGGTAAATAATCACTCCCATTCCCTCTGTATTTTCATGACTCTGGCAGTTTCCTTATGTAGTTGTCTTAGGAATAGGTATATGTACTTAGAGTTTGCTAACTCAGTTCACTTTTATTGTGTCTCTGAATTGTGACCTGGGGTTGCATCTCAATGTGTAATACTTAGATAACAACAGTGCCATGCTTAAGCTTTTTGAAGACATTAACTGAAAAGAGTTACACAGGAATTGACAAGTGACCAAGGTGTAGAATACATAAAGTTGTTTGACAACAGTGACTTAGCGCATCAGATGAGCAGAAAAATACAGGTTTTTTTCTGATAAAAAGATAGACGTTTCAGTGATTTCTGTGGGAATAGTGTGGTTGTCTTATTTTAAAATGTACAAAACTTATTTAGTTTATTTTGTGTGACAAAAACTTTATTGTAATATTTTTAACATTTTGGGGTTTTGGTTCTCTAAGTTACCAAATGGTGTTACTTATCATACTGGAACATATCAAGACAGACTGGGAAAGCTGCAGGAACATCTCCGTCAGCTATCAATACTCTTCAGAAAACTGAGATTAGTCTATGACAAATGCAATGAAAACTGTGCTGGGCTCGATCCTGTTCCCATAGAAGTAAGTATCTTTATATATAATTTACAAATCAGAATAACCACTCTCTGCTTAGCATATCATCTGTTCTTGTGAGGTGTAAGAGATTCATAACAAACAAGTTTTAAGTGAGACTGGAAATGTTCAGTGGTCTGAATTCTGTTTATTACTTGGAGCTGGTTGAAAGACTGTGAAACTTTCACATTAACATCATCAATTCTTACCAGTTGGGAGGGATTCAACTTTGAAATCAAGCTTCATTTAGAATTTTAGCCTTTTTCCTCAGGCTTCTTGGTACATTCACCTGTTTGTTTCCCCTAGGTAAAAAAAAGAAAGGGTCAGGGACAGCTGTTGCTTATTATAGTGCGAAAAAGTCTGCTTTAAGCTCTCACCTGCCAGCCTAGCTCTCTAAATAATGAGTACTCCTTTGCTCTGGCCATCAGTCTGTGCCTCCCCAGTTTCCTCACTTGGCTACTCTTAACCTGCTCAGTCAGTATGAACCAAATCTGAATGTGTGGGGGTAATGGAAAAGTAACGGTGTAAGACTTCCAGGAGGGAGGATTGGCCAGAGTTTTTCCTTAATAAACTTTTCCTCATAAATTGTTTCTAATTCCTAGTAATACTCTTAAAGCCTGGTTTGTGTTACAGTTTGAGTTATTATAGTTCTATATTAGCCAGATCTGTGAAGTTCTTTAATTACTGAGCTCTGGATTCTGAGGGTAAATCTTTTTTTCATGGTTTGTTGACTTGTGTGCAATGGCTGAATACTTGTGTCCCCTTTAAAAGCTGTTGATGTGTCTTGTTTTCACATGCAGTTGGGATGAGATGGGATTGATCTTTTTAAAAAAAATTTCACAACTTTTTCCTTTCACAGGATGAAAAGAATCTCCACAGAGAAAATGAGTAGTCCCTTTAAGCTTTTTTTTTTTTAATGCAAGGTGTCACTGATACCTTATGCACAGCAGAATTTTGTGTTGATAGTTGGAATTCTTTTTTCTTTTATCTGTGTAGTCTTTACTGCTCTGAAGTTAATAGAATGCCTGCCTCCTCATGTTTTATTAGGGTGAGCGAGAGTGACACACCATTCCTCTTGGATCAGTTTTCTTAAATTCTTATTTCAGCTTTTCAATAATAGTCTTTGTCATGATTTAATGACTGACATTCTAACCATATCTTTAAAGAATGTCAACAAATCTCTTATTTTAAACAATCAAGAGAAGTCAGTACCTACTAATATTTCTTAGTCTATTGTTACTGATATAAATGTTTTTATATTTTTTCATTAATGTCTACTACCAGTATAATAGGTTTTCTTGCCAAATTTCTGTTAACCAACATAGCAAGGCATGAAGTAATTGTGAAACATATCTGGCTACAGGGTTCTCTAATTCATTCAATTTTCCGCTTCATTTGTGTCTTAGGTTGCTTTTCTTTGTGGTTTTTTTTCCTACTACCTTTTCCAAAAGAGGGGAGGTTTTCAAAGGAAATATTCTACTTTGAATGGTACATTATTTTCCCGTCAGAGGGAAGAGTTTTTTCAAAGAGTATTTAGCAGACACACTACTTCTGCTTTATGATATGCAAATGTAGTAAGTTGTTAACCTTTACTATGTTTTCATGGCAGAGTTTAGTGTGGTAATTTTTGTACATTTTGATAATCTTAATAAGAATGGCCTACAAAAATTTTTACATAGAAGGAAATTAAATTTTCAGTGGGTTGAATCAAAGTAAGTTTTCCGTCAGAATGCTGAAGGATGCTGCCGAATGCTTCATAATATTACACCCCAACCAAAGTAACAAGTAATACGTGTGATGAGCAAGTTTCTCCCAGACTTCTAAACTAGTGTCGTCTTGCTCATTTGCATCAATTGCTAGTCTTTCATTTGTCTGTAATGTGTATGCGAACAAGGATGTAATTTTGCTATCAACATTAGCTTTTTTCAGTTCAGGACAGAAAAATCAACAATAGATCATAGACTTTGTGGATGTATGTTATGTATAAAATGTTAAAGCTTGTAATTATTTTTGAATAAGCTGTTAGTAGCTTGGGAGTGTTCTGACACAGAAACATGTATTTGTTTTTTATCTACTATATTAACTGATTTTCTAAGAAGGGAACATACATTAATTCTCATTTATAAACTCTTTACCAAAGACTTTTGGCTTTGTAGAAGCTTACAAAAAAGGTAGTACACTATGTGCTTGAGGAGATTACAGTGGGAGAATTCTTACAGGAAAAACTCCTATTAGGTAACTGTGAGCCTGGTCTTCAGTATAGCCAAACAGAGGCCCACTAAAATAGCAAGTCATAATTAGGGTATTAACCAAGTAGCTATGTAAAGTCGGTCATAATTATTTTTAGTATATCACTGAAATACTTTATAGTAATGATAACTTCATATGTGTTGTATTTCATAGTGTGGAATAGTAAATTTTAAAATCACAATCTACAGCATTGAAGAATACAAGGATTACCTGTGATAAACATCTTAAAATATAAAGACTGAGTTCTGCCTGCAGTTGTGAAATTGCTTAGGTCTAGGCATGGTAATATGTGGGATTGTGTCTTATTGAAGCACATCGTTTTCCCTGAGAACAAACTGAGGTCATTGCAAGGCCTTTGGGTTTGAGGTGATGAAGTAAGCCTGTCTCCACTTCCTCCTGGGAAGTTTGAACTTCTGGAGAAAATGGTAATACCTTATGTATCTCCTGTATCTCCTGCTTTCGGTTTCTTTTTTTCCTTTTTTTAAATTAAATTTTTAGCTAATGTTTCTTGTCTTCACAGCAACTTATTCCATATGTTGAAGAAGATGGCTCCAAGCATGATGATCGTAGTGCTGCAAGTCAGCTTCGTTTTGCTAGTGAAGAGAGAAGGGAAATCATGGAAGTAAATAAGGTAACAAATTTGAAATTAATTTGCATAAAACTGTCACTTTGTCATTCCAAAGCTTAAATTTCTAGATTGCTGTACTAAATGCAGCATGTGTGATGACTACCATCAAACTTAGTAATAAATACTTCTTGCATGTAACTATTTCAGAATTGGCTTTTATTTTTTTTAGCTGTACCTCTGACTGCAGAATTTAGGTTTCCTGACAGTTTTAACTTGTGCCTCTTTTTAAAACGATATATATTCTTCTGAATACCATGTATTATGTTTATGCTTAAGTCACTAGATACCAGCAGTACAGATTGAGGTAAGGTGTCGGTTGAACTTCCTTCTCATCAAAACTTACCTTAGGCATTAAAAAAATGAGTTCTTAACATCAGATGTGTAAATATTATCACAGTGATGTGAGTCGGTAAAGATTTTCGGGTTTACTTTCTGTATTTTGACAGTTTGAGGAAGACCATTCCTTTTGTTAAATGTAACATTTATTGAATCTTGACACATTTAGAAAAAAATATACTATGTAGGATAAAGATGCTGTTAAAATTTCAGTTTGAGTGGCAGTATGCAATTGAGTACAATTACTAAAGATGGATTCAAATCTAAAAATAAATATGCTGTAGTAAATGATAATATAATATTGAGATTGTCGACCACAATTTTGAACATTGTTTCTTCAATCTGTAAAGTACAAAGGTGGGAATAATTAAATATTTCTGCAGCTGTAATATCCATAAATGCTTAGTAAAAAGGAGGCATTATCTACAAAAATAACCAAACAAAGGAATTACATTAGTAAAATATTCCTTTATGGAGAGAATAATTGGCGGATTTTCAGCTTTTAAAATATTTCTGATATTTTAATTTGTCTTCAACAATTAGATGTACCGAATTTTTCATAATGCATTTATGTAGAAAAAAACATGCATATTGTACGGGAGAAAATGGGGGCTACATGAATTTAGAGAAAAGCAGTTGTCAGCTGTCCTGTTGTATTCTTTCTGTTTAGTGCTGATATAGCAGGGTTGTATATATTATATTGTATGTAATGTTGTACTGTGAATTTATGCACATTTATTTGCAATCTTTAAGTGTTAATAAGCTTAACTGTCTATATTTGCTGTGGTTTTGATAGTTTTATGACATATTTTTGCCCTTGTTGTTGTACTTGTATGCTAATATGCTTTTAGACCTCCTTGGTGTGATCTTGTGAAGAGAATTTCAGAAATGTTTACGATGAGCTCTAAACCTTAAAGAGGTTAATGGTGTTACAGCAATAATTACAAATGGTAGCAAAATTGTAATTAAGAATGTACACAGACATTCACTTAAATCTGGTCTGAAATCCTGTACTTACACTTAAATCATTGTAGAATCACAGAATGGTTTGGGTTGGGAGGGACCTTAAAGGTCATCTAGTTCCAACCCCCCTGCCATGGGCAGGGACATCTTCCACTATAACAGGTTGCTCAAAGCTGTCGTGGTTTGAGCCCAGAGGGGAACTGAGCACCATGCAGCTGCTCATTCCCCCTTAGCGCTTAGGAATCGAAAAAAGAACAGAGAGGGATGACTGACCCATTATGGTCATGGGCAAAAGACAGACTCGTTAGGGGAAATTAAAAAAATAACATAAATTTAATACAGACACTAACAACAACAACACTTAACAGACAGAGTAGGACAGTGGGAAGCATTACCACATCTTAGAAACACCTTCCCCCATCCCTCCCTTCTTCCGGGGCTCAGCTTTGCTCCTGCTATCTCTACCTCTCCACCTCCAGTGGTGCAGAGGGCATGGAATGGGGGGTGCGGTCAGTTCAGCCACTTCTTCCACCTTGGGTGGGGCAGAAATTCTGGCATTTGTCCCCTGTTACAGCATGGTTCCCCTCTCACAGGGGACATGTGAGATGTCCTGACATGAGTCCCTCCCAGTGTGGGTCTCCTCTGCATGTTCCAATCCTCCCAGTGCTGAACTACAACAGTGGGGCTGCTTCTCCCCACAGTCTTGACCTCCTTTGGGTGCAGTCACCTGCTCTGGTCTGGGACATTTCCAGGGAGGGGACATCCACAGCTTCTCTGGGCAACCTGTTCCAGTACCTCACAGTACCTCACAGTAAAGAATTTCTTCCTTATAGCTAATCTAAATCTACCCTCTTACCATTTAAAATCATTGCCCCTTGTCCTATCACTATACTCCCTGACAAAAAGTCCTTAACTTTCTCAGCCTGTCCTCACAAGGGAGGTGCTCCAGCCCTCTGATCATCTTCATGGCCTCCTCTGGACATGCTTTGAGCAGGTCCATGACCTTCTTGTGCTGGGGGCCGCAGAGGTGGACACAGCACTGCAGGTGGGGGCTCAAGAGAGCGGAGTAGACGTGGGAAAACCACCTCCCTTGACCTGCTGGTCACACTGCTCTTGATACAGCCCAGGATAACAGTTGGCTTTCTGGGCTGTGAACACACATTGTCTAGATCTAGTTTCCAGATTTTCCACAGTAAATCTTCAGAAGATAGTTGAACTTTCTCCAGTATTTTTGTGGACAAATATTTTCTAACTGCTGCAAAAGAAATTTAAACTTTTTGTTTTGAAAGTGCACTGAATTTCTTCTTTTGTATCTCCAACTGTGTAAGCACATCCACTACCAAAGTGGATTTGTAACCACAGTTTCAAAGTTTAGGTTCTAATACATTACAGAATAGGAAATATTTGGGGTTTTTACAACAAGAAATAAAAAAATTCTTATTTTTTGTGAAGAAAAACCACTCTAATCTGGTTAATTGGTCTAATTTCTGGCACTGGCTGCTGAGGACTCAGATAGCCCTCTCCAGTTCTTAGCTGACACTTGTGACAGCTTTTCCATCCTCTGTAGTACATAATGTCCATCGTCAACTTAATTTTGCTTCATTTATTTTAGTAAAATTTCAGTAATACAAGATGTTGATGAAGACGCTCTGATGGGGAAACCATGACAGATGAAGAAGCTTTTTATATTCTTGACCCACTATCTTTTCCTTCAGCTCATTATCCTCCTCTCATCTAGTCCTTTTTGCTGTAATAGGCATTATTTTTTCAGTTTTGAATGTTGCTGGTACCAAAAATCACATTATTGCAATAATCCACTACTTTGACACTACTGTGACATTTGAATTCTTAGACCTTTCATGGGTCTCTTGATTTTGCCCTTGGTGTGATATCCCAGCCAGTCTGATCTCTTTAGTGGCTCTGGATGTATGTAAAAGACACTGACTGTCTTGTAGTATGGAACACAGCCAAAAGAAGTAGATCATATAAACTTTCTGGATCACATATATTCTCACACAAAAACATCCCTTCTTCCAGGAACTCTGACTTGAAACATAGCAGCTCTGCTTTACCACCGTAGTTGTCCGGAAAAGGGAGCATCCTCAGTGGAGAAGGCGCAGACTGTTATGTATTTCCTATACTCACCATCTCTCTCATACTGTCTTTTGGTCTTATTTATTTATTCTGCTAAATTAGGCTTATCTTTTAGGTTAGAAAGTTTAATGCGTTCACCTTGGCTAAGAAGTACTTGTCCATTAATTTAAAATATAGATCAGTTTACAAGGTAATGAATTTCTATCCTAGCAATTCAGTAATATTTAGCAACCATAGGTTTAAATAAAACCTATTAAGCTTAAAAACAAAAGGGATCTTTGCCAGCACTAAGAAGAGTGCACTGTTATTACAAAACAACCAAACAAACAATTCATTGAGCACTGACTACCTCTACCTATTGTACTAAACAGTTCTCTCCTGGAGTTCCCAAAAGTCTTGCTTATTGCTTTTATCTATTTGCTTTCTGAGATTGTAAATTGTTGAGGTTGTTGACTCTTCTCTGGAATAAATAATTTACTGTTCCAGAATCAGTTTAGCAACTGCATTGGTCTACTAATACAAGTCGTGACCCAGTTTTCACTGAACGTAATTACTATTTGCAACAATTGGAAGCTGTTATCAGAATTTCCTTGCTTGTCTTCATATTTTTTTGAGTCTTCAATGTTCTATCTACAAGTTTTTTACCTTCCAAGTATAACAACTTCTGTAATATTTTCAAGATGACAGGTTCACCTTGGGTCCATGGTCTTGTAGTACATTTGACAGGCCTTAAGATGGGAAATATCAAATCACAGACCAAGAACACTTTCATCTCTGTTGCTGCCTTGTCAGCAGTTTTCTTTACTGCTTGTTTTTAGCAGTGGAGCAAGTACAGCTTTGGGTTTTTAGATGCTGTAGGTCTGGTTTCAAATGAAGTACTTAAGAAAAACATCATATAGTTAGTAGTCTCTATATATTTGGGTGAAAATGAAATGATGTAAAATAGCATTAGGATGTTCCAGGTGACCTTTTAGAAAACAGTTGTGTTTGATATTCTTAATTAATCTTTGCTAACTGGTTAACAGTGATCTTTCTAAGAGAGGAAAAGACAATACATGTGACAGGCTTTTAAGTAAAGCTGTTGCAAGTGTAACTGTCCTTTTTTAATAACAAAGCCATGGTGCACTTTAGCTGATGTTTTTTAGACAAGTAGTCCTTAAAATGACAGCAGTTTACAATTAGTCTTCCTCTTCGGAGAGCTTTACCTGAAAACTACTTTTGACTATACTGAAAACTGGCATTCCTTTTAAACTATCTTTCATGCTGTTTGCATGCATTTTTAATTTGTATTTGTAGAGTCTTTTTTTTAACCCAAAACATGAATGTACACTAAGGAATATTTTAACAAAAGGGGAAGACTTGTTTGTTTGAACACCTTGTTAGCAAATTAATCTGTGCTGGGGGTAGTTCCACCCTGTTTTGGGTACCCAGACTGGCTGTCTGTAATGGTAGAATCATGGAGGAACTTAGGCTCAGTGAGAGGTCTGGAAATTATCTGATTCAACCCCCAGCTCAAAGCAGGGCAAAGCACCAAAGTTAGATCCAGTTGCTCCGGCTTGTATCCAGTAGCATTTTGAATACCTGTAAGGATGGAAATTCTATCATTTCTGGGCTCTCCTTCAGTGCTGACTTTCACTGCGAAAGTTTTCCTAATGTTAATTGGAATTTTCTTACTTGTAATTTGTGTCCACTGCCCCTCATCCTTTTGCTGTGTACATTCAAGAAGAGTCCATCTTTGTCTCTTCTATGATCTTTATTAGGTAGCTGAAGACAGCATCACAATCCTGCCTTAGCCTTCTTTGAGACTGAACCAGTATAGCTTTAATTTTGTTGGTGGCTTTCCACTAGACATTCTCCAGTATGTTAGTGTTTTGTATTGAGCCCCAAATTGGACAGTTGTTCTCCAGAGACAAATCGAGGAGAATAATAATTTCACTTGACCTGGTAGGTTCTTGCTAATACAACGCAGTGTGCGGTGAGTCTTTGTTGTTGCAGAAAGATCCACTGCTGATACGTGTTCAACTTGTCAGAAAGTTTCAAAAAGGACCTCAGGTCCTTTTCTGCAAATTTGTTTTCTATTTAGTCAGCCTTCAGGCTGTGCTGTTGTGCGAGTTTATTCTGTTTTCAAGGTTGGATGTTGCTTTAAGTGAAGTTCCAGAGATGGGTGTTGGCCTGCCTTTTCCACCTGCTGAGGCCCCTCTGAATTGAACATTCTACCACTGAGTATATTGACCACTCTCCCCAATTTGCTATTGTCCACAAAGTTGATACTGTGTGGATAAGGCATTAATAAGGATATTAGTAATATTGGCCTTAGTATCAGTCTTGAGAAACATCAAGAGTGACCAGCTGCTGCTTGATCTTAATACTGATGATCACAACAATTAGAATCCAGTAGTCTAGCCAGTTTTCCATCAGCCTTATAATCCACATCTCTCCAGTTTGGCTGCAAGGATACTATGAGAGACTGTCAAAAGCCTGACTAATATGAAAATAAAGAAAATCCCCTGACCTCCCCTTGGCCACACAGCCAGTCAGTTCTCAATAGAAGACTATCATGTTGGTCAGGCACAACACATCTTTGGTAAATCCAGGATGACTGTTTCTAGTCATCTTATCATTCATGTGGCTGGATATGATTTCCAGAAGGATTTGCTGCATAGTCTTTCTGGGATCGGGGGTTACGCTGACTAGCCTGTAGTTCCCATAGTTTTCTGCATCCCCCTCCTTGCTTTTCCTGAAGATGCGTTGAGGTGTTTCCTTTTTCATCAGGAGCCTCTTCCCGTCTCCAGTAGAAAATGATGTAAAGTGGTCTGCAATGTCATCAGCCAGGTCTCAGCACTCAGATGCATTTTATTACATATAACGAAATACTTCCTTTTCAGTTTCATATAAAGTTTTGCATGCGGAGTTTTTCATGAAGCTTCCTATATCAAAACAATCTCATGATTACAAAGTTGGGAAGGGTTAGGAAACACCAAGCTGAAAGCTGTCTGTACAATCTCAATTGTCCCATTTTGCCTTTGTATAAATGCATATTTTACAACCTTTATTACATTATCACATTTGGTTCCTCTCAACCCCACCCCTTGCTTTTCTGGAAGAGTCCTTGAGCTGTTCCACTTTTGTTGCAGACTAGGCACTGTTTAGATTGAATCAGTATCATGATAAATAAGATTATATGAATCCTGGTTTATGTATTGTGTAACTTGCATTGAGGATATTGAATAAGCAGGAATTTGGGAACGAGAAGGAAGGATTTAGTCTGAGTAATGAGTAACTGAAGGCTGCTCTTGAGAACTGGATTTTTATCCTTGTCTAACATAAAATGTCTGTGGTAGTTGTTCATGCTTCCCCTTGTGGGTGGTGATAGCTGTCCTTGGAATACGTGGGAAGCTGTTAAAATACGAAGTTGAGTGATGGGCTTGAATGTTAGATGTCTCTGGGCAAAGTTAGTGGGCACTCCAGTTTTATCCATAGTGTTCCTGTGACTTAGTTTGCTATCTGTAATGGAGAATCATACATCTGTGTGATTTTCATGTTAAGAATGAGGATGTAATGCTGAGAAGTGTGGTGAAGAGGCACCTTGGGGAATGGATAATTCCATTACAAGCTACATAGCTTAAAGGGTACTCAGTAAATAAGACCTCAGACTTCATCGTTGAATGATAAATTGGTTTGAAGAAAACATCCATCTGTTTTAATGAACACGCTTATTCCTCTTTGAACAACGGAGCAGTGGATACATGCAATTGCTGTCTGGTTCAATACGTGAAAAGTATTGAGCATGCAGTAGAGCACAGGCTGTCACTGGTGCCTCTGCTCATTTCAGGAACAAAGAGTTATGCATGCAGAAGGAGCAGTTTTCCTCTCAGCTATCAGATGAGGAGGGAGACAGAAAATCCAGTTTCTCGTTTCCAGTAAGGGTAGAACAATTATGCCTGTGAATGGCGTCAGGAAAACCTGTAGTTATTGAACAGTGAGTGTGCTCATGTTCAATTGTACAGCATTTAGTGTATTAGTGATTAATACTTTTTATCCATTTTTTTAAAATATTATGAATAGATGGGTATGTGAATTTATTATGATGGAAAGTGGGCCTTGGTATCAGTTGAGTAGCTGTAAGTTAGAACATCACCTGGCAGTTTTAAGAGAGTTTGAGCAAAGTGTTGAGGCATTTTTTCTATCTTTTTTTCCCCTGCTGTTTGCATATAACATTGTAAGTCCTATGACTTTAAAACTGAAAGGAAAAAAAAAAAAAAGATTTTTCCATCTCCTTACTTCAGATTTCATTATGAAGGACTCAAAAAAAAAAAAAACCCCAAACAAAACAAAACAAAAAAAAGCCCCCCAGTGTAAATTGCCAGGTCAGGCTTTACTTTTTCTTGCCTATCACAAACATTGTTTTTCTGTAGAAATCTCATGTTTGATTTACATAGAAAAGCAGAGGCCATTGTCACCTTCAAAAGACTTTCAATAATCACTTCCTAGAGCAGTTTAACAGTCAGGAGGAGTAACATGCTTATGGAGAAGATGATGCAAGTTTTCTCTGCAGTAGAGCCATCATCAACAAAGTAAACATAATTGTTTTAATTTTACTGAGGTTTATGCAAGTAAAGGTAATACTGTTATTAATATTTAATGCTTTATTAGACTTAGATGTAATTCTGGCCTGTACTGTTGCAGGTCTTGAACAGAGCAAGTCAAAATTATAGCTGGCACAGCATTCAGGAGAATGGTCTTTTATATTACATTTTCAGGATGGAAACACCTCTTTTTCTTATTTTTTCTTATGTAGAGGAAGTGTCTGTACAACAAAGGCAAGTACTTCTGTTGTTTTTAAAGGCATCAGTTGGAATATAATCTTATTCTTCCACAGTGTTTACACTATTATCTTTGCATGAAGAAGGGACATTTAACAAATGGATTGAGTGCAGAATAATGACTCATAGTGATGTTAAAATGTGAAAGATAGATGAGCTTAACATGAGGAGAGCGATGGGAACGTTGTGCAAAGGAAAGTTGTGGATTGCACCAATTTCAGATGAAATGAAAATGAACCAGAAATGAGTTTAAGTCAAAACCAGATTTCAGTCAAAGTTGAAATTCTGTGTCCTACTGAATCCGAATCTGTATGAAACATGTCAAGTTCTTTATGGCATGTTCCTTGAAAGACAGCTATTTTCTGGATGTATGTAATGGTTCTTCCACTTTGTTTCATTTATGTAGGTTTTGTGCTTCTGTACATGTTTTCATAAATGTCCTACCTGACCTAAGCCTACTAAGGTCTCGTTAGTTACTGGAAGGTGCAGTCCTTGCCAGCTTCATCATGCTGGCCATAGTACTTGCAGTGTCAGTCAAAATGAATAATTACATTGAAAATTAACATCACCAAAGAAGACGCCTTAGGATTGGTTTTAGGTCAGATCACTTGTCTGACAGAGAGGGCCTAACAGAAACATGTCTGTCAGATGTAAGGTGAATTTAGATCTCTTAAACTCATTATAAGCTGCCTGATGTAAGATAATTTTCCTGTGCTATCTTAAACCAGATAAAGTCAGAAGCTGTAGAATATATGTAGGATAAGTACCTTTTCTTGTTTCATACAACTATTAATCCTGAGAAGCAGTCCAGAGTTCAACTAAGTCATTTCAGTAGAAGGAGGAAAGAGTGGGAGACAACTTGCAAGCAATCCGTTCAAACGAAAATTTGTCATTGCTACAGAAGCAGCTTACAGAACTTGCCCATTTCCCAAGAAGGCCATTTCACCTGGTTAGACATGAGTTGAGATGTTCTTACTGGCTCAGTAAAGTCTTAAGCAGACTTCTGCACTGACAGTGGTGCAGAACATATGAATTATGTAGTACTTTGTGGTGTGGACCAGTGTCAGAGACTGGTAACAAAAGATCACTATATGCATTTCAATTAGGAGATCATACACTCTGAAGTGGATTTTTCCCCTCTCTTTGTTCTTTTTTCAGCGTAGCGATGCAGAGATGGTGCTTCATCTTAGATGTTTTTTCTGTCTCTAGAAAAAGTAGAATAGAAGAGCTAAGAAAATAGCTCTTCACTGAAGACAAGGATCTAAAATTATCTTCAGATAAATAAAGTAACAATTGTGTACTTCTTGTCTTTACAGATACTTTGAAAACAAATGAAATCCAATTTGAAGGTTCCCCTGTCTAGCATCAAGTAAAGATCAAGCAATTTAGAGTTTCATAACACTTGTGCAAGAAATGAAAACAGTCTTACAGAATGAGTCTTTTGGGCATAACTTATGTAAAGTTTGTGTGAGCATACCTAGTAACAGTATTTAACAGTACAATTAGACATGGACGGAGAGAGAACACTATCCGCATTATCAGAGGTTAATGGTTCTTCCTGCAACTTGAATAACCATCACTGACTGTTCAGCCTTCATTTCTATCGATGAAGGCTTTGAAAAATTGTGAAATGGCATGTCCTCAGTGAGTGACAGCTTGCATTAAACAAGTAGTTTGATGTAACATTCATTGATTTCTCTAATGTTGAGAACAGCAAACAAATATGTTTAAAAATGGCACAGGTAGGAACATACTTATCCCTCTTGTGCTTTTTCAAGCATCAAGATCTTACACTATGAGCTCTTGTGGGGAGATGCTTGCGGTTCTGTCATTTGGATGCTATGGTAACTACGTGCATCTCAGTTTCTCCCTTTAGGACTTGGATCTCTGCTGTATATTGTGAAGTCTTGGATTAGCAAACAGAAAATAAAGAAGCATTAGATAAATGCATGTAGTTATCTTTAAAATACTTTTTAGTCTGTCAAATGCTTGATTCGAAATTCTGAGTTAGTGTGCATGAACTGACCTACATCTGTTTTTACATCCTTCTTAGGAGTCTGGACTTGAGTGTCAACTTAAAAATACTGATGTTTTGTCCACATCAAAATTCAGGAGACTGATTTTCAGGATACAGCTTCTTTTGTTGCTTCCTTTTATCACTGTTCCAGTTACTTTGGTCATATTACTAACCTGAGTCACCCTTTTAATGCATTGTGATTTGTGTAGTGCAAATAGCAGTTATGTCAAACCTGAAACATTTGGAATAGTTTGTCCTCTTTTGACAGTAGCAAGTCTTTCCTGTGCTTTCACTTTACTTGGAACTCTGGACTTCCCTAATAAGTTGTTTGATATCTAATATGAGAAGGCTGACATCAAATCAGAATGAAATGAAGGACACAGGTTGTTGTTAACAATACACTGTAACTTAGTTCTTGACAACTTTGATTTGAGCAGGAAAATTAATAAATCAGACAATAAGATGTGTGTTGTTGTGAAACATGAGAGGTTAGGGAGATTATGTGATGTCTTAATGCACTGATCTTTCTTCTGTAAAGACGTAATTTTTAAGTTCTGGTTATGTATCCAAATGAAAGCGAGTTTGCTGTTCTGCTGCTCCTTCAAATGCTTCTGCAGTTTGCAAAAACAAATACATAATTTTGAAGAATTCAACATGCTTGAGAATATCTGTTTCAAGACAGGAGCCCTTAGCACATCAGGGTTGACCTACATAGGCAGAAGGGCTGGAAAAGCTTGATTGGCTTCACCTGTACCTTGTGCTTTGTTCAAACTTCTACTCTTAATCCTTCATTTTTCTGTGCACCCAAGTTATACAACATACATTCACATAAACCTGTTCCCTGAATTCTTTCTTCCCACCTAGTGCTATCTTTTGAATTTTGGAAGGAAAGGACCGATCCCCACAAGCCTCCAGTTTTTGAAGTTTTGATAAAAAAATGCTGTGTAAAGAAACAGCATTCCCCCTCTAGCAACAGTCCTTAACTTTTGAGGCTTTCTTGTATTTTTAGAGTGTGCTTTAAAGAGGATGTATTATGCCACTAATACTGGTCACAGAAAAACTGAGAAAAAGATCCATATAGTATTTCATATCATTGTAACTTCTGTTGAATTTCTGAATGTGCTATTTGAACTGATCACAAAAAAACTTCTAATAAACTCTTCCCACAGAAACTGAAGCAGAAGAATCAGCAGCTGAAGCAGATCATGGATCAGTTACGGAATCTTATTTGGGACATAAATGCCATGTTGGCAATGAGGAACTGAACAAGAAAAATCAAACTTTGTAACTGGAAAAGATATAAATTTGTTTTCATATATTTAATCTTTCTAAGAAGTAACATATTTTCCCACAAATGTATTGCAGTAATGTTTGAAAAGTCTTGAAGATTAAAATGTTGGGGTTTTGTAATAACTTAAATGGTGTTGGCTTTGTTTTCATAAAAGATTCCTCCTACAGGTTTTACATGAGTGATTCACTTAGGCTGAATATAGTACAGCCTATGTAATTTACAGTAATAATTTGGACTGCTATGCAAATGAGCGCTTTTATAAATGAAGTGTTTCTGGATTTATTTTTCTTTATAATACAGTTAAGGCTTTTAAAAACATATGTTTGCATGCCATACTGCAATGTAAAACACCTCTACAGACGGGAAAGGTCTAATTTGAATGCATTTGTCTATGGCTTGGGGTAAAAATCACTGGCATGTAATAGATCTGATCACACCTGGTTAACAGTATATGGCTTTTCCCTGAAATTAGGTACAATATAATTGTCTATTTCTCCTTTTGAAGGCTTTAAATCCTAACAGATAAATGGATTCCCAGTCTTATAATTGCAAATAACAGAGTTAATAATGTTCATTTTAACTAGTTTACCCAGTATTGAAAGTGATATGTAACTATAACAATACTAAGATTGAGTAGATGTTAAAATATCTTACATATAAGGTCACTTTCTTTTCTGCCGTATTACAAATGAACGAGTGGATATCTTAGCGGCAACACGGGCAGCAGAGTGGTTGATTTCTGCAGCTGTGAGATGTAACTATTTAATATACAAAGCTTTTTGAGAAGGAGATGAAGACTGCAAGTAGAGATTTTATTTTGTTGTTTCCTTAAAATGCAGGTGCTTTTTTTTTTTGCATTTGCAAGGTGTAGTGGCAGCTTTCTAGTGCATGCAGCCTAGAAGGAATATTTGAAGTGGATTTTGAAATTACACTCACAATTAAGATGGTGGTGCTAATGTCTCAGTATTTAGTATTTTGTTCTATTTTTTGGAACAATTATGGGAAATGGAGAAAAGTCTAGACTTTGCTCTACTGCCTGTATACTCTTTATGTATTCTTACTACATGTCTTTAAAGTTTGTTGACTTTTTATTGCATATAAACAGTTCAGAAGTAACCTAAAATGTGAATAAGTGTGCAAATACTGCAAATGGATTTCTGGTTGATGCAATATTCAGCTTGCTCTGTGCAGCTGCTAGCAGTAGCCAAGGTTTATACTACAATTTTTCATCAGGGAGAGTGGAGAAAACACTTCAAACCACTACCAGAATAGATAGCAGAGTAGCTAAATTGCAAAGTGCAGGAATTGACAGAATTGTATATTATCACAGTAAATACTGTCAAAACAGGAACTTTGCAAGGTGTTGGACCAAAACCATACACTTTGACTTCCAGAGATGAAAGTAAGGGTAGTGAACATAACTCATGCTCCCAGATCCATGAATAAGCATAGGATTTGGCCAAGAAGATGACAGTTTTAAGAAAAAGTGGTAATTCCTTAGCTGTGAAATACTTCTGAAGGAATCACTGGGCATCAGTGTGTGCTGAAATTTAATATTTTAGCTGATGCTAACTGAACTTTTAACTGTTGGTTAATGAAATAGCACCAAATGAAGTATTTACAAATACCAGCAAAACAATACCAACACAGATGTTTCAATGTTTTGTTTATATATCATTGACTGTTTCTGTATTTCTGATTAGGCAGAAGCTGGATAAACATACAGTCTCAGGAGTAGATACCAGAACCTAGGATGGTTCCATTTTTGAAATATAAAAATATTTGAGGAGGTTGGGATTCTTAGGGCTCTATTTTGCCCAGAGTAGACTTGGGGTGGTGGAGCTAGGATGCTGAATGCTTCATGGCATGTTTGTGGGAGCACCCCAAGTTAACACACACTGTCAAAATGAAACCATTAATCCAACACCTTTGTAGTCAGTATGATACTGAATGTTTGGTTCAGTGTCACAACACAGGAGATGCCTCCTAGGCAGCTTGCAAAGGCCCAAGGTTTTTCTTACATAAAAAGACAAGTGTATAGAGCAGATTTATGCCACGTTCAGAAAAGATGCAAATAATTTACCTTTCCACTTGTCTTCTATAGAGGCCACAGTGCTCTAATAAACCATGACCATTTTATTGTCCTCTAGAAAAAAACTGTTCTGATAATAGTATTTCTTATTGATGGAGAAATTGGAACTTGTACACAAATGCAACTTAAATTAATCACTGTAAGGAATCGATTTAGGTGGCGTAGGACAAGGATTCTGGTCTCATAGGAGTCAAGACTTCATTGGTGTGCAAGGTGGCTGCACAAGCCAAAAATACTACAGCTGAAGGATGACTGACAACTGCTGTGGAAAACAATAAGTTCTAGATGTAGATTTGAAGATCTGAGGTTAAGAAAAAGCGTCAAAAAAAAAGATGCAGTGACATCCAAGAATACTGTGAGTCAGCTGAGGTTTATGGAGGATGTGTTAGTTTAATTATTTCATGCTAAGTGCGAATTATAAAGGAATTTACAAATACATGAGTGCAGAAGAAATATTTGGGGAAGAAAGTGAGTAGTTTGCATGCTTTCCTTATTTAATAGTAATTAATGCTTTCCTTATTTAATAGTAATGAAGACTGATATGGTAGAGCATCAGGACTTTAAAGAAGGGTTTTAGCTGAGTTGCAAGGTTACTATGTAAAAGCAACAAGCTGGCTGATTATGTATTGCAGGATATTAATGAAAGTGACAAAAAATATTTACCAATGCCAGTTTTTATTGAAGAAAATGTAATGGATAACTGGAATGTAAGAGGTAAATAAATGCAATATAGTGAAACTTAGGTTAATTATAACTTCTGTGTAAATTTTAGAGATTTTTCTTACATTGCATAAGGGACACGTTCTGGCATCTGTTACAACGTTACACAACAAATTACTGAAAGCTGGGGACAGTGTTTGTGTTGATGTGAATGTAGTCAGAAGCAGAATACATGTTTATAGTGCTTCTCATTGGACTGGGCCCCTTAAAGATCATAGACATATTTGAGGTAAATAAGCAGAGGCATGATTTTATGAGTCCACTTAACTCTGGGAGCATCTCAGCTCGTTGTATGTCATCGTGTTCAACTTGCAAGCTACTTCATTGCTTAGGGTTCTGCTTCGGCACATGCACCCAGCAGCTGATGATATCTGAGAGTCACTGTTGAGGTTGTATAAACTCCGTAATTTTCCTGCTCAAATGCTATAGGAGGCCTGATGCACTAGGCCTTCTCCAGCCCCTCATGCTCTCATTCTCCCTTCTCAGCTGATGACTGCCCCTACTACTAAGCTATAGAGCAACATTCAGGAATAGAGTTGAAAATGAGTGGCTGAAAGGAATGAATTACATACACATCGGTGATAAAATCCTTTCCTAGGTCTGTGTGTGCTTTCTCATGAAATCTTGCTTGAAAAATAAATTCAGATTTGCCTAAATAGGAAGAAAAATAGTCTGAGTAGCAATGGATAGCAATGAAGTTTGTTTTATAGCCATGTAGAGGTTTTAATGGTATTTACAGTCCTGGAGAGGGGCGGGGGGGAAGAGGTGCATGAAGACAGTCCATTACTGAAATACATTGTTAAAGTGAGAAGACTTTCAAACAATAAGGGGAAAGTTTAAAGAAATATAACAACAACAGTCAAAATTTAGGTGAGCACAAACTGGCCATAAAATAGAGGCAAGGCAAGACAATTTGGGAAAACACATTTAAACCTGCATTACAGAGATAATTGAGATGCAGTGAGAGAAAAAAAGCCACTGAAGTTTTGGGGTGCATGACCAAATGTTGCATAGTAAGGAGTGTAAGCGTGAAGAGCTCTTTCTCTGAGACCACTAATTCTGTTACAATAATTCTGCATGAAATACTGCATTGGTTTCGGGGTCAGCATGTTACTAACACAGTGAAACAAAAGAATACTGATGTGCTACCATATGAATAATCATTAGAAAAACTTGTGAAAGCAAAGACGAGGCACAAATGTAGAGATTCTTGGGTAGATGCAAAAGGGAGGTAATTAGAGTGATTTGGAGTGGCTGTAGTACAGAACAGTGAAAGAATGTAAGCAAGAAGGGGTGGGTAGGGGAAACTTCTTTATGCTGAGGTATCAAATACTAATTTCCGTAGGAGTTTAGAAGATGTTTCTTGGGTTACTTGGAAATTTTAATTTAAATAGCACCAAAAGACCAGACAAATGCATTGGGAAAAGTCAGAAAAAAACCCTTATCTTGCATTGGTAGAGCAAGAGGTGGACTGAACTGACCTGACTGGTTTTTCCACCTTTAGATTTTACAGTTGCAAACCACCTGTTCGTAGGATGACTGTTTGTCAGATGATAAGCTCCTGAGAGCACCTGGACTAGATGCCACCTGCAAGTATTAAACAGGCTTTCATAGCTTCTTTGTGATGATTTGCTGCTGAAAATCCTCTTCAGGTTAACATGCCTTTGTGGAATCTCTATTAGAGGAATCGGAGCAGAAACGGAAATGAAGCAGTACCTTGTTTCTCCTTACTCGCCTCCCCACACCCCCAGCCTCTCACCCTTAGTTTTGGTTCATTTCCTAGTGAAGAGCTGCTCTCTAATCTTACTGCAAAGCTGAAGTAGTAGCTGATACCTGATTACTGTCTGTTGAGTCAGTAGAATTTAGGAAGCTTTTTACTAATGGGAAACGTGATGCTATTTATGCACCCTTCCCCAACTGATAATAAAAACTGTAGTGCTCGCATGCCCTGCAGTGTGAGCTCGTATCACAGTCTGCACTGAGGGAGCACATTTGTTCCAGCACAGACACAGAGGGGTGATCTAAGTGTGTAAAACCTGTGATTGTGTTTTTCCTCAGATATAAAGTAGCATTATAAATTGTTATGTAAACCACATGCTACTTTTATAGCATTTGCATATGTTACGTATATTTCTGTTCAGTGTGGGAGGTTTTAATTACTTTCTAGGAAAAGAGAACTTTTTTTAAAGGTCTTGAATAGTCTGAGCAATCACATCTAAAATGCCCTCCAGCAATCACAGAAGACAGAAGTAAGGGATGGAAATAGAATGTAGGCATTGCACTTTCTCACGGAGAAGAAAATTTTTTTATATGTGTGTTTAATTACTATTGCCACAGTCACAATTTCTCATCATAATCATTTGGTAGCTTAGACTGTATAAAAACTATGAGCCCCATTGTACCATTTTGGAAGTAATAAGCAGATTCACGGTAGTTAAGCCAAATACAATTAAATTTTTTTTTATTTTATTTTACAGCTCTGTGAAGTTGCAGAGACCACTGTAATTTAAATTTCCTTTACAAAGCCAGAGTAGAGTTGGAATTAATTCATGCAAAGAGTATACAGCTTTTAGATTTGAGCTCTTGAACTTGACTTAATTCAGCTGTTTTTTCTGCTGAACGTGAAAGAATGTAGAGAAACAGTGAATCCTGCAGTTGTGGAAACTCATGTCACAGACAGGAGTAAGGAAAGCAGGTAGAAATTTCAGACCACCGATACTCTGAAATAGAGTTATCAAGCAGATTATGGAATGTACTACTACATTTTGCTACACTTCAGCACAGTAAAAAAAAGTTATTACAGGGACAGAGCCAAAACTGGTAGTATAAGGCCAGCAACATCCACCCTCACGCATCACTGGCTGTGTTCAGGTTTGAGACACAAGTATTTATATCTGAAGTTGATTGCTTCCATGTGGCACGTGTGCATAATTTCAGAAGCCCCTCGTATTATGGTTTGTGTATGTTTTTAAAGGCCTTTCACTGACACATAGTAAAGTCAAGTAACTGGTGATCAGCCCTATACTGGTCTGCCAATAAAGCATTTTGCAAACAAAACTGATGGGTATCTCTGAAGTGGGGGAATGGGGGGGGTGGTAGGTAAGCAGGAGGGACTAATGACAGAAACAGAGAACAAAGAATTGCTTCACCCGGGACTGAAGAATTTGTTTTCCTTTTGTTTCACATTTTTTTGTTTGACAGCTTTTTATCTGAGTATGTGAAAAAACTTGTCTCCTTTCAGTGCATGTAGGTTTCCATTTCCAGCTCCAAGACCATTTGCATTTGAAGTTTGAGTTCAGGCTGTTGAAAGGCAGGAGTTATCTGCAGTGTGCAAATGTGAACGTGGAGTGCAACTGCCCAGGAGACTGGTGATACATCATCTCCAGGGTTTTTGTTGAGGTCTTATATTTTAAGTGTCAGCCTTCCCAGTCTGTTGCAAGCACAATTTACACCCCTTCTGTCTCCTAAGAGGAAAGGAAATAGAGGCGACAGAGATGTTCCCAGAGGAGTGACTAATCTTTACCCTTCAGGAGTGTTCAAGGATAGCCACCTCTACTAATCATTAAATAGTTGTTTTTAAAACAAGAAAAAAAGATGCAAAGCAGTTAATTCCATTTCCCAAATGTTCTGCAGTACACATCATCATCTATTCAGCTTCTTGTAGTCATTACCAGAGAGAAATTAGGTCTAGCAATGAATGGTCAGTATGATGCTGTCAGCAACACACACTTCAATTTTAAATTTAAAATGGAGTCTGTTGTCTGCCTATATCAGCTATTAACTTTACTGTCATTGTCACAAAGCCATCAATCTCAGTCTGTCCCAAACCCATTTTCTGTGTAGAGTCAGCCCATCTTCCTTATTTCCTACACATGCAGATTTTAAATCATCTTGTAAACCTTGTACTGCACCAAAGGTTTAAGGCTGGAAGACTTGGCAGGCTTTTCTTTTTTTTTCTTCCTCCTCTCAATACATTCAGTATCTACATCCAGATGACAGATTGCAGCTACTATCTGGACTGGATCATGCCAGAAATGGGAAAACAGAAAAGAAACCCTAAAGCTGATACGAAATGGATGAAAGCCTGATTCCACTGAAGCTGATGGCTAATGTGGTAGAACTTAATTTCCAAGGAATTGCTATGAAAATTGTTTCAGAGAGACAGTGCAAAAAGTGACCTCTTTGTAGGCTGGATATTGTACATTTTAGAGATGATCCCTGCTTGTGTAGCATCAAAGCATCTGAGAGTGTCAGAAATACCCCAGTTAGTTACCTTCTAGCTTAATGCAGAGGAGTTTGTTACCAGAACATTTTGAGCATTTAGTTGAAAGAGTCTTCTGGAGTTTGCCTGTCTTCCAAGTCTAACAATGTCTAAGAACGTCAGCTTTTAAGGCCTATAAATTCACTCAAAATTTCCAGAAGGGCACAGCTTAGGGATCATATATATGATTTATAAAGGATAGCTGTGATACAAGGAGTTCCTTGACTAGAGACCATGTTCTGATATTCATTTTATTCTATAAACATGAATCCTCCAAGCAAGTCTTTTTTAATAGCTACAGAGAAGTTTCTGCCTCTTGGGTCCATGATAGAAAGTTGCTTCATTCATCTACATCTCACTGGAAAAACTGTAAAGGGACCAATTTGTTAAATACAGTGACTGTGATGTTGTGTTGCATCAGTACATAACACAGCAAGTAATGGAACCTGGTAATTCTGGCCATTTACGTGTGCAATTACTTTGCTGTTAAAGTGTTGGGCGCTTGCACCCTGAGTACTCTAAGAGCTGTATTGCCACTTTGAGTGCCGTGTCCAACTGCTAAGGTGACACTAATACTTGTTGCAGATCTTGTGTTCAAATCCCATCTCAACCTGTACATGTCTGCATTATTGTAATGAAGCCTAGGTTTTGCTTACAGGAAATCACAGGTTTGCTAAGCCTTGATGTAACTGAGCTGCTCTGATGCCTAGATAGCATCTAAGTGTTGGCAGAACTCCTGTACTGACCCTTTTGTCACCTCTCCCTCTTGGGAGCTGGGACTAGTAGGCATTTGTAAGAGAGGCACAAGAGACTGCACAAAGAGATGCAACACCCATCCCACTGGTGATTAAGGCACTTCCTTGAAAGACCCAAATTCAGGTCTGTGACCTTCAGTAGCACATCAAGCTCAGCTTGAGGCAAAGGGGGATGCCGCAGCATGACTCAGGCCTGAAAGGAGCCAACTTTACATCTGGAAGGTGCTCTCTATATGCAATCTTTTTTTGCGTACATAGAAGCCTCACTGCAGAGAGAGAAAGCAAACATGTATTTCATGAAAACTGAGAGATGACACAGAGTACGTGCATAATTTATACTTGTTGGAAGATACAGCTCCTGAGTACAAATCAAATAGCTGCATCCAGAAAAGGGAAGTCTAAAAAATATTACTCTACTAGGTTTGCATGGCGAACTTTTTGGTAGCAGGGGGGCTGCAGGTGTGGCCTCTGTGAGAAGCTGCTAGAAGCTTCCCCAGTCCGATAGAGCCAGCCAGCGCCAAGACAGGCCCACCACTGGCCAAAGCTGAGCCCATGAGTGACAGTGGTAGCACCTCTGTGATAACATATTTAAGAAGAGGGGAAAAATACTGTGCAAGGGGAACTGCAGCTGAAGAAAGGAGCAAGAACATACGAAAGAATCAACTCTGCAGACACCAAGGTCAGTGAAGGAGGGGGAGGAGTTGCTCCAGGCGCCAGAGCAGAGACTCCCCTGCAGCCCGTGGAGGTGATGGCAGCTGTGCCCCTGCAGCCCGTGGAGGCCCACGGTGGAGCAGGTGGATGCACCTGAAGGAGGCTGTGACCCCGTGGGAAGCCTGTGCTGGAGCAGGCTCCTGGCAGGACCTGTGGCCCCACGGAGAGAGGAGCCCACGCTGGTGCAGGTTTGCTGAGAGGACTTGTGACCCTGTGGGGGACCCACACTGGAGCAGTTTGTGAAGAGCTGCAGCCCATGGGAAGGACTCACGTTGAAGAATTTTATGGAGAACTGTCTCCCATGGGAGAAACTCCATGCTGGAGCAGGAGAAGAGTGTGAGGAGTCCTCGCCCTGAGGAGGAAGGAGCGGCCAAGACAACATGTGATGAACTGACCATCCCCCCTGTTCCCCATCCCCCCTGCGCCACTGGCAGGGAGGAGGTAGAAAAATTGGGAGTGAAGTTGAGCCTAGAAAGAATGGAGGGGTGGGGGGAAGGTGTTTTAAGATTTGATTTCATTTCTTATTACCTTAGTCTGATCTGATTGGCAATAAATTAAACTAATTTCCCTAAGTTGAGCCAGTTTTGCCCATGACAGTAATTGGTAAGTGATCTCTCACTGTCCTTATCTTGACCCATGAGCCTTTCGTTATATTTAGTCTACCCTGTCCAGCTGAGGAGGGGTGTGACAGAGCAGCTTTGGTGGGAGTCACCACAATTACACAATGCAAATCAAGCAAGTAATCCCCTTAGCTACAGCAACCAAAGAATAAAGAGAAGAAAGGGGTACTGGGTATTTTTGCCATCAGACTGATGAACTGCTTCCCTGATCAAGGTATGGTTCAGATGAGTTGGCCCTTAAACCTATGTTACAGCTCAAGCAGCATCAGGGGCTTTTCCTGCAATCTTTGGAACATCCGTTAGAATTGCATTTGATCTTCTAATGCTGCTTCTGTGATGACAGTCAATTTGCAGTTATAGGCTTGAGCATTAGACATGGCTGCAATACATTCTGACCAGATCTGTGTAAATTGCCACATAATACTCCATTAGAAAAAATATAAAACACACCCTCTTCCTTGTGCTCTCTTCACACACTTGTAAATGGTGCATAAGAAACAGTCCTGTAACTCTTCTCACAACAAACACACCTGTAAACCACCAATTGCACACATAAAATCACAAACCTAGGCTCCCGTTATTCACATTTCATATGGCCGGAAGAAACATCCTTTTCTGATGGCAATAGGCATTCTTGGCTAAGCCACTAGATCTGCGAAGCTTCTTGCCTGACTGGACTCCAGTAGTCAGGTGAGATCCTCCACCACTCCTTGGAAGGATGAGCCTGCAGTGCCACTTGTCTTTAAGAACTTCTCTAAAGGAGGAAGAAGACAGCTAGGACAAAATATGAGAAGACACTTTATGGCAGGAGAACAAAACTGTCCTGCACTTAGCCTCAGCCATCCAGTTAAGGATAGAGGAGTTCTCAGGAAATCCTGATCTTCACTCTGACTTTTTTTGTACCTGGGAAGGGTCTCTGATTTGAAAAATATAACACCGCTCACTCCATCTGTAAAATAAGAAAGATAATAAGACTTTGTTTCAGTCCTCTTGGTTTTATTAGTTTTTGATGTCTAGAAGCAGGTTGGCACTGTGCAAGGCATGAAGAGTGCTGCTGTCTCAAGGGGCTTTTAACCAGTTAATTGTAAATAAAAGCCTGGAGCTCAGCAGTAGCCAGCATGTGATATCCTGCATAGTTTTCTCGATGCTTGGCCATGTCTGAATGGCAATGTCATATTGGAGCAGGGGGTCTGTAGGAGCATCGATCAACAGAGGAAGGTGTGCTTTGTGAACGGATGTATGAAAACAGAGATGCATTCCTTTCTAAATTGCATAAAAGAAGCATTCAGTTGTTGAGGATGGTCTGGTACATGGAGGAGATGACAAAGGCATCACCGAGGTGTGATGTACTGGCTGAGTGGAAACAGGAGCAGGAAATATTGCAGTTGATGCTATAGGTTAGAGCAGTGTTCTGGGAAGCCTTGAAGGAAAGCACAAGTAGCTGAAATTTAATGCAGGAGGCCAAAGGAAAATGATGGAAGAATTCAGAGGTGCTGCTGTAGAGGCAGATGATTTACTGAGGCATTTGAAATGGGTTGCAAAGGAAAAAGATGAAAATGAAGAGGAGGCTCTAGTAGTCTTGAGGAGAAATGATCAGGGCATGACCACAATTTTTGTTGTATGGTTGACAAGGGTGAACGTTAGAGAAGTTGCACATGGTGAAATGATGTAATTTGGCAAATGTGTGGCTCTTGTCTCAGACTGGGGCAGATGAGTCTCAGGAGATTTAATTAACATGTAGGGCTCTTTGTAGGAAATTGCTAAGTGTTGCTATGCTCAGAATTTTCTCAAGAAATAGAAAGAAAAATGAAAGATAGTCACGATTCCCTGATTTCAAAAAGAAATTCTGCAAGAGTTGCAATCTGTGCTTGCTGTCCAGGTGATGAATATTCAGATCTGATTTCTCCCTTTGGATAGAAAACTCTAGAAAGATCAAGTCCTTTTTTCTTGGGCCTCCAGAGGGTTCGCTCTGAATAATGTTTGAAACATAGCTCAATAAACCTTTATGGAGAGATAAAGTATAAATTCTATCTTGATTTCATATTGACTTATAGACAAGCAACTGTTCCAAAAATGTTTTCACGTATTAATTCATCTCCCTTTAGAAAATGCAGTGTGCCAGTTTCTGAGAAAGAACAAAATTATCATGTATTATTTTTAGATGCAAGCAATTTGTGGTTAATGTTACTCTGCCAAAACAGGGTACCAAACTCCCCATTTCAAAACCAGACAAGTTTATTGGATAGCTATAAAACTCAGTGTGAAGGAAAGGGGAGAAATTTTCACCTAACTCAAATAATCTGACATGTATTGCCAGCCTACAAATAAAACTGAAGCTGGAGTAGCTCGGCAAGAGAAGATGAAGAATCTTAATGTACTGAAATGTCTATATGTGGATGCAAGGAGCATGGAAAATAAGCAGCAGGCACTAGAAGAGATACTAAACAATGAAGTTTATGAACTGGTGGGCACAGCTGAGGCAAGGTGGGCTGATTCCTGTCAATGCTTTGAATGTCAATAAAGAGGGAGACAGCCTGCTCAAACAGGCAGACTGGTGCCTGTTTGAGTGGCAGGTGGCAGGATGCAGCTGTATTTTCTCACTGGTGTGGTGCAGTGCACGCAACTGGCTCAAATGATGTTCTGTTTTCTTTAAGAAAAAATTGGTGGATCAGAAGAAATAATAAACAGGATGGATCCAGTGCAGCTTTTTTTGTTGATGAGCTCTTGGAAATCCACGAAGTCTAAACAAACTGGATGTTTGTGATAAAAGGCAGTTCAGGCATTTTTTTGTTAAATTAACACTCACAATTCCTTAATAAAGCTACAAAACACTGGATGCTCTGTTTAAATGTTGGGTATATTCTTATGAAACTTCCTAATTACAATGATTAGTACCAGCCTCGGAACAGGCCACCCACTTCTCTTCACCACTTTGATGTCAGCTGCTGAATGTAAATAGAAGCTGGACTGTAAACACAAACAGTTACTGAGGTCTTTGGCCCCAGTGTCATAGCTCCAAGTCACTGTTTTAGGTTGAACAGCTCAAACATATAAGAACTACCCTATGAAATATAAAACCATAAAAAAATACATTTTAGCCAGCCCCCAGGCATAGGTAGTTTCAGCATTAATTGGTTTGCAGTTCTCTTTTGCACATGGAGTGTAGATCACTGAAATCCTGTATCCATTAGCTGAACTCCAGAGTTGGCTGGTTTTAGGTGAAGCAGACCCAGCTTTCCAGTGGAGCTGCGAGCCACAGATGACCCAAACTGTCCAAAGGGATGTTCCATATCCTATATTGAATGCCATGCTCAGGAATAAAGGCTGGGGTAGATGAAGATGATGGGGGTTTGCACCATCTACCCCAGCAGTGGCTGATGCATCCGCCCAGACGGAGCTGCTGCAGGGAGAGGCTGCAGTGCAGACCTCAGGCTGAAGGAAATGCCCAGACCTTTCCCCTGGGGCAGGGACAGGGAGGAGACCTGCCTGCAAAAGGTGTGCCCAGGTGGTGGAGCTCCTGCAGCAGGTGGCTGAGCTGCAGGAGATGGTGAGAAGGCTGCATAGCATCAGGAAAGCTGAGAAGGAGTTAGATAGCTGATTCCAAGTGCAGTCTGCAGTAGACCCACAGCCCACAGCCAAACAGCCAAAACCTCCCTCACTGCCACACACAGCAGGAAGAGGGGCCAGTAACGCAGAAGAATGGAAGCTTTCAATGCAAGGACCAGCAGGAGGAAGAGGCTTCCTCCAGAGCCTGAGGTGCCCTTGCAGAACCACTCTGCAGACTGAGGAGGAAAGACCCATCACATCAGGAGAGACACTGGAGCGGAATAAGGCAGCCCCGTCTGCTCCCCGTATAACAACCAGCACAACTAGGAAAAAGTGAAGGGTGATAGTAGTAGGTGACTCTTCTAAGATGTACAGAGGCACCCATCAGCTGACCTGACACACTGTCGAGAGGTGTGCTGCTTACTGGGGGCTTGTAGCAGAGATGTCACCAAGAAACTACTGAGCCTTGTACAGTCCACTGACTATTATCTGCTGCTGTTGTTTCATGTGGGCAGCAGTGAGTGGTCAGCCTGGAACCTCAATCCATCCCACTCCTACCAGCTTGATGTCAGCGCCAACAATAGATGCTCAGAGCCTGGAGAAGGGTGGGTCACGGGTCAGCAGGAGAGCACCTGAAGAACAGCACTAAGGAATTCCAGCCAGTAAGTCAGCTTCATTGGGGGCCCAACTTAAATGCCTCTATGCAAATACACATAGCATGGAGAATAAACAAGAGGAGTTTGAGACATGCGCACTCCTGCAGGGCTATGATTTTTTTGGCATCATGGAGACGTGATGTGATGGTTCCTGTGACTGGAGTGTTGAAACAGAAGGATACTGGCTCTTTAGGAAGGAGAGGCAGGGGAGACGAGGCAGGGGGTCTCTATATCAATGACCCAACTGGAGTGCATAGAGCTCTGCCTGGGGATGGATGAGGAGCTGACTGAGAGCTTGTGGCTCAGGATTAAAGGGAGGGCAGGGACAGGAGATGTTATACTGGGGATCTGCTGCAGGTCACCCAACCAGGACGACCAAGTGGATGAGGCCCTCAATAGGCAGACAGAAGCAGCCTCATGTTCACTAGCCCTGGTCCTCATGGGGGATTTCAACCACTCTGATATCTGTTGGAGGGGCAACAGAGCAGAGCATGAGCAATCCATGAGGTTCCTGAAATGCACAGGTGACAACTTGCTTATCCAAGTGATAAAGGAGCCAATGAGAAAAGTTCCTATGCTGGACCTTGTATTCACCAACAAGGAGGGGCTGGTGGGCAGTGTGAAGGTCAAGGGCAGCCTTGGCTGCAGTGACCATGAAATGGTGGAGTTCAAGATCCTTAGGGCTGTGAGAACGGCGCACAAAAAACTTCCTAAACTGGACTTGAGAAGAGCAGACAGTGGCCTCTTCAGGGATATGCCTGGCAGAGTACCATGGGATAAAGCCATGGAGGGAAGAGGGGACCAAGAAAGCTGGTTAATATTCAAGGATCACCTCCTCCAAGTTCAGGAGTGATTCATCCTGACAAAGAGTCAGGTAAGAATTCCAGGAGGCTGCATGGATGAACAGTGAGGACCTGGACAAGCTCAAACATAAAAAGGAAGCCTACAGAGGTGGAAGCAAGAACAGGTAGCCTGGGAGGAATACAGAGAAACTGTCTGGGTAGCCAGGGATCAGGTTAGGAAGGCCAATGCCCTGGTAGAATTAAATCTGGCCATGGATATCAAGGGCAACAAGAAAAGCTTCTATAGGTATGTCAGTGATAAACGGAAGACTAGGGAAAATGTGGGCCTTATCCGTGAGGAAAAGGGAGTCTTGGTTACCCAGGATATGGGGAAGGCTGAGGTCGCCAACGACATTTTTGCCTCAGTCTTCACCAGCAAGGGCTCCAACCACACTGCCCAAGACAGTATGCAAAGGTTGGCACTGGGACAATGAAGAACTGCCCATTGTAGGAGAAGGTCATGTTCAAGACCAGGTAAGAAACCTAGAGGTGCACAAGTCCATGAGACCTCATGAGATGCATCTGTGGGTCCTGAGGAAACTGGTGGATGAAGTGGCTAAGCCCCTATCCATAATATTTGAAAGGTAGTGGCAGTCCAGTGAAGTTCCCTCTGACAGGAGAAGGGGAAACATAGCTCCCACTTTTGAAAAGGGAAACATAAGAGGAACTGGGGAACTATAAGCCAGTCAGTCTCACCTCTGTGCCTGGCAAGATTATGGAGTGGATCCCCCTGGAAAGTATGCTAGGGCACACAAAAAATAAGGAGATGATCGGTGACAGCCAGCATAGCATCACTAAGGGCAAATCATGCCTGACAAATCTGGTTGCCTTCTACAATGGGGTTACAACGATGGTGGATAAGGGAAGAGCAACTGATGACATCAACCTGGACTTGTGCAAAGTATTTGACACTGTCCTGCACAACATCCTTGTCTGTAAATTGGAGAGACATGGATTTGATGGATGAACCACTCAGTGGATAAGGAATTGACTGGATGGTCGCACGTGCGGTCAACGGCTCCATGCCCAAGTGGAGGGGGGTGACCAGTGGCGTTCCTCAGGGGTCGGTGTTGGGGCCAGTGCTGTTTAGCGTCTTTGCTGGTGACATGGACAGTGGGACTGAGTGCACCCTCAGCAAGTTTGCTGAGGACACCAAGCTGTGTGGTGCCGTCGACACGCTGGAGGGAAGGGATGTGCCATCCAGAGGGACCTGGACAGGCTGGAGAGGTGGGGCTGTGCAAACCTCATGGAGTTCAACCAGGCCAAGTGCAAGGTCCTGCCCATGGGTCAAGGCAGTCCCAAGCAGAAATACAGGCTGGATGATCAAGAGGAGGGCCATGAAGATGATCGAGGGGCTGGAGCACCTCCCTTGTGAGGACAGACTGACAGAGTTGTACTTGTTTGGCCTGGTGAAGTAAAGGCTCCGGAGAGACCTTAATAGAGGCCTTTCACTACTTCAAGAGTACCTACAGGAAAGCTGGGCAGGGACTCTTTATCAGGGAGTGTAGTGATAGGATGAGGGGTGATGGTTTTAAACTGAAAGAGGATAGCTTTAGATTAGATATGAGGAAGAACTTCTTCACTGTGAGGGTGGTGAGGCACTGTCACAGGTTGCCCAGAGAAGCTGTGGCTGCCCCCTCCCTGGCAGTGTTCAAGGCCAGGTTGGACGGGGCTGTGAGCAACCTGGTCTAGTGGAAGGTGTCCCTGCCCATGGCAGGGGGTTAGAACTAGATGAGCTTTAAGGTCCATTCCAACCCAAACCATTCTATGATTTTATTCTAAGAAGATGGTGGAGTTTTGACTTCCAAGGTGGCTGTTGCTCAGCTGCTCTGCCTGGGGAAAGGGTGAGTGATCTCCTTTGTCCTGCTTTTTTTTTTTTTTTCTCTTTCATATTACTTGAAATAGCTGTTAATCTATCTTTATCATGACTCATGAGTTTTCTCACTTTCGTTGTACTTGTTCTCTCCCAGTGGAGCTGGAAAGCTCATGAAAAAGGGTAGTCTTGTGAGCATACCAATGTGAATACAGCATCACAGGACATTGTGGTAGCCATGACGTTAATGCCAGGGTTATTTCTGAAGCACATCAATGAAGAATGACACCTGGTTTGGCACCTGCTTCTCCATTCCTTGACCGATAGATACCTCAAAAGCCAGTGTGAATTGTGGAGTAAGAGAATAGGTACCCAGGACGCCACCTTCTGCTAGGAAGCCTGGCTCACAGGTTCCCTTCCAGTTAGCTTCCCAGAGATGTATGTGTACTACTATATAACTATCTAAAGTTAATTCATTCAGAGACACTCTTCCACAGGCAGTATAGACAAGATTCCTTTAAGTTTGGCTCTGTCCACCATCAGCTAGTTACAACTATCCCAGAAAGCCTTGAAGCTTCCCTTCTCCTCAAGTCACAGACCACACCATACCAAAACATGACTGTGGAAAACAGTCTCACATCACCTCAAACACTTTGGGAGGAAAAACACCAAAAATGATTATGTATTAGGTCCTGCACAGGTAGTCTGGTGGAGGCTGAGGCTGTATGCTAGATCCATGGATTGCCTCCAGAGGATGAGCCCTGAGCTGTCAAGCTGTAATCCACACCATGCCACTGGCCAGGTTGCATGTTCCCTGTTGCAAACACCTGTGGGCAGGTAGGCACAGCCTAAGCCTTGTTTAAAACATGATCAGGAAATACAGGTATCTACTGCAGATTACTTGCAAGGGGAGGGCAAATGCCTCTGAACAGGCAATTGCTGGGGTGCAAGGTCCTGATCTGAATGAGGTAGTGATGGGAGTTGAAACACTGTCCTCTGGTGCCTACTCTGATCATCAGTCTGACTACCTAGTCTCCTTTCTTCCTTGAATTTTGGTTTCATGGTTGGTGGCTGCAGGGGAAAAGAGGATATGAAACCAACTCATTTCATGGTGTCTGGACAGTGTACATGGAGGAAGATTTCTGGGCTGGCAGAGACAAGCAGAAAGAGCCTTGCAGGCTGCTTACACAAGGGTGAGCTTTACCAAAGGCATTTGCAGCCAGCCTCTGTCCACAGGCATGGCCTCCTGGCCTCGGGAGGCAGCAGTGCTGCTCACAGGTGGCAAGGGTCTTCATATCCAGGACGTTACAGCGGTCCCTTCCCAGCATTTTTTGTGGCACCCACATACAACCCAGAGCTGACAGGATGAAACCACATGTGCACCTGGTGCTTCAGACTCTTCAGACACACATCCTGGTTTCCACTCTTGTGGGGCTTGCTGCCACCCATGTACAGCTGCTTCCTACTGCTTCCCCATCACCCCAAAAGCAGATGCCCCTGCTCCTCTTCCAGCAGACCTGCACTCTCTGAATATCTCTCCAGACCCTTTTACATTAGCTTAAATGTTTTTGAGCAGTGGATGTTTCCTTGCCTGGATCAGACGGAAGAGAGGGAATGCTTGTTTGACTAAGCTACCTCTTAATCCTTTAACAGGAAGCTTTTATCTAGCAGAGCTGGTGAGTAAAGCTACACACAGGACAAAGGCTTGTTAGCAGAAAATATTGCACTGTTGTGTTTTATGTGGCAGCTTGGCAGCAGACTGAAACACTTTACAGACATGGTGTGTCAAAGCAAGCCATGCCATGGGGCAGGATGCAGCCTGCTGGGAGTAGGGCGGGGGAGGAACTGGAGATGGGTCTGGGATAAGATATTGCAATCTGCAATTGCCCCACATGTATTATTAAATCTGCACTTTTAGATGTAAAAACAGTGTGGGATTGTCAACACTAAATATGTCAGTCACAGGTAGAAATTGCCTGGCGTCCTGCAATTCTTATTTGCATGAAATCAAAAATAGTAGGAGGAAATCTGCCCGCAGCAGACTTTCAATTTACGTCAGTCTGCCAAACTCTTCAGTGAAAGCAAGCTGCTGTGTGAACACTTAGTCATCACCTTCATTTAACATCCAGTGGGTGTAATGTTTGGCAGCCTAGCCCTCTGAAGAGACAGCCCTGGCATCTCATTTTAGCACATTATCCCAATTTACTGTGCACTGTAGTATCCCAGTGTAAGGAAAGCAAGGAAAACACGTAACTGTATGTGTATAGGGGCACACAGTCAAAGCTGGCTTGTCTGGGGCAAGCAGAGTGTCTGTGATTAAAAAGCTGGAGGGTGGGAGATACAGCAGGTGAAGCAAGGAGACAGCTAGGACTGCATGAGTGGGCTGGGGCTTGGAGACCAGCACCCCCTCCAGCTGAGGAGCCTGCTCCTGCAAGGAAGCAAAAAAGACTGTCCACATGGCTTGATCAGAGACAGAAATAGGAGTGGCATCACTCTGCTGTGCTCAGCACAACTTGCAAAGTTGCTCTCAATCCTTGCTTGTTCTGGGGCTCTGTGTCTTCTCTCCTTGGTGGTGCCCAGGCCGTTGGTACACTCCAGCTACAGGGAGTATGGCTGGTTCCCTGGGCTTTGTCGGCACTTCCCAGGGATGTTGTCTGTGCCACACCATGGCTCACAAATGATCTGACTGGTGACCAGAGGTTGCCCAGTGCCTGAGATGAGGGATCTTGGCAATGTCCTCAGGATGGACTTAGATATCTTTTTAGACATCAAAACTCATCCCAAATCTGACCCTATTGGGAATCAAAGACAGGTTTTCATGGGTACCCAGGTAGATGCATGGTGCCCAGTGCAAGTTTAGAAAGTACAGAAGTGCACAGTGATGTTTGCTAAATCTTCATCAGCTCTTTTTCAACAAACTCTATGATGTTGCATTTATATCTGCAAGTGCTAGATATCTATTTTGGTCCTTAAGTGCTTATTATCTATGTAATATAAAATCCAAATCCCAGATGGATCCTCAAGGGCACCAAGCTTTCAATGATATTCATGTAGTTGGCAATTAAGAGCAAGACTCATGCAACTACAAGTAAGGTACCACAACACCTAGCTTTTAGAACTCCCTGATGCAGAACTCATAATAAGAGTAGGTGTAGAGAGATTACAGCCATCCTGGTAAATTAAATGTACCCAGAAGCATGCTGTCACAAAGGCTGACTGTCATTGAAGCTTGCAGAGGCAGGGAGCCACATGCAGACTGCTTCCTTGAAGAAGCCCATGACCATTCCTGCTCCCAGGTTGTGGCTAGATGCTCTTTGGAAGACCAAGAGGAGGCACAAGTCAAAAAAGTTTCCAGGAACCTGTTAGATGATTTAAAAGTGCATACAACTGAATTACAGTTTCCCTAGAGGCTCCCTGTCACTCCGTAGTTGATCGGTACAGAGTCATGGGCTATCTGTACAGACTCTGGCAGACCTAACAACTATGGGAGAAGGGGCCTTTCATCCACCTTTGCTAGGTGCCCTGCTAGGCTGTAGCATGGCATGCTTACTTGTGCCACCTCCTCTTGTCCCCAGGAACTTTGATTTTTTTTTGTGTATGTAGCTGCTTTCTTGCTATTACTCTCATCCTCAGGCAACAACCTGCTTTGCTGGCCAGTCATTGTCTGTCTTAGATGGCTTTTTGTCTATGGGCGGTTTATGGGAAACCTGAACAGCACAGAACAGGAGGCAGAAAATCCTGTGAGAGCTTTGCTCTTCTGTGCTCAGATAAGCAACAGCAAAATCCCTCACCTGTGTTTTGTGCCCTTTAAAATGTTATCCCTAGAAAAACTGGATGGAGCTAATGTGGTGCCTTTGAAACCTTGTAACAGGCTGTGGTGATGTGAGCATCCCTGAAATTCCACCAGTGCTGAGGGCAATGAGGTAGATATTTTTATTTACAGCTAGCCTGAGACCCAATCCCATGCAAGTACACTCATTAATAGGTCTGATATGAGTGGGATTACTCTCATTACTCAGGTAAAGAGTGACCCCACCAGCAGAATAAACATTGGCAGGATCAAGTAGCAGATGAGTCATCTTTTCCAAACACAAAAAGTCAGCAAGCCAGTAAATAAACATGTTAGTTAAATTAACTATCATACACAAACTCCGTATATATTTCAAACAATCTTAAATAGCCACCACTGCATACTGAAATACTGTCTAGATCTCTGTTCTGACACAGGCATCTCCAGCTAACACCATCCCAACGCACAGCAATCCCCCTGCCGTGACTGTACCTAGCCAGGGGAATGCTCCTCCTAATCCAAACCATGTGCCAGCTGAGTGCTGGCGGATAAACTAATCGAGCCAGCAAGACAAACGTCTGCAGGGTTAACTTTTGCTCTCCTTTGCTTCCTCTACAATCTATTTGAAGTCCACGGGGTCGTACTAAGTAAATTAGAAGAGAATTGTGTTCACAGTGTCTCTGGTGTAAACATAATACTACCATATTGCCCCCACGGGCATTTCAAATAACTTTGAAGAATCAGTAAAAAAACATAACCATTAAATTAATAAAATAATATTTAAGCTGATAACTCTTCCCTGAGGCTTTAAAACCCTTTTTTTTAAATCTAAAATTAAGTAGGTGAACATCTCCTGAGTAAACTGATCCTAACAGTGCAAGGATGTCTCACCAATGCAGAACTCTTCTTTGTAATAGCCTTTTGGTGGTTTTTTTCAGACATCTTTCCAAAGGACCAAACAAGAAACGTCTGATAGGATTACACCATGGTCAATTCGACCTCACCTACGGGAAAGTTTTCCCAATGTTCAGTCCATGTTTTTCTTGTTAAATTTTATCCTACTGCTCTTCTCTGGCTCCATCACTGACATCCTTTACAGTAGGGAACTGATCACATCAACAGTGTCTTTAAAGGTCAGATTCAGTGCCCGCTGGAGCTGTAGGAGCCCTCCCAGTTACTACAATGTAGGTACTGGTCTGGGCTTCCTGGGCCTGTCCTCTAGTCAAAGCAGAAAGACCTGTTGTCACAGGAGGAAGCTGGTGTACTCATTTGCAGGAACTTCTGATTTAGGGTCATTCTGGGCAACAGCTAGGGCCTGGTTTTCAGTGAGGCTGAGGAAGTTGATTCCAACCAACCTAGATGATTCTGTGATACATATAATATGCTTATTGTCTGTGAAACTTAGACACGTGTGTAGGGATACACACAGATGTGTTCAGCATTGGGAAAAACAGAATTGGTTAGGGAGTTTTGATGAATATGCCATCACTGCATATGGATATTGTGCCTTTCAAAAGAGAGAGCTGTGTGGTTTGTATGGACTCTTGTAGCCTGAGGTGTCAACCTCTACATCTTAATGAAACAATTTTTGGGGTTATTTTTTCCTCTCAGCACTGGATTACCCACAAAGACACATTTTTCCCATTGTATTTCATTCTTAGAAGAAAATTGCAGCTGGCAATGCTGCTTGTTGGGATTTCTTCAGCTCTAGCCCTATTTTGACAGCATTTTAAATGAATTGCAGGACAAATTTTGGCTGTACTGTTAGCCATTGGTCCCATTTTCATGGTGATTTTGACACTATCTCTAGTATCTTCTTCAAAGCTCTGTATGGGCTGGGTGCCATGTGGTTTGATGGTGAGCTTTCCCATTGAAATCCGTACAAGTCTAGCACATGTGCAATTTCACAGCATGGAAATGATGTTTCCAAAAATGTGCAGTGTCGATATCTTTTCCTTGGGCATGGGGCCCACTCGCTGCCTTCTGAGCTGAAAAACACTCCAGTTGTAGCAGTGGCTTTGTGCAACTTATTTAAGGAGCAGAGTCTCAGCTGCTGCAGACTTAATAGCTCCACTGATTTCTGTTTCCACCTGATAAAATTACAGCTCATTTGTTTGCTTGTTGGTTTCATTTAAGGTTTGAATTGTGCTGATGATCCTCACAAGATCCATTTCCTTCTGGATCTTTTGTCAAGACATCGGTGGCTGAACTGGGTTCAGCTGCAATGCAGGAGCTCTTCCTCTTAAAAACTGTGTTGGGTGAAATCGTGATGCAGGCTGTGGCAAGGGAAGCAGAGTGATGGCTTTTGGTGAGACTCTGACTCTGAGACATGGTCATCTGTCCCTTGATCCTCTTACCTGTGTCATGGGAGAGACGACAAGATAATGAACATTTTGATCTGGGAATAAAACCCCAGTATTGGAACCCAGCACAGTTATGGCTCTGAATTCTTCCTGATCATTTAATAGGACAAAACACACCAGAGCAAAGCAAATGTAAAATGCTACTGTTCTTATTTTGTAGAGCCATCCGTACCTGTATGGAGTTCTTCTCCATGTGGTTTGATTTCATCAGTCTAAGGGCACAGCATGCATGGCAGTGAAGAATCAGACTGTGTCATTTTAATATGGAGTTTTAGCTGTGTTTCATTTCAGTAATATTTCACAGGAGGCTTCTATGACTGACAGAAACCATATAAATAAAATATATGATCATTTCAAAAGCATAACCTGTAGGTTGCTCTCTTGTGCTGACTACAACATTTGCTACTAACATTCTTCCTCAGCCATAAATACAATGAATCAATGAAGCTGCTGGACATGGTGGTTTTAAAGCCAGTCTATAAACTAAACATGTAAAAGAGGTATATAAAACATAAGGTAGAGTACATATATATATATATATATATGCATATATATATATATATATATATGCTAGTTACTCACTCACTGTCACATATTCACATGGTACAAAGTATCAATTTCTTCCTTCTCAGTCATATACTTTTAACAAATGTAAAAATAAATCACCAGTAAAAATACATCTAGTGACTCAGTTGACCACATACTGTGAACTGTGATATGCCCTGCTTGTCAGTAGGTGTCATGCAACACCACAGTTTTTAAACACCTGGTTTGCATAAAAATGTCCCTTAAATAGGATATTCACCTCCAAATGGGTTTGTTGGTTTTTTAAGGTCACAAATATTCTCATCTGGGTGATGAACAAGTGTAATGTGAGCATCCACTAATGAGGAACTGCAACTAATTCCTGTCTCTTTGATTACGTGGTTGGTTGTGTTTGGAAAGGCAGCAGTAGCCAACACAGCAGTGAGCTACAGATAGCACAGAATAGAGACCTTGCTGGAGAGACTAAACACAGAGGCACCAAGCCTAGTACCTTCTCACCTCTATATTACCTTTTCTTTCCCCTTTTCTCCCTGTGCCTCCAATAATCCAATAAAAACTCTTTTGTTTCTGCCATAGATGCAAACACAACTCAATAATGTCATCATACAGATCAGCTAGCTCAATTTTTCTCTAATCCAATCAATAAAATGACCATGCTGTGCTCCCTGCTCCAATTTAAAATCGAGGATGATAGCCTGAAAGAAGTAAATCCCAGTTCACTGCTGATCAGACCTCAGGGTGTCATTTTGTTCAGTTGCTGTTTTCACAGCTTGGTCATTGAACATTGAACTTGTAAATGCAGCAATGAAACTAAATGAAGTGGGGAGCAAAACAAAAGTTGAATTTTACAGATTTTGGGCTGATTGAAGCCCTCAGAGAGCTCATTGAATGCCCCAGTCATGAGTTAAGTGAGTGCCTGGGTGCCCGGTAGGAAGGAGGAAAGGTTCAGTCACATGCCTGGCATCACATGTGTGAATGACATGACAGACCACAGGGATTTACATTTCTGTGGCCAAAAATCTAGATCAATCCACAGCCCTGATTGGTTCAGACTGCCCTGAGACAGGGCATTAGATATAGCAGTTGAGATCAGCCAGGTATTTCCATTCCAGCTCCCTCTGGCTAATTCCTGATAACACTTTGAATGTCTATTGATCAGGCAGAAATTTTTCTATTTGCTCCTGCAATTGAAATCTCATTTGATTTGTTGGCATGAGGCCATCACCAGTTTTTAATATGAAGAGAATTTTTTTTTCAACATCTATAAAGAAGAAAATTGTTGCAACTATTTTTTTTTTTCTTTCTTTTTTTTTTTTAAAAAAAAAAAACAGCTTTAATGCCAAAGCAGCTGTGGGAAGTAAGTCTGAATTTGTCAGACAGATAGATAGCCCTCGTTGTAGAGAAGTGTCTTGGAGTGTTCCGGTTAAAATTGGTTTTGATTTGCCAGAGTTAAGAGCTGTTGAGAATTGCACATGCAGTAAATGTTTTAACACTGATAATGCTGAGCTGGGAACAGGCCGAAGCTCATCACTGCTGCTGCCACAGCTGCGGTCTGGCCAAGTTTGCTGAGGCAGGGGATGTTGGAGGACCCCGGGAGCTGTAAACCAAAGGGGCCAGATGGAGGGATCCTGAAGACCAAATGAAGTAAATTGGAGCCAAAAAAGTGCCAAAGTCCCCATGGGGATCTGACCTCTCAGACCTCTACTAAATCCAGCCCTAAGACAGGGAGATTTTTTTTTTCTCCTGCACAAAGTCACACTCACTAGAGGAGATGCCACGTTGGTGTCACCAGTAAGGTAGCAAAGTACTCTGACAGCATAGTGATTTTGCACAACGTAAGATACTTCATGGAAAGATTTACTGTGTGACTGATAGATGGAAAGGCAGGTAGCTGTGTAATCAGAGAAAATGGAGTCTACTAGCAGCATCTTATTTATGGCCATTTATTGTGAAAACATGGAGCACCCAAGAAGGACTGTTATTTTCTCTTTAAAAGCTCTTGGAACAACTTCCCAGTACTACATGCAGCACTGCAGTTAGTGAACTACTGGACTAAGTAAGTTGGGCCAATGTTTTGTTAACAGATATGTATTACTAATAGCCTATTTATTGATCTATCACTTGAATTGCAGCCAAATCTTGATTCTAGTCAGAACCTCTGGGATAGCTCTAAACTGTGTAATGCCATGGCTATACACCACCAACACATCTCCCCCTTACCCAGAGAGCGTATCACCTCCTGTTTATGTCACTGTTTCTTCATCCTGTATATGGCCATATCCATCTATAGGACCAACACCTGGTGGTGAGGAGAGAGAAGACATGGATGGTGGTAATGTAGTTGTCTGTAAGGTTGCCAATAAAATCTATAGATTGGGAAAAGGATGTAAATATGGAGCATTCAAACAGTTGGAGTATGCAGAGATACAGAGAGATGTTTGTGTGTGAGTGAGTGAGTGAGTGAGTGAAAGACAGGACTTAATTCATAAGATGTATTCAAATATATGTCTGCAGAAACACAATTTCCAGATATATTACAAGACAGTAGAAAGAGAAGGGTGGATATGCATTTGCAGAGATATCCAGTTTTACAAGCAAGAGAAAATATATAAATATAACAAACAGCTCAGAGCAGCAGAACTAATGCAGGCTGGTTTCCTGTGAATTTGTGTCCTGGCTTGACTATATAGCATATAGTGACATGTGAGCTCCAAATGACTATTTCCCATGTCTGGGAACCTGACAGGCTTCCTAGCATTTAAGACAGAGTTAGACAAAGCTTGTGCTGCAACCTTTCCTTAAGTGGAGATGACAGCACAACTCTTTCCTCTACCTGACTGCTGATTTTCATTAAATCTGTAGGGATACTACCTCTGAGATTGTCAAATATGGTTGACATTAGTCAAGAGGTTGAATATTTATTAGTAACACATATACATATATACACACACACACGTGCAGCACATGCTTGCAGAAGCATGGGCCCATAGGAAGCCAAGCTAAGAAGAATATGTAAAAAACTCTGATCTCTAAGCTGCTCGTTCCCAGTGTGAAGCAAAACAGTAGAATGTAGTTTATTAAAATATCATGTGTTCTTAATTTAAAATCTGGTTCTTTCTATAGGAGGAAAAAAGAGGTGCCCCTCTCAAGAGCTGGACAGGAGACAAACCTGTAATTATTCATAGATTTCATAGAATCATAGAATGGTTTGGGTTGGAAGGGACCTGAAAGCTCATCTAGTTCCACCCCCCTGCCATGGTCAGGGACACCTTCCACTAGCCCAGGTTGCTCACAGCCCCGTCCAACCTGGCCTTGAACACTGCCAGGGAGGGGGCAGCCACAGCTTCTCTGGGCAACCTGTGCCAGTGTCTCACCACCCTCACAGTAAAGAATTTCTTCCTTGTATCTAATCTAAATCTACCCTCTTTCAGTATAAAACTGCTACCTCTTACGCTATCACTACACTCTCTGATAAAAAGTCCCTCCCCAGCTTTTAAGTACAGGAAGGCCACTGTAAGATCTCCCCGGAGCCTTCTCTTCTGTAGGCTGAACCACACCAGTTCTCTCAGCCTGTGCTTGTAAGGGACATCCTCTAGCCCGATGATTGTCTTTGTGGCCTCCTCTGGACCCACTCGAGCAGGTCCATGTCCTTCCTGTGATGAGGGCCCCAGAGCTGGACACAGCACTCCAGGTGGGGTCTCATGAGAGCAGAGTAGAGGGGGACAATCATCCCACTTGACCTGCTGGTCACACTGCTCTTGATGCAGCCCAGGATAACGGTTGGCTTTCTGGGCTGTGAACACATATTACTGGCTCATAGTCTTCCACCCACTAATACGCCCAAGTCCTTCTCTGCAGGGCTGCTCTCAATCCACTCATCGCCCAGCCTGTATTTGTGCTTGGGACTGCCTTGACCCATGTGCAGGACCTTGCACTTGGCCTGGTTGAACTCCATGAGGTTTGCACAGCCCCACCTCTCCAGCCTGTCCAGGTCCCTCTGGATGGCACATCCCTTCCCTCCAGCGTGTCGACGGCACCACACAGCTTGGTGTCCTCAGCAAACTTGCTGAGGGTGCACTCAGTCCCACTGTCCATGTCACCAGCAAAGATGTTTAACAGCAGAGCTGAAGGCTGAAGTTTGAAAGTTGAAGGACAGTTATACTCATGTAGTCCCATGTGTTGTATCAGTCATGCCAAAGATTGTACAGGCACAGTTCTTCCCATACACACAAGGCACAATTAGTACCATAAGCTGAGTAAGACTATACCTGAAGTCCCATACCCATTTCCACTGCCTTGTGGTAATGAAGAATTCAACATGGAATGGGATAGAGTGGGCCTTGTAGGATGTTCAGGAATTTTGGCATTTATTTTTTGAGAGGAGACTAGAAAAACTTGATTATTTTAGCTTAGAAAAATGGAGGTTGAGAACGTATGTGGTCATTCTCTATAAAAATTTCAGACAGGAAAATGTGAGCAAAGCGGAAGTACTGGTGAAATGTAGAAATTATTGCTAGCATAAGAGGTCACAGTTGTAAAATAATATTCTAAAATTAAATGAAAATTCAAAAGAAGCTACCTAGCTAGCAGAAAAGTTAATTCCTGGCTCTGCATTTTAACATAAGTAGAAGTAAATAACTAAGTCATGTTAAGATGTATCTTAATGAAAAATGTTGCTAGAAGGGTGTTTGACACAGTGGTATTTGACTAGAAGAATATGGGCTCTGCAATCCAAGATGTTCTCCATCCCCATGAGCTTCTAAAAGAACTGCTTCATTCAGCAGTTCAGAGACTAGAAATTTGGAGCTGTCTTTACATTATGTTGGAAAAACAATGTGCCATAAGGTAGGTCTGCAGTGTAAAGTCACATTCAGCACTGAAGGACTGGGATATACCCAGGAACAAGGGGGAATTTAGGGCCCTTCCCCTATGCCCTATACCAAATGGCATACCATGCATGCCTCCAAGTGGTATAGTGCCTTAGCCTGGCACCATGTCAACTCCTGCTTAAAGGCTATCCCATCAGCAAGAAACACAGTCCTCTATCCTGTTTCATAACTTTATCATTTTCTTTGCTCCTGCCCTATTTACTGGGCTTGTATAAATGGCAGAAAGAGTTTGACTAAAATATAATTGAAAAAATTCTGTTCAACACAGATGTGGAAACTGTGGAATGTGTCAGCCCTAGTGACAGTGCTGCTGGACATGCATAATTGAACGTCCACTAAGCCACCCAGCAGCATTCCATGTTATGTGGGTTTGATTTCTTTTTCCTGGATACTGCTGAACAGATTGGTGGGAGTCTGAGGGGAAGAAAACAGAAAGAATTATATTCTGACTTGCATCCTAGATGCTGATCCTCACCCCGCACCAACTCTGCAGCCTGAGATCATTTTTCCCAATGTGTAGGTGTAGGAGAAATCTCTCTCCTAATGTGGCATATAGGCTGTATTTCAGTCTCTCTTCATGTTTATCAGTAACATAAATCGCTTTTCTTACAGTGCAGAACATCTCTTAGAGGCAGGAACTCATTGACCACATGCTGCAGCAGTTGGAGAGGCATGCCTACTAATTACTGGCACTCTGCAGCACTTACATCAACATTTGCTGTTGCAAGTAATAATAATGAGCCACAGCATGGGTTGGATCACACAACCAATAGCTTCCTTCCTACTTCTTGTTTTTTACCCTAGTTTTCTCTTTTCCCTTTGCACTCTGATCACCTCACTCATCCCTAGACCATGAACAGGCTCCAGGTGTGACAAAACTTCCATGTTGAAATGAAGGAAAATGAAGGCACTAACCCTGTCTGGAAATGTGTCTGAGACAGAGATTACCCTTGCGCCACTCTCACATATTTCAAAAAGTATATTTATGTTAATGTTCCCCAAGGTATGACAGGTCTGGCTGTGACAGCATGGGCTGGTGTTACAGAACAATTTTCCTATATCAAGTGAGCAAGGAAGCCTTTGTAGATAGATCATAGGCAGAGAAAACTGGTTGTATGTCCATCCAGTTCTGAGGTGTTAGCCATCTTTAGTCAGACTGAAAAGATATCACGGGAACCGATGGTGCACTGATTTACCAGAGTGAATCAGTGAGGTCTTCTTAAATGAATGGAGATCCAATGCTTTAAAACACGTGTGAATGTTGGGGCAGCAGAGGTTTTATACGGTTAGCTCTTTGTGGTGGCCTGTTTTTCAGCTCTTACATCTCTGCAAGTTCCTCATCATCAGGTAATGTCAGCAAAGGCTGGACAGCTTAGAGACAGCTGTGGTTGATCCTTCAGGATGCCACAGGAACTCTGACTCATTGGGCTCATTGAGAGATCTTTAAACTAGATTTGAAGGGGGAAGAAGACAAAACTGGAACTCCCAGATATAAGCCCTGGGGAAGATTACCCAAGTTTGTGGGCTGTTGTGCCAGTGACGACCCTCACCCTGCCATCGCAGTGGAGTCAAGGGATGGAGACATGCAGCACAACAAAGATGCAATGGATATGGATGGATCAGTAACCGTGGTAACATCTGTGAAAGGTCAGGCTGAAATGAGGACCTTTAAATGCCAAAAGGTGGTGGGGACATCAGCCCCTCTGAAGTGCATCTATACCAATGCACACAGCATGGGTAACAAACAGGAGGAGCTTGAAGCCATGATGCAACAGGAAAATTATGATGTATTGCCTATCACAGAAACATGGTGGGATGTCTCCCATGACTGGAGTGTGCCTGTTGATGGCTACAAGCTCTTTAGGAGGGATAGACAAGGAAGGAGAGGCGGTGTGATGGTGCTGTATGTCAGGGACTGTTATGATTGCTTCGAGCACAAGTGCAGTGAAGAAAGGGTGGAGTGTGTTTGCATTAGAATCAGGGGGAAGGCCAACAGGACAGATGTCATAGTGGAAGTCTATTATAGGCCACCCAACCAGGACAGAGAGGTGGATGAAAGATTCTATAGGCACTTAGGAGAAATCTCATGATCACTTGCCCTTGTTCTTGTGGGAGACTTTAACTTCCCAGACTTCTGCTGGAAATACAACACAGCAGAATGTGACCAGTCCTGGAGATTCCTGGAATGTGTGGCAGATAACTTCCTGACACAGCTGGTGAGTGAACCAACCAGAGAAGGTGCCCTGCTGGATCTCCCCTTTGTGAACAGAGAAGGACTGGTGGGTGATGTGGCAGTTGGAGGTCGACTAGGGCACAGTGATCATGAAATAATAGAGTTCTCTATTCTTAGAGAGGCCAGGAGAGGGGGCAGCAGAACTGACATCCTGAACTTCCAAAGGGCTGACTTTGACTTGTTTAGGCCCCTGCTTGACAGAATCCCTTGGGAGACGGTCCTGAAGGGTATATGGGTCCAGGAAGGCTGGACACTCTTTAAGAAGGAAGCGTTAATGGCACAGGAGCAGGGTGTCCACAGGTGCTGTAAGAGAAGCTGGCAGCAGAGAAGACCACCCTGGCTGAACAGGGAGCTTTGGCTGCAACTCAGGGAGAAAAGGAGAGTTTACAGACTTTGGAAGTAGGGGCTAGACACACACAGTGATTACAAAGACACTGTGAGGCTATGCAGGGTGGAAATCAGGAGGTTTAAATCCCAGATGGAAATTAATCTGGCTTTAGCAATCAAGGACAACAAGAAATGTTTCTATGAGTACGTCAACAGTAAAAGAAAGACCAGGGAGAGCCTCCATCCCGTGCTAGATGCAGGAGGAAACATGGCAATGAGTGATGAAAAAAGGCTGAGGTGGTTAATGTCTTCTTTGCCTCAGTCTCTAATAACAAGACTAGTTGTATTGAGGGAATCCAGCCTCCTCAGCCAGAAGACAGAGACTGGGAGAATGACCCCCCTGCAATCCAGGAGGAGATAATGAGTGACCTGCTGCATCACACAGACACACACAAGTCTATGGGACCAGATGGGATACACCCGAGAGTGCTGAAGGAACTGGCTGGGGTGCTCGCCAAGCTGCTTTCCATCATTTACCAGCAGTCCTGGCTGGCTGGGGAGGTCCCAACTGATTGGAAATTGGCCGATGTGACACCCATATATAAGAAGGGTCAGAAGGATGAACTGGGCAAATTACAGGCCTGTCAGCCTGACTTTGGTGCCTGGGAATCTGATGGAGCAGCTCATCCTGAGTACCATCATACAACCAGAGAGGGAAATACATGAGGGACACCCAGATGACCAGGCCCAGTCAGCATGAGTTTATGAAAGGCACATCCTGCTTGACAAACCCAATTTTCTTTTATGACAGGGTGACCTGCTTATTGGATGAGGGAAATGTTGTTTACCTTGACTTTAGTAAGGCCTTTGACACTGTTTCCCACAGCATTCTCCTGGCAAAACTGACTGCTCATGGCTTGGATGGGCACACGCTTTGCTGGGCAAAAAAACTGTCTGGATGGCCGGGCCCAAAGAGTTGTGGTGAACGGAGTTAAATCCAGTTGGCGGCCGGTCACGAGTGGTGTCCCCCAGGGCTCGGTTTTGGGGCCACTCCTGTTTAACATCTTTATTGATGATCTAGACGAGGGGATCGAGTGCACCCTCAGTCAGTTTGCAGATGACACCTAGCTGGGTGGGAGTGTTGATCTGCTCGAGGGTAGGGAGGCTCTGCAGAGAGACCTGGACAGGCTGGAGCCATGGGCTGAGGCCAACTGGAGGAGTTTCACTAAGGGCAAATGCCGGGGGCTGCCCTTGGGCCACAACAACCCCCAGCAGCGCTACAGGCTTGGGGAGGATTGGCTGGAGAGCTGCCAGTCAGAGAGGGACCTGGGGGTGCTGATTGACAGCCGGCTGAACAGGAGCCAGCAGTGTGCCCAGGTGGCCAAGAAGGCCAATGGCATCCTGGCTTGTGTCAGCAATAGCGTGGCCAGCAGGGACAGGGAAGGGATCTGACCCCTGTACTCGGCACTGGTGAGGCCGCCCCTCGATTCCTGTGTTCAGTTTTGGGCCCTTCACTACAAAAAGGACATTGAATGACTCGAGCGTGTCCAGAGAAGGGCAACGAAGCTGGTGCAGGGTCTGGAGCACGGGTCGTACGGGGAGCGGCTGAGGGAACTGGGGGTGTTTAGTCTGGAGAAGAGGAGGCTGAGGGGAGACCTCATTGCCCTCTACAGCTGCCTGAAAGGAGGGTGCAGAGAGCTGGGGATGAGTCTCTTTAACCAAGTAACAAGCGATAGGACAAGAGGTAATGGCCTCAAGTTGTGCCAGAGAAGGTTTAGTCTGGATATTAGGAAGCATTTATTTACAGAACAAGTTGTTAGGTGTTGGAATGTGCTGCCCAGGGAGGTGGTGGAGTCCCCATTCCTGGAGGTGTTTAAGAGTTGGATTGACATAGCACTGAGGGATATGGTGTAGCTGGGAACTGTCAGTGTTAGGTTAATGGTTGGACTGGATGATCTTCAAGGTCTTTTCCAACCTAGATGATTCTGTGGTTACGTTGGTTGTTACACATCAGCCCAAAGGGGTGTGTTGTCCAATACCCTGTTTGTGAGAAAAAGCAAGGGAAGAGCACAACCACATATACTGGTACTGCCACGAAATATTCTCCCTGCCTCCAGCAGCTTGGGGACCTCACAGGCTGTGCAGGCAGGTTTTGTATGAATGATAATGTGATATATGCTCTCTATTTTTAGTCAGCCAGCACATATAAGAAGCTTCTAGGATTTTAGTCTACTCAAGTAGGAAGCAAAAAGATTTTTAGACATTATTTATTTCTATATATAAAGAGGAAAGTACTGTTTATTTCCCCCGATGTATTCCTATTTTCCACTTATTCTCAAGGTTCTTCATGCTAGAAAAGCAAATACACCTGTGAGTTAAACACATCTTCCTAGTTGAAACTGATATGAGGACTTACTGGAAAACAAAAAAAAAGGTAAAATGCTGTCTCAGTTGAGTCTGATTTTTTCAAAAATATCCATATTGATGAATACTTGTTAAATCAGAAGATGGATGGTCAAACAATGAGGTAAACAGTGTTAGTTTGCTAGCTATTTTCCCAAACCAGAACCAAGTTTCTTAAGAGTGCCACAAATGAGTGTCAATAGGTGCCAGAAAAAGTCTGTACAATGCACAACAGGAAATTTTAGTGGTTCTACCAAGTCTAGAAATAATGCTACATGCTTTGAGTGTCCTTTCCTGGCACTTACCTATTTATCTGCTACATACATATATGAAATTGCATAGTTAACTTGCCGAATTTGAAATACTACTCAGTGTTGAACTCCCATTCATCTCAGGATTTAGATTTATGTGGAAAAAAACCTCTACAAAACAAAACAAGAAGAAGATTTGGATATCTTTTCAGAAGTCTAGATGTGGAGACAGAAAAATAGATACTCAAATCCTGACACCAGATGTCTGATGGCGTGTTTGGAGAATTAGTAAGACTGGACAGACAAGAAAAATTAAGAGAAAGGCTTTGCCCAATGTAGTAAGAATGTAACTGCAAGCAATTATTATGTCATTATAATTTCACAAACAATATGTATTAACCAGTACAAAAATCTCCGTAAGTGCTAAATGAAATGTTAACCATTATTTTCTGAATGCTTTATCACAAGAGACATTTTGTGACATCAGAAACTAGTTTCCCTTCCACTCAATTATCTCTATTAACTAGTAATGTATACTGAATCCCTGCCATGTGTTTCGTAATGCTGATTCTCATTAACTGAGTAAACAGAAATACAGCCTCATTGGCAAGGCAACTCAAGTGACCAGAAAGCAGAGATCACTCTGGTTGGAGATCATCCATCATCAGTCCCTGTGCCAGGGTATGAAGTTAGCATGTAATTAATAGGCACTCAGGGTGAGCAGGACCACAGATGGAGTCTGGAGCAAGCACAATACTTCCACAGCTATGGCAGGGTGAAAGACTTGGCTTTATAGGCAGCATATTACAGCATCAGGTGGATTTCAATTCCCCCAAAAACCTGGAACAATTTATAAAGCAAAACAAAACCAAAAAGTGCAGAACACACAGACACATAACCCACTTTGTGTTCTTCCATGCAGCAGTGCAAAATTGGACAATTATCCTTCCCTTGAAAGACTTGAATTATAAATGACATTTCTAGTTCTCTAGAAATGGGTAATTCTCACACTGTGTGGGCCTGATGCTTATTAACTTTAACCTCATGTATGAAATGCTATCAAACCAAGGACCCACTTCAGAAAAACATTTAAGCACACGCCTAAGCGATGCAATGAAGTTGCTGGGAGTAAAGCTCATATTTAAATACTATGCAAAGCAGAGGTGTCATTATGAGCTGAAAAGCAGCCTGGATGCTCTGACTCCAGAGCGGCTGCATCCGCTTTGTCTCACTCTGGAGCGGTTTGAACAGCCAGGCAGGGAGCACAGCTGTGCAAAATGCCCCAGCCCCAACATCCACCAACTTCAGTTCTGCTGGCCTCTCTCCCCTGTTCCGTATAACTGCATAAGCACAGCTTGAATCTCTTCTCAATTCTGCAAGTGTAAATCACAAGTAAATTCTCTGAGGAGGGGGCTGAATAGTGGAAAGAGGGAGAGAGTGAGGCCAGCTCTTCTCTCCGTAGGTACTCTGTAAAATTGCACCAGCGCTGAAAAAACAATCTCTAGGAAAAAAAAAATAAAAGGAAAAAAGTTTCTGTAAAACTGTCATGCAAAATAGCTCAGGATTTCCCACTGTGCTTCTGTCGTCACCTTCTGATCACTCTTTAACTTTGTAGCTTATTTAATTCTTCCTGAGTTTGCCAAGCCCGGTTCCCCCTGACAACACTTCAGTATAAATCCACCAACTGTGATTACGCACAATTTACACCAGCAGGAGCAGGCAAGTGAAGAAATGGCGCCGGTGGCCCTTACCTTCCTACCCCTGAGCATCTTTAACTCACAAAGGCTAAGGATCATATCCGGCAGCTTGTCCCTTGTGGCTTGGGTTGTACAGGCGTGGAGTCCATTATGGGATTTATTAACGGAGAAGGTGGTGATGGCAGTGCTGTTCTTCTTGCAATTTGCATAAAATCTGTGCAGAAAGAGGGAGAAAAATTGTGAACATCTGGCTATACCCGTAGCCAGTACAGAATTCCATTACATTGTTGGCACGAGCCTGTGAGCACGGCACTGCTAAATAATTCATTAAATTAGCAGAAGTTGCACGTGGAAGATGTACACTAATCTAACGCAGAGGAACACTGTTCTCTATGGCAGAACAAGCTTTACAAGAATGAAGTATTTACCACCTGATGTCAAACCAAAGCCTAGAAGGATGCTGTTCTTCCTCCAGTGAATTTGGTATTTGATAAAAGCTCAGAGGAAACTCATTGCCCAGTCCCATGGATGCTCATTCTGCATCACAGGGGACAAGGGCAGCTGCTCTCCCTCCCCATGGCAGTCATGTCACTGGGCTGCAGAGAGACCCTGCCCAAGAGCTGTCAAGGCAGAAAATGCTGTATAAGCAGGACTGAGTGTGTCATTCACTTGGCGCAGCAGCTTGCTGAGCATTGCTCTCTAAATAAGTCTGATGAAGAGCTCTCAACCAGGCAAGACATGTGGCTTCTGCTCCCCTTGAACCCTTCCATTGTGCTGGTGTGTGCGTTTCCCAGATGCTGGACAAGAGCCATGAGGCCAGCATGGAGAAACTTGAGCATGAGGCTCAGTAGGTCACGCAGAGCACCCCAGGGCCAGATCCAGACCACCAGGAGCCCAGACTGGGGTCCTTGACTGTCTCAGAGGAGCTGGGAGCAAGTGCCAGGGCTGGGACTCCTGCTTGCGGTTCAGCACATCTCCCTACTCAGGAGAAGCATTTCCACACTGTGTGTCATGAGATGTTTTGATGTCCTCGGTGTCTGCAAGCAGTTCAGGTACTCACAGGATTAAGTCATAGAAGGATCTGCTTAAACAGCAATGAGAGCATAACCAGATATCAGCATCATCTGGAGAATCCAGACAGAAGCAGCACAGTGTTGGTCACTTATTTGTGATTAATTCAACTATCTCTAATTTGCCTAACATAGAGAATTTGCTCTATTAGCTTCCATGCAGCATGACACTGGCTCCCTGCAAAACTCGTTTCTTATGTCTTTGTAAGCTAAATATTTCCAGCCCTTTTTCTTTCCCTATTTTCCCTCTTTCTTTATTTTAAGGCAATAGAATCAAGTACAGTTCCTCTCTATTGTTTTGCAAACAACTGCCAAGTAAAAGAGCAAAACTGTGCCAGATCTCCACATCACCTGAATGAATGCTGTTCTCAGAAAGGACAGTGCTTTCATCTTAATTGCTAGCTAGCAACAGAAGTGTTGGAGTTCAGCACTACAGTATAAATCAGTGATGGAAAAAAATCATAACAATTTACTAGAAAAGAAAGTATCTTTTCTTGTGGGTATTTTATAATGCTGCAAAGGTAGGAGAATTACATAGCCTACTTGCTCTGCTAACACAATATTTATAAATCCCTATTATGCCAGTTTCCATAATTTAAAACTTTTTTTTCTATTCCTGGACAATTTGCAAACAGTGTTCTGTGTTCTGATAAACACTGAAATACAGATACCTTGCAGTAGCCGGTACTTGTGAGCTGTACAAAGCCCTTGTAATTTAAAACTTATTTTTTTAAAAAACATGCACAGCTCTAAGACTGCAGGGTTATAAAATATCACCTTGAATAGGCATGTGATTCATTGCAATGCATTTAATGTCAGGACTCACTATTTAGCATGAAACTCGGCCAGTGTGGCTGGGCCCCCTTCAATGGGTACTGCAGTTCCCAAACTCCCCCTGCCTCCCCCCCCCATAATCATGTAGGCTGATCTAGCGGTCACTCAGCCCAGTGCAATGATTACACTGCTAAAAGAGACTAGTGATTTGAAATATCCATCCTTACCTTAAAAGAGCTTGATCTCAGAGGTAGGGGGAGAAACTGAAGGCCTATTGGGTGTGCAGAAGCAGAGGTGCCTAAAGACCATGGACACTGGTGGGTATCACCTTTCCCAGGAGAGGACTTTCTATCACACAGCATTAAACTGAGAATTGTTTTTAAAAAATCCAGTCTCTAATTAAATAGGATTAGTATATCTTGTCATTAAAGATTAATCTTTCTGGCTAAAATGCCAGGATTTCATTATAAACAAAACCAGCTATTTCCTTAAGTCCGTGGTGATCGAGTGTTTTCAATGTGTACCCACAAGCCAGTGTGAACCACTCACATTACCATTTGAAGTTGACATCCAAACTTCTCCAGCAGCTGGTCCCTGTATCCAATTAGTTTTCTTGACAGGACCTGAATATTAAGTTGTTGTGGGCTTTAATTAAATACTGAAGAATTATGGTGACATGGCATGACAGCCTACTGCAAAATAATTTACAATATCCTGTTACATTGTTATTTTAAAACAATTTCCCTAGCATGTTTAATCTTCTTAAAACCTGCTGCTAAATGAAATTACTGTATTTTGCTATATATCAAATAATGATAAATGGCATCTTGCATTTACATGTGCCTTCCATATCCAAGGAGCAGAGTACTCATTCCTCCTTACCTGCCTCCCTCCTTCCCTTAAAGAGAAAAACATTGCTTTCCATCATTGAGAAGCCTGAGTTTTTTAGAACAGATCCTCAAGGGGGTCACTTATATTTTAAAAACTGGGCTCACGCTTGAACATGTGCTTTTACTGTCAAAGGCAGAGAGGTCAAAATGGATATTACAGACCTTTACAAACTTCTTTGTCTAGCAGCTCAGGTCAAAAAGTGCCAATTTATGTGTCTGATGTTTTGATGCAGTTTGTGCATTGGCTGATAAATGAATCACAAAATCCACCACTGAACATCAATTAGGCGTGTAATAAAATGAGCTGGATCCTGTCCTCCCTTTCAGCTGCAAAAACCCACAGAGCATGATGAAATTCCTTCGGTAAGAGCAGACCAGAGCAGGATTTACCTGGCAAGTGCAAGTATCAGCACATACTGTGTCAACATAGTCTGGAAATATCTATAGAGCTGGGCTGATGCTTCTTTTCAAGTTTTTATGCGGTGCCCATCCACTCATTAGCCAAGCAGTGATCCACTGTGCTATCCTTCCACACACCCTGAGATCATGTGTTTAAAATACCAATATTTGAATATCACTGGCTATCTGAATGACGCTAGAATTGAATTTTTTTCTCACCTTTGTTTGAACTAAACCAGAGAAGGAACATAAGATCTCTGAGCACACAGTATACTTTTCAAAGGTTAGAAAGACCTTTTTTCCAGCACGAGCTGGAAAAAATGCAGTTTAATTTTGACAGCACAAGCACTGCTGCCATTGTGCAGGCAGAAACTCAAACTTCCCACCTGTCTTGCTGGCTCAACACTCCATTAGATGTTTGAAATGGAAGAATACATGCTGGAAATCTTATTTGGACAAATAGCTCAAGGGCAGAATGTTAGACTGCTTCATAAACAGCATTCTGAAAGACACTATTATTATTATTATTATTATTATTATTATTATTACATAGAATCATAGATTCATAGAATCGTGGAATCATAAAATGGTTTGGCCTAGAAGGAAACTTAAAGATCGTCTAGTTCCAACCCCCTGCCATGGGCAGGGACACCTTCTACTAGACCAAGTTACTCAAAGCCCCGTCCAACCTGGCCTTGAACACTGCCAGGGAGGGGGCAGCCACAGCTTCTCTGGGCAACCTGTTCCAATGTCTCACCACCCTCACAGTAAAGAATTTCTTCTTTGTATCTAATCTAAAGCTATCCTCTTTCAGTTTAAAACCATCACCCCTCATCCTATCACTACACTCCCTGATAAAGAGTCCCTCCCCAGCTTTCCTGCAGACCCCTTCAAAGTAGAGGAAGGCCACTATAAGGTCTCCCCAGAGCCTTCTCTTCTGCAGGCTGAAAACCCCTAAATCTCTCAGACTGTCCTCACAAGGGAGGTTCTACAGCCCCATGATTGTCTTCAAGGCCCTCCTCTGGACCCACTTGAGTAGGTCCACATCCTTCTTATGCTGGGGACCCCAGAGCTGGACACAGCACTCCAGGTGGGGTCTCATGAGAGCAGAGTAGAGGGGGAGAATCATCTCATTTGACCTGCTGGCTACACTGTTCTGGATGCAGCCCAGGATAACGGTTGGCTTTCTGGGCTGTGAGCAGACATGGTTGGCTCATAGAGAGATTTCCATCCACTACTACTTCCAAGTCCTTCTCTGCAGGGCTGCTCTCAATCCACTCACTGCCCAGCCTGTATTTGTGCTTGGGACTGCCTTGACCCATGGGCAGGACCTTACACTTGGCCTTGTTGAACTCCATGAGGTTTGCACAGCCCCACCTCTCCAGCCTGTCCAGGTCCCTCTGGATGGCACATCCCTTCCCTCCAGCGTGTCGACGGCACCACACAGCTTGGTGTCCTCAGCAAACTTGCTGAGGGTGCACTCAATCCCACTGTCCATGTCACCAGCAAAGATGTTAAACAGCACTGGCCCCAACACCGACCCCTGAGGAACGCCACTGGTCACCCCCCTCCACTTGGGCATGGAGCCGCTGACTGCAACTCTTTGAGTGTGACCATCCAGCCAATTCCTTATCCACTGAGTGGTTCATCCATCAAATCCATGTCTTTCCAATTTAGAGACAAGGATGTCATGCAGGGCAGTGTCAGATGCTTTGCACAAGTCCAGGTAGATGACGTCAGTTGCTCTTCCCTTAACCACCAGCGCTGTAACCCCATTGTAGAAGGCAACCAGATTTGTCAGGCATGATTTGCCCTTAGTGATGCTATGCTGGCTGTCACCAATCACCTCCTTATTTTCTGTGTGCCCTAGCAAACTTTCTAGGAGGATCTGCTCCATAATCTTGCCAGGCACAGAGGTGAGGCTGACTGGCTTGTAGTTCCCCAGTTCCTCTTATGTTTCCTTTTTCAAATGTGGGGGTTATGTTTCCCCTTTCCAGTCATCAGAATCTTCTCTGGACTGCCATGACTTCTCAAATATGGTGGACGGTGGCTTAGCCACTTCATCTGCCAGTTCACTGTTGTCCCCTTTATATTTCTGTTCTCCCCTTTATAATCTTCAGCTTCCAGAGGCAAAATGACACATCTCAAAGCCATAAGCATGGCAAATAAAAGCTGGGCCAGCATCATCAAAAATAGCAGCTAAAAGCTTTATTTGCATGTGGATGGCTTGGCTTGCTCCCTCCCCCCCAGACCACAAAGAGCAGGGACAGCTCAGGTAATGTCAACCTTCTCCACTGCTGGAGGGAAAGCATTTCAGTGACAGATAGGTGGAAGGATTTATTTGTGGGCAGTGTGATCTTATATTCTCCACCTGCAGAACCCTATCCAATTTCTAGCGATATTTAGTACCTTCCAAGGCAAGTGCATCCCCACAGCTTGTGTGCTGCCCACAGAGCCAGGGACACATGAATCCATACCTAGTGCCTGGCTGAGACCCACCTCCCAGCTGGTGTCATCTCGGGCTTGGACTTGAGCAGAACTCTGATACTCGTTAAGAAGAGATCCCAAAACCTTTGTGTAACCATACCATCACATAGCGTCTTGCCAGGCTGACCGTGGACAAGACCAAATGTTTGCTCTCCAGAAGGTATCCCCAGCTCAGTTTTTGGGACCTAGTGATGATGTGGATAATGTGAGAGCAAGATATTTAACAGCCTTGATAAGCACACAGGTCATGAAGAGTGGCAGAATTCAACTTACTGTCTAATTTTGGAATGACAAGACAAACATTGCTTGCTACAGCAAGCATTGCCAAACTGAGCAATGCCATGCTAACCTGCAGCCCAAAAATAGGCAAGGCAGAGGTGCCCATGGGCTGGCCTGAATGTCACTGCAGAAATCTTGATCAGTGTCAGTCTTATGTCAGTATGATGTGAGGTCTGACTTCTAAAGCAATAATCACCAGCAAATCTAGTAATTTCAATCCAGCTACAAACACAGCAATAAAAAGACGGTTCAGAATGTTGGAAATAATGATAGCATGGATTAAAACCAACAAAACAAAACAAAACACCTTTCTTTCATAGTCTTTCTACTGAGCTTAGTAGCTTTCCCCAGACACACAGTCATTTCCTTTGTACATTGCTTTGAAACATCTTCCCAGATCAGGGTCATTCCTCTATGACACCCCTGAAGAGAGGCCATCCATGCTAGTGGCATTCCTGCAGACAGCATAGGTGACATCTTCACGCTGGAACAGAGAAAGGAAGTTTTACTGTCCCTATGTTACCCTTAATGTTTATTCATCTTTTAAACTAAGTGACTAGGATTTGTGCCATGGAAGTGCTTTGGGAAGCCCATGTGACAAAAGATTTAAAAGCATAAAGGGAACTATTAGTTTTTATGAATCCCAGAAGGCTATTCTGAGAGTTGCCCAAAGGGAACACACGAGCAATACTTGAGAAGAAGAAATATTATTTTTCAATAAGGTATAAAATATTTACTATCTGCCAGTGATGGGCACTGAATGATTTGTGGATATTACTTTGACAGTGCAGTGTTTAAGGATGCATTTCACCCTACATAGGCAATCATCAGAGCAGTATATCAAAAGCTAAAAATGTCCTACTAGTATAGATATTGACTGCATCTGAAAACAAATGCATGTATAACTCACCATGTATAACTTACCTTAAAGTTGTGGGTTTTTTAAGTATGTGCATATCTATTGCATGTATTTTCTGTTGGTTTGGACGCATGGCTGATATGTTTTGTTGCTCAGGAAGGAAAAATCTAGGTTCTAATCTATATAACATGCAGAAAATTTAGATGCTTTTCCCATTATTTACTTAGGCAGCGTGACTGTACTCCATCCTGCCTACTGAGGAATAAAAGCTGACTCTATAGTCAGAGCAGAGCAAAAGGTGGCCCTAGGGATAATTCATCCTCCCTATCTTAGATCTTGTCTTCAGATGGGAGGAGTTGCTCTCTGGAGGTGTTGCAGATGAGTTGCTTAACCCAGAGTCCACACAAAGGAAGAAAAATTAATGTCTACCGGCAAAATAGATATATTAGTATTTTGCATTTATTTTTAAAATATTTTCTCAGAGTTCTTGATCAGCATCCTCATAGCCTGTAGACCTGTGTGTATGCCATATCCTGGGCTGCATAATAAGAAACATGACCAGCAGGTCGAGCAAGGTGAGTCTCCCCCTCTACTCTGCTCTTGTGAGACCCTACCTGGAGTCCTGTGTCCAGCTCTGAGGTCCCCAGCACAGAAAAGACATGGACATGTTGGGGTGGGTCCAGAGGAGGGCCACAAAAGTGATCAGAGGGCTGGAGCACCTCTCCTGTGAGGACAGGCTGAGAGAGTTGGGGGTGTTCAGCCTGGAGAAGAGAAGGCTCCAGGGAGACGTTATTGAGGCCTTTCAATACTTAAAGGGGGATTATAAGAAGGAAGGGGGCAGACTTTTTAGCAGGGCCTGTTGCAATGGGACAAGGGGTAATTGTTTTAAACTAAAAGAGTGCATATTTAGACTAGATATAAGGAAGAAATTTTTTACAATGAGGGTGGTGAAACACTGGAACAGGTTGCCCAGAGAGGTGGTAGATGCCCCATCCCTGGAAACTTTCAAGGCCAGGTTGGACGGGGCTCGGAGCACCCTGATCTAGTTGAAGATGTCTTTCTCATTTGCAGGGCGGTTGGACTAGATAACGTTTAAAGGTTCCTTCCACTATTCTGTGATTCTCTGATTCTATGAAAACTCTCAAGAATGGCAGAGTCTGCTCCACTGGCTTTAATCCATTTACACTCAGGCCCAGTGGGCTGCATTTCTAATTCTGGATTCCACTGAACTCAAACTGAGCCAAAAGGCTGTAGATACCATTGTTCAGTATACAAGAGCATTCAAAGCCCCAAGCTTTTTAATGGTTTCAGAGCAAGCAAGGTAAATCCCTTCAGTTTCTCACTTTTTTCTCCCAAAATACCATGTTTATTTTCAAAATGGTTTGAAACAGCAAATTTAAACAAAGGCTTCACATTTGCAGCAAGGACGTCGTGTAGATGTGCATATAAAACTCTAGGCCACTCAGGTGATGCTATTCTTCTGAGTGCATTGCCCGGTAATAGTGTTGGACCTCTGGAAGCCTAATTACATGCCTCTGGAATATTCACAGGAGTGAAGCCTGGAAGATCAGGCCCCCTAATGAGAGATCGCTTCACCCAAACCTGACATGTAGCCACCTCTGATATGGATTGTGGTAGCATTTAACAGTGCACAGCAAGATAACCCAACTAAATTAGGACAAGAAGTGGAAAAGGAATAATGCTGCCAACAGGAACTCCAGGGAGACTGTAAGTAGGCAGATTGCAGCTACCCAAGCTGTAGCGGGGCCAAGGAGCAGGGGCAACTGCTGTCAGCAGCACAATAGCAGCTGCACTGTTCCAGGGATCTGAAGGAACTAAAACCTGGTTTATCTTGTATTAAACTGCACAGCCCCCTTATAACTGGCTCGGGTGGAAGTAAAGAGAAATACCTTGGAGTCAGCTCTGCAGTTTACAAAAGGTTCTGATGTAGCTGATACCTGGGTGCATCCTACGCAGCGGATGCCCCTTCTAACCCTGCCTGGCTGCGTGCTCTGAAGGGAGGACTTAAAGGTCTAGGAAGTAATCTGCAGCTATTACGGTTACTATTACTTTTCCAGTGCTTGCTTGTTTTATGGAGCTGTCTGGGGTCATTAGGAAGTTTCTGGATTGTATGAGATTTTTAAACTCTTTGGGTACCTATGAATAAACTGAGCCACATGAAATCATAGCCTAAAGGAAATTAAGAGTCTGAGTCTAATACTGGATGCATGCCTGAAAAAATCTATGAGTGCACCAGCAAGCTTAGATGCCCTCCCTTCATACCAAATTCCTAGTGAGTCCTTTGTTGCTTTTTATCATTTTCTGTTGCTCAGCTTCAGCCTGAGAGGATTTAAAACAACCACACCAGAGGCACCTGAGCTAGCAGGGCTAGAAAGCATCAGTCTCAGCCTCTGAAATACGAAAAGACTTCAAGCCATTCTGTGGCAACCCTTTTAGTGGCTGCTCAGAGCAGCACAGAAAGCACTAGCAGGAATGTGAGACTGGCTCCTGAACCAGGAATGCAATTCTTTAGGCAACCCATGACACATCAGAATGCAGATTAGTATTAATGAGAAAGCTCCCTCTGCTGAACTTCTCTTCAGCATTAATTTCTCAGCCAATCCATGTTCTGTGAGCCTGAAACCATGTTTGGAGTCCATGTGAAAAGGAAGTCTGACATGTCAGGGCTAAGAAGCTTGGAGCTGAAACCCAGCCCCTCTGGGAGGGTCCCCCTCGTCTTTGCTTGTGGAGCAGTCATTCCCTCTTGGTGCTAACTTGTTGCATGAGGGCTTGCACATGGCTTCTGTAGTTGGCTGGGACGTGTTGCATGCCTAGCAGTGACCCACCCCAGTTATTTACTTCTGCATCACTAGTGTGGTATATCTGGCTTAAGGCATCCAGCCTGTACCCAGAGGTTCACTCAGCCCTTCAAACAATAGAACTGACCACAAGAAATCAGACTTTTTTCTCTAAAACTAGGGCAAATCTTAGCTGTGGAAGAGACAGAACTGGTCTGCCTGCTACTGTGGAATGAGCTCCCTCAAGACGTAAGGTCCCTGTTTCTCTAACTTTGCCTTCTTTAAAATAAATACAGAGCAACGTGTGCATTTTTCAAAGAAAATAATGCCAAACAAACCCAAAACTGATAAAGCTGTACCAAAATAAGACATTCCAGGACACACAGTTCTCTCCAGAGTAGGGGACAAGAGGAAATACCACGTGATAGATATTAATCACATCACTTAAGGCATCAGCGCAAGGCATTCAGATACTGTCAAGATGAATCTGCAAATTTAAAACGAGAATACTAAGCTATTCAGCTAATTTGTTGAATAGTCAGCTGTGATACTTTAACTTCTCCCTGAAAACCACTTTGGAACTGGAAAGCTGCAATGTTTTCCTTTTCTGTAGGGGAGATGGAGGGAGTTATTGATGTCTAAGACTGACATGGCCGTGAGACAAATTGGTAAGAATTGTAGTAAAAATAGAAATAGGGGATGCCTGAATACATATGATGTATTTTTGGAAGTCAGCACAGCTTTTATAAAGGTAAGTCATGTCTTAGAATTCTATGACAGGCTTTTGAAGGAGCTGACAAACATGTGGGTAAAGAGGATCCAGTTGATAAGGCCTTCTTTTTTGCCAAGGAATTTGTGCATGAGATTTTTCACATGGTTTCACTGAACACCCAACAAGTTAATGGGAGAGGAAGTAACAATCATTCTGGTACAGAAAAGCCCTGAGCTGAAAACAGTTGAAAGCTATTCCCTGTATCTTGTATGTTTGTCTTGTTCTTATAGTCTTCATTATACAAAGGTCTTCACTCTTCCCTACACCCACAATGATACCAAACTACATAAGCCAGCAGTTTGATCTGACCATTTACCATTTTATCCAGCTGTTGATCACTTCAGCACCTTTCATTAATCAGTAATAAAGGAACATCTTCGGAGTAAGAAACAAAGTTGGAAATTTGTTTGGGAATTAGTTTGGATCTCTCTTTTCTCAGTTTTCTTCCCACTGGACTTTAGTCCCTCCTCATTAAATGGCAGTTGCTCTACTTCCCTACCTCACTGACATGATGTGAAAGACTGAGAGCTGCTTCGACTTTGCAGTAATGAGGGACAGGAGACACCTTATTTACAGAGAGGGCAGGAAAAAAATGTGTTGTAGGCATACAGCCATGTTCTGTCCCTGTTTTTATAAAAGATAAAGAACAGAATTTGCTTCAGCAGAATGCTTTAATGAGTCCCAGGTTGAGAGCAAGGTAAAAAAATACTACCTGGAAGTATAGCAGTGCACAATAACACGGTGACAATGAATCTCTTTCTTTATACAGTCATCTGTGGTTCTGCTGACATAGCCCTGTAAGCCACGTTCCTGTGAAGTGATGGAAGAAAGCCCTGAGTTATAATTTCCAGGCTCTCAGAGAAACCCAGTCATGACTTGATATGGCTTCTACCATGGCACTACTAGTATTAGCATCCCAGAAGGAAAAAACTAGAAACCTTCAAATATTTAAGAGAGATCTGAAGGGAAACTGAACTCATATCAGCTCTGGTCTAGTTTAAGGACTATCTCTGTTATCAGGGGTTAAACAATTTTCTTCAGCATTGTAAGGTAGACAAAACCTGTCCTTTTATTTAGCTTCATTAATTTAGCTAAATTAATTCATTTAGCTGCAATAAAGCATCTACTATCTTTTGAGATGTTTTTGGGTACCCAGGACAACCATGTGAGGCTGTCGTATGAGGTTCTGAGTTTCCAGGGGACCCAATATTTTTGGAGGGTCAGCCACACATAATGAAATACTGAGGGCATCTGTGGTGGCACAATTAACTGTACTCAGTTTTTTACAGCCATGGAGTAATGCAAGTTAGATTGATCTGCTTTGGTTTCTGACCCTTGAGAACCAGAATGACAGCAGAGGCTTGCCCCACTGGTCAGCACAAATGGGACCTTTGGCCTCTGCAGTAACAGAAGAGAGCTCTTCTGGTAGCTGTGAATCACTGCCTGCTGACAAGGGCCTTCAGCTTCACAGAGCTGACGATCTTTTCTTTTCAAAACTGAGCTGCGAGCTACTTTTCTACACTGTAAACCAGATGCCTTTTATCCCAAGCCCTGGGCCTATGTGAGAAAATAGCAATATACATGGCTCTACTTTGGGCTACAGCATTCATGAGGTGCATCCACATTGCAAGAAACAGGTTCCAGAAACCGAGGGAGGATCAACATCAAGCTGCAAACAGTGTAAGAGTCTTTTCTGTTGGACAGCCTTCAGCATCAATTTTTTTTTTTTTCTATTTTTACCTGATTTATTGTATTTTTATGTGAAGGTCTCAGAAAATCACTAGTAGATAAGTGCCCTGGAAATACAAATATAAACGTATGTTCCTATTTTTCAAATCACTTCTTACAAGCCAAATCTTGTGGCTGCAAGAAAGGTACATTGCACATGTTACTAAGTGCATGCAGGAGAAACTGCAGTGAAGCTGGGATCTGCTGAGAAAAGCCCATGATGAAAAGAGAAAGGCTAAGAACCTCCTGGAAAGCTGTAAATATAATTAAAACATGGAAAGGAGAATGTCAAATGGATTAAGGTTAATGGTTTACACACTGCCACAGCTTGCTCATGAAAAGCCTTAATGGTTTTATCAGAAAAGAGTGGAAGACTGTGCAGCCATCTGCCTCGCTTCTGAAGCAATCTGCAGAGCACTGGCTACCGACCTCAAAGACATTTCTTGACTAGGTCAGGAATGGCCACTTGAAGATTATGGTATAAAGCTGAAGAGGGAAAAAGCCTTAGAAGCATGGTTCTGTATCCTGAAATCTGACTGAACCTCACCTGGTTTGCAGTCTTATCCAAAAGAAAATGTGACAGAAAGCTTGGGCTGACTTGAAATATTATCTTAGAGCATCTCTTCCAGCTCCCTCCAAGCATCTCTTGCAGCTCCCTCCTGCATTATTTGGCAGTGTCTTTTGATACTGCTGTTCTTTTCTCAGTGATTTCAGACACAGCTGGCTTTCCTCCAGGCAAATGCTGGCTGGGGAGTTGGGGGAGAGGCCACTGAGGAGGAAAAGCTCTTGTTGTATATGCTGTGTATGGAAAAGAAATCCTAATGGTGTCCATGTCATGTGGAAGGAGGTAGGAAAGGGGATGCAGAATCCGTATACTGAGACAGACAAGAAATGGAAATCCCAAATCCATCATAGAATGTGGAATAAAGCCCCAAAATTGTAATACTTTGAGAAATGGTTCAGAAGTGTAAAGGTTCTGGTTTCTTCTGGGAATTAGTAACACAAAAGTCAGTCTGATTTTGCTCAGCAGAAGAGAAACAATACCTAACCGACAAGATAGCTCCAAGTACAGGAGATGACTAGTTAGATTACTCTGAACAAAGAAGGCTGAGGTGACAGCAAAGCTTCTTCTGTCTCACGCTCTTAACAGATGTTTACTGAGAGCACTTCTTTCGACTCAGTCTTTTCAAAATTCTAGTTCAAAGGAGTTAGGAATTCATGACCATTAACATAACAAAAGAAGCAATAAACTTATGCATATCGAGGCTGATGTGTCAAAAGCTCCAAAGACCCAAGCAAGCAATACAGTGATGTGCTATGATACAAATAAGATGTGATCCATTTCAATAAATTATTTTTACTATATAGTCAGAGTGTCTCCAAAAAACACCACCTTCTGAAGAGAAGACTTCTCTAAAAGAAAGATTTCCCTAATGAAGAGATGTGTCTTTTTTATTCCCTAATGAAGAGATGTGTATTTTTTACAGGTATTCCAAGTGTTCTTTGTTAATTGGACTTTTTCACTTTAACAATACAATTCCTATCCTAGTTTTGCTTGCTGTAGTGTCATTTCTATCATAATAAGTAATTTTTTTGTGCACAAATGTAGTACCACCCCTGTGAATATAGACAGGCTCTTTCATCTTGACTTTTCAGTTGTGGAAACAGAGCCACCTTCACCTTCATGGAAGTGAAACTGATATTTTCAAAGTGATCACTGCTAGTCCACATCTCACTCTGACAGGAGTTATTTTATCTTGTTTATTTCTATTTCCACATTTTGGCCTAATTTAGCTGATTTGCAATCACACACTAGCTTTACATTAAAGTTGGCAACAAAACATATGCTTCCTGATTTGTTACCCTCCAAAAATGTTTTCTATTTTTAAAGAGGAGTGGGATCAAGTAAAAACAAGGAGTTATAGTAAAGGGAAGGTGAGTGTGTTTGAAGATGTACTGTACCACTATACACATTGAGACCTAAACAGTGATTAGTAAGAATGGCATCCATCTGCAACAGACATAGAGCCTAGTGAGGGTCAAAGGTTTGGTATGAGAAGTCAAATGACCTTTATAGACTTACTGTTGTGCTGGGAGGTGCTTATGGAGTTCAATGGATTAAGCAGAAGACCCCTTATTTTTGGCTAAGTATTATAAAAAAATAACAACTGTGTTTCAAGAAGAGAAGTCATCTCTCTGGTACTGTCATCCAAACTTTTGAATTCAACCTACAAGCTTATGGGCAAGCATTGCAACTTTTATCTATGCTGAAAGTGTAACAGTTGCAATAGCAAGTGACGTTCTGCATCACGGACTTGCTTCAACTTGTGAAACATCTCAAGGGTAATGCCAGTGAACTACCTGAGAGGTACGGTTGTGAGGCAGACAGAACACCATTAAAGCAAGGTCCACATTCATAAAGAAGATGCTTCTCTTACCATATTTCATGGAAAATCATATTTGTTGGATAGCAGCCACTTGTGTCCAGTAGGTGCCATCTTCCCCATTACCCAATATCACATACCAGCTGCTATGCACACAATTTGACCAAAGAAGAGTAAAAATCACCACCACCACCCAATACTCTGTATAAGATACATGATAATGTCCATAGCCTCATAGTAAGAGGTGAAGATGAATTGACCCCACCTTCTTACATGGATTTTAGTGTTAAAGCAAAGAAATTAATCGCCAGCAATGTTCTTCCATCCATCCAGACACTAAGGTACTTAACTGACTCTAGTTGCCATGATTAGTTTAGCTGTGAACACTAAAGCATGCAGACAGAAATATGATACTACAGACTTTGGACTTAGGCCAGTCAATCATAAAGGCAGGGGAGTTAGAAAGTATTTTCCAAGTGAGGAGGCACACATACATCTGGATAAGTTAGTGTGAGCAGGAAAGAATGGGCAGATAGCCACAACTTCTGAGGCACACGTATTATTTTAAAGCAGTTTTCCCTCAGTATGTCTGTCACACCCAAATTTACTATCTTCACATAAAGCTTATTCCTTTCACAGAACTGGCTTCTAGTCACCTCTTTCTAAATTATATGGGTTTCTCTAGCTCAGTTTTGCTCTTTGGTAAAGGCACTATAATCATCTGGAGTAACAAGGCCAATTCACACAGAAATACTTCTTGCAGAAGCTCAGTATTAAGATGATAATATGCCTTAGGCTCAGTATTCCTAAGTCTGTGAGATTCTGAATTTCACTGGAGGGTTTACTCTCAAGAGCCAAATAAATGCCTACCTGTATGGGAGGTTCAGTTGCCACATAAACTCAACAGGTTATTGCCCTTTTGTTCCACTAGTCTTGTGCCACGTCTTTATCAGCAAACAGTGTTTATCCACCTTTGCACGTGCTTTGAGATCTCAGGTGACCAGAGATGAAAGAAAACCAAAATGGCAATTCAATATCATGGTAAACAGCTCTGCTAAATCCCTCTGGGCAGTGGTCTTTCCCAGCATAGTCTAAGCGTTTGCACATTGTTTGTGTATGGTCCATGTCTGCTTTGGCCTGAAAAATTATGTGAGAAGGACTGAAGAAGAAAAAGCTCATGAGAGTATGAGCTGTCTTTTAGTATTGCAACTATTTAGTTAGTGAACCTCCTCAGCTGGTCGTCTTCTCCCAAGGTGTCACCAGACACATCCTGTGGTTCCAGAGTTGTCATGACTCACAGCCCTTTTGAAAAGTGCATCCCAGACTCACCTCCCAGAGGTACTTGTCTTAGAGAAGAAGACAACAATTTAGTATGACAATCTGATTCTGGAGATCCCCATTTCTTTCCTCTGCCTGTATGCCTATCACTTTCCCTCCAGATCCCTTGAAGGTAACCCAAGCTAATACTGCCAGCTTGCTTTTGCACTTACTTCTTGGTTTGTCCTTGACTGAACCAAATACAAACGTAGAAAAATGTCAGTTTTGATACTGTTGAACACTTCTTAGTGTGATATGAAAACCTGCTGAATCAACTAGAGGCCAAATTGTTCCCTTACATATGGGCCTCTTCTGCTTTGGGCAGGTGAGTAATCACTTTGGGCATGTTTCTGTCACTTGGAAAGAGCAGTGTGCCTATCAGCCGGGAGCTTGCTGGGCTTGGCCTCCACCTCCTGCCCCATCTCTCCCATCCCCACAGTGGCCATCTGGAGGAAGGTGGGTCTCCAAGTGCCCCAGGGAGATGCCCCAGCTCTGCCTCAGCCCCCACTTGCAGACACGCAGCCTGCATGAGAAGTGGGGCTGGCCGCCAGGCCATACTGGGCTGCCATTAGCAGACATCTCCGCTAGCCAGCAAGCCCACTGGCTCCCCAGCTTCGCCATGCTTCAGGGAGTGCAGCTGGAAAGCAACAACTAGCAGAACAACTGCCAACATTTTTTAACTTGTCTTGAGCATGCTGTGTTCTCCTTTGGTTTTGGAAATCATGTTGAATCAAGCTATCTTTCATGAAGCTGATGTGTGTGCCAAAACAGTGTACCTGCATATGCTCTTTGGAGCAAGTAGGTCCCCCATATGGTGTTCAAAGTTATGGTGTGAGATAAATGGGAAGGAAAAGCTCCTGCTCTGATCTTTCCTAGCAAGACCAGAAGACAAAGGGATAAGTAGCAACAAAATCCTAAACTTCCCTCTGACAGTCTTGACAACAGAGGAAAACACCTATCTTTAAACATTAGAGAAGAGCAGAGAGTAGGAGAGCTGTGCTGGAACAGGCAGTGAAGAGTGACAAAGCCCCACAGCAGCTCCTGACACCCATCTGGGGCTGTGCTGTGCTCACCAGCCCTGCTCAGAACTTGCACCCCCAGCACAGCTATGTCAATGTGTGGAGCTTTCTACTTCTTGTCCCTGGGCAGATAGGCTGAGGAAGCATTGTATTCAGTTTTGTCATGGGGCAAGTAAAAGGGTTAATCCATCATTTCCACACAGTGTCATCAGCTTTCTGATGTTGACTGATTTTAAAACAAAACCTAAAGCATTGCTGACCTGGACCATCAGTTATCACCATGCTCTGCTCAGTGGCCTTTCTCAAACATTTCTGCAGCACCTGCAGATGGTTTCAATATACTGCAGCCCCTATTTAGCCCCAGGTTGACTCGGACACTCTCCTTCCCTCTTTGCAGTCAGTTTACTTGCTTTCTAACTGGTATCACAGTGATTACATTTTTCCCCTTTTGACTTATCAGGCCCTGTCCTTTCCCACCTAATAGATCTGTGTGCCTGTCTGAACGTTTCAATAATAGGACGTAGGAATCCTAACCGGCTCAAAACATCATCTCAAGCCATACAATTTATAGAGCTCTCAGTTGCTTCACTGAGAAGCTTTCATGGTCAATTAAAGCGAGGATTGTCAAGACATCTACTTTCAAAGTCCAGAAAATTGTTTGGTTTGGCACTTTTTTAAGGATATAATTTTTAGAAAGACTATAACTGTTCAGAAAAAGTTGAGTCTTTTCCTCACAGATTTACTCATAATGATAGGGAACTCGGTTTCGGTCACATTGTTTCCTATTTAGACAATCAGCGGATATTTATGAAAACCCTTAAAATTGTATACATTGTGGGAGGGATGGCTGTCCATCTGAGAACACCCACCGAGTGCATATTTTTTGCAGTTGTTGTTTGAATTGTCCAAGCTCCCTACAACTCCCAGTGTATCTATATAAATCAGATAGGGCCTGACAGAGGAGGCTTCGCCTGATTTATCAGATGGCTATCTCTGCAATCTGGCAAACTACCCAAACCCTGAAAATTGCAGTGATTTCCCAAGATTATTTATAATACATGTAGCAAAAGCTCCTTCTGACGCCCTGCCCAAGTACCCTAATTAGAGAAATCAAAGTATTTCTTGGTTTATGTGTTGGGGTAGTGTTGATTAGCAAGGTTCGTCTTTTGAGTCAGCAGAAATAATACCCTGAGATAGAGATGACCAACAATTTTCAAAGCAATAGAAAAGTGTAGATATCATCAACAGATGAGATCAGAGAGATGCGGTGTGTATTGCATTTATAACCGGCCTGCATTACAATGAACATGTGCAGTTTAATGCAGTTAAAGATAATCTCTATCGCTTGCTAAACACATTCCATCAGTTTTACATTTATGCAGCTAAAGGCAAATGTTTAAACATTTGGTTAATGCACCATATGTCTAAAATGTTTTAGTTCCAGCTGACATTTTTAAAATATTCTTATTTCAGTGGTAGCTCGCTGAGTAAATCCGTTTCTTCTAGAGCCGAGTATCCCTTACTCCCTTTTGCCACAGCATTCCTAGGCCTGTCTGCCATGATGTCTTAATTTTTTGGCTCACTAATCTAATTTAATCTAATGTAATTGGTTTGGCAGCTCTATTAACTTTTTTTTTTTTTTTTTTTTTTTAATGTAGGTGCTAAATGAGGCAGAATGTGTGCATGGTGTGTGAGGCTGCCTTTTTCCACTTGCCCATTTTAAAGCATGATTGCAATTTTCTGGACAGGGGCAAGAAAAGTGGGACAACACAGCCCCTCTGTGCAACCCACCTGGCAGCAAATGAAGCATCCTTCATGGTAGATTAGCAGTGAAGCCTGCTGGCAATCAATGGCACAGTGAAGATCAGGATCAACTTTGCACAGACTGCTTAGGGTGACTAACGTGCATGAAAACTGTACCTCAATAAGAAGACCTTACACAGCCAGATACAGAGACAAGAGAAATACAATACAGAGGCAAGAGTCTGTTTTGTTTCATCCAGGGGAATTTAGGTTTGATAATGGTGGGGAACCCTCACTACTGCAGACTGTGCTTCGGGCTCCTCATAACAACATTAGTCAAAAATATCCAAGCAGATACTATTACTTTGGTGCTTTCATTTCACAACTGCTTCTTCACACATAACACTCTACTTTCCAAAAAGTTGTAGCTCTCTGAAAATTCTGTACTGAGAGCAGAAATGCAACAAGTTTTTAAACGAGACATAGAAGTCATTATAGCAAATATCAAAACAGCCAAGTCAACCTAAATGTTTAATGAAGTAAGATTCAAACATAGCTTAATAGATTTTCTTCAAAACTTCACAGAAACATCCTTCTTGGTTCTGAAAGAAAATCTTCCAGTTTTCTGTCTGGATCAATTTTGTAAATGAAAATTGTAAGGAAACCCAAGTAAGCTTTTATTGCCGAATCTTCATCAGGCCATTGCAAGGAAGATTCATTACTGTGGTACTAAAATCAGAGCCAGTTCTCTGGCTGTAGTGATAGCAAAACATATTCTCTGCTGATGTAACTTAGTTTAGGTCTTGGATGCCATGCCAAAAGAATACTTCACCTGATGTCACAATCAGGTTGCTCCATGAGGTAGATTAATTTAGATTCAATGGATTTATGTCAATAGAGAATTTAGCCTAATATTCCTCACTGGCTTCTATCTAGGGAAATATTCTAAGAGGAATTTTAAGTGGGTTTTGACTGATTTTGTTCATCGAATTCCAATAGAAGACCTTACTGAAGAAAGGAGAAGGTCAGCTTTTCCTCAGTACAATCCAATTTAGATGATTGTCAGAACAACAGCATGTGCTTTTGAAAAGCCAGTGATAAATATTTTTCAGAACTTAGGGACAATTTCTTTTTCACAGATGGGGAGGCACCATTCGGTTGTGATGGGGTGCAATTTCCAAAAGTACATCTTTGCTTCTGTGGCATTGACATTGGTTTCACCAGCATCGGTGGAAAAAGGCGTAAGAGAGATGTTTGCATGGCTGCGGATTCAGGCCGCAAAGGATGAGGAGGATTTTAAGAACAATTTACACAAATGTCTGGCAGGGAAGGCAAATAATCTATCTGGTTTTGTCTTGAATGGGGAACAAGACTGGACAACTTGGTCTGAACTCCCCTGCAGGCCTCTCTGTACAGCACAGGGTGCTTCGCTGCCATCTCATCTCATACAGATCCTGCCCTCTTGGCAAAGGAGTGAAGTTGTATACTTCTTCCCTCTGTAAGACACTGCTTTATACAAATGCTGGCAAATGAATCCTGATAAAGTAATCAATCAGTTCAACAGAATGAAAGCCTTGTGTACTAAAAGGTGACATTAAATTATTGTCTAACCTATTAAAGGAATAAGCCTGCTGTAGTCCAATTATACCTTCACTATATACAATGAAATAGCTCTCAAGCAATTCGTCAACAAAGGAATAAACCTGTCATGAAAGAAAAATTTATTGTTCATCAAGGCTATGTATTCAGGAAGTAATACTTCTCTCAGGGTCATGCTGGTAGTAACTCAGCGTGAGATTAAAGGAAATTAGAGGGAGTCTTCACTGCATTTTACATTTTCCCTTTGTTGAGCTACCAAATGTCTATTTGAATCCCTAAATTCTACCAGCAAAAGATTATTCAGTGGAAAACAAGACTGTAAGTTGATAAATAGAAAGAACAGCAATTTATATATGTACCATTTTTTGGCTTTGTAAGAACTTTCTTCCTGAAAATAATCTTAAGAGCAATACCGGATAAAAACTAACTACACTGATTTTTTTAAAAAATTCTCCTGATTTGCACTGGTGTAGCTGAGAGTGGAGTCTGGCCTGTTGTCAATATGAAGTATTCATACTCCAAATTCCTGTATCCATCTTTAATTCTGTTTGTAGTCTAACAAAGGAATTGTGAGGTGAAATAGTTCTAATGATTTTCAGTGTTAAGAAGTAGTCCCCCATCAATCTTTGCAAAAAAAGACATACTAAAATAGAAAGGGTCTTATCACAGGCTCTTGGTTAGCTGAGCAGCAAGTAAAAATCACAGGGAGAAAAGGTCATGAAATAGGCTTAAATATTGATTGGATACCCGGTCTCATTCTGAAAAGTTTAAGCTGTATATTCCCATGAGCTTCAATTGCTAAAACCTTTTTTAACAGCTCTTTCAGTCCATGCAGGCAACTATATCTCTCATTAACTACTTATCTAATCAAGCTGTAATTAGCATGGTTTTCTTTAGAGAAAAATAAAAAATGACCTAATGCTGTATTATGGAAGATGCACATTTGGTGAAAGGAAGAAATACAAGAGATTTAAGAACTGCCATTTACAAAATGAGTGATGCTTTTCCCATCATGGGGTTTTGTGAAGATCAGTGGAACTATTGCTTCAGATAAATATGATTCCTGAATCATTTAACAATCATTTAAAGGAGAGCAGGTTCTTCTTCTGAGCAATTAGAGGTATGATCAGAAATCACATAGCTGCTGAGCAGGGAAAGTGAAGCTAGTTATAATTCTGCTCCTCCACAATGGGGTGAAGAATTGCCATATAATTAAGCTTCCTCAAGCTTTTATGGAAATATTTATAAAATGAGAACATCTTTTAAATAAATTACTAGTCTATTTATTATTCTAAAAATGTCGCATTGACAAAAAATTCACCCTGGCTTGATTGTTAAACTCACGTGAGTTAGGCTCAGCAAACAGAAGTTAAAATGCTGAACATTACAACCACAGGACATTTTCGGTCTATGCCAACTACATGACCCCATGAGATCAGGCAGAAGACACAAAACATACTGGGATCAGAGCAAGTGGAATGGGGAAAACATGCCTCCCCAGCATTGTCTTCCCTTACCCTGACTACACAAAGGCTGTCAAATAAACGCTATCCGAATTACAGGTCCCCTTATCTCAGAGAGAATATTGCAGAGCCACAGGGCTGCAGGAAAGCAAAGCAGGACAACAGACACAACAAAAGTTTTGGAAACATTCTCCTAGGAGAAGAAATTGTAATGACTGGATTTATTTACCTGAAAGTCACAGTTCATGAATAGGAACAAGCTAGCTTAGTTTTCTAACCTCCAGGTGTTGGCTCTATCCTCTTGGAAGATCCCATTTGTGCAGCAGTGCTATCAGGGATGTTTGCAGAGCTACTGCTGAGCCCCATGGTGCAGGTCAGGTGAAGGGGGGACCACTAGGGCCAGCTTCCTTTTGGGCTGTGAAGAGCTTAGAGAAGGCAGAAGGGACATTTGTGCTCTTCCTGTCTCAAGGTACAAGCTGGAGGCAGGAATGGAGGCGTCAGAGGGAATAGCAATGAAATTAAACACTGAAACTACTCAAATGCAAGATAAAATTCCTTCCTGATAAGTAGAACTATGCTATGGACCTTGATGCTGTGGACCTTGATGATGCAAGGCATCATTGAAGGTGAGAAGCTGAAGGAACTGGGTGTGATTACTGATTTGTTAAAGATGGTGTAAGTGAAAATTTCTATAGTTTTGACTCTTATAAAAAGAGTAATCTTTCTTATGCTTACTTTAAAGTCTTGCTTCATTGCTGGAGCCAACCTGTAATGAGTAACATGAAGAGGATGCCTAAAGCTCTCATCAGTAGAGGGCTTCTGGCATCTTCTTTTAAAAGAAGGATGGGACAATTTCAGATATACTGTCAGAGCTGGCCCACTGCACTGCCTCCTGTGCTCACTGCCAGCCCTGTCAGGCTGCAGTCCCAGGATGGTCCCGAGTCCCTCTGCTCAGAGTCACAGCAAAAGGATGAGGCAATGGTCACAGGTCGCAGCAAAGGGAACTCCAACCTGGCACAAGGAAAGATTTCACAGGGACTTCCTAGAGAGGCAGTGCCACCCCCCACCCCGTCTTTGGACGTATTTAAAAACCAGCCTGGACAAGGCTCTGAGTAACCTGGAGTAAGTTAGCCCTGCTTTGAGCAGTATGCTAGAGTAGCTGGTCCCTCCTGTCACATGGATCTGACATCCTCATGTTCTTTACCACAGAGCCAGGTTAAACATTAATACCTCAATATTAGTGGGACTTGTCCTTTGAGATGCTGGAAAGAAAGGTGGAAAACTGACTCCACATTGAAATGACACCATGAACTAGTCCAGGGTTTTACAAGGCTTTATGTGCAGGAGAAGCACCAGTGCTGGATGCCACCAGGCCTCTATAGACTGTGGACAGAGGGGAAGGAAAGCATCAGTGTGTGACAGCACTGAGGATGTCTATCACGATAGCTTGATTCTTAACTTGCTAATGGATCTACTTTAGAGAGAAGGGAGTTAAATAAAGATTAATCCTTGTATTCTTAGGGAAACAAGAAAGAAATGTAGAATGACCTTTTACCGATTCACTGATACACTTTCCTCACTATGTCTAGAAAAAGGCAATAATAATCGCCCTACAGAGACTCGAGGAAAGTCATCAGCATACATTGTTCCCATTTGATTTTTCATCATTTCTGCCTATCTCCTGCCACAAATCATCTGAAATTGTCTCCATTCATTAGAAAAGAATATAATTAGGAATCATATGAAAACATTTCTTTTTTTAAAGAGCACTAACTCCGCAAATTTCTGGTAGATCAAGAATATTTTCCAGATTCCCATGCTCCACTGGGATGAAACTGAAGCTGAATTATTTTTCAGAGAGATCTACAAGCCTCCAAAAATTTCTTTTTATTTCAATATTTTTTGCTGTCCTTACTGACCTCAGAAACTCGTGCCCCCAAGGCATGGAACAATCAACTTTTCTGTTATTATTTGAAGAGAGATGTTTGTTCCATTTTTTAAATAGCAATGCAATAATAAAGCAGAAGTTTATTTGACTCACAGATATCAGCAGCTACAGTTCCCCCCAGTAGAATAACCACAGCTTTCCAGGCTGCAAGGTTTACATGACATCCTTGCACATCCTATGTACAGATTTATGGCCAAGTCCATCTGCAAGGCCATCTTAGAAAAATCATTGTGTAATTCTAGAAATCAGGGGTCCAAAAAGCAATCTAGCATATCTTAGCAAATAAATTTTAAAAAATTCAAAGAGCATAAACTTTCAAAAGATTAACATTCATCCCATCACAAGGAGCTTGTGGAACAGTGGTTGCATGAGCACTCATAGCTTGCATAGTGCACGAGATCTTATGACGGGTTCATGCACTGGTGCTAAACACAGACAGACTTGACTCCTGATTATCTCTCCACAGCCTTTTGCCTTTCATTCAAGTCTCCAAGCATGCAGCAGTCATATTTGGATGCAGCATTTCTTTATATCTTTTGGGCCACTTATCCAGTCTTCTTTTAAAAACGCCACATCCTCATTAGATGTAGTTCTTTGCTCTTCCCTGTAGTTTCATGATATACTACCAAAGTGTAAGCCCTTGGCTTTTGAGACTATTAAAACCCTCCTTTATATTCTGTGGGCATCAAGTGTTCAGTGTGAATGAGATCAGGACACCTACATGTTATGCAAGCACAAATACTAAGTGCAGGCCAGTTATTTTCTGACTTAAGAACTGTAGTGTAGTCACTAACTGTTTTTCTCCCTCCATTCCCTCAGTTTTTGTTGGCAGCATATGAAGACACTAATTCTGCAGACACTTCAGTGAAGACAGCAGAATGTATTTTTCTCCATTGACTTCAGTCAATTCAGGATGCGATTTCTTCAGTGAAACCTAACTGATCTTGTAAAAAAAAAAAAAATAATTAAAGATAGCTTAATAAATCTGATCAACAGCAAATTTCATATCAATTGACTTAAAAGTGTCACATTTCTGCTTGAAATCTTGTATTCTTGAATTTCGAATTCTCGAATTTCTGCTTGATCTCGTATTTCAGAGCTGCTCAGTCAGAGTGATTTTATTTACAATTCTTGATCTCAGCAGAACTTACCATTATACACCAGTTAAGGAATGGTCTCAAATTGCAGAGAAAAATATTACAAAACTAGTTTTCATTTATTCTGTGACCTTCCCTTACAAAATTACAGTCACCCTGTGTGAGTAATTTCCATTGAATACATTTTCTCCATTATGATCAATAATGGAAGCAGAGAGCAGATGAGAAGATACTGTAGCTATGTTGGCAAATTTTCCCAACAGATTTGAACGACTGTTTTATTTCTCACAAATACTACATTTTTAAGACAGTCCTACATGTTTTAACTGTGATGGGTAACATAGCTCACTAGACCATCACTGCAAAGCAGTGCCTGAAGCTCTAAAACATTGAAACTAATGATCTAAAATTTCATAGAGAGAACCACAGGCTACATAGTGGGTCTGTGTTTCTGTTACAATAAAATATTTCTGTGTAAGCCAAAATGACATATATAATTTCATGAATAGAGCATAGACCAAGTGGTGTAGCCAGTAAGTACAATATACGAAACATCTCCTGCAAGATGCAAACACTGTGACTGGTGGGAGTCTATCTTTCCCTATCATGTCAGTCTAAGTGCATGCATCTCATTGGATGGGCTAAATTCATTTTACTTCTTTTCTCATGTCAAGAAATCTTGATGATGAAAAAGAAGTCTTTTTAGTTTTCATACCAATTCACATTTTACAATTTTTGATATTTTGGTTTTGGTTTAAAATGTCTTCATTAACTTTTGACAGGTTAGAAAGGTCACCAAACAATTTCAGAACCATTCGCTGATGATTTTCCTGTTGTATTGGTGAGCAACATCTTTATTTCGAATCCATGAGCAACAAAATATGTTTTATTTTTCTTTTCCCACAGGCAGCCTCAACACCATGAGCACTTGGGATTTCTGCTTCACACTGGAAACTTAAGTGAATCATTTCAAGCTCACTATTCACCCTTTATTTTCTGCTTCAGAAATTAAAACAATGTTTACTGAGTTGGTAGTCACAATAATTATTCATATAAAAAGAGTTAAGGATTGTAAATTAAAGAAGTACAGGTTGGAATAACAGTTATGTCAGATACAATGCAGCAATGGAGTACAGCTTTTTGCCAAATGACCACTGAAGCAGCATTTATAGTGGTAGGTCAAAGGTAAGTCCTGAGTTTTGTTCCGCACCTTGTAACATGCATGCCAGGTATGTGCAAGGGCTGTCTGTGCCCAGTGTAGGCTGAGGGGGAACAGGAAAACTCCCTCCCTGAAGCCCACCAACACCCATTTGCATTGCTCAATGCAAAAGCAGAGACTCCATCCCAGCCTAAACCAGTACACATGGTTAGAGGCAGGAGACGGGCTACTCTCGAAAATCACACATAAGCATGTGTTTGGAAGCAGAAATGCCTGCAGCTGGTGTGAGGAAGGGGACGTCCATCCTTCCTACCGCATGCTGCTGGAGAAGCCACCCACCTGGGAGACTGAGCTCAGCAGCCGTGTGGCCCCTGCACCAGCCGCTCCGCCGGCAGGGATCCCCCGCACGGGCTGTCCTCCAGCCCCTGGGTGAACACAGACAAGGCTGCGTGTCACCTCCTGCGGCCACCCAAATTACACTGCGAACAACGCACAGTGAGGCAGCCAGAGTCACAGCATGGGCAGGCATGAGAAGTGCCAGGCCTGGGCATCTTCTCACAGCTGCTCATTGACTGTTGTAGAGCCACAGACAAAAATCTCCACTGTTTGAGTTTCAGACAATGTCCTTCACTCGAAGCTTTATTCTATGATCTTCATGGGTGGTAAAGAGCTAGAGGAGAAAATACTTGTCCTCCGCCAGGAATTATTAATGCCTTCCGTTATAAAATGAGAAAAGCATGAATGAGCAATCCCTAAATGTAAGTTAGATGTCTAGATCGGGGGCTGCCAGTCTGGCGAGGTGCCATGTCCTATTTGGCTATGAGGTTTCAAGGGGGGGCCTTCGGCAGTTTCTTGAATTCTCAGGTTTTGTTCCCTAGTTATGACTGACGATGTGGGTAAGGGCAGCAACTGCACTTCTTTTAAGCAATCAGCTCTTCCAAGCAGTGAAGAAGAGGCTAGTGAACATGTCCAGAAATCATATCAAGTAATTGTCTACATGGGTGTAGAACTGAGGTTGACATCATCATTCTGCTTTTAGAAAAATGGATCTCTGTAAATATTGTATGTATATATTATACATATTACATGACTACATATATTTGCAAAAAGTATAAAGATGAGCAATAGAGTGGTAGTTTGGAATACTTAAAGCTGTTGTGCCTTATTTTTTAATCACTCTTCTTCCCTAGCAAAAAGCTAACTGGGAAAAAAAATGGCCCTTGAAAGAGAACAAGAAGGAAACAAGATAACCAAGAGCAGGATAGGTTTCTGATTAGACTAGGAGAGGGAGCAGGTTACAGCTGTGTGTCTAATTTATGACTAGTTACTTTTTTTAAAAAAACACTCTTTTCCCAATTATCCTGATCTTTTTTAAAAAAAGATCTGACAATCCACAGATACTCAGTAAAATATTCCATGAATTAATTACAGGGGGATTTATCAAATGTTTTAAAATACTCAGATAGGGAAAAAATCTGTGCTGAAGCAGAAGCAGACTTCTACACCATAAGTAGAACTTCTAAGAATGAAAGTCCTGCCTGAAATAAACATCACACAGAGCTAAGACCCTAAATAACCTAAGTGCAAGTGCTAAGGAAGTGAAAAGCATACCAGAGATTTCTTTAAAAAAACACCAAACAAACCCAAGATCAAATCTGTCTGCGATTCTTCTCTAGGAAGGACATCGTACTTTATACTTGTAAATTGTGTGTAAAACTCAAGAGAGCAAGACTACTCCCACCCTTTCAAAAATGCACTTCAGCCCTTCTGAACATCTACATGTGACACCTGGGCTTTGTTTTGACAGTTGCTCAATTCTGGCAAGTACATTTGGGTACTTAATTTTATATTATCTAAGATTTTGTTATGGGAAGAAACCAGTGAATTCAGGGACACTGTGCACCCCCAGAGGAGCCAGTCAGTACAGTTCTACAATTCTGTGTCTCCCATGTCCTAGAGATGTTATCTAGCCTTCTCTTCCTCAGACCCTTGCTTGTGAATTGGATGAAATTATGCTATCCTCCTCAAAGGCCTTTTGTGTGAGAAAGACATTGCACAGGTAGTACCACACCTGGAACAGGTAGTGCCTTTTGGTAACTAACGGAGATATCATATGCAAGTAAAATAGAGAGCAGTGCTGCGCAGCAGGGAAGTTGTCAATGCAGCCCACATGGCAGAAGGACTCCTGCGTTGCTCCATTGCTCCTGTATTTCCTAAGCAGGAGAGAGGAACAGGATTAAAAAGAAAATGGAGTCTTGTGTATTTGCAGGTTTCCTAATACAGGTACCAGACTTCCACTAGTCAGCATTTTAGAGAACAGCAGTATTAGAAAATAACTTAGAAATGGAAAAAAAATGAGTGATACAAAAAATAATTTAAAAAGTCAAATGTTCTTGTGCTCTTGCTAGATGAAGTACAGCAAATTCAGATTTAACAAAAAGTAATCAAAGATAAGAATATAAGTCATAAAAACAGCAGGTACTGTACTTGGGAAGACAGAAATTTTGCAGCATGGGCTGATGGCTGTAACAAAAAAATTCCACACAAAACAAACAGGAAAATCTAAGGAAAGGGTGAAATGAAGACGACACAAGAACTTGATGTAAATAATAGAACTTTTTTCAAATATATAAGAAGAGGTCAACAGAGAAATCATTAGGGTCTTCCAGAGACAGAGGAGCAGAGACCAGATTCCAGAAGAGGTAGGCACTACGGAAAAATTAAATGCACTTTTTGCTTCACTGTTCCTGGGGGTGAAGGATGCCAAAGAGGGAAATGCACTTTCCCAAGTGAGAAAAATGAAACACAGGAAAAGAACTCGAGGACAAAGAATAAAAAGTGATAAAGGAATTAGAATCTTGGAACATTTCTGAGGCTCCGGGGCTGAACAGGTCCCATCCCACTCATTGGGAAATGCAGAGCAAGGAGCCCCTTAAACGGAGTCAGCCTGGATTTACTGAAGGTATTAAATCATTCCTGATCAAGCTGATTGCTTTCTATGATAACTGAATTTGTGGACAAGGGGACATCAGTGGACATCAGTTATGTCAACTTTAGCAAGGCATTTGACAGTGTCTCCAACAACATTCTTGTATCTGAGTTTAGATGCCAGGCTCTGGATGAGTGGACAACTAGATGGGTAAAAATTGTTTGGAGGGTTGGGCTCAGAGGACAGTGGTTAATGGGTTGCGCTCTACCCAGAGTCAGGCTGGGGCTGACTGGCTTTACTGTGAGGGCCCTGGGGAGTCCTGGCAGACAGCACACTGCCTGTGCGTCAGGAGTCTGCCCTGGCAGCAGAGAAGGCTAACAGCATCCTGACTGTGCTAGAGGGACCAAAGCCAGGAGTTTGAGGGAAGAGATTATCCTTCAGCTGAGCACCTGTTGGACCACATCTAGGCACTGTGTCCTTTTGAGGCCCCCCAGTACAAGAAAGACATTGAAAAAATGGAGAAAAAAATGCTAGGAGCTGGAGCACTAGATTTGTTCAGCCTGGAGAAGAGGTGGCTTCAGGTAGACCTGACAGCAGCTTGCCAAGACCTATGAGGAGGTCATCAAGAAGATGACCAAGCTTTTCACAGTGATGTATGGTGGGAGGATGAGAGATATGGGCATAAACTGGAAAAAGAATGATTCAAACTGGGTATCGGAAAAAACTTTCTCCCCATGAGGACAGGCAGGTATTGGAGCATGTTACCCAGAGAACTTGTGTAGTGTCCCTCCTGGGAAGTTTTCAAGACTAAACTGGATAAAGCCCTGAGCAACCTGATCTGACTTCACATCTGGCCTTTCTTTCTTTGAGCTGAGTTTGAATCAGAGACCTCCTGAGGTCTGTTTCAGCCTGAATTATCCTGCAATCCTATGATCTGTGGGGTTCAAAGAAGAGCCAGCTCAAAAGAGAATAACGGAAGGTCCAATTAGACCTTGGAAACTTAGACATGCTAAAGAATAAACCCCTTGAGAGTCTCTGGCATGAGAAATACCAGCAATGCCAAGATTAGGAACAGAGATTAGCCAGCAACATAGGAAAACAGGAGCATATAGGAGCAAAGTTAGAGTCTACATTTTGAGGCAGAAAAGTTGCTTCCACCAGCACTGTCCTGGGCTTGCTGTTCAGATTTGGAGAAGACTCAGGGAAAGTTCTCCCCAGTGGTTAAAGCCATGCTATTTCCTGCTTGGCTGATGTAAAATATGGACAACCAGCAACCCAGACACAAGTGTGCCTACCAAAGCAGGGGCAGCTTTCCTGGAGTCAAGGGCATGATGACGATGACGACTGTGTTGAAGATACACCGATATGTCCTAAGTCATGTTCTGTCCTGCAGAAACCTGTTGTCCAGGCCTGGACATGTCTGAGAACAATTTTCCTAGCTCTGGAGAAACCACCCAGAAAACCTCACCAGCAGGAGCAGACACCAGAGCAGGAATCACTCAGAAAACTGCCACCATTTTTACCAGTTTTCTTTATCCTGGGTTAGATGCCTGTTTGCCATGGAGGTCTAGTAAATGCAAACGTACCCACTCTGCCTGTGGAAATCCCTGAGAAACCCAAGTTGTCAAAGGCTGGAAAAGTATCCTAAAAGTATACTGCTTATCTGCCCCATTCCTATGAGGGACTAAGCTGGGTAGACCTTTTTCCTGTCATCTTTTAAAATATTTTTTCCCAAGTTATTCTGATTTCTATCCATAAAATGGGGGAGAAAACCTTTATTCCAGTAATGCAGGGACTTTGTCAGACTACATTCACAATAATAAGGGGCTGTTATATCTTCAGATAAATGCACATCACAAAAAAACCCCATGTGTTCTTATGCTTGTAAATAATTACAGTTTAGAATGCCATAAAAAGAAGTCAATAAACCCATTCTCAGGAGATCAGCAAATAACATTGTCCAAAGATTATAAACCAAGACTGGGGTCATTCTCAATAGGTAGCTGTCTCATTTCCCTTTCAAAGAAACAGCCATATATCACACCGCATCTCATCACAAAAGTGTAATAAAAAATACACATTCATTAACCTGCAGAAAGGAAACGGGAAGGGGTAAAACATGCTGATGAAACATAAATAAGTCAGCCTAGTCAAGACAGAAGATTGTAAGGAGCTCCAAATGAACTAAACCAAACTAGGTAATTGGACAGTAGCATACTAGATGAAACTCAGCCTAGACATGTGATGGGAAATGGTTTAAAACTACTTGTAAACATTTATGAGCTCTGAATTAGTTGTAACCTCCAAGGAAAAAGATAAAAGCATTACTGCAGACAGCTCAATGAAAACATGTATTCAACGTGCAACAGCAATCAAAAAAAAAAAAAAAAAAGCTAGGGGATATTGAGCATGGAACAGACAGAGAATAATACAGGGAACATTGGAATCAATGAGACATCCTCAGCCCTGCCAAAGTCAATAGACATTTATTTCGAATGCCACCTCTCCTGAAATCCACAGCCCAAAGTGCCTTGCAAACCAAAGCAACCTAATTGCAGAATTAAATAATAACGATGGGAGATAAATTTGATTCCCTGTTCACAAATTGAGTAAAGAACAAAGGATTGAAATGAAGTCTGGATGAGGACTACAGTCCTTCACCACTGATAGAGAATTTCTGCCTAGAGAAGACCAGAGTCAGAGGAGCAGAGAAAAATAAAGGCCTGCTCTGACTGCTGAATGGGAAGAAATGTGAGTAGATGGCTAGGTCTGTGGATAGACATTCCCATACACAGCAAAAAATCTATATATCATTGATTGTCAGAGGCTAGCCCCAGGAGAATCATAGTCCCTGTTTCAGTGGTTGCAGGGGTGGACCTCAAGCGAAGCAGCCAGAATCAGCTGTTTCAAATTTCTGTGTCCATTTTTGCCTATATTTTTTTCCCCTTTGGCTATATATTTTGTAGCTTACAAACTATTTATTTATGTTTTCTGTATGTTTGTGCAGAATGGAAAAAACACAGGATATTAAGTGTGAAACAAATATACAGAACAATGCTGACAGACTCAGAGCAAGATAGCTGAACAAGGCCATGTCATATATATGCAGTTTTACAGCTATACTAATAGGGTAGATTTGCAGACTCAAAGAGAAGAAGAAAAATGCAGGGATACTACTGAGATAACAAACAGTAACACTAATGGAAAACCTGAGTTAAGGAGGCTTTAAGAAATTTAGGTTAAAAGTAGATAAACCTCAGATGAATGAGGGCAAAGGCAAAGTAATGATGCTGAATCCTACTGGAGTGGTTCGCATCCACACATTTAAAGGTGGAAAGGAATCACTACCTCCATAATACACATGAAGTAAATAAGAAGAGAGGAATTAAAGATCATACACAAAGTCATAGAGTCAGTCATTGGTACATTGGAGAATCGAATTCAGCTTTGTGGTGACCTACCGACAGTCTACACTGCAGAAAAGTCACTGAAAGGTTCTACTATGAGAAACACCATTAATGTGCTCTGAAAGTTTCCAGTTAGAGATGAGGTACAAAGAGTGAAAAGGTGAATAAAAAAAAAAAAAAAAAAGTGGCATTAACTTGGGTCACCTCATTTCAAAAAAGATGTAGCAGAAACAGAACTGATCAAGAAAGAATAAGTAGGTTGAATTGGCACTGCTCAGCTTCTGGGTTGTAACCCCAAGAAAGGCTACAAAAGTCAATGCAAGAGAGGAAGCTGAAGGAGAACTAGCACTGTATTATGCTGAGAGTTTAACTTCAGTCTCAGGCAATCTCACACACCCTTTGCCTACACATCCTACCTTCGAGGTCAAGTATTCACTGCCAATCTCTCAAAGCACACACTATATAAGCTAGGCATTAATATCATGGATATATATTTTATTCTTATATGCAAAGTAAATTTGAATGTGACAGGAACATTTTTTTTTTATTAAGTAAGGAATTTCCATTGGAAAATGTTGTATGGAATTAAATTAGAGAAAAAAATCAGCATGGGCAGATTTTGAAAGGAAAAAATAATCAGATATTGAAGGTGGATTATTTAGTACCTTTTAATAACTGAAAAAATAAAAATAAAATCCCTTTACTGAGTAACAGTCTATTTTTAATTGAGATCTGAATCCAAAAATACCCCACAGTTTTTATTTAGTAAATTCTCTCTTTGGAAAGAGTGAAACCTGGGGGGGGGGGGGGGGGGGGGGGGGGTGCGGGGGAAGAAGGTGGGAAAGAGAGTGAGCATTATTTCTTAAAGAAAGAAGCTCCAGTCTAAATTTGACTTTGTGCAACACAGAGATGACCTTCTCTAAAGAGGTGAACAATTGAAAAAAAATATCAGAAGTAAACACTCAACATTGTTTACTTACATCTGCCTTCCTGCCAAAAGAGAGAGGGTAGAAACTGAAATAAGATTTTTTTTTCCTCTCACTTAAAAAAAAAAAGCAACTTTAAAATCTAATTTTGAAAGTTAAAAATGGCATAAAATAACTTGAGGAGGTCTTGTGTGATCAAAGAGAAAGTGGCAACTTGGTCACAGCCATGCAGGTCACTGTCTGAGACAACAGATGAGGAAAGACACACATGACTCTTTTCCTACTGTCAAATTCCCATTTGTACAAAAAAAGTGGTAAAGCATTATGTGGTAAAAATCCAGAAATTTCAGAAAACTGAACCTGAAACCATGTCCTCCCTAAGGACCTTCTGCTTCCATGCTTAAAGCCTATTCCCTGCTTTCAGCGCTGTCAGAGCTCCCTCCTCTTAGCACTTCCCAAAGTAATACAGTTGACTAGATTAATTTAACCTGAAACCATCATTCAACTATAAAATCTGTATTATTCTCAAAGTGATAAGTTCTTTTTGTTAACCATCCTGGTGGTGCTTTGGGGACGAGTGAATCTGGACTGCAATAAACATAAAATATTTCTAAACCTTTTTTTCCATATACAGCTATCATGAGTAGACACCACAGCCACATGTTACAGGATAAAGTGCTTGAACAGTCATGGTCTCTAATCACCTGCAAGTTAGTTTGACTTGCTGAGCAACTAAAGGTCCTTTGCTTGTGTTTCCGATGTTGCTTTGCTTGTGTTGTTGATGTCGAATGGCTCTTTCTTGTTTGCTATAAGCCAGTTCTGCAGAACTCCACCATCCTCCTCTGCTGTCTGAAGGCACTATCTTCACTGCTGCTGGTACCATTTAAATACAAGGGGTTTGGCTTTTTTTCCACTTTTCTTCCACATCATTGTCTGTGATCTACCATTACACCAAACTGTTGGGGCAAACTTGCTCACTGACTCCTCCTTGAAAGTCTTACTTTTTCATCTGAAAGACCTTTCTTAGATGTGTTCCTCTAAAATACTGGGAGATTGATGAGGTATCTTTCTGCCTCAGTAAAATAAGTGAAAAACCCATGGCTATGCCAATGAAACAAAGACCCAGGAGCTCTCCTCAAAATCACATTCACCTCCCACAACAAAACAATCCTGCAAGAGGCTCCATCCATCTGGGCAGAGCAGTGTGCTCTGAACCCTCCATGCAGACTGTCCACAGGCAGGAAATGGGGCAGCCAACAGCACCAAAGGCAGGTAGGACATTTGGGACATACTGCACTGCTCTAGCAGCCCCCAACATGGGTGCTGACTCCCTGATCCAGCAACAGAAAGCCATTGCAGGCCCACAGTTCACTGTACCTATCCTCTGGAGCACACCAGCTGGGTCTACCTTCATACCAGTTGCACACCAGCAGGACCCACATCTCCTTCAAGCACCCTGCAGTGCACCTGAGACCCTAAGACAGAATTAGTATTTTTGTGGTTTTTTTTTTCTCAGAGACACACAGTGGGGCCTGTACCACAGCCATCAAAACTCTGCTTTAGAGTGTGACAAAGAAGGCATGTGTTGCCTGCCTTGCACCACAGCACAAGAGCACGGTATTGTCATGGCTGACTTGCCATCTTCCACAGTCTGAGAAGTGAATCAGTCCCAGAAAGAGCAGCCAGGTGCCCCACTTATTTTCCAAAAGAAGTTTCAGCTAACTGAACTGTTTTAGATGCTACGGACTGACAACATCTATCTTATCTTCATCTTGAAAATGTCATGTATGGTCCCAAGCCTTCCCTAAACAGCTGCCTCATATTAGCTGTAACACACTTCTTGGTTAAAAAGAAATAAATAAACAAATAAATTATTAACCTTGTTAGTCAATTGAGCAAGGGATCTGGAGTCTGCAATACAGTATTATTCAAGAATATTTTCAGAAACTAAAAATACAAAATTTAAGAATAAACCCAACTCAGAATCACATATGCTAACGTTTCCTGGTGCTGTTTTTTCATAATGTCTGTGTATTGTCTATATGTCGTTTCAGTTTCTTTCTCCCTCTCTGTCCCGTTGTTTTTCAGTGGAAAATATCCTGTTCTACATTTACACTGCTCCAGCAGTCGTTCAGTTATAACTTGCTGCAGGAAACATCCTGGCAAGAGGACATCAGAAGGGGATGTTACTTCTCTGAATCATCTAGAAATTAATCTGCTGCTCTAAGTATGCCTGTACAGGCAGGACAAGCAAGTCAAGTCCCTTTTGCTCATGGCTGTGACTGTATTAATATATTTTATCCCTCAGGGATCAATGTAAAAAATACAGGCAATAAATGTCTGACTTATTAAGCAGATTCCAGACCAGATGGACTTAATGCAACTCTATATGGCTGCACCCAGACATCCTCCCAGGAAAGGAATGTACTCTAAGTATGGCAGCTTATGGTTATCATTTCTGGTGTGTATATGATCCTCTTCTCTCCGATTAGTTCTTGATAGCTTCCTTCTTTTACACTTCACTCCCATTTCAGAAACTAATAGCACTCCAAAGACTTGATTGCTTAGGACCACTGTAGGAGTAAGAAATATTTCTGGAAATCAAATATACAGGATTTTGATGCATAAATATGGGTTTGGTAAAGTCTTGCTGATTCTCAATTATTCAGTAAAACTGTACCAAACACAAGGAGGCTGAAAGATTGCACAAGGTCACAACAGGAATCAGTATCTCAGGTTGAGTGAAGCCTACAAACATGTGAGCTCTGATTTTCATCATCTAGCTATTGGACAACACTTTATTTTCAGCTACTATTGACTTATACCCTTCTACCCTCAGAATCCAGCTGGCATTTTGTTAATTCAATATCCAATAGCTCATAATGATCTTGCTAAAGATAGATTGTACAGGGCAGTCAAACTCCATGAAACGATTGCATAAAAGTGTGATCAGGAAGTAATTTTTCTTATATAGTCTGATATGTAATTCCTCAGTCTGAAGAAACTTTTTGCTCAGCTAGGTTTTATGTAGAGCTGGTAAAGAAAAAAAATCAGTGGAAGAGTTTTCTGACAGAAATTGTTGAATACATTCAAACTGAATGGTTTTCAGGAATTTTTAAATTTTTTAAAAAAATTTCAGTGGTATGCTATTGAGATTTTCCATTTTGATTAAATGGAAACTCTTTCCCCTAAAAAGGAAAGAAATAAGGAAAGAAACGCTCAGGAGGCATGACTATCAAGAAAATCTCCTTAAAAGAGAGTTTAATAAAAAAAGAAGGATTGTTATCACATTGTTCATTTTCCATATTCCTTGAACGACACAACATGGCAACCAGCATCACTCACATTATTTGCCATGACAGATCCTGCCTGACGCAGTGAATCACAGTTGCCCAGGGCATGTGACTGTCATCCATTAGTATAGCGGGGCTGGTAAATCACTGGTTTTCATTTACACCTACTTACTGTACATATGCAAAAACTGTGATTGCACGTGCAGTCAGATGCTCTGGGTTTGTTTGCAGATTCAGAGAAAGCAATAGCAAGGAACAGAGAGTCCTTTTCAGCACTCTTATTCCTTTCCACCTCTCTGTGCAAAATTACTAGAGATTTCCATTAAAACATCAACATATCTTTCTAGGTATAAAACCAACTCTGCATAAGATAAAGAAATAAAAACTGTATAAACAATCTTAGCATTCAAAAGCCTTTCCAAGCCAATTGCAGTATAATGAATTCAGTGTAAATTTGTGCTGACCTTGGATACAAAATGATCTCTTTCTGCCAATAATTTGCATAGTGGATATTGCTTTTGAGTCAAGAATATAGTAAATTGCAGTGTGAAGGTTTGGAAGGATGAAAAAAAAGTGGAGACTGAGTCTTGGCTCAGAAAGCCTTGCACAAACCAGGAGGGACACCAAAAGAGTTGGCAGAATTTCCGTCCTCAAGTGAGGAGAGAATTGCATTGTTTTTAGGGAGTAAATGTCTTTGTGTTTATTCATGTTTATTCATCATCTGCATGGTCTGGCTGGAAGCTCATGAAGTAAATTGTACATAGGGCAGAGAAGACAGAAAATGGCATTTCAAACTACACCTTCTGCCCTGACAGCCAGATGCCTTCCCATCAACCTGTGCACACCTTTGTTCTTAGGGCAGGGGATAGTGTGGATGTGGGCATCTCACTCCACAGGTTTATGAACCAGCAGCTGGATCCAGAACTAACCTGCCTGAAAGCAGAATGGAAAGGAGAAGAAAAATGTTTTCGAACCTCTACCAAAAGGCTTTGCTCTCTAAAAACTTCACAGGCACCAGCATGCCATTGGGAGTTCTGAGATTCACCCAGCTGCAAGGACAGTGTCTCAGCACAGACAGAGCTGGGCTGTCTCCCTCTGCCAGCAGCAGCTTCTTCCTTGGAAAGATCTTCCTCCAGCCACAGGCAAGGTACTGAACAGTCCTGACCCTCCCAGCTCTTGCCAATGTTGTTCTCTTTCTTCCTCACCCTCACGTTACATCAGCTCCTCGAGGTGTCTCCAACATCTCCCCTACCCCTTCAAACCCCATGCCAAACGGGTCCATAGTCCCACCAATAGGACACCTCCTTGGCACTTTCAGAGTATTGAAAGTTAGTGCAGGGCACATTGCATAGGCTAAGCGCTGCTCACCTATGAGCAAAGGATTCTTTGAAATGGTGGAAGGACCAAATGCATCTAAATGTTGCAGTCATACACCTTCAAAGCATCACTCTTAATCACGATTTGTCATATGCACCGCATATGTGATTTGTCTTAATCATGGTTTGTCATATGCACCTTTAGCCAGTTAGTCTCTACTGAAAGACTTTATTCTTCGTGTAACATCAAGAGAGCACAGGTATTATTGGTTGATATTGTAGAGCATAAACTGTGGTTACTATTTCTCTGTCTCTTTTTAACACGTATAACCATTTAGTGAGCTATTCACACTATGAACTTAATCTAGTTCAATTGTAATAAACATCATCTCATATTTGTAGAACACCTTTGTCCCACAGGATCTGAAAGAACAGAATTGTACTGTTTTCCTGGATAGACTCATTTTTATTCAATAAGATCATAATGTGCCTTGTACAGTCAGAGATTTTTTAAGTGAATCTTCAGATGTGTCAGCCCTTGCCCAAGAGAATTTCAATAAATATGCTTAGATCATTGATTCATGCAATTCTGGACCTCTTCCACTTTATTCTGAAAAGTCAATATTTTTGAAGGATTTGGTATAGGAATGTTAGTACAGTACATTGGTAAAGACAGCTCTTCTTCTGAGGGGATATGAATGCTAGCACCAGAAAAACACTGTAAATATTAAGAGAAGATTGCTAATGACAGAGGAGTAGATGAAGAAAATGGGGTCCTGACTAAGCACACCCATTGTTTATTGGTCGGGCACTTCCAACAGTGAGGAAGGGTTTCTGGCCACGCTGCTTACACAAGAGATATCATCAAGCACAGCCTGACTTGCTGCCTGAGGGCATATTCCAACACCTTCCCCGATTTCTGAGTAACAAAATTATGGGGGCACATGGCACTGTGGAGCACCACAAGGGAAAGGAGGGGAGACATGGCAATGGAGTCTCACCTCTGTCCATGGCATGTTGCACTGCGAATGTCACAGAGGCCAACCAGGCCAGCCACACTGGATGCTGCTTTTGTCTTCCTGCACACTCAGAAAGGAGCCACATTCAGCCATCTGGCCCCACTACTGCTCGGGGCTGACCCTGACATCCCCACTCTCCTTATCTGCACAGTGGAGGAAAAACCCTGCTTATTATGGTGTCATGAAGGGCTCTGAGAAGATGCAGTGTAAAGCACTGGGTAAATGTAAATGACAGCCAGATCACTAACAGTAAAGAGCATTTGACCCTTCTTCCTCTGCACAGGGGATGGAAGGGGAGGGGGTTGGGGCTTTGAAGTAGAGATGAGCTATTTCTGTTGATGTTATTGGTGCTGATGTTTCTTCCAGATGAGCTGAGAACAAAGAACTCAACCATACACATCTGCCCCAAATATAGTAACAGGCCACTTTTTGCAATGTCTTTGTAGCCAGAAGACAGTGACCAAGTGACATCTTTGCTCCTGACACTGCTCTTTGACCGATATTAGCAGCGTACACAGACTGCTGACACTCTGCCTTTGACCACATCGGCATTACAGATGAACTGCCAACAGCCTGTCCCCTGCTTGACACCAGTAGTGTAGGCAAGACACTGCCCACATTATTCATGTGAGGTATGCTTCTCTCCAATCTCTCTACCGACGGGGTGGAGCCAACGGATGGTACAACTCTTACCGCATTCAAAAGGCATTTACAACATTGGCTGTTTCTGCCACTAAGTGTCCCTGGCAGTGTGCAGGACTCATGGCATCGTTTATGATCCTGTTTGCTATCAGTGATTGGTTGAGCTGCTGTATGGGCATGTTGCTCATCTTTCCTACTACCTCAATAGACTTTTGTTATATAAAGTGTTGTCAGAGTCCTTTACTGTTTAGACCACACCAAGTTAGGTGGAAACAGTTAGCAATCTTAGAGCAGAGTGAGGGTTTTGGATGAAGACACAAAAACAAGGGTGAGAAGGTTCATGTGCAAGCAAGAGACGATTTAGTACTTCAAAGCACACAATTGATATTGCAAAATTATCTCAGCAATGCGTGTTTAGCTCCTAACAGGGTCAGAATGGTTCAGATTCTTTCCATAGTTTAAAAACAAACAAACAAACAAAAGCTCCTTTCCATAATACCTTGCAGCCTTGTTCTTCAAAATATCCCTGAAAACGAGGGCCCTAGAGCTGCTCCTAGACAGAAGAAATCCTGTGGCACATGTGATAACAGGAAGCATTTGTTGGGGAAGTCCTCTGATCTGAACTTCCTAATCCTGCTGCATGTGATCCTCACCATCTGTCAGGCCTGACAAAAAGCTAAGTCAGCTGGATTCTCCTGATTGCAGTGGGATTTGCAGGATACTTTTGCAGGGAAATCCTTAGAGAACAAAAGGCTCTAAGTGCTGTGTGGTAGAGAGAGTGGACATTTGGGAGGTGCTTGTGAATGCCAGGCTTCAAAAGAAACCAGTTTGAAGTAGTTCATGGGGGAAACCAGAAACAGCCATGCAAACCTAAATATTTTCTTATGGAAAGTAACTTCACTTGCTTCACCCAAGGACAGAATAAAAGAGAAAAGCAAAGGGAGATGGTGACTCACACAGATCTGCTACAGGACCACTCAGTTCTTGGGCAATGTGGCCTCTCTGTCCTCTTTCTTGTATATTCTTTCTCCCCTCATACAAGAGGGATAACTACACATGCTGCAGGATAGTGGTGAAAGGAGAATTACACAAGTCTTTCTTCTGTGCTCTGGAGCCAAAATCTGTGCTACAAATGGGGGAGATTAATATTATTAATTCCAAAGATAAAATTCTGTATGGAGCTAATAGAACTATCTGTTATCATCCTCTAACCTCAGGGTTACTGCTGAATGCTTTGTATTTTCTTCATTTCTTGCTGGTCTACAGCAGCAGACAGGGAAAACTGCTATACGTACAGGTGGTCTGAAAGTTAGGGGTGCAGAGGCAGATGGTCAAGGACATTAGAAATACATGGTATCATGCAAGAATATGGCCAAATTTGTAAGATAGAGTCAGTCACCATAAGAACTACACAGTCTTGGTCCAATGTCACCTGGGACATGAAGAGACTGCTTGTCCAACATACTCTATCCCACAGGCCTTGTAACTAACAGCACGTTGCAACGGATGATGTCAAGCAGCAAAAGAGAGCAGCTGAAATAAGGGATGTGCAAACTAGGCCAGAAATTGCTAAGTATGAGGGGTTTTGTTCCTATCCTTCTAAAGCAAAACTGATAGTTAACTGATCTAACCACATGGGTCAGATGAACTGGGACAGCGACCAGAAACCAGATGATCCTCCCTCACTGGGCAAGGAGCTCACCCAACCTGAAAATTTTGGTGTTGTAACCCCATGTCAAGATCCAGAAGGGAGATTTTTCTATCAGAGTCATCTCATCGGACATTTCCAAGCTTGATTTTTACCATTTTTGCCTAAGGAAGGATAACAAACATGACTGATGAATTCTCTGCCTTCTGAGGGCTAAAAATACAAATGAAAGAAAATTTCATTTCAAACACTTAAAGCCTCTCTGTTTTTCAGAAAGATATCCAAGTTTTCATGTTCCTACCATGGCCTGTGTGGAATAAATTAAGCCCTCATGATTAGTTCTTGCTCTCGGTGCTTAGAGAACAACTCAAGTACTAAAACTCTTACTAAATGGAGAGGAGGACAAAAGACAATGAACCCAGATTTGACAGTGTTAAGGCTAAAAGTACTGCTGCTCTCGCCTAGTGATTGCAGTCAAAAATCACATTTTACAGGTAAGTGTTACTGGACTGTGTTCAGCAGTGCCCGGTGATTCAGCACACCGTGTCTGTACCACTGGCCAGACCCCCATGAAGCACAAGCAGGACTTACAGTGAGGGTGGAAAGATTTGGGAGCTGCTTGCTTGAAATATCCTCTGCGATGCTGACATTGCAGTTAGTTATTAACCTTCAAAGTTACTATTGATTGCAGACTGACATGAAGCCTGGGGACAACCAGCCTAGGACAGGTCTCCCCTTGTTGCCTCCCAGCCAGTGGGTACAGCTGAGGTCCGATCACGCTCTCCCACACCGCAGCAGCAGCACTGCTGGATGGGTTCCCTCCAGCGCCAGTGCCGGTGCCCTGCCACCACTTGCCTGCCCTCCTCAGGTACCAGTGAGACCCTGACTGTGAGGCAGCTTGGGGAAGAACATGGCCAACACCACCCACGAAAAGGGATGTTCTTCAGCTGCACCAGCATCCTGTCTGCCTTTATGGACACACAGATAGCCAGGCTGGCCATGGGCAGCAGCATGACCAGGGCCAGAGGTCAGCAGGGCTGCTTGAGGAAGAGTAATGCTGATGAAAAGGGATGTCATACCATGGCCACTGAGCAATCTTTCTCAGCCTGAGCTTAGCAGGAAGGTTGTTGCTTCTGTTTCAGACCAGATGGAGGACTCGAATGCCTGAGAACTTGTCTGCTTTCTTCCAGATACATTAATTGGTCTGACAAAAACCACCTCTCCCTACAACCTTCATCTCATGAAGAATGTAAACAATCTGTATCATAAACAGCAAACTCCAACTACATGATAATTATTTAGTATTACATGAAAATGGAATATGCTGCTTTATATTATCTGCACAGCGAATCAACATCACATCTATTAATGATCTACACAGACTCAACACAGGAAAATAATGGCAGACCCAAAACTATGATGGAGCTGGTCTTATGGACATGTGGCTTCAGTTCCCACTTGTGCACAGGCACAGGCAAATTCCTCACTCCTGGGTGTGAAATAGGGGTAATATTGCTTCTCACATCCCAGGAGCTTCTGGAGACCATGGGGCTGATGCATGCAGAGTCTTTAGCAGCCACAGGCATAGAACTTTTCTGGTATGGTGAGGCATACTTCTGCTGCTACTAGTGAACACAGGGAGATTTCAGAAAGCCTGGAATGAGCTGGTACACACGGAGTAGTTATCTGTTCTGTTCTCAGGAGACTGGGACTGCAGACATTCCATCTCACAGGAGTGCTTAGGTGCTCACAGGTGAGCAGGAACATCCCTTACACCCACCAGTGGGGAAGGCTGCCAGAAGTGATGGGACAAGGCACCGTCTTCTGCCATCCCCAGGCACCAGCACCGAGGCAGGCCTGGAGCAGACCCACAGCTGCTGGCTGCTTGCACCACATGCAATAGCAACCTGGAATCACTGTCTACACAAGCTGAACCCAAATTCAGCAGAAATCTGTTTACTGCAGTAATTACCTCCTTTATCACAGTCTAGAGGTAAAGAAACTATACCTGAGATAAGGAGGGCATCCATCACTGGGAGACAGTTTTGTTGTGGTAGTTGCCAACCAGGAATTCCCCTGTCCTGATGAATTTACAGGCAGGGCAGAACCAAAGGAGAGGGGGTGGCTACTGATGTCACAAAGAGCATAAAAAAAAATCTTCCTGATAATAACTTTATTCTTGTTCTTTGCATGACATTAATAAAATACTATAAACCTAATCTTTGCACGGATCAATAATTGATCAATAATAAAAGCAACTTCTTATCACAAGCAGGTACTTTTATGGTCCCAGTTAAAGATGAACTAAACCAGGACACCCCTCATAATAACTTCAGTATGTTTAAAAGCTGAGGAGTATTGTTCACATCTTATCTTGATCTTCAGAGCCATACCACAAGCACCGGAGACTAAGAAGCCTCCTAGCATCCTGTGGTGGAAGGAATGTCCACCTATTCGCCCTGGTGTTAACACTGCCTTCCCCAGCACGCTCCTTATCCAACGGGCAAACTGGGAATGATCCCAGGTGGTCAGAGCTGGCTGCTGGGACAGACAAGCCCCATGATGAACATGGCAAAGGAGCTCAGGAAACAGTCTCAAAGCAGAGGCTTCATGGAGTAAGTGGTAAGGCCTCAGGCCATCAGCAACAGCTGAATCTGGGAGAATGAATGCAGAGCAAGGGCTTTGGCTCAGCACTCCCTTTCCTTCTTGGCTGGAGAGAGCTCTTTTCCATTGACTGTCATGATCTGGGCAGTCTTTACTCAGGTTTCCACAGGCAGCAACAAGTCAAGGGGCCCAGGCAGGGAAGGTTTCCATGCAAGCTGGATCTACCATTTCTGGAGCAGGCTGGTATGCTCAATGTATACCACAGGCCTGGCCTTTGGACAGGTTTCAGGAAGACAGAGGGACTTATTTTATCCATCAGTCTTCTGATTTCTGCAGTGGCACAACCAGAGTTGCAGCAGTAGATTTTCAGGCTTTAAGGATCATTATGGTCGTCCCATCTGCCTGCCTGCAGAAGGGAGCCTGTCAGTTTTCCCTGGTGATGCTCCCATCCAGCCCAGCGCCGTGCAGTTCGGCGAGAGCATGCTCCTTGGAAAGACAGCCAGGCCTGATTTACAGGCTCCAAGTGACGAGGAATCCCTCCCATCCCCGCATAACCTGTTTCAATAATGAATTATGAGAAGGAAGGGAGCCATTTAGTCAATGGTATTTGTGTATGATGATTTTACATGTTGCAACGGTGCCCACTGCAGTAAGTAAATTGCCCCCTGGCTTTCATAAACATCATCTGTACACAAACATTATCCAGAGCAACTGTATGGCAGGGAAATTCTCCAGTGTAAGATAATGTCATCTCCACAGCAATAAGAAAGGTAAAACAGTACTTACCAGCTGGGAAAGAGGGAGAGGTGACAAACAGCAGCCAGCTGTAAAATGACCGTGTCAGTGCTACAGCTGCTTGGGTCTGCCTGATTTAAAGAACCAGCCCCACAAAGACATGCTGAGGAAACTAATTCTGTAAGAGAGTAACTTCATACCCAAGAAAATTATGAGGCACCCAGAGGTCAAGCTGGTTCTGTGGGGTGCCTTTATAATACAGCCACCAGCAGAAAAAATGTCGGAAATTAAGTTCCATCTAATCAGATGGAATTGGCAATAAAGCTGGGACTGCTCCATTTATTTATTTATTACATTAGGTCCAAGGGAACAAGAGCCCTTTTTTCTTTCTAAATTTGGATGTAATTATAGCCAGCTCTTCATTAGTGCTTTCTAACCTCCATCCTGGAGCACTTTGTGGGGGGAGCTGATGGCATCATTCCTGGTTTACTGGCAGAGAAACCGATGCCCAGAAATTGAGAAGTGGTTTGGCTAAATTCTTGCAACATCCCAGTAACAGATCAAAGAAGGGAAGATGGTCTCGCTGCATCATATCCCTTCCTCATGCCCTCTCAAGCTGTTCCTGGAAGGACAAAAGCACTGACAGTCCAGCGTAAATCTACAACTACAAACCAGGTACAGTCAGATTGAAAGGTCCATTTCGATCATAGTCAACTCCCTGCCTACATCTCTGGAAGCTGCAATAACCTTCTCCATTGTGTGATCAAGGAAATCAATATTTTTGATCATGTAATGTCGATTCACGTAATCATGCGATAGGAAGGTATGCAGAGCTCAAGTGTCTGTATTAGACTCTGTGATTTCTCACTTGAAAGATGGGACACAACTGCTTTAAGCCATTTAGTCATTGCTTTAGTCATTGAATGTTACTCTTCAGGACAGAAAGACTTGTCATTTTGTGGCAGAGAGCAGGGCACCAGGGTTGACTGCTTCCAGACCTCAGCCTCCTCCCAACCACGCTGCGCTGACCGAGAGAATACTGCTTCCAGCAGCCGCAGTTCTCCACTGAAAAGTAAAAAAGGGAAAGAAATAAACCCTCAGTCTGCAAGCCACGATTTCAGAACTGGTGTCATAACCATTAGTAGGAAGGAGTTTTAAAGCATCAAGTGGCTGAGGAACCATGGGCAACCATGGGTGCCCAGCTGTAAGCTCGTCCCTTCACAGCCAGGACAGTTGCCAAAGCAGGTCTCAGAGCAGAGCACATGGTGAGGCTGTGACAAGGATGCTCTTCACTTCCAGAGGTTTTCCCATCTGGGCCAGCTTTTGGAACTGCTGAATCCCAGCTCTTGGAATTGCTGCTTTTCTCACCCTGATAGGAAACTGCCCAGGAGAAAAATTTAATCTGGCTTTAAAATGTAAATGGGTCTGTCCTAAGTTGACTTCTGACTTCTTCAAATATATTTAAAAATTAACACTTTTTACTCCAGCATCCATCTGAGCAAAATGGGAATTTCATTTCTACCTGATGGTGTCAATTGAGCAAAGAGCCTTTTTGTGCACCAGGACAGAGCAAGAATCTGAAGCCTTCATCTTTCAGGAGTTAATTTTATATAAATCATCAGGACATGTGCCCAGCACCAAACCCCACGGTACTAGGCAAAGGCATAAAATGAACAACAGTCATTGCTCCCAAGGGCTTACAAATGTCTGCATCTTTCTGAACAGTTCAGCATGGCTTTTTTTTTTTTTTTTTTTTTTTTAAATCTATGATTAAGTGTCTCAGGGAAGGCAGCTGCCTAATGAGCACTTCAGGAAATTTGGCCCTTATCTGCAGGTGCTTAAATGGGAGCTGAGATCTAGGGAAAAATCATGCCTCTGAATAGCCCATTAAGTGGCAGGGAGGATGGCAGGGAGCTATTCCCTTGTCAGGAGAGCATGGATGTGATCCAGTCTGGACCAAGGCAGGAGTAGTGAGAGCAGCCTAACCTCGTGGAGCACTCCCCAGCCCATGAGGTGAGACAATGCAGGCAACCAAAGATGAGCAGAAGGAAGGGCAAAGCACCCCAGGCAGCACTTGTCCTCCTGTGGGCACAGAGACACTTCTTGACCTTGGCCAACACCAACAGATACACACAGACACACACACAAAGCAAAGACAGGATCTACCAAATTAAAAAACTGCACTAAGCTGCCTGTACAACACGTGCTCTTCTCTGGTGGTTCTTCTGGCTGTTTGAGGACCCCAGCCATCACCAAGCATTGGCTTTGTATTGTGGATTCCCCTTCCCAGTCCATGAACAGCTTGGCAGTATTTCTGCCAGTAAATAAAGCAGGGCCAGAGCACTCAGCTGCCCATGCTGTTCCCCATTAACAGGCTTCCTGGCACAGTTTTTGCCTGGGGCAGCTCCTTGTCTCCCAGACATTGCCCACACACCATTTGGGGGATGGCACAGGCTGGGGACAGTCCCTACCAGTATCTGACCATATTCCTATTGGTTTTGAGAATGGAAAGAGATGGAAGGAAAAAACTTGAGGTGAGTGGATGCCAGCCAGGCTATGAAACTCAATCTCAGGGCTGGAGAACAGATCCTGCGCTATTTTAGCTGCATTGCTGGAGCCATTTTCCAGCCTTTCCCCATTTCCAGTCCACAGGTGTCAGCAAGATCTACCCTGTGCTCTCCTCCATACCCTCTGTTCCCTTTCTTTGCACCAAACACCGAAGTCACAGGTCTGGCTCTAGCATGCCTTACTCCATCTGCAGGACTTAATGCCTTCATTAGCATGCTACAGAATATTGATGGTGGAAATGACCTGAGCCAGTCAAATTTCTGTGCCTCAGCAACAGCTTTCATCTTCTATTTCTGCTGTCTTTGCTAAACAACCAGTTTCTGATACAACCAAACCCAGACTCCCAGCCAGACATTTTTCTCCCACTCTTCAAATCCTCATCTTGACCCACCTAACTTTTGTCTCCAGACAAATAACATGTGACCTTCCCCCTCTGCTCACTTCATTCTCATCTCCCTCTCCCCTTCACCAGCAGGTCACGGGTTTGTCTCCCTCTAGTCCCCATAGTAAAACACTCTCTGCTCTCTCATGGCTATACAAACACAATTCTGATGCTTTTGCTCTTTACAAAAAGTCTTGCCCAACTTGTTTTCCCCTTCCTTCTCAGTCTGGAAACCTTTGCCCCTGGTTCTTGTCTTCTGTTTAATGACTCCTCGGGCTTTTCTTTATTTCAGGGAGAAATGATGTGGATGTCTGCTCCTGTTTCTCTTCTCTTCCTCTTCCAAAGCTTATTCCCAGCCTATTCCGCTCATAAACTGATTGGTCCTGGACCTCGCGTCTCAGTTCAGATCTGCAGGGACCAAGCACAGTGTGTTCCTCCGTATGTTCTACCACATCGTTCTGTTCCCTTGTTCTCTAGCCCAATTAATTGTTAATTAGTCATAAAAAGTAAGCACCTCTAAAAGAAACAGGGAAAAAAAAAAAAAAAAAGTGAAGAGGAAGAAGCAGACAAAGAAACAGGCTCTGAAGCAGAACAGGGAGGTATGCCAAAGCTTGGAATCCTCCTTTCCCTTAGCTCTCACCTCCTGAAGCATCTCAGCTACTGACATCGTTCCTGGAAGCAGAACAACCTTTGTCCCTCCCCTTTCCTCCTCCACTATGAAAATGGCTGCACAGGAGGCTCCTCTGAAGTAGCTCGGAAGCAGATCTGGCTTCCTAAAATGCACAACAACAGCCTGTGAGAGCACTGCTGCCTTGTCATACTCCACTGCCAAGGACATGGTCCAGATCAGGCTCTTCTCGTGTCCCAGACTCCCTCCCTAGCCAGCTCTGGGGCATTCCTTGCTCTTCAGCTGCTCCAGTAGCAGGTTTATGTTCTTATTAGTACATTCAGCATAATCAGGTTGCCACTTTCTTTCCCTTATGTATTTTTAAATATAGTAGACACCTAGTGAGGAGTGGACAAATCCCACGCCTGCACTCCTGTTAACAGCAAAGCAACACCATATTGCTGCCCCTAATGGGATGTTTCCAGTTGCCTTCATTGTGATCATATTCATATGCTCACAACATCTATAGATGAAAGACCTGTGCTATACATCTTCTTGCAAGGGCAAGATATATACCCCAGATAGAGAACATATACTAGATATTAAACATTGAGGACCCCATTTTCTGCTATGCTCCAGCTGCCAAGAGCCACTCTGATGCAGCAGAGTAAACATAAAGCCAGTTAAACTCAGTTTACAGCTGCTTTGTGTTAGTAAACTGGCACAAAGCAGCTGGAGTTTATCAGTAGAACTGGCCCCTACAATATTCTTGGGGCCACATCAGACCTCATTTTATCAGCACACTTCAGATGGCAAGGGTGGGAACTGTAGATCATGAACAGAAATTCAATTAAATCAGTTAAAGACAATGATGCACTCTGTGTAAAATTACACCATAGCAAGGATTTTATGGGAAAACCTTCGAAGCTGGCTGCTTTGGAGCACAAAAGAGAGAATTAAGGCTCCCAGGAGCAGCAGTGCTGCAACGATCTTATCTAGCAACATCTTCCTTATTCCCCAACCCATGTTTGAACATTGAAATTAATTATGCTGTGGGATGAAAAAAAGCTGATGTGTTGCCTACTTCTAAGCATTCATATACTAACTTTCTACCAGTTGAAGAGATTCTTTTAGCCTGGAGTTACATGTGGAAAGTTTGTTGTTCACACAAGGTTTGCAAAACTCCCTAATACGATGTGATTTAAATTCACAGTAGCATAAATTTGTAACCAGATAAAAAAGGGGTAATCACAAAAGAGTGTAAGACAGAGCACACTTAAACCAGTGTTTTGGAAATGTAAAGCAAAAAAAAGAAAGACTCAGCACTCTTTAGTAAAGAAGGAGGTTGTATAAGCACTCGAGAGGAAAAAAAGGAAGAAAGAAAAAGCTTTTTTCTACATGGAGAATTAATCTGCACGCTGACCTTCAACCTGCTCTGGCACTTACATGGTGGTACAAGGGGAAATGCAGACATAGTGCAAATGACATAAACAAATTCCTGCAGAGGAAACTCTTCTGATGGAGACATCCATTGTCCAGACTCAAACTGTGCTGATACACTTGACTCCTGCACAGCACATAACTCCTGCTCTGCTAATGAGAAACTTCCTGTAAAAAGTGCAGCTTACATGAGAAAAAAAAAATCAGTGTGGGCAGGTTTGAATTTCTCAAGCACCAGAGCTGCCATGCTTTGGCAGTGAGAAAAGCCTTTGGCTTTGCAGGCTCACCTAGCCCACGCTGAGCCTGCGCGGGTTGCCAGCCTGGAATGCCTACAGCCCTCTGAGCTACTGCATTGCTCAGGGCAGGACTGATGACAGTGGCCTTGGGCTACCACCTAGGCTGAGTTACTCTGTCGAGTAAGAAAATGGATGCTATTGCCTGCTCGGCAGTAAAAGGGAAGCAGCAGTAAGGGATAGAGACAGTTAATATAAGTTTGACTAGGGACAGAATTAAATCGATGCAGTAAATGGCACTTAATGCACTTTAGTGACCCAATGCATTTACTTCATCATACTGTGCTGTGTGGCTGATTACATTTGATGCATAACACATGAAAAGTACTAGAGGACATTGCTGGAAAAATCTCAGGATGCAAAATAAATTGTCTGGGAACCTCAGGTTTTCAGCATTTCTGCACGCACACACACTCTTTCCTGCATGGCATGCTGGATTTGATAGCACCTTTCAGAGGTCACCTTGGCACTGACTTCACACTCCCACTGAGTTTGCCTTGTTGGGATCAGCAGTCAGGGCTCCAGCCCTGCATAAATTCTGGCAGTTTCCTTGGTTTGGTTTGATTGAAACAGCACAGCTGCTTTTTTTCTGAGACCAAAAATCCAAGAAAAGTTGTTACAGTCTTGGAAAACTAAATAAGCAGTCAGGTTTGCCAGCTGCAGAATACAGTGAGACTTCACTCATTTGCATGGCATTAGTCCATATACACAAACCAGACAGGCTGTCCTCAAAGTTCAAATCCAAGGGCTATGTGAAAGCTCAGATGTCTTCATTTACATGACACCCTGGGGATTACCTAATGCCAGAGCAGTGGAGATGTAAGAAAGGCAACACAGTCCTAGAAAGATGCTAGTTGTTGGGAAAGCTGAATTCTCCTTGTCCTGGCATTGATTTGCCTTTTTTTTTCTTTTTGCCCCCTTGCCACTATAGTCAGGGAAGACGCTGAAGACCCTTTGAGACCCTCTGAATCTACCTGCGAGACATCGGGCACTCCAACAGCTCCCTCTTGTCCAATTCTGCAGATTCCTGTCCCATGAACCAGGCAGCAGCGAGGTTTCTCTGCTACTCTCCACTCAGCCCAAGAGCTGAAGTTGTGAGCTTCTCTAATCTGTTTTACTGCAGATGATCTGGGCTAACCCCACAGGTGCTTTGGTCAGGAGCTCTGCAGGGATCCACAGGCTCTGTGCATGATGGACACCTGCTGTGGACTTGCCCACTGCCATTTCCACTCCCACAGTGATTCTACTCCGGGGCAGCATGCTAGGAGCCTGCAAGCAGATGGAGAAATATCACACGGAACCCAGACATCTCCTAAACCGATGCTGAGGACACAGGTAACCTCCAGATCAGCTGGAGCTGCAGACAGTGTATGTCCATAATTGTAATGGAACTGGAACTCAACAGGCTAGAGGGGCCATGGCTTACAAGATTGGACCTCAAAAGTCTGCCCCTCTGTTATACAGGGATAATGATTTTGAAACATTTTTGTAAGTGGTTGTGACTGTGATACTGTTATTGTTGTGTGTCATCATAAATCATTGTGCTTTTCCAAGCCTTCTCTTCATTTAGAGGTTAAATAGAATAAATGAGTGGAGCCATTTATTCATTACATATGCAACAAAATAAGGGGCTAAAAGCAGCCACTTCCAGTGCTCCCACCTACTCATACCAGTTCCAGAGCTCCTTCTACCTGATGTAATAAAAACCTACTCTTAAAGCAAATGCTTCACTGGAGGACCAGAAACACGGGCATGAACCCCTAAAGCTATCATTCGTCCTTGCAAAATGAGGATATTTATGAATAGCCACTTTCTGTTTAGGAACAGTGAGAAGCAGAGAGGTTAAATGGGTTTTTACCTCAGAATAAATAATTAGAAGAGTTGGGAATAGGACCAAGAATCCTATCAACCAGTCCTCACTATGTGAAAAACCGTCTTCCTCGACACTTAGCACTGACAGTATTCCTCCAAATGTATCAGACTTGACTTCTGTTACTAGGGCCATAAAATCAATTCAGGGAGACTAAGCCCTATCTCCACCCTGTTCATCATGTCCCACTTCTGGACTTGTACTGCACAGCAGCGCAGCGTGCACAGCAACGCCACAGCACCCTCTCAATCGGCTTTGAGGGGAAGATTCAGTCCCAAGGTGACCTCAAGCCATGCTCACACCAATGCCACACAGCTAAAGAAGCTCACTGATCTCGTGGGACCACGGCTTGAGGCTCAGGGGAAGCATGGGGAAGCTTGCAATGATTTTGGATTTACTCCAGTGTTGCTGAGAGCAGAATCTGGCCCTGCTCTAAGACAGGGCAAGAAAAGTATACATTGGATTTATTTGCCTTTGGAATGAACTAGACAGATTTCAATACTTAAGGGGATTGCATTTAAATCATCTGTGGATTTTGAAAACAACATTATTGCTTGGTATCACAAGCAATTCCCAATTTTCAGATCTTCCTGAGCTAGACTCAGTTTTAGTCCTAATAGCAACAATTCTATTACTGCTGCGAGGGAAATGGAATTGCAATGAACTGGTATACATTTTCCTTAAAAATTATAAAGTGACAAATGTTTTATTTCAGCTTCTCTTGAGGATTTGCTGGATATTAAAAATAATCTTAATGTAGTCACTGGTTGGCATTAACATAGTACTCTAACTGCCTGTTTCAGGGAAAGCAGAGGTTTGTGTGTTTTCTGTCAGCCTCTCTCACAAGCTGCTGCTCACATTGTAAATGTGCTTTGTTATCTAGCAGGATCAAGACATCACTGAATAAAAAGGTATTGTAACTTCATGCTTTGAAAGTCTAATTCCACCCTTTTTCAGGCTCAAAACAATCCATTGTCTTCAACACAAGCAAGAGGGATTTACACCAATCAAAGCGAGAGGAAAATCCATGTCCTCTTGCTGTATGGCCCTTCATTACTGTGTTTTAAATTCTTGGGTTTCAAATCCAATTTCAGATACTCTTAACTTGTCCATTTTCCTATTGTCTTCCCAGGTCCCTGATGCTCCATCAGTGGTAGCAATAGTGTGTATATGGCAGTCAGGCCACCGCTACGTTATCTACTACATCGCACAGCAGGCTTAGGTGATGAGACAGTAAAATGGGGCAGATTTTCAGAAAAAAACTAGTACTCACATAGGAAATCATGGTAGAACTAAACCCAGAAATTTTTAAAATATTTGACTAGTCCATTTCAGGCTTGTATTTTTTAAAGAGCAGGGTTGCAGCAGATGCCTCTGTTTCTCTATCTCCAAGTCAAGATGCCATAAAAAGTCCTAAACTTTTCCTAAAAATTTAGGATATTTTCTGTCTTCTACAGGGCTACCAAATGAAAACCCCACTGGGGCTGCCACAGACCTCAGGATGCTTCATCATCGCAGGAACTGAATGTGGATGCCTTTTCAAAACAAAGGAAACCAAAAATGTATCCCTCAGTCGCCAGAAACTGGTCTGACTTGTGGTGTTTTCTGATTATGAATGAGAGCTGCTTCTAAGTAGAGAGAAAATGAGAAATTTGAAGGAAAGTATTTTACAGACTCAAAATTCTAGTTTCTGCTGCAGCTTCAAAAGCGTTGTGGGTTTTTTTTGCAGTCACTACCTCAGCAATTGCTAGCATTATATTCTCCCTCTTGTGAAACCTCAGGAATGGCTTTATCTTATGTTTTCTGGAAAGAAAAAAAGCTGTTCCTTAATTCACTTCACCACCAGCAGCAAAAGAATAGTTAATTACAGAAAGGAAACCGGGAGGAGCCCAAGCTGCACAGAGGAGCCACTGCAGCATGGAGCACCCATCCATCCTTAATGCGCAATAGAAATGCAGGTAATGTGCAAAATGAGCTACTCGGCACTAGCAGTACCTGGAGCAGGCAGCTCATAAAATCCACATACAGCCCTGAATGCCACGTAGAGAAACAGAAGTGTGGAATAAAGCACATCATGCAGCTACTAGAATGTCACCATCACACTGCTCAAAATCTTGAGCAAAATCTGTTTCTCTCTGATAACATTGTGGATGCAATTAGCTAATAGCTTTAGAAAGGGAAAGCGGAGACTTGCTTCTGTTCTATCTGCTAATCACTTAAAAGACAAAACGAAATAAGGCACTGATTGGTGCCAACTCCCTTACCTGTCTCCATTCAAGTGATAGCACAGTGAGGTTCATTTCAAAAAAGCCCTCAAAAGTGCACTTAAAGTTGAACTGATTATGAGTTAAATATTTTGGGACAGATCCTCAGTTCATGTAAGCAAGCAAGGTCCCAGGACCTCACAGACCTGGCTTTGGTTTATTCCAGCTAAGAATCAGTTTTCATTCCCAGTGTGGCAGGTTACCCAGCAAAACTGACACTCATCACGGGATTCCCCTCACCTAACAGGTCCAACACCGAGATTTCCAATGGAATGTTCTTCCTTTACAGACTGCTTTTCTATACAACAGAGATGAAAAAGGCACAAGTCTCCGAGGACCCCATTAATCTGATTTATTTTGGATTTGATCTCCACTGACATCACAGGCCACAAGGGGTGCACAGCAATAGCAGTGGGTTGGTTCAGCTCAGCATTGCACTTCTGAGGTGACTATCTTAATTTTCCTCACTTACCTTGTTTTGGTTCATATCATAGGGCAGCGTTGGATCACACAAACTGGATCATTTTCAAATGCCACTAAGCTGGAAGGTGCGGACGTAGATCTGATGCACTCCATCCCCACATCTAAATCGCCCCGTCCAAGATGTGTATAGCATGAAAGTCAGGTTTCAGACTACAGCTCTAGACCAGTTTGCCCATGCCAATTGCTGACGTTGACAACTGCCTTCTAGTAGCTCCTGTGGATATATCTATCTGCATTTAATTGAATGAATTTCACCCCAAGTTGTTTTGTACAATTAACATGGTGACAACCCAAGAATTCAAATGTTGAAGGAGTAGGAACACTGTTCTCAGATCATTTTCAGGGTAACAATTTTTTGCTCATTTTCTGGCAGGTAAGACCCCATAACCAATATCAAACACCAATGGCTGCTGGAATGCTCTGTTTTGGAGGAACCTATAGTGACTCAGAACACCAGGAGCAGAGCACTCACCCACATCTTTCAGGCTCTTTCCAAGATACGTCAGTCTTCTACGACTGGCAGATCAGAGGGGATGACAATATAAGGACCTCTTCATGCTCTGAACCCCAGAAGGAATGAGGCCAGCCTGGACATCTCTGATGGGAACGACTAGTGACTAATCCCTCACATTTATGGGCCATGATCCCGAGCCCATTGGTGTTATCAGGAACTTTTCCAGCATGGGATTCATTTTAGACTGGCTATTAGGAAGTATTTCTTTCCAGAACGGGTTGTCAGGCGTTGGAATGGGCTGCCCAGGGAGGTGGTGGAGTCCCCATCCCTGGAGGTGTTTAAGAGTCGGGCTGACATAGCGCTGAGGGATATACCGGAGTTGAGAACAGTCAGTGTTGGGTTAATGGTTGGACTAGGTGATCCTCAAAGTCTTTTCCAACCTAGATGATTCTGTGATTCTGTGACCAGATGTTGTTGGTACCTATACTGCAGGACCTGCAATTGGTGTCCTTGTCCTGTCAGCAGAGAGAAACCAGCACATGAGGTGCAACTTATCTCATGCTAAAGCCCATGTCTGAAATCAGTGAAGATAATCCCAGCAATACTTTGTTCTGTCCACTGACTATGCAGGGAGACAGAGAGGTCCAGCTCTGACAGAGGAGTGCTTTGTAGGCATCTAGAGTTAGGTGGGATGAATGCAATCCTCCGTGACTGTGACAGGCTTCTGACAGCCCCCCAACAATAGATATGGGTCAGTAAGTGAATACATTCTCAGCTTGCAGGGATCAGCCTTTCAAGGCCTCCAGGCGGGTGGAGAGATCATTTCTGAACATAAACATTTACAGTGACTCTGTCTAAAAGTCACTGTTACCTACCAATGATTGTGTCACAACGCAGGGATACTGTCCTGCCATGCACGAGTGACACAGACTGAAGGTTTTTCTGCCCTCACGTAAGACAGTAAACACCTGCCAATGTTGCCAGACTAGTTACCACTGTGTATAGATGCTGTACCATGTATATTATCTATATAACAGACACAAGATATACATATAGCCATTGCTCAGTTCAAGCAGAGGATAAAGCAGATAAAAGAGACATTCATTTAACTATCCTGAATTTGAGACACATGGCAATCACGCTTCCCAATTTACATTTTTAAGAGCACAAGCGAGATGTGTTATTCTACCTTAAAAATAAAACCACACTGCAACAGAAATGTATGTCCTTTATTAACAACTTTTCAAAATAAATCTGAAGAAAAAAAGTCTTTGGTGACACTATCTATAAAAACAACCTATCTTAGATGGTAAACCTATGATGTTATACAGGTTAATGAAGTAAACCAAATTATATGGCTTTTCAATTTCTCATTCTCTCGTTTCCTCTCACTCACACACTTGCTTTAGGTTTAATTGCACCATGTTGTCAATAGTCAAACAAAGAGGGAGAAACACTTTAAAAAAGATGTGGCATCACTATGAAAACATTGGTAATGCATTAGAAAATTTTTCTCAAAAATGTACATTTTATACAAAATAAGACTGTATTTTTTGTTTGCTTTTTTGCTTTACATTTGCCCACCTAAGAATTCCCATTTCTGGTTTCCATTCTCATCATCCAAACACTATACATATTTTCTTTCAAAATAAATATACAGGATTATGTACAAGGTCACAAGGCCCATTGGATCATCACTAATCCACTGTGAAATAGTCACTAAAAACATCATGAAAGAGTGGGGGGGGAGCATCCCAAAGCATCTGATGAGTCCCATAACCCCTGCTAATTAAAACTCCCCCTAATTTAACTCCAACTTAAAAAACGTGTGTGAAGACTGTTAAAACAGTGGTATAAAGGCCAGCTTGACTTAGTTTTAAACAAGGGTGAGATGTACAAAATTTTGGAAGATGTGGTTTTATTTCCAGTAGACACCAGCTGAGACCCTGCGTGGGGCAGGTCCCTTTCTCAGAAGACCCCAGGCCCATCCCCGTGAAATCCTGCTAAAGCCCAGGGAAATGGCTCTATCAGGCTGATGCCCTTGAAGGCCACTTTTCTGCGACAGACAGCAGAGCCAGACTGGAAAAAAAAAGAGCAGACCACCAATCCACTCCATGCTGTAAGAGAATGTTTAACTGGAGGAATTAATAAAATTGTTGTCATCAGTACAGATGTTAGGACAACCACTGAATAGACTTTTAGTTTCAATATGGGAGGAGAAAGAGGAGGACACTGGATTTTACAACAGGAACTTAAATACTTAAAAAAATACCCTAGTGTACTTCTAGCTGTTTCTTCATTGCTTCAGTGTCAAATGATTACTTCCATTCTTGAAATGACATCTTTTGGTAAATGAGCTATTTTAAAAGGCGCTCATTGGTGAAAGATTAATTTCTTTGTCAAAGTTGGCTCTAAAAAAGAACTGGCAATCTGAAATTGATCAAATCCATGATGTTTTCCAATGGAAAACATCAAAGCACTCAATAGCCATACATTAGCACACTAGTGTGTTCACTATGAAATTGTTACAAAGCTTGAACATTCACGTCTACAAAAAGTTATGGTAATAATTATGTTTTTCACAAAATAGAAAGAGGGCAAATAAAATCTTGTACAGGCCCAAGGGACTGCAAGGAGAGCCAGGCACTTTCTATCTTGGAAGTTTGCCTCTATTTTTGTGTTGCGTTTTTCTCATTATGAAACCCTCCTCCAGCAACTGATCTCATTCATATTATAACTGGGAAGGGTTTCTTTCTTTCTTTCTTTCTTTTTTTTTTCCTTTAATAAATTCAGTTAAAAATTCATCAGTTCTCCCAAGTAAAAGTAATCCCTACTTTTATTCTGTTTTAATGGCATGGGATCTATTCACACTCATCCATCCATCTCACCCCTGATTAAATTAAGGTCAGTAACCTTTACGAAAGGCCACATGCGTAACACTCAGTCAAGTCATCAGGCATTCAAGTACCTGTAAAGTAAAGGCTAACATAGCCTGCTGTTAATGAAAAATAATAAAAAAAAAAAACTACAAAAGGAGCAACAAGGAGTGAACCTTGTTTCAGCACCATCTGAATCAAGGGGGGGAGAAATAAAAGAATCAAGAACCATTAACTTGCACATGGACATGACAAAAGGGTGATTTCATTCACTAAGGAAACAACACAGCTCTATCCAACACTGATACACACGGGAGGCTTGGAAGCATGCCTACTGTTCTTAGGAGCATTGGCCGGTAACGCCTGCATTGAGTGTAACACACCGAGTGTCTAAGCTGGATCCGTGTCCAGCTCTTCCCCTGGGTCCCTGGGCTGTGGACAGGGAGACCAACGGCCCTTCTCCAGACTGGCCACAAGGCACATTCTTTCCTAGAGAGACAGCTATGCCTGGGTAACGTGATGGAAAGAGAATGCTCCTACCTATCCACATCCCTTCTAGAGCTAAGCCTTTCATTGTTACTTGTTTATTTAGCAATCTGTAAACAGAAAGGGCCTTGAATCAAATTGAGAGTGAGCTTTAGCACAGTCTCTTTCAGCCACCCCAAAAAGTGACGATAACAGAATGTCAAGCAGCTTAAAAGCTTGGCCTGACTCGCTGCATTCCGAAAATGGTTGGCTACTCTCTTTTTTACTAAAAACCCAACCAATGTGCCCCAAAATGGCACTAACTAAAACCCAAGCAGAACTGTAATTCTTGGTTTTGTAGGGTCCCATCTTTCCCTCTCCCACTCCACTCTTGCTAGCTACAGACCATTAACTGTTTCCCAGAGCTTCAGATGCTGCTGTGGACACATCCACACGCTCTTCTGCAAACCAGGACATGAGCAAAGAGCGAGCCCTGCCAACCTCATCCAGTGTTCGACACATTCTCCAAAAAACGAGTCTAAGGAGAAGGTGCCTGAAAGGAGAAGCCCTGAAAGAGCTGCCTGATCTCCAATAGGAAAAAGTCGCATAGGAGCTGCTGAGCCATACACTTTGGAAAATGAAACCACTGGACTTTACCTTCTCCCACAGATCAGCAAGCACAGACCTGAGAGCACAGGGAAGTGAGCTTCAGGTTTTTATGGCATACAGGGAGCTGAATTAGCAGCTCACCCTACAAAGACAGGGGCATTTCCTGCTCCCCTTCCCTCCCTGGCCCTGCCTACCTACTCTTAACCTCTTTACACATCTCTTTACATACTGATTTAATTCTCTAAAAGGGCATTAAAAAATCCAGTAAATCACTGAACAGTTTTCCAGCATGGAAGAAGGTGTCAGGTGAGACAGTGTGGCCAGGGGCTGGGGAGAGCAATGGGCATGGGGGAAAAAGTGGCACCTCTTCCTTTCAGCAGCATATGTCACTAGCTGCAGTCTCACACATGTACTGGCAGGTTTCTTTAAAGATTTGGTTCAGATTTACAAGGGCATGTAGTGAGAGGGCAAGGAGTAATGGCTTTAAACTGAAAGAGGGTAGATTCAGATTAGATACAACGAAGAAATTCTTTACTGTGAGGGTGGTGAGACACTGGCACAGGTTGCCCAGAGCAGCTGTGGCTGCCCCCTCCCTGGCAGTGTTCAAGGCCAGGTTGGACGGGGCTTTGAGCAACCTGGTCTAGTGGAAGGTGTCCCTGCCCATGGCAGGGGGTTGGAACTAGATGAGCTTTAAGGTCTCTTCCAACCCAAACCATTGTATGATTATATGATTCTGACATAAAATGTCGGGAACCTGATGTTCCTGCCCTAACTTGCTGTGCTCTGTTCAAATATTGCAATACATACTCAAAGCTAAGCATTCTTTGCAAGTCTTTACATGTCAGGTTGTATACAAACTTATAACAAAATATGTACTTTGCACTTTTAAAGCAACTTCCTGTTTAGGGATTCTGATCTTACCAGCAGGAGAAATTATTTAGCTTCACAGCATTCGCTCTACAACCAGTACCTATTTCAAATGAGGAAACTGAGGCATGCCTCGGTTATGGGAGTTGCTTAAAGCTGCGTAATAAATCGGTGCCTGAGCCTGAATGAAACTGGCAATAATTCGGGTCCATCCTCCCTAGCACTACAGCTACTCTTCACCCCTGCTACCGGACTGCCTTTTTACAAAGGAATGAGGTATAGAAAGGCTTGCTGGTCTTCTGGGCATCGGCATTAAACCCTCTCGCTGTGACTTTAACAGAGCTCTCAGGGGTGACAATTGTTACAGAGTACCCCAAATGCCCCTCATCAAAATGTGAGAGCTCAAAGTGGTTTTAAAGTGCTTATTTTCTTAGCAAATTGGAATGGCATCTTTCTGACCCACATCACTGCTTTTGTTTTCATCCTTCAATGTAAAGAAACACATAAATAAGCAAAGCACTACAGCAAAATAAACAAGTGGAATATTTCAATTTTAAAATACTTTCATTTGAAATGTTAAAACCATTTTGGAGCATGAGCAATGCCAGTATTTCAGGGGCAGGTCTTTTGTCCGAGTTAACCTGCTCCAAGTATGCCTGGGAGCACCCACCACCACTGGAACCCAGTGTCTGACCATACCCTTGACTTGAGGCGTCAGACTTCCAGAAAGGAATTTCTTCACTTATTTGCACTTCCAAAAAAAAGAAAAGAAAAGAAAGAGAAGCCCATGCTTTGATTTCAAATAAACCAATCTGTTACAGGCCAAATTTCTGTGTTGCAAGCAGTAACATGCTTTCTTTTTTTCCATCAACACCCCTTTTGCCCTCAGAACAAAGCTATTTCTAGAAATTGAGCTGCTGCGGCCAAGTGGCCAGCACTGTCCCCAGGCAGCAGGGACTGGCGCAGGCTGCACGTGTCCCACACGGCTGTTCCTGTGATGCTCACCCATGGCTGGGCTGTTCAGGATGTACCTCTCCTACCAGAATACACAACCGGCACTGCACCCCTGCTGTGCATGAAGCCCTCCCTGTGCTCCACATCACCGGTTTGCTCCTTGGCAGTAGTGTTCCTCTCTCCCTTCACGGCAAGGCTGACTGCTTTTAAAAATGGGGTCCCCAACCAGAAGGATCTACGCTCTCGCCTGGTTCATTGGCGCTTCTCCAGTTTTCCATCCATCCAAAGGAGTGGACACTACTGGCTTAGGGAAAACTAAGAAAAAAAAATGAAAAAGTCAGCAGTAAATGAGAAACGTTACTACTTCAGCTCTGTCCTGCTTGTGCTCAGATTGTTTCTGAACCTGCTGCATTTTCTCCCCATGAGATTCAAGCATTTAACTTCCGGGGAAAATGAATGAAAATTGCATTGACAATCAAATGCATGAAAGAAAGAAACGGCAGCTTTGAAATATTCACAACCAACACAATTTTGATTAAAGAAAGAACTCTGTTTTTAATAGGTTTTTTTTTGATCATTAAAAAAGTTTAAACCTGCATAGCAATCATTTCAAAAATAATTATTTAATGTTCCATAATGAAACTGTACACGACCTAGTCTTGAGCGACAGAAGCCTGCCAGGCGGTTCGACACAGTCCGGAGCAGTGCAGCCCCGGCGCCGGGTCACCGCTCGCCGGGTCGGGCGCTGGCTGTCGGCGGCACAGTCCGGCTCCACACACTGGCGGCCGTGCGGGGCGGAGGGCGGCTCGGCCCCCTCAGCAGCGCTCCTCAGAGTCGTTCAATGTCTCGGTACTTCTTCCTCAGGATGGAGACCTGGTCTTTAAAGAGGACAGGGTCGAGCCTCATCTGAGAGTGGATCAGCGGCATATAGCCAAACCAGCTGGCGAAAGTGTTCATGCAGCTCTGCCGCTGGGCAAAATGGTCGGGGTCGGCCCAGCGCGAGGCCCGGGACGTCTGTGTGGAGAGGAGAGCAGAAATCAGATGTTGACCATGACGCAACGAAAGGGTGGGAAAGGGCGGGCGCTGCGACTGGGCTGACACCATGCTGGGGAGTGGAGCAGGGGGCTTGAGAGCACGTGGCTCTGAGGTAGCTGAAATCTGCTCAGCTGGGGTTTCAAACCAGAAGGACACCCAGCCCACAGGGGGAGCTGGCGATGGCGAGCTGGCCACCTCCGGCCTTCAAAACGATGCTGAGGGCAGCGTGGCATGGCAGCCTGAGTTCAGCCACGAGCCAGCCTGACCTGGAGCATGACACCTCCGAAAGCCTGACAGCACACTGCTTCTCCCCATCCCTCACTCTTTTATAAACCCTCAAGCTATTCCAGAGTTAGAACAAGTCTTCAAAAAACACCAGGCAAGACAAGAAGGCCACTGCTTTCCACTGGAGGTGCACATCCTAAGGACAGCTGCTGCCCACAGCCTTCAGCCACGGGAGGAAAACGCACTGCAATTATTATGGTTTCTCAGGTCAAAACCACACTTTTGCAGTCCAGATCTGCAGAAATTTATACAAAAGTAATTTCAACCAGCTTGAAACTGAGCTCAGCAGAAGTCCTTATGTGCTTGGCATTACTCGTGTGTAGACGTCCCGCAGGAAAAAGCAGGATGCACCAGTTGAAGCTAGTGCATAAGACAGTACCATCCTACAGATGGAGAAAATTAACTGAAGTTCTACATTAGATCACGTTAAGCTCTGACCTGGTCTTTGACCATGGTCTTTGCATGCATACATGCAAAATACTGTGGCCTGCAAAGTTCAGGGCAGCTGTAATTCTGATGAATGTCCATTGAAACTCAGCACCTCTGGAAAAATAAGGCACTAACAGCTTTGAAGCAGCTATTATTCTCTACCTGTACTTAAACTACATGTATAAACATAATAAAAGTCTTATTTAAGATAAAGTATGAATGCCGAGTACCTAAGATTTTTTTGTGCCAGTTGTCATGCATCTCTCTATAGCACTTACTTTTCCACTATACCTTAAAAAAAAGAAAATTCATAAATTCAAAGTATGTTAATTATAACTTGAAGAAACTGATAAAGTCAGGGACTTGCCAAACGAATGTGGTATCAAACTTGATCTTTGTCCCAGGCCTGTCCAGTTTAGCTCAAGCGTTAGGTCATAATGTGCATTGATTACAGACTTGATTATACCGAGCCACTAAAGCGCAAGCAAAAGCTTGTTGCTAGAGGATTATAGCAGGCATTCTGGCCATTAACAGTGAATTTCCATAGGACTATTAATCTCTGTCACAACACTGAGGTTATGTTAATTTTTTATTTGTCTTTCAAGGAATTATGAACATGGTCCATTACATTTCCCAAAGCTGCAGGAACAACTTGTCTTTAGGAGAGAGTTATAGTTCATGGCTGACTCAAATCACCCACGCTCTAAGAAGAAAAATGAATGTTCAGACTTTGCCAAACAGCCAAAGCACGCCCTGTGGAGAGGTGAAGCTCAGACTGGAAGTAATAGGTACTTTCTGGATGGCACCTTCTTGTTCACAGAAGGTCTCATGGGTACCCAGATGAGTCAGAATTGCTGAATTACTACCTATACCTCAGATGAAAGCGTAGTGGCATACAGATAAGGGAGTCTACAAACTGTCATGGCCACTCCCCAGTCAAAGATCCAAGTAATGCTAATAGAAGAAAATGTGAGGGGAAAATAGAGGGCCACTTCTTTCTCCTGCCCCCTAGTAATCCTGGCACTGTTTGTAGTGTAGATTACAGACACTGTGGCAGCACAACTGGGAGGCTGTTTAGGACCTGTAGGTCTTGCAGGACTTGCTATTCTTCCCATTGCTTGCTCACACAGGAGGAAAAGTGCCCCCAGGTTGCCATGTATCCCTGTTACTAGAAGGTATATCCGTTTCTTCAATGACAGAGCGCTTATGCAGTAGCTGGAAGAGTCTCTAAAGCAAGCATTTCACGGCTGCTAGTGAGTGATGGTGTCACCATGGGACAAAACGTTCCTTGTGGGAAACGCGCTTGATTATCACAAATTACCTCTGTTGTGACAGTCCAGTGACAGTCCAGTGTCAGCACTTGAATCATACTGTATACTTTAAAATAGCCTGGTACATTATATTCTTCAATAATAATTAAAAAAAGAAAACCCTGCTTCTGCTTCTAGCATTCCATGACTAGGTCTTAGGTCGAGAAGATTTAATCAGAAAACTGGAGTTTAATTGAAATTTGGTCACCACAATCATGAGTTCCATGAATTTGGGATCACCATAAATAACACTGTGAGAAAACTATGAAGAGATGCTGTCATCTACAGTAGATGTTTACGATTTCTCCTTTTGGATTTTCCTTCATTATAACAAGCATATCTAAAGTCTACTAACAGTTCTACTAAACTGAAAACTGAAAAAAAAATAGACAGAATTGTATCACTCCGTAAGCCTAACCTAGAAGTCAAACCATTATATTATCAATACATCCCAACTGCTAAAACATGCTGTGCATACATACCTGTCCCATCATGGTCTCCTTATACTGTTTTTTCTGTGTTACTTTGATTGGAGGCAATTTTGTCACAGCTGACACCAAAAAATTCATTAGAATGTCCTCACAATTGGCCAGTTGGTCCACCATATTCTTTAGGCTGGCAGGCAGGTAATGAGTGTACAGGTAGTGATAATATCTGGAAATCAACAGCAGTGTTATTAATACCAGTCACTGGGCTTTCAGGGACTACAAACTCCAGGAAATTTCTATCTCAGGTGAGTCACAAGTTTTGTACTCAACTCTGGATATATCACTTCCATTCTTTGGTCTCATCCTCCAACAAGAAGGGAGAAGGAATCAGTATCTCATCAAGACAGTAAATAGTGCTAATGGAGAAACAAAACATATGCCTTTTTTGTAACTAGGTTGAACGAAATACTAATACTGATACCTAAGTATCAAGATAATGAAGGAGTAGGAAAGAGAGCACTACATTGCTATGATGTGATAGATGACATTGACAAATTCATCCCCCAATTCTTCTTTCAAAACTGTTCAGTTGGAGAGAACTCTATTAAACTGGCCCACTACGGTCCTTATTGTTGAAATTATTCTCCTTTGGGCCTCTATCATTCCTTATGGCCTGTCTTCTCCTTTGTGGGGATGTGGATTAGGCACTCCGGAATTTGTTGACTTTCTCCTAAAATATAGAGAGGTCCTTGGTCTGCTGAAATCCTAACAACAGCGGTTTTCTGCAACACGCTGCAATAAGCTGACCTGTGATGTGTCCACTGTACTGCATTTCTAGAAGACTTTGCAGTCTGCAGCTGTCAGCCAACACATACCCAGAGCTGGTCTGGAAGCAACCTCCTTTCTGCTGTGCTACAGGCCATTCAGCAGAGCAGCTTAATGAATTCGGGAACTCTTTGAAGTGTGTAATTCCTGATGTTAAAAAGAGCAGTCCGACTGCCTCAAAATACAAGTGACTTCAAAGAGACCCAACAAGCACAGTAATGATTACCAGATCCCCAGAGCTAAACCAAGAACTTAAATTATTACCCCATAAAAAGTAGACCCATTTATTATCTTCCCATTTTTTCTCCTCCCCGGAAGAATGTCTTCACACCCCCACCCCCTTCACTATTTTGTTTCATACAGAAGGAGGACAGCAGATGCTCTGGGTTCTTACTTGTGGTAAATAGCAGCTCCTGTCAATACCATGGAATAGTCATTAGTCCATTTGGAGGTATACCCCCACCTCTCCTTAGTGTTGTCCCAGAAGTGACTGCGAGCAGGGTATCCTACAATCCTCTCTGGAAAACTCTGCCAAACTGTAAAGGCAAAATCCACCTGTGGACAAAAATACAGGCCAAATGAATACCGAAACTGTTTCAACAAATGTCAACAAAACAAAATATTACCTTGCCACTAATTCGTAATTCAGAATCTTGGAACTGTTGCAAAACATTTAATTCTATGTATCCATCAGTAAATTAAACTGACTGCTTGACATTTTGCCCTATAATTATGCACATTTTAATGGTTCCTGTTAAAGGGAGTCTAGAGCATCACAGCATTACATTAACATTTTCAAGCTTGCCCTTTACATATCAAACCTTTTCAAGTTACAGAAAGAATGGGTGTAGGTGCATGTATTTATACTTAGATGCAATAGAGTGGTAATAGCTCTGTGGTAAAATGAATCTTCTGCACATCTTTGTGCATCTCACCTACCATTTCAGCACTGTTAACACAAAGCTTGGAAAATCAGGAGTCAAACACCTTAAATTATAAGGGTGGCCCAGTGAGATTAAAACAGGCAATCAATGGTGAGTCGTTTTATGTCTTCCATCCATTCTGAGCCTTTGAGGACCATGCAGGTCATACTTTTAAGACTGTCTCCATGACCTGACCAAGAGCATTAAACATATAGCTTAATAAAGAGGAAGATAAGATTCCCATGGAGTTAAATGGCTTTAGAAGCCTATACTTTAAGAAAAATGCTTGAGACTGTATGAGCCACAAGATGTCAAATGCTGCCAATAGTGTTTTTCATGTTTCATTGTCTTGCTGTGCCTATTTTAATAAATTTCTGAGAATTCAGAAGGTGATAGGACATTACTACCCCAGGACCCCAAAACAAATCCTGATGACACTAGGAAAGGGTTGATTTGGATAGTTTGCAGAAGTCTCGTTAGCACTAGATTTGAAAGGGATTTGGTAAAAATACACATGGAAATATTTTTATCACTGTAAAGTTAGTTGGCAGTCCCTCCACTTCAATTCAGATTTTGGACCTCAAGCGAGACTGAAATTTTAAAAAGACTTAAAGACAATTTTAATTGTCCCAGTCAAACCCAAGAAAATGAGGGCTTTGTTTCTGCACTGCACACCAAGTTCCCTCCAGTACCAGAGGGACCTAAAACTTTGCTCAAAAATTCTTGAAAAGCCTTCCAAGAACCCAGCCAAAGTCAAGGGTGCAGAGGTTAGATAAAGAATAGCTGCTCTGAGAACAGTCACATTTTGTGTGATTACTGTCAGACTTCTCACATTTACAAGTGTTTTTATGAAACAGAAGAGTTGCACATGTACTGGAACACAAAGTTAGGGACTGGTTATTTTCTTTCAAGTTGCTTCAAGGAATCTGAGGTCAACTAGAAAGACAATGTGCACAAACCAGTTACCGTTGTGATAGTTCTGATCTCATCCAAATCAATACCACATGAAAGAACTAAAGGGGTTTTTTTCCCTGTAAAGGCCTTTCCCATAAAACGTGACATCTGTTTTCTTTAGAGAAGTCTGAGAATCTCAAACTTAACTAAATAATAAAGCAGCTGCACTCAGTGCCCTCAGTTGTGCTTTCAAGTATCTGTCCTTGTACCAGGGAGATGCACTAAAGCAACTACCCTAACAGAAAACTCCCTTTATTAAAAAAAAAATCCCACCAAAACAGTCTTCATGCTATATCATTTCCACCAGCATTACCACTCACCTAACCAACCAGGCTACCAGTTTCTTAAACTGCCGTATCACTTCTGACCCGTGCTGATTTCTAATTACTTCCCACGCAAACAAACCTCTGAGCATGTGACACAGTTCCTCTCAAAAGAGCAATTATGCACTGTTCTGTTGTGAACGGAAAACCTTTACTATGCTAGAGCTGGACAGAGTGGAGGATGTGACTGGTGACTGCTCCTCTCAATAGGAATATGATTGTGTTTGACCACATTTCTAAACTGCCTTTTCTGGGCCCTGAAGCTTTGTCACAGCCACCCATGAACAGCTAGTTTCAAGGTAAGTTTCACACCACATATTTCATGTCAGTGTTTCAACATGCTGTTTCTTTGCGTAAGCCATTATGATGGGGGAATTGAAGCAACAGAAAGGTGCCAGTTCTTCACAGAGAGCCACCAAAGAGAGCTACTGACACTGGCACTCGGGCAGAGACACACCAAAGCTGCAAGGCGGGTGCTAGCAGGAGCTGGCCAGCTGGTTCTCACTGCAGCACACAGGCCACGGGGCTCATAGAGCCAATATCTACCGTGCAAACACGCAACATTGGCTGCAAGCTGCTCACAGGAGGGAAGAAGCCACAAATAAATGTGTATGTTGTCTCACACAACAACAAATATTTGTGTTTCAGAATGTTTAGGGTAAAACATGGCCAAGCTGAATGAGAAACACTATTTATTTCGTACTTCTTCCAGAAGCCTGAATGACTCTAAAGTTTGGATGATGACTAAATACCAGTTAAAACAAAATAAAGCCTCAAATCCTTATGGAATCCAGAGGCTGGATTGCTGTAAATGCCACCTCAGGCAATGAAGTCCCTGAGAGGTCTTACCATGGCACCCAGGGCAGCTGGGACAGGACCCTTCATCCTGAGCAACACCCTGCTTAGTAACTCCAGCCCTAGGATAAATGTCTTTTATTTGGTTTGGGTTTTTTTTGGACATGCAGGGCTTTGCACATAAGTGTTTTAGAAGCAGCCATATCTTCTTCATCTAGCAGAAACTACCAAGGTATGATCTTGGTATCAAATAGGTTCAATGCTAACTACTTCTTCCATCTGTGCAGCAGAAGAGGGCTATCGTGGCTCCTTCTGGAGGAGTCTAACCACAGCACAACAAATCCATAATGGAGAGAAAGGCAGTTGCAACCTCATTCATGTAAAACAAATTTAGTGACATCTTAGGGTATACAGTGGTGACTGGTGACTAATGTTAGGCATTTCTTCTATGTTTTTCACTGACATATAAGCAGTGGTAGAAAGATCCCCATCACTGACAAAAAAGCATTTTTATAAAGGTGAAGTGGGGAGAAGGGAATGGCCATGAATGTGGGAAAAAAAAAGGGAAAACAAAAGGAAATCGAGTTTTTCAAGCTATTCCCTGTTCATCATTAATAATGTATTTCCCAAATATTGCACTCTATATAATCTGTCATCAGTTTCCCCTGTGGTTCTCAGGAAGAGGTTCCAGAAATCAATACTCATCCCAGTTGTAAAAATTGGTTTTCTACAGTATTTTTCTTTTCTTAGCGCTATCTTGCTCTTGGCACAAACACTCCAACACCTAAACTAGGCATGATCTCCAATTTTATGGGGCAACACAATGGTGAGAAAACATTCCTCAGTGAAATCCTGCACTAGGGTTGCAACGTTGTCTTTTGTAGCGACAGCAGTCCCCTGCTGCTGACACCCCTTCCTTCCCCACCTACGCCCTACTGATAAAGTGTGTGGGGAGTGAAAGCTACCCCAATCAGAAAAGTGAGAACAGTGTATTAAAGCTGACTGCTCTTGGCTGCCTACACCCGCCTGCAGATATGTTACTAAAATAATAAAGAACGGAAGAACCATATGCTAATGATGAGCCAATTAACCAGGGCGAAAAGCTCCTCTGATGGCAGGCAGTGGCAGGGTTGCTGAAACAAGTGCAACACGTTAAATCTGATGAGTGTAGCAAGAAATCTTGTAGCATTTGCTCACTGGCAAAGCCAGGAGAAGAGCCTATCTGCTGTGCTTAGGCTGAGCTTAGGAGCCAGACACCCAAGACGATAGAGACCCTTACCTCAGTGGTTGAAAGCACGGTGTCCTCATCCAGGCTTAGCACTGCATCTGTCACTATGTTGTCATAGGGTAGGAAGCGACTGCTCATAACCTGTGGGTATCCAAGGCAGAAACAGGATGAAATAAATCACTTGAAGAACTACTTTCCATGGGAAATACTCCATTTTATTCCTCACTCTTACTTCCTCTTGTCTGAGGCACACCGCATATCTCTGTCTGATGGAAAGGACCCTTCAGCTTAAGAGTGAAAGACTGTCATTTTCATCAGCCCAGCAGTCAGCCTACACATTCTACCTGAGGACTAATTTCTGAACAGACCTCCCTCTTTGGAGCAGGCTGCTTTCCTTTGTGACAAACTGCGATGGTCCGTACTGAGAATTAGATGTACCTACAGCTTCGATAGGGAGGACGTTTTCCCTGGTCACTAGGACTGTCTCTCAGCTCTCATATGGGGTGTGAGGATCAAAAATAATGAAAGCTGGGAAGGACTCTGCAGCATTCATAAGGTTACACAGCTGGGAAGCCAAGTAGTCCAGGCTGTGTGTAAAGGACATTATGATACCAGGACAGTTCCCCTATAAGTGGTACAGCTCCATCTCTGTGCATTGCTGCTGTATCCACAGGGAGCTGCTGCCAAGTGGTGCAACATTCTCCATCAGAAAAGGAGAATATGCTAAAGAACATGTGCATCAGTTGAGCCTCACCTCCATCAAGAATTATATTGGTACTGTAGTAACTATATATATAAAATCTATATGCAGAATAAGCTTTTAAAAACTATGACAGGAGAGTTCTCAAAGTAATAGGAAATTGATGGGACAGCAAGATCAAAAAGATAACAGCAAGAAATGAGAATCCATATGGGTTCTTTAGCAGACTAATTAGCACCTTTTGAGAACTGATGAATAGTAACAAGGACACAACACTATTTGTTTCCCGCATTTGCTACGAAAAATAGCCTGGCTAGTTAATAGACTTCTTTTCCAATATATTATGCCAAGAAAACACTACAAAAATCAGGCCCAGTAAGAGGAAACCAACATATGGAAACAGGGACATGGGAAAGTTTTACACATCCCTCATAATGGACATGGTCGGTTCTGCATACCCTGAAACCTGTTTGGAAGCAAGTCTTTGGAATCCATGCCTCAATTTAGAAAAAGTTCTGCCTCTATAATCAGGATGTTCACGGAATCTGTCTGGAGAGCATCCCTTCATCATTATGATGGCCTTGGTCCGGGGAGGCTGTGAGGAAGAGCTGATCTGACAGAGGTTGATGGGCTTGCTTTGCTTATGTTAAGGCAAAGCAGAGCAAGCAGTCAGCAGGAGACCCACGCTCTCACCCCAGCTCTTTTACGGACCATGTGAAATTGTCATAGTACAACAGTTGGGACTACCCATGTATTGTTCTTGTAGCTAAAGCTCCCTTTTGTAAAATAGGTGTGGTAATATATCTTGATTTCATGGGGAAGAGTGAAAGTTAGGTAAAGGCAGACCTCTGTGATCACCTGCACAGAGTAACAGAAGCGCCTGTCAGTACGCTTCAGATAAGCCTGAAGATGAAAAGCAGTTCCTTTGTGCAACCTTTGAATTGCACTGCTCTGGCTCTGCAAACTTTGTCCAAACAAACAGCTTTTCCATGCAAGAAGCCATTTGGCATACTTTGGGATATTAGAGGGAAGACACTGCCACTATAAACACACCTTTGTGTACTCAGGAGACTAATTTGTAATCTAAACAGTGCCTGCAGCCAATTTCTACAAACACTTTAGAACTGGTCAGAGATCTTCTCCTCTATCTCACCTCTGCAAGTTTTCCAAAAAGAAATAAAACCCACAACGTTCAAAAGGCTCAGAAATCACTACAGGCTTTCTCAGCCCTGCAGCAACTCTCCTGATACTGTTTGCATGGCTAGCTAAGGCAAGAGCCATTAGCTGCCAACCTCGCAGGGCTCTTTCTTTCCCCTTGTTGAGGTGACTGGGGTAAAAGACCAAAGACAGGACTATAAATTCAAAACAAGACTGTACAGGCAAAGCAACTAAAAAGTTTTCCCTTTGCAAATGCAAAGCTCAAGAGCCAGCTGACAGAGATTGCATAGGGGACCAGCCCAAAACTGTCTCAGTCAGAGTCTAGAAGCAAGAAGTCTTGCTTCTGTCAGGCCTGCATTTGGAAAGGAATCATCCACTTCAGTGTGGATTTAAAAAAAACCCTCTCTTCTCATCTGAGTGGTATCTGTTTCAACTTTGTGGAAGAGCAAACAAACAAGTGTGTTGTACAGCAAATGATGTATGGTGGTTTTGTTCCCACGCAAGTGTCCCCTGTCCCTTCCTTTTTTGGTGGGATCCCATCACTGGCAGCAATACCCTACAAGGCCATGAAAGAACGTACTTTTCAAAGGCAAGCTAGTATTATTCATTCTGATCTCCTCCTCTGCTTTTGAGTCCACAGCTGCCCCCCAAGTCTTGCATCTGACTTCTCAGACTCAGTGAATGAATCCAGCTGCACCACTACCTTCATGCACCTGCAGAGAGACAGAAATCTCCAAAGGTAGGGTCAGCACTACCTACTCTCAGGGCCACATTTCAAAACTGGGTTCCACCTGTGAATCTCAGATTCATGGCATTAACTGCCACATTGATGATTTCTGAGAGCATGGGATCCCATGCATGAAACACAAATCTGTGACCAAGCTCCTACAAAGGGCCAAGGAATAGAAAGGAGATGTCACACTGCTGGGAACTACAAAGGTTTCACCAAAGCAGCCAGAAAAATAAGTTCTGGTCCCCCTGGAGAATATACACAATCCTTTACGATGTTTCTCTGCTCCTACCTTGCTCTCTCCTTCAATGACTATGACAGGCACAGAAGTGGCAGGCCAGCGGTGTTTGGCTGGGAGGGGTTTATCACAATTCCATAAAACAATAATCTGAAAGAGAATATTGGATCATGATCAGAGACCTTTGTGGCAATGCAGTCCAAACTCTTAGGACTTAGATCTCCAGACAGAAATGTTACAATTCAAATTAGGAATTTCAAAATTAATGATACAAATCTGTATAAAAATAACACTTCATAGAGTAATTTAACCCATTCTGATTATTTACAATATATGTCCACTCAGGCAAATACAGGCTGGACAGGAACTCAGAAAGTCTCTATCTCGGCCAGGTCATACAGATGTCACTGATTTACTTTGGCTCTCATTAAAGGCTAAACCGCTTGTGACACTTCACTGCAAGAGGGTGCTCCTACTGAACTCCCAGGGGTTTCTTTTTGAGAAGCCAAAATCCTGGCACTCATGAGACTAAGAGCCACAGTGGGAGGAAGAAAGATCATGTAGGGGCTCTTGAGGCACAGACATCCTTTTGCAGTTTGCAGCACACACAATCCTGATCTTTGAAGTGCAGTCATTATTTTACCTGCCTCGTGAAACAAAGGGGTTTAATTACTGTCTCTATTCCACTCCCACTACACTCAGAATTTTTGTTTCCCAAACATGCAGGTCACAGACACTAGAAATCTCAGAGAAAAGAAACATCAGAATTGAAACAGGGGGATGAAACAGGACTGAGAAGATCCGAAGTCAGTAGGGTCTTCACTCCTGGAATAGTACTTTTGTCTCCATTGTGACTGACAGTCAAAACAGTGTTGCTTACCTGTGCACAGTACTGGGACTTGGCTACAGCAACCAGGAGTTTCAGCACGGGCTGAGACTGGGAAACCAGAGGAGTTACTGCATGGATAACGGCAGTGAATGTGGAAAGAGGCTTCAGACCTAAAGTGAAGAGATAGTATGTGTTCAGTAAAGGAAAAATTGACCCCGTTAGTACAGATTAAAGGACTCTGGAGATGGAAAAATAATCTGTACTTGATGCAAACCTTGCCATGTTTTTTTAGGCCATCTCCTTTCATCTCAGATACTATGTTATCAGATTCTTCAGAGGAGATCACACTTCCCTTTAACTCCCACACACTCTGAAATCCCTGACTCCAACACAATTACTGCCTTTTCTTACTCACTATTTCCACAGATGTCCTGCAGTCTCTTTCTTTCATCCAGTTTGTCCCACAGATAATATTGACATCTAGTCTGTTCAATCAAATGCCTTTCTTGACATGGGTTCTGTTTTGCTGCCTGGCTCTGGATGCTTGATGTTTTCTACAGATTATCTCCACAACTTCCAAAAGCTTGTTGAGTTTCCTCAGTTCCATTACAGCCTCTGTCAGATTTTTGCTGTTTCTGGGTCGATCCCCATCCACATGCATCTTCAATTACTTCCTGAGCTGATAATTCTGCTTGCATCCTTGCCTTCCATTCTGATATTTTTGTCTCGCTATGATTTCCTTTTCTGCCTGAAATAACAGATCCTACTGGTGTCTACTCTTCATTACTGCTCTCAATCTCATCTAAATTCATCTGCGCAGGGTCACAGTCATTTTTCATCAAAATTCCCACAGAAACCTTCTTCTCCCTTTTCAAGATGGTAACTGTGAATTTTTAGCAGGTGAGCAGTACAGATCTACACAAGTGGGATGGTACAGGCTGAGCCAAAAGTAGCAGCAGTCTGGTAAGCAGGATCACTTCAGCATGCAGGCACATTCCCTTGCAGAACTCATCATTTAAGCTCCACTTCAGGAAAAAGACACGAACCTAAGTTCTACTCATTCCTTCTAGTGGGATCTGTACAAAGACACATAGTATGGAGAATAAATCCATACCAACTATGCACTCCAATAACAAGTGTCATGGGTAAATTACCGCTTTTCCAATTTGCCAAGCACAAATAAACAAAGAAAGCAAAAAGCTATTCCTCTTATGTCCCTTCAGGCCACGAATGGGTCAGCAACTCAGGCATTAATTACTGGCAACTGAAAAGTATGAAGGGACATAGATTTTTTTAAAAACAATCTTTGCAAGCAAGAGACACATGATGCATGTTGATGAGGCAGAGACATTCCAGTCTACAGGGGAGATTGGGACAGGATAACCAAAAGGCATCATTAAGTACAAATGAATGGCAAGTCACTTGGCACACGCCACTCAAAGATCAAATTACAAATTTCCACTTAAATTCCAAATACCTCTAGATTACAGCAAGAATTCACTTACCGAGATTAGCATAGTAGTAAGGAAAATCTCCCAGATATGAAGAATACTGTGGCAGTACAAATAACCCTCCAGGATGTTTGTTCCATATTAAGCTGTTACGTGATATGTGCTTAAATATTCTGTCCTGAATAATCTGGAAAACAAGAAAGGTGATGATTTTTAAATAGACTGTAATAGTCACTGGTAGCAGCTTCAGGGACTCCAGCTGACTGGAATCAGCACCCATTTTGCAAAAAAAAGCCTGAGTCATGCAAATTACTAGACATTCCTGCTTAATCTTTCCTAAAATGACACAGAACCTGCACACTTTGACACCACTTCAGCAGTTCAGGTTTTGTGCAACAGGTTTCAGAGCAACTCATCAGTCTCTCTGGACATAGGGACCCTGCAATTCATTGCATTTTGAATTTCAAGTCAAATATTTTGTCCATTAGAGTATCTTAGCAGTTGTAAGCCTGATTAGTTCATTGTCAGTTTTACTATCCAGAACTCACAGAAGATAATTATTTGAGGATGGCATTACAAAGCTAGGTATTATTTAGAGATAATGAGAGCATTCAAAACCACAAAGACTTTCAGCAAATCAGGCTGCACTAATTATTCATTTTTGCTTAATTATAAAGGGATATTAGCATTCAGACACATTACTGATTCCACATCTCAGTTCTGTAACAGTTCCTTGTTGGATGAAACAGAAAAAGATCTTTTGTCAACTACTCTCTGTCTCTGTAGAGGGCCACAAACATAGATTCCTAGTTTTTTAAGGTCAGAACAGATTGCTAGGTCATCTACTTTATTGTCCAGAATACCACAAGCCACAAAAAAAGATACATGGCTGTACAATAAATATGTATTTATAAAATCAGTTAAGAGTTACTTCACATCAGATGCTTCTATGCAAGAACAAAAGTGGTTCTTGTACCGAAGGGACCTTTTTCAACTTGCTGCAAAGACATAAAAAGATTTGGCAGTGGGAAGCTGTAACTGGACAAATTCAGCCTCCAAATAAGATGCAACTGTCTGAGTGCAATCTGCTGTTGGGCCACACATTCTTACAGATTTGGCTTCCTTCAGAGCATCAGAGGCTGGCAGGTTTGGAGATGGGACACTGTAAAGGGCCAGAGGGTGGTGAGGAAAGAATTTCCCCCTAAGTTGGCTAAGCAGGACTGCCTTGCCTTCTTCTGCAGCTCATCTTCTGTGATCTCCTAAGGAAACTTCACTTTATTGGCAGTTTATTCATTGCACAGGGCTCAAGTGACAAGAATATGTTTTCCTAGCCTAACATCTCTGGCCTTAACATAGGCATATCTGGGTGAAACTCTATGCCTCTGAAGTTGGACTAAATCTGATTCCTCATCATTCATTCTAGCCTTAAAATCTACAGAACTGAAGAATTTATATACCTACAGCATATGAAAACAAAAAGCAAGCAAAAGATCTAACACAAGCTGAACAAAAGCAGCTGCTGAAGTCTAAACAAGCTAAAATCTCTGTAAACAACTGAGTTCAGGGACATTTGGTCAATACACAACATGAGTAAGTGTTGCCACAAGCAGTGGTTTTCCTGGAATTTTTGATTGACATGACAAAAAAAACATTAAAAGACCAGTTACATTGTGTTAGACAATCCATCGCTGGTGGTGATATTTGTATTGCTAAACTGGAGCAAATGTTAGGTGTTTGCATGCTTGTCTGAATTTTGCCTACAGCCAATTACCATAGCTAATATGTAGTAATTCACTCACATGAGTAAGTTAATTTAACTTCATTTTTGGTCTTGGAATAACAGATTTAGGACTGTATTTCCATCACTGACATTAGCATATCTGAATATTTCTGATTGGAAAGTCAGGTGTATCAGTTGTGAAACTTGTTCTTGGTAGTGGAAAGAGGGAAAAAAAATAGATGATGACTGTTATTTCCCCATCTGCAAGTTATGCCACTAAACAAAGACAGAACCTTGAAAGTACATATTTTCAAGTGTTTACCACAAAGCCTAAATATTACAGCTCCTTCCTCCTGCTTTCTCAGAACTGGGGCATAATCAGATAAAGAGAAGTCTGTGAATTTACATGGTCAGGAGGTTTTCACAGACGGTGGAGTCTTCCACCGCACTGGTAGCCAACAAGGCTGCAGGGGAAACACATGGCTCGCATTCAGCGCTGCCTCAGTGCACCCAGAGCGAGCGCAGCTCTAACACGGAGCAGGCCCCCGGTGCCACGCAGCACACGCAGCCTTCGGTGCATGTCAGGCACACAAATCTCACCAGCATGGTTCCACACCAGGCTGGGGAGCTGGCCTCAGTGATTCATCACAGTTAACAAACGGGAGATTAATTTATCACACTCCTGGTCTACATAAGAAACCTAGCTGTCTGTCATGATAGAGAAAAGACAACTTGGCAGAAAGAGAACAGAAAAGAATTTAAAAAGATAACATGGAGGACAATCAATTAAAATGCAGAGTGCATAGTGTTGCACATATTGCAGAGACAGAGAGCAGCTACATGGTCACTCCAATGATGAAGCATGACAGCAAGTTTAATAAGAGAAGGAAGGGGTTAGGATCTCTGGCAAGATCTCCCGTTTCTTTTTGGAATTCATTAAGAGTTCAATATTTTTGTCTCCCTCATTCTCACACTTCAAAAAGTTCACATATTGCCTTAATCATTGCTGCTTCTCAACATGCCCCTGCCAAGCATCAAACATTTCTTGTCTGTACTTTGTGCTGTTCCTCTTCCCTCCTCTTCCTGAGTGGAGGACTGAGCACGCTGCACAAGGATTTAAGGGTATTTTGGGGTTGTTTTCTGAGAAAAGCAAGCTGAAAAAGTGCAGATACACTGGAGCATGCATCTAGATGGTGTTTTCAGCAGTCCACTGCTGCGCTGCTAGTGCTCCCACTCACCAGCCTGCAGCAGACACTCATGAACACTGTTTCCTAACCCACACCATGGCCATGGCACCGGGCAGTTCCTCTGTGCCTGCAATATGGGGTTGCTGGCCAAATGATTCAAACCTCTTATTTTGGGCTATAAACTGTGTAGCTTAGGCCACCAAATGCTGTGAGAAGATTAAGGACCTTAAAATGTGACTTAGTGTTTTCAGAGGTGTCCAGGATAAAGGGCAGAGGAGAGCTGTGATGTCCTTGCAGACATCTGAGTTGGTGAAGACTTTTTCTGTACTGATAGCATCATACGTGGACATGCACTGGCACTGCAGTTAGCAGGCGAGTGATTATTCTGATGATATCTAACATCATCAGAGCAGTCTGACACAACAGTGTTACAACAGAAGATGGATAACATCCACCAGAAAAAAATGATCCTGCTAGGAATTTACTTCCAGGTATCAGATTTTAGGAAGAAGATATATTGCTTGCAGATTTCAGACACCAAAAATCACTCTCAACTGTTTTACTCCATTCCTAAGGAAAGTTAACTCAGGACTTTACCTAGGCAAGTTGAAATGTGAAACAAGTATCTGTTCGTAAGAACAGAATCCCTCTGTCTCAAAAATTTCTGAGGTCCTGAATTAAAAAATAAACAAAACCCCCTCAAACCAAAACCACTCTTGGAAACAAATGAAAAAACACAGAACATAACTTCAACACCAGGCATACATTACTTGGTTTCATTAAATTAAACCTTCCAGGAAGATTTTTGTTTTCACTTTAGTTTTTCCCCTCCGAGACGAAACGCCAGCTTGCTGGTTGCCCAGCTGCTTCAGCTTTATTACAGGTTTTGCTGTACCCTGGGCACCCGCAGCCACATGGGCCAATGTGTCCCAGGGCAGTGCTAAAGACACATCTGTGAGCACTGGAGCTTGATGTGATGGACACCAAGGCCGTGGGGGCTACAGGTTACATGCCCTCGAGACCAGCCCCAGCACAGGCAGGAGAGGGGCAGCAAGAAGAGCCATGCAGCCCTTATCCTTTTAGCAGTCTCTAACAATAACAGGGTGTATGCAGGGAAGGGGCAGATGATACATAAGGCACCCTGATTGTTCCTAGGACTACTTCTGTAAGGGTAAGTTAGACTAAGAGCACACGGTCTTCCAGCTTTGTGAGTCTGATCCTGGTATGGGCTGTGATAATTATCACTACCTCATCAGTGCTTATGGGGATTTTGAGGATGCAGTTCCCAACACGCAGCACAGATGAAGACATGCTCTTGAGGGCGAGGAGAGTGTTGTGAGGATAGCTATGCCAGGGGGTCTGAAAATGTTCCCTGGCTGGTTCTCTTCACTGGCACAGAAAAACCTAAGGCACTGTCTTACAGCAGCTAGAGGGAGATCAGCCATGGGCAACCTGTACTGCAGGCAGCAGCACTCATTTGCAGTTTTCAGGGGAAAGCAGGCACAGCAGGAAATGTGGAGCTTTATGACTGTGCACAAAGATGGATGCAACTGTAGAAGCATTAGCATAAGACAAATGCATTTGCACCTACAAAGTGAGCCACTTTCAGTGGTAAAAGTGTGTCAAAAATTTATGTGCAAAACTGCAAAACAATTAGAAGAGAAACCTGCTTTTGAAATTGTAGCCTGGGCCCTACTTCTAAAGAGCCTTTCATCTCTTCTGTCTCTGAATTCAGAAAGGATTCTCTCCACATTTGAGATCAACTGTCTCCCTGTTTAACAGCAGCCTAATTATGATTATTTATTAATATTTTATAAGGCTGATCAGGCTTTTCCCTTACCATGTGTGTGAAGATAAGACACAGTGATTTACAAGGCCCCCCCCTTTTTCCTTAAGCCAGACCAACAGCCCTATAACAAGGCATCAAAACGTTAAGGAATGGTCAAGTAATATTTTTTTCCAAAATAAATTCCAGAACTGTTTCTTAAAGAAACACATTCACTACCAATCACAAAGATAGTTGATTCATAAGCCATAAACCCTTGCAAAGGCAAGATCACACATGACAACTTTTCCGTGTGTTTTCACCATGCCAGTTTTCAATGTGGCTTACAATAATGAAGAAAGTGTCTCCTTATGGGAGAAAACTTATCAAGACGTGAGCCTTCTTCCCAGTGACCAATCATGCATCCTGAAAATCAAGGTCTGACACTGGCTGAGGACAGGAGCAGCTGGACAGGTATGGAAACCTCGCTGCTCGGCAAGGTCCCAGACAATTTTTACTCACCTCTAGTGTAGTCAATACAATCTTCTCAACTGAAGAAAAATAAGCCTCCCACAAGAACTGTGTCTGCTGTCTAAGTGCTAGGATTTTATCCTGATGGATAGACCTGATTGTAGAAGGAATCTGTAATACAAGATGTAATATAGTCAGAAGCTTTAGAAAACAATGCAATCTCATCAAATTAATATGCTGCTGACAAGCCTGCTCCTCTATTAGCAAGCTGCACAGCTTCAGCACTCCTGTCCGACAGAGATGCGTGTGTCAACAGTTAAAGCCCTGATGTAAAACGAATGAGACACAACCTTTTATAACCTTTGGCACTGAATATATCAATTTTGGTTTTTAATCTGCTTTCTTTTAGGTTTTGGTTGTTTTATAGTAAGAAAAGCTCCTTCTCCCCAGCACTGTGGCACAGCACAGTAAGGAGCTCCTCCATACATCCCTCATGCACAAAGCTTTTCATGGACTAGTATTTTAACCAATTAGTACCTGCAGGTTGTGAGAGTCCAAAGTATATTAAAAGTATCTGGAATGGCAGTTGCCACAGCATGGCAACACTAAGTGCCCTAAGAAAAACACAGCAACATCTTAAGTAAGACTCCACTTTTTGGGAGCCTGTGGATCAAACTGCATTTCACTAATTACTGTAGGTGGAAAGAATAACATCTCCCACAACACCTGTTATTCACAAGGGAAAACACTGCATCTTTTTTTCCCCTTCCATTAAATCAATACATTCATTCTGGTATAAGCTGTCTTCCAAATAAAACCTAGATTGTCCTGCTGCAATGCTTTGCCATTAAAAAATGTAACTGCTCAATGGATCAGAAGGGGAGGGCTTCACTTCTGTGTCTTTCCCCATCCCCACATTCCTCTTCCACAGTGGAGGGAAACTAATGCACATACATGCCATTCTGTAACTTAGGACACTGACCAAGGCCTCCAGTACACCACTGTGACAATGCAAACTGACATTATCAAGGGAATTTAACAGCAATTTGCTTTGGTTACAAGGGCTACTCACAGCACCAGAAAGGCATCTAGGATATGCTGCCGGTCTGTGTTCATTCTTCGTAGGAATGAACAGTTGTGCTCTTCCACCCACTTTTTGGTGATTCCAAATTAGACCACCTCGTTCTCACTCATTTCTCATAAATCTTTTACCTAAGTCGCTAGTTGTAAAAGCACATACCTGGGCTGTGTTGCTTTTTGCATATCATAGCTTATTCTGAAGTTTACCTTCACCCCATCACATCCTGTACTTTCCTGACCAGAATACCCTTTGCTTATTCCTAAAATAGAAATTCTGAGAGGTGGCAGTGATCATTATTTGCTTTCACATGCTCCCGAATCAAATGATTTTACATGAAACATTTTCCTGAAGGAAATTTGAGATTTCAAGAATTTCTATATAAAAAAATTCTGCAAGAATCAGTAAATTCTTTACTGCATAGTTTCCATCGAGGTCTGGACACTGCATCCAAAAGGACCATGGCTCCACAGGGTGCAGTGTCATATGGGACAATCTGTACTCTCTAAGTCCTTCGTCTCTTAGACCTTCATCTTAGAGAAACTGATAACTAAAATACAGAATTTGAGCTTAAGAGAGAGTCACTTCAGCAAGGTGGAACAGAAGAAAATGGTCGGACTGTCGAAGATGGTACTTTATGTTCCTTCATTATAGGCTCTTTAGGTAAAATATAGGTCTTTAAGTAAAATATTCCCTGCAAAACTAGTATGAAAGATGGAAGCTAAAAACATGTATTGGTACATGTTTTTCTAACTGATCACGTCACTGTTCGTGACATGATGCAGTAAATAACTGTATTAAATTTCATCTTTTGAGGTGAATATTCTTTCTTTTCATTACTTTTCCAGTAAATTTCAATAAGTAGAGTGATAATGAATATTACCTGCACTGGCTGTACACAGATGTGTATTAATCACACCCAGGATTATTATCAGCAGCAAACACAAGACCAAAGTCACTTCACAGTGGTGATACAGCATTTTTTCTATAAACTTAAACATTTCATCGCATTATGTGCAACCTTACGTCTGTTTGTGTACATGTGTGAGCAACAAATACAATCAGTATTCATTCCCAACTATGCTTTTGAAAGGGAAGGCTGCTCTGACTGTGAAGGTTACTGTAAGAAGTTATGATTTTAGACCACACCATGCTTGAGAGTGCCTGCAGAGTACCAAGGTTAAAAAAACCCCTTGGTGCCTGATCCGATACAACAGCTGGAAAGAAAAATCAGAGCTCCCATTATAACTGCATTTGTCTATTAGTTATTAATCTACTTGTCCAGAAAGACAGGTGGGAAAAATGATGTATTAATACTAATCTGGCAAGATTACACTGGAATTATTAGAACAGGATGACGTCTTAATAAAAGGTTATTTCAGTAAGAAGTAGGGGGAAGGGAAAAACCACCCTGCACAAATAAATGCAGAAAGGCTGGATTAAGCTCTCCCAGTGCTATGATGAGGAGAATATGCAAATAAAAACATCCAAGCTGCTCTCAAACAGGAAATGAAAAACTGTAACATAACAAAAACATTTCCCAGAGCAGACATTCAGGCCCTCTGCCAGCTCTTTAAAAATACTGTTAATAACGGTGCAGTAGCTGTTCAGTATGGAAGCAGCTGTGAAGAGAACGAATGGCATGTTACCGGAAAGCATGAAGATCAGCAGATTATTATTATTTAAAAAGAGAAATAATTTTGCTCGGAAAAACATGCTGTCCACAGAAGCAAAAATCAAATGGCCCTTTTATATTTGCAGCTTGTATCACATTAAGAATAGGGAGCACTTCACAAGGCTTGCTAGGCCAGCCCTTCATAAATATTTACTTCTTCAGGTAAGTAAACAGGGATCTAGTGAGATTTCCAAAAGTACTTCATTTTTGGGGTGCCAAGACACCTGTACCTTTGAAGGCTTCTCTCTGTGGATGACAATAGCTTGACACTTTGGAAATGAGGTAGATTCAAGCAGCCCTCTTAGTGGTTACTTAGTGGCTATTTCAGATCTTGTGGATATCAGCTACATGCTGGGCAATGGCACTTTATCAAATACTACTCTGGGGAAACCAATTTTTCAGTAACTTGCCCTAACATCAACTTCTCCACATACTTTACAGAATGTATTTAGACTATAAAACCCACTAGCAAAACACACACAAAAAATTAGTAAACTTAAACCCAAAGTAGATGTTGTAGAAAGCTGGAGATCTTCTCAGGCCATTTTTGTTCCATGATCTCAAGGAGATTAACAGTAAGAGACGTGAACACTGCTTCAGAAAGCAGTATTACATGGTCCAGACATCAGAAAAGAGACAGATTCTGCTTCCCACAAAACTATCAGGTAGCTCCTGCCTGAGAAAATACCTTCAGTACCTGCCAGCCAGACACACAGCACTGGTGGGACCCCTGAGGATAAACTATTTCTGAAGGACTAGAGCAGAACCTGCATTCAAAGGTTTTCTCTCTCATCACAGCACCCGGTCCAGGACAGCTCTGTCTCAAAGAGGTATTCAGGTCCTCCACACCATAAGGGATATCATGCTCTTAGGAAAAATAAGAGTCTCCTGCATTTAAGAATGTAGCCTGATGGCTGCAATGACCTTCAGGTCAAAAAATGAATGATGTCATATTAAATGAGTTCATAGCCAGTGTGACACAGACAATCCTTTCATGATAAAAATTCTTTTACAGCCCTGACCTTTTGGATTCATCTTCCCTGTCCATTTAGATGGCGGCAGCAATAATCAACTGATCCGCTGAAGGCCACGGTCTTTTTCTTACCTGTAATAACAATCTCTCATCGCCTATGACGGCAGCTTGGTTCCAATCAATCACTTCCGAGAACGGCAACTCCCATCCGTTGCTGAGCATAACCGGGACGCAGGCAGCCTGTACGCACACAGAGGCATTGCAGTCGTTAGCGGGTACCCGATGATTAGGGCAAGCTTTGAGGTTTGCACCAACACCATGACTGTTGTTTTCTGCACAAGCTCAGAAGGAGAGGCAACATGGCAAAGAATAACAGAAGCTAGAGGCCACAGGAAGGCAGCCCAAATGTTTATAGTTTTCCATTTTGCACTCATTCATATTTGCTGAAAGGTGGGGTTTGCATGGAGAGTGGCATTTGAAATCTGGTGCTTATGCTGCCAGACGAGGGCAGAACTGTTAAAATGCTGCCGACATAACACTGGAGAATTTAATACAAAATGATGGCCTCCCTCGATGCTTTGTGAACCATTCAGCAGGGAGCTAACTCCCTCAATTTTTATAGTATGTTGCAAGACAAACCTGCAGATCATATTTAATTCCAGAGCAGTTTTTCCACAAAGGAGTGAACTCCCTATCCTATTTGATATCAACCCTCCAAACAGACGCAACTGCACAAACAACTCATCTGTCATCACATGTCTGCAAAAATAAGAACTTCTTTCTCTCTTAAAGCAAAGAAAAAGCATACACATTTACTATCTATTTCATACCAGTATGATCTGTCTAAATTATTTAATCTTTTATGAGTTGTGCAGGTTCCTATGCACAGGCAGCAAGTTTGTGAATATTCAGTAATTCAGGGCAGTATTTCCATAAACAAATGATCACCACTACATTCTAATCAGCCGGATCACAACATAAAATCCAAAACAAAAACCTGATGCGGTGAAAGAATCTACTACCAGAAGATCTGCATCAAGCCGGTGATCTGGTTCATTTTCTTTTGGATCAAGCCAAGATTAAGTACTCTGAATTTGGTCCAGACTAGGGTTCAGACCTCCCCAAACCTCCCAAAAGATGGTGTAAAGGGGAACCTTTTGGACTGCTGTACCTTCCTTGCTAACGTGTATTATACGCAGGATCTTAGACTGGTCAAGTCTTTGCATTACAGCAGTGCTTATGTGTATAAGAACTGATTTTCTGTAAGGAAATTACATTAGTGCATGAAAAAAGCCAACCAGAAAACACTTAGCAATGTGTTTTCATTTTTAAAACATTCAGTTAATGTGGATTACGTCTTTCAACATGCCCTGGAGTCAGACAGAAACTGGGAATTCATCATAATCGGTCAATACTGCTGCTAGCCTGCTAGAAAAATGCTTAGTGCCTGCATTTTGTCATCATCAACCTGGAGTCTCCCAAGTTTTGCAGAGTGAGGTGTGCCTGCTTTCTTCTCCTGAGATGATGCATCTAACAGAAGCTGCCTGACTTGTTGCCCAGATGAGAGAAGAGCAGAGCAGTGGTCTTCAGGAGGATCTGAAGTGACTCCCATCCCAAAAAAGCCAGTCCCACTTCTTCCTCCAAAGCAGCTGGAGAGGGAACAGCACTTTGCAGGCTCTCCTGAGTAGGAGCAAGGAGGTAAGTGACAGTCTAGAACTTGGATCTCAAATGTGACAGTAGGTGTGGGGTTCAGTGTCTAAACCTAAGTGTCCAGTGCATTTGGGATGCTCTAGGGTATCCAAGTAATCCATGAAAGGCTGGCAGACATGACACAGGATCTACTGGAGACCTTCTGGAGAAGCAGAATACATTATACACCTACACTTAGGTACCTCAATCCTGCTCTGCATTGCAGTAAACGATACTCTTCAACAGCAGCTAGGACATTTTGTGGTTGATGAAGAAAAGTGATGTGATGCTAGTCATTAACAGCTTTACTGCCAGTGCTGGGAAACTTCCCAAATGTCAAAAGGAGAGCAGGAGACAGGAGCTTGTAAGGTGTCCTCATTTGCCATCTCCCTGACACCAAGAACTGCCTCAGGCTCCCCTTCCCTCCACTCCAGTCCCCACGGAAATCCAGACGACAGTCCCAGAGGGGAGCTGCAGCATCTTCCAAGACGCTCTGTAAGGCTGACTGAAGATCCAGGACCTCAGGGCTGAGCTGATGCTTGCCAAAAAGAAAGATCACACTGGCTACAGTGACTCAGGAGCCCATTTGCATTGCCCTCTGCTGCCGGCCAACAGCGAAAAAGGGAGATCATTAACCAAAATGTTTTTAAAAGGTGAAAGGGATGCAGGTGCTGTCCCAGACACACTGTGAGTTCCCTGAGATCAGCCTATGTCCACTTTAATGTAAAGCTTCCATCTGAAGCTTTACAACCTCCAGGCCACCTTCTGCATGTTCAGCAAGCACAGTCTCAAGATAGGCAATGCATAAGAAGGTCTGTTTTGGCTAAGTGAAAACAAAAACTTATTTTTATCGCCCCAAGGCTTACTTGTAGAGGCCAGTGTCTCCCACAGGAAGTCTCACAGCTTGATAAAATACTGCTCTAAACTGGTCTAACCCGTTACCCTCACCACATCCAGGGAAACCCTTTTCCTCGAGGTAACGCAACTCAACCTTCAGATGAGCTCAGTGCTCAGCTCCTCCTGGGAAGAAGCTGCCAATTGCTCCAGAAGTATGAATAGAGGCTTTTGCAAAGTGGATTACTGTCCACAAGGGAAATGAAACACATTTCCCTCTTCCCCACCTCCTTGCTATTGCATGCTGAATTGCAGCCAGTGTAGCCAATGCTTTAAACTGCAGTTCTTACCTGCAAGGCTTCCAGAAACCTGAAAGAGCCAAGCCTGCGGCCACGGGGAACCAGACAGAAAGTGGCATTGTGCAGCATTTCACGGTAATCATACCTAACAAGAACAGGGGAGAAAAGAGAAAATTCAATTAGCGGTGAGTCCTAGAGTAACTGGGTGTGAAAATGCAAACAGCTGTTGAGACACATCTGGATAAAATCATCCCTGACCAAGACCGCTCATGACCAGGTTAACTAGCTCCCTCCATGCACGTGCGTGTCAGCCATGTCCCCAGCTCCTTTTTGTTCACACTCAGGAGTAACCACCAGGGGATACTGCTGGGATGAGTGGTAACGAAACTGAGAAGGAAGGAAGTAACTTTACCTTGGCAATAATCAGCTGTTTCTATGTAAAGAGGTGTGCATGAGTTCTAACAACAAACTCAGATTAAGTGTTTTGATAGCCAAAGTATTGTTGTGGCACTTCTGTGACCCTGATTTCTGTTTGGATTTAGTCAAAGTCATGCACAACTGCATTCATTTCTGTGCAAGAGGTTTGTACAAAGCAAAAAATATTCAAACTATGCCAAAGAAATCCTCCCTTATCAAGCAGGCACTAAAAAACGGAAAGGGGGTTACAATGACACACTTGGTGGTTATTGTCAAGTGTGGTGAGAGGGATAAACTGCCAAATTTTAGCAATTAACCACATAGTTCCAATGACCCCTGCTCCTCCGATTAAACCTTTAAATGCTTATAGACATTCCTGTTCTGCTTTTTTTTTTTTCCTGATTCCATCAATCCCCTCAAAACCATTCACCAAAACCACATATCAAATCCTAACAGTTTCCAGCCTGTTATTAGCTAATTGTACTTCTGGCAAACTCATGGAACTGTGAATGGCATTGACCTCATGTGAAACAAAAGGATCCAGATTAAACACCCTCCATTCTCCAGAGTGTCCTGGACTCTGCAGGCAGATGTTATTTTGACAGTAACTTGTGGCACTGAAATTGTCTAACACTAATAATCTTTAACTGTAGCCTGCAGGCAGAGCAATTTTTTTTCTATGCTTGTATATGTGCATGTATATACATACGTATATGTTATATATAAAGAAGTCCAGACCTACGTTTGTATTCTCACACAGGCCAGACAGATGGGATAAGCCAATTTTCAATTATAATCTCCATCTTTAGGAAGAGACATCTTGCAAAGGCCCATTTGCTTAAACAAGCATGTATAGCTAATTTGCACAAGAAAAGGTCACTGTGAATGGATTAAGATTATCTCCACTGAGAGTAAAATAAAACATCTCATTGCATTAATTAAAACTACAAAACAGACTTCAAAGTACATTTTTTAAAAAATTATATCTCAACTTTGGTTAAAATACATATATACATATTCCATCTGAGTGGCAGTAATTTATTTTTGTCCATGTGGGATATTGATTGGCAGCCATGTCCCAGCTCACCAACCAGCAGTGACACAGCACACAGGGGAAAATATTAGGAAACTGGAATACCAAAATAATAAAAAAAGTTGCCATTTTTAAGTATTTCTTTTTTACATACCGAGAGGCTCATCGCTTTCACTGTATATTGCATGACAGAAAAAATTAATAAATACCAAAAATAGAATACCCTGTAGGGCTAGAATATGCCAGTCAGAAGTCCCCCATCATTAACTAGCTAAAAATGTAAAATCCTGTTAATACCCTGGAATGCAACAATATCCACAAAATGTCAATGGCAGAACCAGAACACAAAGAAAAGCAGAGAACGAGGCCAGAGCAAGTGAGTCCTCCATATGCCAGCAACGTCTTATATTGGGCACATTTTCTTTCATATTTAATTTGCTGATATTAGGGTAGATTTACAAAGGGGAAAAAAGAAAAGAATTTTGTTGACCACTTCCCACCTGGAAACCTGTTAATGTCTTGCTCCCATTTGTGCATTTTAAAGCCTAATGTGTGATTTATTGCTGAGCTCTGGAATAGCATGGTTCATGGTCATCAAGCAATTTATCTACATCATACATACACAGAGAGCCTCATCCTAACCTTGATGTATAGGCACAAAATTTCCACTCACTTCAGGGAGAACCTGCAAATACAACAGAAGCAGACCCAGAGTAAAGCAATAGCCATCAAGAGCTGCTGCAGTGAATGAATTGCACCAGTGATTCTTCTCATGAACAAATTTATCCGCAATTTCAACCCAAATGTTTTAAGGTGACTTGACACGATCTTTGAGCGCAGTGCTAAGGGACTGATTTCCAGTTTAGTCTCCCTCAGTGGCCACTCCAGGATCAAGCATCTATTTGAAATCCTTAAACACAAGGTGCTAATTTTACTCCTACTACATCGTGGGTAGCATGTGAAGCAACAGGGGCACCCTGTCTTAGCTGAAAGACAGAAGATAGCCCAGTATGTTTAAATATGAATTTGGAAATGCCTTTCACATAACACATGTAGCCAGCCATAAATACATGAACATCTCTGTCAAGCTGCATGCATAGCTTTGTAATTTGAAGCACCCCTTGCAGAAGAAATTGTTCACATGTACCAAACAGTACTTCAGAGTCAAGTTTGCAGCAGAGACCATTTCATGTTCTTCTCAGACTGCCAGGCAGCATTCAAAGGAGACCTTGGCCACAAAAATGTCACCTGGTGAATGAAGCTTGAGCCCACAGGCCATGACAGGACAGAAGGAGTCAGGGCAACCCTCAGTTTCAGACTCCTTCCCATTCAGCCCTGTAGGAACCATGCACACAGAGCTTTGAGCCCTGCTGGTGTTTTGTCAGGGAAGGAAAATTGCTTATGTATGACTGGCATTTTTTCCACACAGGAAACATATGCGTCTGACCTGAAAGGATCTTTGCACATCCCTTAACTCTCACTTGAAATGCTTTCAGTGAAGTCAGTGAGATAATCTCTATGATTAAAGGTAGGTATCTCAGTTAAATCTTTCCTGGACTTGAAATTTCTCCTTCACTTGTCCAGGGGAGAAATTGGAGCTGGCGCAGATGTCCAGGAACACCTTCTCAGCTAGAGCATGACACTTACACCTTGAGTACCGATCTGGCATCTATTGCAAATATCAGTATGGTATCAATGACAGGCTTGATTTCCTCACCTTCTTCAGCAACTCATCTCAACAAGACCTCAGGAAGGCAATGAAGTATTATAACCCTGCTCGCAACTGGTGGAGGGGCCTTAAGTTACTGAGAAAATAGTGAGGTGTTTAAAAGAGGTTCTTCCAGAGCTGCCTCTTCTTCTCCCCTGGCAGTGGGGGTTTTATCTGTTTTCAGAACTACTTATTTCCATTAGCCACCAATGTCTGAAGATGGCAGGGAGATTTGTTACGGTCTTCCCACCTGCATTGCTGTGTTTTCTGCAAACCTAGAGCTGCCAGTTTGCGGGGACAGCTCTGCATTACCTCCCTATCCAGATGCTCTGGTTTTACTGGGCTACGGAGATTTTTCAGGCTCTGCTTTCAGCTGAGGAATCAGACCGAAGACCCACACCGCAAGGCACAGCGCAGGTGGCCAGCCAGGCACGCACTTCTGCCTTACTCGTGCTGCTTCGGTGTCGCATTCCTTCTGGTGCTTTCCTTTCCTTTACTCCTGGCAGTTAATCTTCCCAAGCATTTGCTGTAGGAAAGCTTTGAGAGGGGTCCTCTGCTTTGCTTGGAGGTATTTATTTCCAGAAAGCTCCTGGTTTCCACATCAGAAGACTGCCAGGGAGAGGGGGCACATGCTTATTGCTCATATTCCTGTATTTCTTCATTCTGCACGCTTGCACGGAGGTAACATTTTACTGCCAATTTTAGGGTCGGCTTGGCCTGGGCCTCAGCTGCATCATTCAAACATGTTAAAATCCAAAATGCATATGCCTTTAAAACGACAGTAGGGGCTTTAAAACTAAAATAGCTACAGATTTAACCCAAACCTGGCATCCCTCTGTAAGGATCAGCAGTGTATTTTATTAACTTTCAGGCTACCTTCTCTAATGATTAAGTGCACCTTGTTCACAGCTAATATCTTTTTAGGCAGCATAAAAAAAATAGCTCTATTTGTAATCAATTCTAATTTATTCACACTTTAATTGAAGTATCCCCTCCCTGCTACCACCCAAAGCTGAGAAAGCGTGTTCAGCCCCATCTATCACGCAGGTGTAAACACTGCAGTGGCAATATTCGAAGGAGAAACCCTGCTCAGCCAAGTGCTCTTACCATTTTAACTTCTTGATCCAACACATTGCTTCTGTCTTTCCCCACCCCCTTCTTTTTTTTTTTTCCTTCTAATGTGCCGACCTTGTCAATCAGCATGTGGATTAGAGGGCTGCTTGGGATTCCTGGTTCACCATTATCCCAAGAAGCCGGGGCAGGCTGCAGAGGCTCTGCAGCGACTAATCAGCCATGCCATACATTCCTTCTTACAGCTTAAGCATTTCCCCATGTTACCACAGTTAAGAGATTGTAAACTAGCCTGGGAAACATTTTCACTACCAATTTTAATATAAACTATTTTTTTCCAAAGCCACATTGATTCAAGAGAGGTCTAAACAGACATTGGCTGTTGAGACTAGCTGCCATGTCCAGCTATCCAGATGTAATGATTATCATACTTTATCCAGCTATATGTCACCTGTCACGTAGGAATCACAAAGCACTGTACATATTTTCTTATCTAACCCTCTGAACACTGATATGGGATGCCATCACCACTCCCATGTCATAGATGAAAAACCTGAGATACAGATGACTGGTGGCTTCTCCAGCAGCTAGACAGACCTTGGGAATGCTAACCCCAGCGTCCTCACCTGCCTCCCTCCTCTCCACTGATACAGCACTCACCAAAAACCAGCCATATGTTATGGCTATCAAAATTCAGATGGAAATACAGAAGCAGCACCCAAACCAAATACAGTGGGTTTAACCAAAACCAAATACAATGGGTTTGACCCAGCAGCACATACTTTACCAGTGCCACACATAATCTACCTTTTGGAAGATGCTGGAGCTCGTCTTTGGCAGGGAGTATCAGCACATATCACTGTAGATGTCAGATGGGACTAGAGTTGTTTTTTTAATTTCCCAAGCCAAAAATTGTGATGGCACTCAACCAACTATGTCCAGGGCTCCTTCCCTTAATCTGCAAGCTCATGAACACATGCTGCATCTTCCAAAAGTCTCTACATCAGTTCAAGTGCTACAATAAAGGCAGACATTAAACACCTAAAACACAAGACTAAATGGCGGAGTGTTTCCAAGTTTTCCAGCATATTCAGTTTCAGCTATTAAGCAATCGGCCAGTTTTCCGTGTGTGAATGCCTAATGCAGATGGCTCTGAACTACTGGCTGGAGAGCCTGAAAAGAAACTCACTCTGTCACACAGAATGTCTTGTTGCTTGGTTTCCATTAAGGTATGTTGGCTTTTAAATAAACTGTCAAGTAAAACTTGGCATTGAAAACACCAAGTGAGTAACTGTCTTTGTAGAAAACCTGACAGCTCAGCTGTGCGTCAGATAGATAGCTGCCCAAGACTGAGCTCGAAAGGCTAACGCAGCCTACTTGGAAGGGTGCCGTCGCCGTGAACTGCTTGCTTTTAGATTTACGGCTGCGCAAGGCTTTGGGGTGATCTTAATGCCAGTTAACAGGCTACTGGCTGGCAGTTCATCTCCCTCTCCGCAAGCGCCGGTTCTGGAATTAGAAAGTTTGGAGGTGCAAAAACATAATTGGAAAACTTTTTTTTTTCCCTGCTTAAAGGGCTAATTGATTTCACAGGTGTTTAATTATCATTTGCTGTGAGATAATACCTTGTAGTGCCATAAAAAATGGATTTAATTTTCGAGTGCTTGCAAAACCATTGCCAAAGCCAAGTTAGAGCTAAAGCTAGATAATTATTCTATAAATCAAACACACTGCCTCCTTTCTTTGAAATTTTTAATACTTGGCTATAATGATATCTGACGACCTTGAAACTAACATAAAAAGGATTTTCTTGCCAAGTGCTGAAAGGCAGCCATTGGAGTATTTCTTTCAGCATGGTTCATTACCACAGCCGCTGCCGCCATGCTGCCTTGGCTGAAGGACTCTGAGGGATGCTACAGTGTAAATACAGAAGCAGTAGCGTGCGTGATTTCAGCATACAGGTATGGACATGGGTTTGAGAGCATGGGCCCAATCTGAAAATGCTGCCGAATTAACGAAAATCCCACGATTCTTCTAGGCCTGGCAACAGAAATGAAATACTGCAAATGCTCACCAACTAATGTTAAGCTACAACTGTTTTGCCAGCATCTTTAGTTCAGAAGGTTGTATTAACAAAGAAAAATGGGGAAGTAGCATTTCCACTTTAATGTACTGCTAAAGGAACTCTGTTACAGTTAAGATGGACAGTCGTTGAAATTTAAATCATCTTTAAAGTCTTTAGTGACATCACGGTTGGATTCAGTTCCCTTCAATATTATGCACAGAAGCACTTGGATACACAAGCCATTAAAGTCAATGCACATTCTAACAAATAAAAATGCTCTAACGATTTTTGTCTAAATATTTACACAGAATGCCCTGTAAATCTATACGGTGCATGCAAAGCATGCCCAACATTTGGACTGACAAATACTACCCAACTGGCTCCCAGTGTGGCCATTACACCACCTAGAACAAGTAGTCTTATACAGTAGCAAATGTGGCCTCACCAACATCAACTGATGTTTAAAGATAACTGCTTATTTAACACGTGTGCCAGAGAGGGTTCATAAGTACCATGTCAGAGGCAAATCTTGCCAAGGTGCCTCTTTAGGCGGCGTTACGCCCCAGTTACCAGCAACCCGCTAGTAGCATCATGTAGCACTTCTTCTAAAACCAAATGCTGGCTCCTAGGCACTCTAAGAGTGCCTGTTTCACAGCAGCACCTCACTGTGCTGGCAGCAAGAAAATTCACAACACTTCTGAATAAGAAAAGTCCATGAGGAAGTAAAGGCACCGATTGCTTGTATCTTCCGAGGAATGTAAATGCAGCACCACGCATTGTGAATTCAATACCCTCTAGGTTGGTGGGCAAGCACTGAAGATGCTGATGCTCTCATGCATGGATGCATGCACAAGAACACACACACACAGCCACAGGGTAAGATTTTACACAGACCCACCTTCCCCACCATCCACTCTGAAGTGACATAAATATATATGAATCCTCTGCCTGAAATGTGTCCGTCTGGCACTTATTGCCCATCAAGCTGCTGGACCCTTACAAGGTAAAGATGAGACCAACCTGTTAAGATGATCCAGTGGTTCAGGAAGGCTCTTTCTAACAGGACTCTTCTAACAATAAATTATGCCAACACTTTGCATCATTATGGTACCTCTAGCTTGCCATTTTCTGGAGATCACAAACTCCCTTTTGAATATTTTAATATAAATAACAGCCTGCTGGCAGGACAACAAAGCAGCATCTCCATTTCACTGATGGGGAAACTGCCACACAGCCTGAATTTAGGCTTTATCTCTACTCAGCCTTGTTCTCCAGTAGTCTGCATAGAAAAATGCAGGAGTCAGTTGCAAGTAATAACTCTTGACAGTGTGCTTTCGCATTTCAACAGAGAACTAACATCCCGGGCTGCATCAAGAGGTGACTCTCCCCCTCTACTCTGCTCTCGTGAGACCCCACCTGGAGTGTGCTGTGTCCAGCTCTGGGGCCTCCAGCACAAGAAAAACATGGACCTGCTCGAGCGGGTCCAGTGGAGACCACAAAGATGATCAGGGGGCTCCAGCACCTCCCTATGAGGACAGGCTGAGAGAGTTGGGGGTGTTCAGCCTGGAGAAGAGAAGGCTCTGGGGAGACCTTATAGCTTCCTTCCAGTACTGCAAGTGGGCCTACAGGAAAGATGGGGAGGGACTCTTTATCAAGAAGTGTAGGGATAGGATGAGGGGTAACAATTTTAAACTGAGAGAGGGTAGATTCAGATTAGATACAAGGAAGAAATTATTTAATGTGAGGGTGGTGAGACATTGGAACAGGTTGCCCAGAGCAGCTGTGTCTGCCCCCTCCCTGGCAGTGTTCAAGGCCAGGTTGGACGGGGCTTTGAGCAACCTGGTCTAGTGGAAGGTGTCCCTGCCCATGGCAGGGGGGTGGAACTAGATGAAATCTAAGGTCCCTCCCAGCCCAAACCATTCTATGATTCTATGATTCTAATTTTTAAAATTGGAGATATTATATTCTGTACTTCACAGAGTGACTTTGTTCAGACTTTAGCCTTCTCCTAGCATTGAAGCAGTGTCAAACACTTGGCAGGAGTAACTATGACTCTCTTAAGACAGGACTGTAGCTACTAACTGGGTGTAGCTGCAGAGGCCATACCTCCATGTGGTCCTTCTGGATGCCCCTCAGGGTAACCAAACTGGCCTGTGCCCCCAACTGGGATTTATGGCTACTTCCTCCCTATCGAGCGGCCTCACCAATCGTTTGATAGTATTTTTTTGTGAAACAAATTAATATGGCGTCAACACCCAGGTCGATCGCCCAAGAGCCCCTGCCCACTGGCTTGGTAAGTCGGGCAATCCCGGCAGGTCTTGAGGGGAGACCATTGGGCTGTATTTACCCTCACCCAAAAAAGCCTTGCCCATGGGCTTAGTAGGTTGGGCAAAGCCCGGCAATCCTTGAGGGGGGACTGACAGGTTACGACCACCCTCACCCTACACTTTTACTGACTGTCACGGTGAGCAAGCTTCTACCAACAGTCAAGGGCCAGACTGGACTGACCTCTGTGGGCTGCCCTGGTATGATCCACCTCTGGTTGCACTGGGCATTGAGAAAGGGGAGACAGAAGTCATACCAGACCTTGGCCAGGAAGGGAGTTGTGAGCCTAACAGTCGATGGCTGTCCCTACCAACTTACAACAGACTCAATGGGGGTCTCTTTCAACCGTTACAAGTCGTGTCAGATGATATTACATCACTCGCCGCATCCAAATATTGACAAATAGGTGGACAGGCCACCTGCACTTAACCCGGAAAAGGAACAATGTAAATTGTTTGAAATATAGACCCATCTGGTCCCATTAACCAACCTCACATGCTGTGATACTCCAGCTGTGAACATCTTTGGGGTAATTTCCCACTGCAAAGCAGGTTTTCTTACTAATTTATTTGCTAACTTTTCTTTTTTTTTTAAAACCAAAAAAAAAAAAAAAAAAGGCCCAATACTGGAATTTCAGTTACTAAAGCATTGGTTTGGAATAAAGACCCAAACCAAGAAAAATCCATACTGCATTTTCTGAACAAAGAAATGAATTTTAGCTCATCTGCCACCCACCCTAATTTTGAGATTATAGGACATACCTGAAAGCCTCAAAGTGCAGAGAAATAAAAGACTTATTGTGAGATCTCTCACCTGTCAACACCTGTCGGCTCTGAAGCAGATGATTCCCTCCTGCCTGTCAAAAAAAAAAAGGCCTCCAGATCTTTTTAATTATTTTTAAGTAGCTCTTTACTGAAAACTTTAGGTTAAAAAATGCTAAAGAGGATCAGTTTTCTAGAGTTTCATGCTTCAGTATCCAGGGCTACTGAATGTTTTAACTAACCTAGAAAGAGAAATGGCTGATTACAAGTCCTGGATGGTAAAATATGAATAAAATCAGTGCTTTGTACCTGTTTATGCCACAGTCCAATAACCAGATCCAGTAGAGTCCAGGGGACTCCAGCATAAAGAACACTGTCCTCTCCATTAAGCTGCCTGTAGGACTGGGACTTCAGCAGGATAGTAGAAAGTACAAACCCCTAAAGATTGTATTAGAAAGGGTTATCGTTTCTATTCTTGCTTTGAATGTCTGGCTGAGCTCTTTACCAAACGATTTAGAATAGTCCTTATGAAGCTTATCATTTTCTATTCAGCTCCACAGATTTTCCCATTAAGGCTATCGAGCTCCTAAGTGGCTTGTTGGCATCTTTAAAAGTTATAGTCCTCCAGACGCAACATCTAAAAATGGAAAGCAAAGATGATGTGCAATATTGACTCTAATTATGCAGGAGTTCATTTCTATGAATGACTGGATTTGTTTCCAAAACAAAAAGAGGGACTTTACACAGGAACTGCTGGCAGAACCCCGTGTTGTCTAGGCATGCTGACCCAAAACGTGACCATGCTTGGAGGAAAAATTAGTTCAGCAAATCCATGGAACAACTTTGAAATAGAGAAGTGATTTATTTTTACTCCTAAGAAGTCAGCTGCAGCTTAGTCCCCAGGAGTGGTAACACCATAGCATATGTAGATACTTCAATATTTTGGTTGTTTATTAGTTCTCATATTTGCCTTCATCTCAGAATCTCTCTCAATAAATGAGACAAAGCTACCTCAAAGATAGAAGTAGGACACAAAATAGAACAAACAAAAGAACCCTAATTCTGTGTATTCTGATTTTGTAGCACTGAACTTTAGGGTGAAATCCCAGCACTGTTACATCCAGGGTGGGTTTCCACTGACTGACAGCAGGTGCTGATCTTCTGTACTTAATAAGCAGTAACTGGCAATAAAGCAGTGGAGGAGTGTAACTGTGGAAGGGCAGGAAACCACAGGTTTTTTTCCTTATTGCAGTCAACTGTGAGTATTAAAATAATTTTTACTTTCTAAGAGAGAGAAAAGAGGAGATATCAGTAAGAAATATAAAAATGCACTGATAATTGTTTTTCAGTGATGCCTCCCATTCCTGTCCTCAGTTCTGTTAACATAAACCTCAATTAGGCCACTCCATGTGCAGTTTGAGAAGGAGGACTGTGCTTCACTGAGCGGCCAGGTAAAATGGGATCTGTCACTCCGCAGATCTGCTCCTTCTCTGTGTTCACTTACTTCTGCTGACTACAGTAAAATCAAAGTTTTCTATTGTTTGCTCTTCTCAGCAAAAAAAGGCAACTAAAACAAGAGCATGGCTCTTCTGCATCTCTGCTTTACCAAGTCCCCTTCAGAGTTGGACTGCTCTCCTCCTGAGCCAGAGAAAAACATGAGCCACACACCATTAAGTTTAGAATTGCAGCTGGTTTTTGTTAGGCAGTTTTTACCCTCTACAGGGATGTTTAGACAACTCCAGTGATCTTTAGTTGATGTTACACCAGGTCAGGATGTCTATATTCCATTCAGTAGGGCTGGAGGGAGTCTTACCCCCTTTCAACAGGACAAGGGGCAGTGGTTTCAAACTGAAAGAGGGTAGGTTTAGATTGGATATATGGAATAAATTTTTCATGTTTAGGGTGGTTTGACACTGGAACAGCTTGTCCAGAGAAGTTGTGGATGCCTCATCATTGGAAGTGTTCATGGTCAGGTTGGTTGGGGCTTTGAGCAACCTGATCTATTGAAAGATGTCCCTGCCACTGCAGGGAGGTTGGACTAGATGATCTTTAAGGTCCCTTCACACCCAAACCTTTCTATGGTTCTACAATTGCCCATGGTGGCACATGGACTTTTCTGTCTAAAACCCCCAAAAGCATGCTTGCATCCATGCATACTTACATGTACACACTTCCCCCCTATTTACAAACCACTGATGCATGTGCATAGCCTTCTTCCCTTGACTGATCCTGCCCTGACAGAAAGAAACTCACATGATTTTGCAAAATCACTTTTTCAAAAATCAAGGCCCTTTCTGAGTACAAAGTTAGAGGAATAACCAACCAAAGCAAATTGAAAACCTCATTTTGAAGAAGAGCTCTTCTCAGGCATGCAAAGTGAGTCTTTTGAAAACCAGTCTGCAAATATAAGTGCCAAACACTATCTAAACCAGACCATATCGCAATTCTGAGCGCCGCTTTCCATTTTGCTCCTATGAGTCCCAGGGAAACCACATACCTGCTGATGGTGAATGCCTGACTGCTCATATTTGTAGCCCTAATGCATCACCGTAGTGTCAGGCATCTGAGATATGTTGTGACCAATCCTAAGAGATGCAGACAGTGTTTCTCAGTCCCTATCGACACCCTCTCCTACTCCCAGCACTCAGCACTGCACAGAATCATCTGTTTCGCTTTTTTAGCATTCCTGCCCCGCTGGGCAGTGTCTGCCTGAACGTGCTACGTCTGTTTGCGAGCTAATACATTATTTACACAAACTATTCAGGCATAGCAGCAAAGATATAAAACATTTATCAACAAAGGGACCAGTTTGTCATTTTAAAATAATTATGTTTCTTTAAAGAAACCAACAAATTCAGTTGTCTCAGAATTATTTATTAGGTTGCACAGGCTTGAAAGGACTCTCTCTTTTGGAGGAAGGAGTCTCTACTCCAAATAAAGCTTTAACTGTGAGAAATTTTATACCTCAGCAAGGAAATCTCAAGCTCACAGGTTTCATAGCCAGAACCCTAATGAGAAGCACAGGTTAGGTTAGGCATATGGTGGCACCTTCTGCTGTCATCTGCCAGACACTGAAACACCTTGAATGAACTATGGGATTGCAAGGCAGGGAACTCCCAAGTGTATTTGCAATTCTGTTTTGCTGTCAGCAGCTGGAGCACAACTACACCACACTTAACACCTGGGAGCAGCTCTACCAGTCCCAGCCCTGCTGGGAAGTGTGCAGAGCCAGCCTGGCACAAAAGCCATTTGCTCTCTACCTGCTCCCTACCCTGCCCTGCCCTGCCTTTTTATACTTCCTCCAGCAATTTAGATGCAAGGACAAATGGAAAGGGAAAGACATCGGCATGCAAGTGCTCAGATCAGAGAGAGACCTGTGATCTGGTGTGCTTTGCAGATTGCCAAGGAAAACATGACTGTCCAGACAAAAGGGTTTACAAGGGGATGCCAGCAGTGATCAGATTAGTCGAAGGAACAACAGCTCTTCAGCCAAGTGCTAACAGCCAACAGATGGAGGGGAATGATGCTGACTGTAAGAGAGGCCATACAATGATGCAACTGGGCTGCTTTTTTATACAGGTGTGTTAATTTTTATATTTGCTTTAAAGTTGTTTTTTTGTTTTGTTTTGTTTTTTTAACCTTCCAGTAATAAGCACAGAGCAGGTACAAACACATCCATAAAGGAAGCTTCTCTATCAGTGTAACTTCCTACCTCTTATAAACCATAATTGCAGCACCCTGTGCTGGCAGGAGAACAGGCTGCACAGTTCCCAGCTGAGTCTGGGTTTTGTGTGCCGTGTCCCCAACGGGTATAAATGAGACCATGAGCTCTCTCTGCTAACTTCCGAGCAGCTGTTCTCCCCCAGCTCCCTGTCTGACTCCAGATGGGCTGTGATACAGGCATTTCCTACAGCAGCGCCTCAAATCACGTGTTAGACGTGTCAGCAATTTCTGCTGACATCGGAGGCTAAAAAGGTGCAGACCTGCAGCAGGTTTTTTGGAACATCCTCATGCAGTGCAGACCTCTTTTACATACTGTTTAAGAGACTATAAAACGCAGTAAACCAAAATCCTCTGTAATGCTTGGCATCTGAAACAAGATGTTTTACCTTAGAAAGGAGCAATTCTGTAAAGGATTAGGGTCACCATGGACAAGCAGCTCAAGGCTGTTACAGAAGAGCAAATGAATCTTTAGACACATCAACCACATTGTACACACAGAGAAGAAATTGTCCCTGTGTACCTAGAGTCAGTGAGGCAGATAGCAAAAAACATCCAGTGCTAGTACCCGCCCATTTTAGGAAGATGCTGAATAACTGAAGACAAAGAAAAGGGACAGAAAAGTTATTTAAGGGACTGTAGTAAATACCCTTCTGAGAGAGACTTTAAGACCTCAGCTTGTTCAGCTTATCAGAGAGAAGAGGAAGAAGCAGCTTCATTACAGCATGTAAGTGGCTCCACAGGGATAAAAAGAAAAGGAACCAAGAGTTCTACAACATGCTGAAAAGGGGCATAACAACAATCAAGAGGTGGAAGTTAAAAGTGAAAGAAACATCAATAGAAAACTGTACTAACACCCTGGCACCAAAGGTACTTTAACCACTGAACCAAACTGCCACGAGAGATGGTGGCTCCTCCATTAAGTGATCTCTCGAAACTGGAAGCGAGTGCTTTGCCGGAGGATAGGCTGTAACTCACCCCAGTTTACTGGATGCAGCAGAGGGGTAAAGCGGGTGACACAGAATGGACTGCAGTGTGGAGATCAGACAGAGTAATCTCCTGGTCCATCTGGCCTTCCATTTTCTGTAAAAGCTACCAGTATCTGGTGCTTTCTGATTGTCCTGAGCACAAAACCTCTACCTCCAATACTCCACCATTCAAACTTCATCCAATTAGATTAGTACTGAAATGCATGGGGGCAAGAAAAGGAACAATATCTTCTGATAAACAACTCATGGCACTACTTAGATTGCTTTACTAGAATTACAATAAATTCTGTAAGACTAAACAAAACCAGACTACACTCGATAATAAATAACTGCAGGATTTTTGCTACTTTAGACCAACACATTCAACTTAAGAATTAATTTATCTCATGAATGGGACAGTTTAAAATGTATCTATTGATGTACACAATTAGTATTATATTTCTGTAGATCTCAATTGGTTTAAAACTCTTCATAAAACTTTCCACAAGGATTATCATCCCAATTAAAGTATCAAGTGAAAAGGTTCACTCTTTGATTATTATTTTGGTAAACCTAATAGATGCATCCATAAATTAGCATGGAAGGAGGAAAAAACCCAAACCAACAAATGATTATACTTAGGTGGAAATTTTAAAATTATCTTTTTTAATGGATTACTGAAACCCTCCTGAGTACATCTGCAGATAGTGGAAACATGAATGGATAAAACTGGAAGCCTAGGGATTAGCAAAGGCATTACCACAATCACATTTTCCTTATGTGGAATATTTTGCCTTCTCCCCCCTCCCCTCTTCAAAGGTTTATGATCTCTGTCTCGTAATGCAGCCATTTTTTTCCACAAAAAGTACCAAGTCCTCTATAATTTAGTTGGAAACACTGTTGTTTATTATCTTTTGCAGTGAGCAGTCCTGTGTAGAACTAGTTTCTCATCATGCATTAATATTCTGGTATGGGAGGTTTGCAGAAATGGAGAAAGAACAAGAAATAAATTTGAAGGCAGCTCCTTGCCTATTTTGTCATCTCCCAGGTTAGTGTGTGTTCAGAGGGGAGGAAGGTCTGAGCACTGCAGTCACACCTCACAAATACAGTTTTCTTGGTTTATACCTTCATCTGCTTTGGGTTTTCTCACTCTGATGAGTAAATACATCTTCAGCAGAAACCCAACCAAGCAAGGAGCCATGTGGAATGTGCCTTGCCCACACCTCAGAATCTTGAGCTGGCTATGGTTTCCATCTCCCAGCTCCCCTCAGCCAGCACCGAGAGCAGCTTTGCACCTCACCTCGCTCACAGTGTCTCTCACCCCCTTCTCCGTTTTTGGCCTGACAGGTTTGGTGTGTTCTGCGGTGACCTTTTCTGTGGAGTTTTGAAGGATAACATAATTGCTGTCTCAGCAGATTCCCCAAGAAATTCATGAGAGAGCTTTCAGCTCCAGTTTTGTGAGGAATTTGGAAAAAATTAAGCCTTTAAAGCAACACATGACCTTACTGTCTGTCCCAGTGCTGCCACAAATGTCAAAAGCCTCAGCAAACACTGCTTGAATGAGAGATTTGACAAAAGCCCCATAGAGAATTTATGGCAGATGATGTTAACCCATTATTCTGTGAATTTTATCATAGCTGGTAATTTTGGGGTCTCTCCTCAACTCTCAGACTCCTGACAAATGTGCAAATTCATTTTGCCAAAGGACATAATCACAGTTACTGAATCACTGTGTGTTTAGACAAATGCTGCAGGGAAATGTCCGTGTACATCCTCTGTAGCTGTTTATATTCACCACAGCTGCAAACCAGCAGTCTCATAGCCTTGGGTCTTAATGAACCTACACTCTTAGTCATTTGCAGGAACATAACTAATTTGCACGTGCTACATGTGGAGGGAAGGGCAGCTTCAGCTGGACTGGAGGATATGCTGCTCCACAGTGTCCAAGGTGCGGTGGTACAGTGCTGCAGTGCTGCTTCCTCAGTAATACAAACCAGATCCCACTAAAAGGTGGTACCTGTCTCATCCAATTTAATTTCCAAGCAGAGGAGAACTTGGTAACCCCTGCTGCACAAGAGAGTAAAAAAGTGTCAAGGTCTGAAGGGAGCTGGTTCAGGAGAAGAGAGATGCTGTGTGGGAACAGGAGCTCCCTGCCTGCTAAGGGAGAGCTGGGCTCAGGTTAACTGGGACTGAAAGGCCAAGTGCCCAGCAGAGTCATCCCTGTGGGCTGGCTGGGACCCAGCAGTGGCTGGTTCCCCAAAAGACAGGATGGCAGCCTGCAGGCATGATCCTGCCGCTCAAGGCTCTTACTCACACACTGCCAAGCCATGCTGTCCTCAGGGGCCAGACCAGATGCTCTCATAAATTAGCAGCGAGGTCACCACAGCCAGGTTTTTGTTCATCCTGGTCTGCAATGGCCCAGCTGAAAGCTGTACTCTCTTCCCAGAGGCATGTGGCTGCTGACAGCAGTCCTGGGCCAAGGACACTTGGTGCCTGTGCCCAGGCGGCCCCGCAGACTGCTTCAGTGCCTTCTGCCTGCAGACACAGTGCCGCAGTGGGCATCCTCTGTAACCTCAGCCCCTGAGCTTCAGCCTTCGGAGTTTGAAAAATCTGGCCATAGTTTTCACACATTGACAGCAACAAGGCTTTTACTTTGCTCCGTCCGCTGCTTAGGAAAACACACCAAGGTCAAAGAAAGAACATGACTTGAAGGCTCTTCCCAGCAGCATCAGGGTCTCGGTGCCTAACAGAGGTTACGCCAGCAGGAAAAACGCTTCTGCTTCTGACGTCTGAATTGTGACCCCGAACAGCCAGTACCGGGTGAGTTTTGTGCTTAGCCCAAGGACTGTTTGTAAAATGATTGATGACGCACGCAAATGGGCTCTTGTTTGTCTTACTGTACACTGCAAATATTGCTTTTAACAATGAGGTTTTTGCCAAATGATTCTGAACACACCCAAAATGGGATCCTGGAGATAAAACTGCAAAAGCAAAGTAATGTGATCACTGGCTGTCTTCCAAGAGGGACCGATCAATGTCGTCTGATTTGGGCTTAGCATGCAGGGCTGTTTCAGCAGAGGTGAAAAATAGATGCCAGTAATGTCACCTGCCCCCACCTCTGCTGCTCTTAGGATCAGGCTGGATTGCAGGGAGCTGTTGCACTGCTTTTAAGCTGACAATCCCACTCAGCTTCTGGAGCAAATCTAGTCCTTAAAATTTGAATTCTTTCAATTTCCAAACAAGAATTAATCAGAGCATGATTCTGAAGGGGTCTAAGTTAATAATAAATACACAAGTAAAGGTTTTGGTAGCAGAATCTCTAATTACTTTTACCAATCAGTAAAAGTAAATTGGTGGTTACTGTATGATTGTACCATGTCCCCAGACCATACAAAACTGAACTCGAGCCTCTGAAAATTAGGTGTGAAAGGCTCATAAGAGGAAGGTAAGCAAGCTATTCCTCATCCGAGCCCTCTCCTGAGGTCAGGTGGATGATGTTGGCCAGATTCTGCTCTCAGTTACTCTGGTGTGAATCTCAGTGGATTTGCTCTGGATTTACACCGATGTAGCTGAGAAAAAAACCTGCCCTGTCAGTTTTCCTTCTTCGGTCACCATTCTTCTAAATCTTGAGCTCCATCTTAGATCTGCTTCTTCTTACAAGTTGCCTGACTTCACCACGATGCCAGCTGGCATCTCTCTGCTGATCTGCCAGCGTTTAGCTCTGAGGATTTCCAGACAGCTTCACGTATACTTTTAGTTGTCAGAAAAAAAGCAGCTCAAGAGGTAACTTGCCTATTCTGAGCGCAGTCATTCGGCTAACAGGCCCAAATGGCTCTGCCTGTGCCCCAGAAAAAAAAACAGCAGCACCACAGAAATTGGAGTTTAATGTTCTGCATTTAAAGCTGAGGGTTTTTTAATCTTTGGCACCCGTGAAAGGCTGTTTTTCACAAAAATGAGTGATAAAACCCTGTAAGAAACACTCATCCCCAAACTATCTGTGTGGCTTTTGCACACATCTGTTTCTCTCCTGTCCTCAAGAGATGTCTAAAATCTAATTAACCAATTAATTTGCAAATATATTCTAATTTATTCAAGGCAGATTTTCTTAGTGTTAAACTATCTGACAGTGAACCATACGTTGTACACAGGAACAGGACTTCATTAAAATATCAAAGGTTACACAAATGGAATAAAAATTATATTTGTACTGCAGTCAGCACATACTTATATCCCCTAATGAGAAAATGTGTTTGTATTTCCCTATTTCTAATTTGTTTTTGCATGTTTGGTGTAAACCTGCAGTTAATACATTTGCAACACCAAACTACTACACCTAGTATGGAAACATGAATATCCTGAGAGGTTTCCACGTTCATTTAACTTGCAACAGAATTTAAATATACAAATAATCCACCATCAGCGCTCATAAAACTCTTCTATCAACCTACGAATTGCCACAGCTCATTTGTAATTGAGAATTACAACTGTGTCCCCAGCCAGCCCCGCTCCTCCTGCCTCCCTCCACAGGTAGCACCGTTGGCTGGGAAATCTCAAGTTCTCATTGACGGCACTTGTGCAAAGCCAGTCTAACGGAAAAAGCTGATGCCTTGTTCTTGATTGCTGCATTGAACTCCTTTCTTTATTTTTTTTTTTCCCCTAACTCAATAGCTGTGTGAGTACAAAATACAACAGCTGGTTTCAATTCTGCCAGCTACTGGAGAGATTGTGTCATCCACCATCGCGTGGCATCAGTCACAGCTCCACTTGACCTTCTTGAAAGCACGGGAGATGTGCTGTTGTGCTCAGAAAAACCAACAAAAACAACCACAAAAAAACCCCTCCCCTATTTACTAACTCTCCAAGTATTTTATTATACAGCATTAGCACAAACACTAATATGTTGTCTGTATACACTGGGCACAGAATTACTTCTTGAAGACATTAATACCAAACAGCTGTTTTCTTGACAAGCAACTTAGTAGTTTTATTATAGTTCATTACTCTCCAGTAGCATCATGGTCAATTAAGACCAAGTTGCAGTTCTTCTAGGTGTATATATGCATAAGGGACTGCTCCTGTACTGAAAGGCACTGACTATATCTGTAATGCATTAAAAAATAAGGGACTTCCCTCACATCACACAACAGATCAATGGCTGAGCTAGGAACAGCAGCCCAATCTCTTGGCACTGCAAACCCCGGGCTGTTGAGATGCACCCGAGCCTGCCTGCATGCCACCAGGGCTACATGCTCACAGCAGGCTCCACAAATCAAGCACTGCTCACAGCTGCAGGCGCCGGAGCGGCAGGAATTCACCAGTGGCAGTGCCAAGCCCCTGGGAATGGGGCTGGGGGCCGCTGGGGGCACAGCACCTCTCATGGGGTTTGAGAGCCGAGTGGGATGGTCTCAGTAGGAATCGAGAGTGCTGGCAGCACTTTGTCATTAAAGGAGTAGGACCAGCCAGCTACTCTGGGGATGGGTGAATTAGGTTGGAAGACCAGTAAAGGTGGGGAAAAAGGAAAACCCTATCTCTCATGCACACTATAAATTTCAAAATTACACTTCTCACGTTTTTCTCCACTTATTTTTAGCAGCAATATTTAAGGCAAGTACCTAAGGAGGCAGAAGTGCCTTACCTGCCCCCACCACCTTATATTTAATTTTTGAAGTGTTTACTTTGAGCATGCACCAACCTGGAAGAAGGGATGACCTGCAAAGTGATCGACTCTACAGGTGACTAGACGTACAGCTAGATGTATAGCAACTGTCAGAAGGGCAAGAAAAATATGAAAGCAATGGGATGAAGGAGGAGGAAGGGACCATTAGAGCTCAGTGGTAGGATATGAATGACACTGCTCAGGCAGCCTTGAATGCTCCCACAAGAGAATCTGGTCTGGGTCCAAAGATGGCTAATGAGAACGAGCAGAAACAATTTCACAAAAAGAAAACAAATGTTTAAGTTCAGGGAGGAGACTGGAGCCAGTCTGATGGGGTATGCAAAACAACAAGAAATACAAAGCAGGGAGATCTGGCACATGGTTTTAGCCATACAGTAAGAACAGACAATAAAAAGATGGGATTTAAAGCGCTACAAGATTTTACTTTTTTTAAGCCACAGTTTATAATTAAGATGTGGAACTAATTGTCTCTAAATATAATTGAGGCCAGGAACTTCTGGGAGATCAGAGAAAGGACGAGCAATACATAACGTGACTATCATGGCTCCTTTGTATTTCATATAAAATGAGCAAGGGATGCTTTAAACTCTGCATGTCTGTGGTGTAACTTGGACCGGAGGTGAGGGAGAAGCTGAACCTCAGGGGAGTTATTTTATAATCATCCCTTAGGGACTGTAACATCTGCCTTGCACATCGGTCCTGACCACAGCCAGAGGCTGAAGGAGACTACCTACAGACGCCAGCTGGCAAGGGAACAGCCCCTTCAGGACAACAGCTTTGGGAGAAGCAGAGGGACTCACTCCCATGCCCACAAGAGAAGGAGGGACATGGAGGAGAACGGACAGAAAATAAGTTGTGGGGACTGCAGAGCAGAGACAGGGTCTGCAACTAGTTTTAACTCCTTTCTGTATTTGCTTCCTTTACAGCTGTAGGTGAAGTGTACAGAAAGCAAACACCCAGGTACAGGGCCAAAAGCACAAGAGAAGGCTTTGGCAGTGAGGTGAAGTGTTTGAGTTTCCTATCATGGCCCATTACGTCAGGAGGACCTGTCCACATGGCGCAATGTGGCTGATTATTCCTCCAAAAAGCTTTCATATTAATTTATTTTTGCTTACATCCAAACCAAAGAATTAAGCAGTACAGCTATTTATTTGCTTGCTGCAGTGGTCACCAACTGAGCTACCTACAACCACTGAGGTCTGAAAATTAAGCTCTTGCGACTTCACAAAGGAACCACAAATATCTCCTCATAAATGCTCTCTATTTCTAGCCTTTGACTTGAAACCCCACCCATTCGAGCTCCTGCTGACCTCACTATGAAATGCAGACTGTTACACACCAGTGACTTGATGAGTAGGGGGTAGGACTGGGTTCATGTTGGTTGCCTTGTGGGTCAATGTAGTTGTCAACGTACATGGGTGCAATCTTGTTCCTTTACGGAAAATTGATCAAATTAATTAAATGGATTAATTGATTTACTGGATTTGATTAAATATCTGAGAATCTTTCCACTTAGGCTGCTGCTGACCCTTCTTCCATTCTCAGACCATGGCTGAAGACCTTTGAACCCTTGAATAAAAACAGGACATTGCCTCCTTTCCCCCACTTTGAAGCTTTCTTGTCCTCTAAGCTGTACATATTTACATACTTGGCTATAATGTACCCCTTCAAAACTGCAATCAGACAATTCTCTGGTTTAGTTATTAATAGACTACAGATGCATCCACCACTGACCAAAGATGCAAAGGCTGTGAAACATGAAGAAGGTTGATTAAAACCAGCCTCTGTTTTAGTGGCAGCTTAAGCTATTAAAATGTACTCAGTATCATCTGCCTTAACATCAACCACAGTAAATTACTGTCCCAATACAGAGGATTGTAGGAGCAGAGCACAATTTCTTCTGCATTTTTCATATAAAGCAGATGACACTTTTTACCTCGCCCAAGCAGGATCTACCACTGACAATGTATTTCATATGCATACTGCTTTTGGCTCTCCTCTGAAATGGCACTATATGCTCTCAGATCTTCACGACAAGGTTTAGCTTGTTTAAGACTTGTTCAGTATTTTCATCTTAGCTGTTAGGAGAGGAAAATAAGGTGGGGAAAAGTCTGAAATTGTGACATGACCAGAGTGCATTGCCTATAATCACGCAGCTGTGATTTAAAGCCAAGTGACAGTCTATAATTGAATTGTCTGGAACTGCCTACGGTTTATTTACTGAATTCAGACATACCGCGTGTGTGTGGGGGGGGGTATCAAAAAAGTGTAGGTCTTTACTTATGCATAGGGAAAGCAGGAGGGGCACCCTGGTGTTCCAGGTAGCTCTGGTAGAGGAATCCCCTACATGTGTCATTGCTTTTGTATCAGCTTCTGTGGAGCAGGAGCAAAACATCACCATGTTGAGCAGAGGGAAAGATGTGTGCACTGGCATGGGACTTCCCACCTGAGGAGAGGATGCAATTCCTCACAGAAAACTGCTTAAGTCTCTCTAGATAAGGGTTTCATCAGGCTGACAGGGCAGAGACAATTCCCAAGCCCTCACCTCCATATGAGATGGTCTTTTGGAAGCAGGCACAGCTTCTTCTTTAGCATATTTAGAGGTATTGCCAGATTAAAACCAAACAGCTGTGATAAAGAATCCAGATGAACCCATCCTGCGGCATTCATGCCAGCACAGGCTCCCAGCAATAGTCCTGTTTGCAACAGCCTCCAAACCCAAGCAGGTGAATGAATGCATGTGGTGGAAGTGAAGGACTGCTACCATCTTCACTGCAGGGAGCTGATGCTCCAGCCCTGACCCCAGCCTCTCCGTCAGGGCCATCAATTAGGACATCTGTGCATGGAAAAATAGGAAATAAAGATCTGAGGCAACCAACACATTTAACACCAAAGATGTGGCACAGTCCATTCATCTGGACCACCACAATGTGTTAATCATCAGCTCCTGCCAGCTAAGTGCTCTGCTTCTCAGGAATCACAGAATAAATGAAACACGATGGTTACTGCACATTTTTCCTATCAAGCATGCAGTCTGATACTTTGGATATTTCTATAATACTTATACGCAAAAGTGTAGACATACAGAAATGCTTCCGCAAATCTACTGCAATGGCTTTCACATGTTTTGCCACATGGGCTTTTAAGGACACCCTGCTATCTGCCCTATTTGCCCTACCAGTGAGTTAACAGCATGCAGGTGTTAGGAGGGACAAGATGACTTCCTCTCATACCAACTAGAGTAGTAGGTAGGGAGAATCAGCATACATATACACACACCCACAAACACACTCAAATCCAACCTACTCCTTTCAACTCAAACTGGTCTTGGGTCTGTTCGTGGCTGAGGAGCCCCATCTCCTCCCAGCACAGTGGATGCACTGCACCGTTTGCTAGGAAAGAAGATGCGAGTGACACTGCGGTTTAGGCAGAACAGCCTGGATAAGTCCCTGTCACTAACAACAAGCTTTTAAGAGCCTCTGACAATACTATCTGTACATTTCTGCGTGCTTTAGCCAACTTTCAAATGATTTGATCACATACTGGATGCTCCCCAATGCTGATCTAAGAAGTGCTTTGAAACACTGTATTTTAACTATAGCATTTCTTTTGCCATGTTTTCAGTTACGGACACTTTACCTTTGCCCAGTATAGATACACTGACTTACTGTACTAACCTGGGGCCATCCAGCTGAATCGGCTGGTGAAATGAAGAGTGTAGAATTAATGGGAGGATCAAATCCGGGACTTCTGGGATGGCACTCACTAGTCTGATTCTCTGCTCTCTCAGTAAAGCCCAAAGGAGGGGAAGGAAAATGCCAGGTTCTAAGTAGATGAAGCCCAAGTGTTACTGACTTGTTGTTCATAATGTGGAAAAACTATGGCTGTGACTGAGGAAAAATAATTAGGTCCCAAATCTGCATTAAAACATTTTTGCAGGATTTTGCTCTTCAAGTGGAAAACTGTTCCCACACAGCTTATTTTTAGGTATTTTATATTAAAGAGATAAAAAAAAGTCTTCATGTTTCAATTTCTCTGCGGGAAGTTTTTACAGTAAAGATACTTGGAATCAGGATAATAGTGAGAGAAGAGGGGAATAAGCCAAGACCATTGTTCCTGGAAATACAAACGTATGGCTAGAGGCAGTGCAGGGGTGGTGAGGGGCACGCTCAGCATTCGTGCTGGTCATTCCAGCAGCCAGGGTGCACCCTCGTGATCCACAGCTCATTTGTGTCTTATGATTACTTGCAAAATAATTTCATGTATTTGGGGATAATAAATTATCCAAAGTACTGCTAATCAGTTTCATTCACAAAGAGTAAGTACCAGCAACAATCCTTTTGGCCCAGCTTCACTGAGACAAGCATCATACTTTCAAGCTGAAGTCCACAGCAGGGTCAGGGATGTCCCCGCACACAGGAGAGGATGCTCATGTCCCTCCGGCACTGCAAGGAGGGAAGAGCAGAGCGTGAGAAGAGAAGGACAAGGCTGCAGAGAGTGAGGAGGCTTGAATAGAGAAAGGGCTGAGGAGGGGTTTTTTTGCCTTTGAGATTAAAAACAAGGCAGGAGATGCTCCACCACTTTGTGAAGCTAGTGGAAGGATTTTCTGCATCAGTCTCTTGGTAGCAGATGCTTGATTTTTTTTTTAATCGCTTTTGAACAGACTACAAGGTCACGTTCCAGCAGAGCCTTAGTGCCCTGGATTCAGTTCTCAGGGTGATGCCCAAAACTCTGAGGTTTTGGTTTCTTACAAGCATGTTTTGTAAATCCCCCAGAGTTTGGCCTTGCATAGCCACTGCACACATCTCTGGGAGGAAATTATCTGTCCACACCAGTAGCAGTCTCTGCATCATCCGCCACATGTTTCCCCTTTCACACAGAGGGAAAATCTCATCCTAATTTCTTCCAACCCACCCAAAATCATGTCTTTAACCCTTCAGATTCACATCCTGCATGTTCCCACACACCAACGGGCAGAAAATCCCCCCCTTCGAAGACATACTCTTCAGTGCCTGGCCAAATGCACTTCACTTGCAACTGGATGGCTCTTTGGAGACACATGTGACATTTCATGCTGTCAGAGAGAAAAAAAATTGCCCAGAAAAGGCTGCTTGAACAACAACTTCTTGCCTTTTTGCTCAGCACCAATTAAAAAGAATTAAGAATACTGGGAAGGAAAATTTTAGTGATGGAAAGTCTGTCTTGGGCCTCTCCCTCCTTGGCAAGACACTGAGCAGCAGGCAGCAGCAGCACTGAACCATGCAGTATCCCTTCATCCAGGTCTGGGGATGACGAGCTCCCATGGTAACTACTGAGACATGATGCTTCCCAACACCATGCAAATCCAGGCATGAGGGACTCGCTTCACACACACTGCCGAGGAACACCATAATATCAATCTGATATTCGCCTATTTGCTTAACACGATAGGATTTAAAGGCCTAATCCTGAGAACCACTTGCAATACTTACCAAAGCCAGTGTTTCCAATTATATTAAAGATTAGGGAGAATGTGAGTGAGGTTGAAAGCTACACGTTCATTTAATTCTCGTTGAAATAAATACATGAACAGTGCCTATGTGCTCCTGCATATCTGGCCTGGAGTGTTTACTAAGCTCTGGGACACAGCCATGAGAGCACTGGAAAGGTGTTGGATCCCTCTAGATCCCCGGAGAGAACAAAGCTATGAAGAGCATTTGCAGTATGGCCCCAAGCTGTCTCTTGCCCCACTGCCGTCACTCACCTCAGCGCCACGTTTGCCTCAAACCCAGAATTCAGGTATTTTACTACACAAAATGGTGCAGAAGAGAAGACGTGACTGAACACAGTGCTGAGAAAGGAACCAAAGCAGCAATTTATTTCACGCTGACATGGTCCACTGCAAGTAACGGGGAAACTTCTTATTTATTTGGACTTCAGGAGATAAGTAAATTGGACACCAAGCGTACCATGGAAGGTGGATCACACATCCCGTTTCAGGAAAGCACCCCAAATAAGCTCATCTGACGGCCATGAGCAGTGATATGGAGCAGTCCTGTACAAGCAGGAGTCTTGTGCACACGCAGCCATGGCCATTTCATGCCACTAGGGTGGTAGATGGGACAGACAGCAGCAAAACCATCACCTTGAGCTGGTCCAGGGAGAGCTTTTGCACAAGTGCCCACCTGGGTGACAGGTGGTCCATGCATGTCCTTTGGCCCGAGGCAGAGCTGGAGAAGGACACAGCACTAACCCAGCCAGAGCTTCCATACTGCCCTCCCTTCTCAGAAAGGAAACACAAAGCTTCAAACCCTTTAAATAAGAACTTAACATCATCCCATATAATAAAGAGATACAAATAACAAATTTCTGACATCATCTGGTTAGGACATCGCATCTTGTCCAATTTTAGATTGAGTGCTGTTAATTATTTAGGCTCCAGAGCTTCCAGATTAACATAGGAGCATGCAGTCTCTGCAGCACGCCAGCAGCTCTCTCCACAAGACCAGTGCCACTGCAAGCCCAGGGAGCCGTGTCGCAAGCGCAGAGCCAACTGTCTGGCTCCAGGCAATAACCAGCAGCAGACACAAGCCATGTCGCTGCATTTGTGCAATCCTTAATGGTTATTCTAGGAGTAAGTAAGAGGCTCTGTCATGTCACCAGTCATTTGAAGTGGCTCCCAATAATTCGAGCAGTTTTCACTATAAAGATGAGGACATCATGCAACTTGCAGAAGTAAAGAATGTCTGATAGTCCAAAGTAAATCCTGGCCCAAGCTAGTTTTTCAACTGGCCCATTTTTGAGAGGTCATTTGGCAGAGTTTGTTGTGTGTTCAGAGACCTGGGCTTCATTCTACCATGCTGATGAACTCTGCTTCTGAACTTTCTGTGCTTTAAGCCATTGCCCATTACCACTCATAACTCATAACACTACAGATTTTCAAACACTGCCAGAAAATAAACCTGTATTTCAAGAGGTCTCTGGAAAACAGAAAGCAAGGGGGAAGGAAGGTTGAGTGAATGGAAGCCGCACTCCTTGGCTAAGCCCTGTTAGAGGCTGGATGAATATCTACCTGGTTTGGCACCCTGTTAGCCAACGACTTGGGCTGCATGACAATGTTCCCTGTAAGACAGCTGAACCACGAGTGCTCATCCAACACATCGGGGCAACAGAGCAGGACTTGGTTCCTGCAGCATAGGGTGTGGAGACTAAACACAAGGGAGGTGTAATGACATGTCCCTTTAGTGACACTAACCGTAGCCACAAGTCCACCATTGCCCCAAGTCAGGCAAGGGCTTTTGACTACCTTTAGGTGACGGGCTGCAGCCCAGAAATGTTACCCAGGTTTCACATGGGCAAGTTTTGGCTTGCTGCCTAAACCGCTTTCCTTCCCATCAGTTCTGCAATGGTGACACTTGAACCACTCAGCTTGAGAGGGCAAAAATGTGCAACAGGGAGCACAGACTCCAAAGGAGTCATTTTTCTTTCAGAAATACACTTCTCTCGCATTTTGTATCAAGCTTGAAAACAGCATCTCAGTAGGCTTCTGCTTACTTGAACAGAGGTTAATAAATTACTCTGCTTGAAAAATGTCCATATGTTTCAGACAGTGAGCTTCTGCTCGGAAGTTTCTTCAAAATCTGTTTTCACACTGACAGAATAAAACCAACTGTTTTTCAACTTTTTTTTTCCCGCCATGGCAACACCTCTCAGACATCAAATAAGCACCCAAAACCAACCACAGTCGCAGGTTCACTTTGGGTGAAGCCCTCAGGGCAGCAGGGTTGTTTCCACCACAGCGGTATGACCGGCAGAAGGATACACGAGTGCTCTGAGCCTTGTCCCACCCCTGACACCCACTCCTGGCATGGCCACCCACCTTCTCCCACTGTGTTCTGGATGTGGTTATGAAGATGAACATCCCTGAGCTAACAAGAAGGAAATCTGTCTCACATTCACTAAAAATGTGTTCCGCAGTCAAAAGAAAAAGCGCTTTAAACTGAGAATGTCTTTGTTACAGATGATTATGAAAAAAAACCCCTCCACTGATTAATTTCTTTTCAGCAGGCACTTCCCACTCACTGAAATCAACATTTTTAGTGAAAACATTTAACATTTTTTGATGTAAAATCAAATTGTCATTTGCTTTTAATGTTTAAAAATATTAAATAGTTTAATATTAAAAATAAAGTAGCGGAAAAAGTCTGGATTTCTGATTAAAAAGGCCTTTGATTTAAAAACAACTTGAAGTTTAAAAGAAAAGCAAGAACTTAAAATCCAAATGGGGCCAATTCTCCTTCTTTCATTTCCTGTTTTCTTCCATTTGAATTTTATCTTTGCCTCAGAGTATTCCCATATTTTTCATCCTTTCACAATCATATTTTCCTATTAAAAATCAGTTTCTTGTTACTGGAAGAACATCCTCAAAATCACAAGAGAGCAACTTACTGCCAAACACTACTAGAAAGATAATTATCCTGACTATGTAAGGTGCTGACACATGGCATCAAGGTGAAATGCCTTCCCATGAAGATGTCCAACACAAGATTTAGGGAATTCATCTACTCATTTAAAAAAAAAAAATTTTGCTACTTTTCCTCCTAATCTTTCAGTTATCCTATGTGTTGGTTGTACCAAGCATTTGTAAAATACTGTGAGGCTTCAACTGCATGTCCCTAGAAGATGTCATTTCCAAAACCGAGGGGCAAGAGTCTTTTAAGAGAATTATATGCTGAATATAATGCACAAAGCTGGTGACTTATGTGCAAACAATAACAGGACCAAACAGGAGATACTGCTGCTAATAATCTGTAAATAAAGGGAAAGTGGCTTTTTCGATTTCCCAATTAAGCAAGATAATACTTTCATCAATTACATATTTATGTGACATATTCCCAATAAGGATATAATAAATGGTATTATGCCTCTTGGTTAACAGCTCCAAGAAAATCCATTTAATTGTCCCTGCCCTTGCAGAAAGTAACACTCGTCGTCTGTAAACCATTCCCTTCCCTAACTCGTACACACAACTGGTATATTCCTGGAAGTCCAGCTCAGCTTTACATACAATAACTCAATAATTAGCAACTTCTAAACCCGAATCTGATGCCACTCCTCTGCTCAGAGAATATTCTTCCCTCTAAAGCAAAGCCAGCATTATCTTCCAGCCAGGGAAGGTGGTCCTTTTGCGATCCCTGTAGTGATGGCCCCAGGATGGCCAACCAACATGCATGAGGCACCCATGAACAGGAGTCACTGAGTCTTGGCCAGTTCCCCATTGGTAAAGCTCCAGCATAGGGCGGAGAGGCAGCTGGGAAGAAGGTGGTGAAGTTCACCCTTTGGGGGCAGAAAACCCAAAGAACTGCTGCTTGAGGGGCTGCAGTGGGATCCAGGCATCTCACGCATAGTGACTAAATAAATGCAGGTGACAAATGGAAAGTCAAGTAAAAAGTCCTGCCCCAACTCGATCAAAAACATGAGCTGCAGAAGAGAAAAACAAAAGTGAAGAAGATCCTGCCCTGCCAGCTCCTTGCCAGGGTGGAAGAGAAGAAAGGTGTGTCCACTTGTAGCCACAACCTCAGACCAGGCCTTTTCAACATCCTCCACTCTGTTTCAGGGCATTACAGCAGAAACACATTCTTCACATATTTTTCCCAGAGCTGTTTGTCTCCTGGCCACCCATTCAGCTCTCTATAAGTGACATGGTTTATGGACTTGGCACTTAGCAGCTATTTGTAGAGCTCCCTGTATGTCATGAAACACTTTATCCCTAAATTTTGTCCTGCATATCCCAATTTCATTTAGGTTGCTGGTTTGCATCAAAGCATACAGTGGCAGGCAGCTGCAACCTCATCCATCTCCCCTGCCTGGGCTCTGAGCACACTGGCTGAACATGGTTATGGGTTTGATGATTACACCTTTACTTTAGTGCAGGATGAAGTGACTGAATATCCTGGTTAGACCACAAATACTTGAGAAAAATCTCTTAAATTTTTCAGAAGCCAGGTGTTTATGTACCCTGGCCAGGAGAACTGCTGAGCTTTTGGATGTTCCACTGAATAGCTGTATGTTGGGCCAACAGCAGCAAGGCATCTTGGTCCGCATCCCACCACAGGCTGAATGTCCTCAGGGGTCAGGTGGTCACCATCAGCTAGCTCATAAGTCCTGCGAGACCTCTGCTGGAAGGCCATGGGTTCTGCTGAAGATCCCCCAGCCTGCTTTCAGACCTCGCAGTTGTCATCTCAGCAGCTCTAAACCCATGAAACACAATGGGGTAAAATCTTGGTAGTTTCTCCATTCTTGCCTAATGGTCATGGTCTGAAGACCAAATATGACAGGAGATGGACCATGCTGGAGGCTACGCTGTTTGACCACAGACATCTCCTCAAAAGCAACACCGCCGCCTGATGCTTAAAGCCCAGGAGGCCACTGTTTTCCCCCACGTGGAATATATTTGTGCCAGGCGTACAGAAAATAAGCTAACATGTACCTGTTTCTAGGTTTTAATTTCAGTCAGGTGGGTAGTGAGAGAACAGCTCAGAATCAGAGCCAAGACACAGAGTAACCATCAACTTCCAATCCTGAAAGCTTTGTAAAGCAGTAAGAAAAAAAAAAATAATCTATTATTTCCAAGGCAGGTTGCTTCCCCTAATTAGTGAGTCAGCTCTGCTAATAAAGATTACAACAGGGCATGAAAGCAGTGCTGAAGATGGGAGTATTTATGCAGGTCAGTGGGGGTTTTCCTAAACATTTTGATTACAACTTTAACTGCACTAAAACACATGCAAAAACCCTATCATTAAATTTAAACAGCCTGATGATATGCGGTACCAGACTATGAGAACTGCAAATAAATTGCTGTAATCTGCCATACTGTCACTTACTCCTGCTCCTCAGCAGCCATAATTGACTAATAGGATAATAAGGTGGCAGCTACGAATCTGAAGGCTTGACTCCATTGTTTTAAATGCCCTTGAGGAGAAAATACTCCAAGTCAAGAGACAAAGTGGCCTGATCACAATCATCTCCCTTGATTCAACATATTTAAATGCTCGTCTGGACTCCCAGATTACTCAGTGTAAAATGTGATGTCATTCTGGCCTGTCCTGCAGGGTGACAAATAGCCAAGCAATGTCCCTGTTCCAGAGAGCACCCAGCATCCCCCCATGCCCTTCGTTGCACAAGCCTGTGAAGCCACGGTGAGAAGCACCCTCTTGGGCCAGAGCTCAGTGAGAGACCCCAAGCTTGTGCAGTCTGGCTCTGCCATAAGCTGGGGAAATGCCCTTTTACCCCCCCAGAGGCCACCTTCACCAGACTTTGGGACCAGAGCACCATCAGCTATCCCGTCCTACGCAAGGGCTATGGGGGAGCAACCTCATATTGATTTCAGCAAGCAGATCATCACCATGTGAAAATGGTCCTGGTGAGCTAGAACATGCGGTATCAATAACTGGGGCAGATGAGGAAGATACACTCTTCAGTGCTGTTTAGAAAAGAGTATTTGAGGGGCTAAGAGTGAACAAGGCATTTTCCAAGCAGAGCAGAGGCCAATCCCGATTAGAGAAATTGCCTTTTTGTTATCACAGCACTCTAACCCACCCTGTAGACTTCCTATGATTGGAGGCAAAGCTCACATGCAGACCTCCTACTATGTGTGTGTACCCCCAAAGGAGAGCTGGTCTACAGGAAACATCCTCACGAGCACTCAAATCCTTACAGATAAAAACCTGGGGCAAGATAAACTGATGTGATATGGCCACATGGGTACAAGAGCAACCCCTCACACCCACAAAGTCTTTCAGAGAGCTGAACTGCTTCCTGGTGTGAATGGAGAGCCAGCGAAGAGAAATGAATAAGTAAACTGACCTCCAGGGTGGGTAAGCATCTGTATTTCTGCAGTCAAACGTGTGCCTCAGCACAGCTCAATGCAGGACCGAAGGCTGGAATTGGTGGCAGCCCTCCATCTCCCACGGCTTCCCTCCCTGCTGCTCCAGCCTGTGTCCTAGACAAGCTTTATTGCTTTTTCTCCTGCCCTTTGCCTTTCTCAGACATCAACAACTTGTTCCTCCTCTTCCTTATCAGGAACAAAAAGGAGAGCGGGGTTTCCCGCAGCAGGGCTCCCTGGCCGCCAGCCAGCACAGCACTGTGGGGTGTCCACTGCCACCACTTAATTTCACCCTGAACCCATGTCGCTTTGACTATCCTTAGCCCGGATAAGAAAACCACAACGGAAAACACTTGTCATTTCACAGTGATTTGTTTTTAGAATCTGAAGCACTGCTGCCAGCTTTGGGAATCTGACTCACAGACTCCCACTGCCTCCCACCTCTTGCCCTCAGCAGCCACAGGCTCCTGATGGGACCCAGAGCGTCGCTTCACCACGGAGAGCGTCCAGCTCGCTCCAGCTCCCTCAGGCAGAGTGTGTTTTCCCAGCACTGCCAGAGGAGAGGATAGCCCTGTTCCATCAGGGCACCCCCAGCCCATCAAAGAGAGAAAGACACAGCGTTTGCAGAGGGATGGACTTTCAGAAAAACAAAAGGCATGGCAAGCCTCAAAGTAGCAACACGGCTCCATGATCAACAGAGAGGGAGACAAACCCCGACAACAGAAAAAAAACAACCAGAAATAGGTTTCCAGAATCAGAGATGGAATTGCTCTGGAAGCACCCAGGGCTAAAAATAGGGATTAGGAACTACTAAAGGGGCTTTTATTCTTTTAAGTACTTAGTTCCCTTGATTTAAGAATAAGGATTAACTCTTAATTTGAGCCATCGCCTTTAACCCTACCTAACGACAGAGCTGGAAAGGACTGCTGTTTATCCACGATTCAGTCTGTTTACAGCATGGCATGTTAAAGCAATTAAGGGTCCTTAAAGATAAAATACTCTCGAACAGTATGCCATTAGGTCCATTTGAGCATGCAGTGTCAGCAAGCAAAACAGCATCTTTGACTCAGTGCTCTAAGAAAGTTTGAGCCTGGGTAATAACTTTTCTTTAATAATGCAAATTACAGAAAATAATGAGAACATTTGCATGCCTTCTCGACAAAGAGGGGCATTTCAAAGTCTCGGGGAGCAGACTAGGCAATAAGAAATGTTCTTGTTCTCATGTGTCAAACTGCTTTGCTTTTCCTCTTTCCTGCTGACCGAAGGGTTTCACGCTGGAAATGCTAATCACGCTTGCATTTGCCATAGCTCACCCTCTTGTTCTTATTGTCTATAGAAACCTGCAATTCAACCAAATCACCGTCAACTGCAGTATTCACTACAGCACATCTATATGCCCCCACATGCTTTACCCAGGAACTCCTCCACACATCCACATGCATGAATCATTGCAAAATTCAAGGCAACGGGCAAAGGCTGAAACCTCCGAAGTGTTAAGCTAAAGAAGATGAATCCTCTCGTTTTTCCCTCTGCTGCCAAGTTCTTAGCTTTATGCTCCCATCCAATCATCAGATTAAAAAGCTTGGTTTCCACAAACTTTGAAATTGAGCTTATTTGAGAGTTGGAAGATTAGAAGCCAAGGGTGCCTTCTGCTGAGGCACAGATGCTGCCTGGACAAGCTAAACAGTCATTAAGAAAACTTGAAAACAAAGAAGCAAAATATTTTCTGAGGCCTCGAAAGGAATGTAAAACAACTGGAATAATAGTATGTAAGAGGTTTAGGGGGCCCCAAACCAGTCCAAGAATACTGCTTTGGGCTAGCACAAGCCATTTGAGAGAAAGCCCTTTCAACTGGCATATACGGGAAAATCAAGGTGCAAGATGCAAAGCCATACTATACGATAAAATCTGGCACAAGGTTTCCAAGTACCATAACCCACACATCACATCCATGCACCACCACAAACGTCTCACCCAGTGCACATTCAAATTTGATCAAAAAAAAATTCTAATAATTTAATTTTGACTGGTACTGACCCCAGGAGAGCAACTCATATGCCCAAATGCTAGCTTTTCAGGTCTTTTCATGTGTCCCAGGGTCTTCTGCCCAGCCTCCAGCTGCCAACTCCAAAAGGGTGCAGATGTCCATCCTGTCTTGAACCACATCTGCCAGGCCTGGGCAGATGTCTTGGATGCATCTCAGATGCCTGGGATGCCCAGATCCCTCTCCAGGTGCTGATGAGGAAGAAGGACTGTGGGAACCTTCAAACCCAGCTGGTGCTACGCTTTGGCTGTCCGGAGGGTAATGGCTCAGCCATGATCGACACATGATACCCTCATTAAAACAGCATGGGGGCTCTGAGACATCTTTCCTTTCAGTTATATTTGTGGAAACCAGAATGATGTTGGGATGCTGAATGCCTGAAGGAAATACAAATTTGGGATTGTTTTCCAGCCACAACACCCCATCACTGTCTCAGGGTTTATAAGCCAGGTATGTCATTCACACTTAGACTACCTACACACAACAAGATCTCTAAAAAAAAATTACCGTTTGTTTTTAAACAATCTCACTGTATTTTCTCCCATGACTCTTCTGATAAGGTAGGATGTGAAGCCTCTTGAAAATGCTGTTGAAATCTAAAATTTCATTTTTAAATGAAAAGAAAGAATGAGTAAAAAATAAAAGACACCAGTTTTTCTATGTCACCTATGCTATTTATTTACATTAGAAAGCTCTGCATTACATGCTAACTCTGGCTGTACTGCAGGGCAGAAAAAATGAATGAATCGCACTTTCTAGACCTAAGATAATGACAACGATCAGCTCAGAAGACAGTGTGGGAAATGACTTCTAGGGAAAGTCCTGATTCGCTTTGTTACATGGGGAAAAAAACATCGAAAACCTAAAACTCTATTACATTTTCCCTAACCTACACAAAACTTTATGATGGATAATAGGGTCTTCAAAATGATCCTAAAACATCTTTTGAATGAAAGGTCACTTGCCTGTATATAAAGCTATCTGAACGCATTTATGCTGTTGTAATATGCACTCTCCCACTACAGAGGAAAGGTTGCATTCAGGGAAAGCACTTATCAAGATTAAATTTACATTTTCTGAGATAGATTGTCAAAAAGTGCTTTTCATGAAGAACAACTGCAGAAGCTGCGCTCACATTTAGAAATGCTGCAAGAAGCACTTTCTGAAATAGGCTTTACTACTCCTGAACCTGATGGAGCTAGAAAATCCACAAACGGGCTGATTTACTGGTTTTAGAAAAATGTGTTGATGGCTCTGAGATTAAAAACAATATCAAAATTAATTCAGAGTATAACTTATAAATGAGAGAGAGGTTCATAGACTGAACTGCATGCCTACTTACATCCTGACTCAGGACCTTTATATGCATGTATATATACATCAGCATGCACAAAACACCTTTACTGTATTTTATGTAGGTATCAACCCAGTCAAAATACATTTCATACATGTGAGTTTGCACTTTTACATTAGAAATGTGTGCACATTATACACTGGGGACCAAACATGCAAGCAATTCCTGAGATTGCAGGAAAAAGAGTTCCCAAGTTATACAAACCACAGTTTTCTCTTAACATGAAAGACCAAAAATGATAACAATTCCAGTAAGGCTCAGCAGCCATCTCTGCTGTTTCAAGAATCTGCACTTTGAACTAGAACCAAACCCTGTGAAGCCTGATAAACGAACAGCCCAAAACGATTTAATGCATCAACAGCTCTGCTCCTCTCTCCTTCAGTGCACACATCTGAGATGAGGATTACGTTCTCATTTTGGGTAGAGGGGAAATTTATACCTATAGCAGCACTCATCAACGAAAAAAATACACTCTCAAGTTTAGCAAGTGAAGTTAGATTTTACTGACAACATTAGCAAAATCATTTGCCAAATGGGTTGTTGCAACTCAAAATTCCTAACCACATGAAGAGAGTTATTGCATAAATTAATCCTTCCTGGTCTGTGCTCTGAAATATCAACAATTTGTCTGAGTTACAGTCTGCACTGAACCTTTTCCGGTGTCCTATGAGAAATGAGTCTGGTATGTTTAGTCCAGTTGCCAGAGAGCTAATATTTCTGCACTGTAAAAATTATAACCTCGGTTATTGTTCCCCTCGCTGGCAATTCTCAGCAGAGACCTCAAAGACTGAATATGCTTCAAAACAGAAATGACTAAACTCTGGAAACAGCCTATTTTCAATCTCAGTGAGCACTGCTGTTGCCATCGATAGACCAAAGATTTTGCTTCATCTAAGAGGAGGAACCCCACACTCAAGTCAAAAGAAAAACTGAGAAGGAGTTTGCTGTCTTACTACTACCTGTTCTGGGACTACATCTGCTTCCTAGAAATGTCAATAATTATCTATTATTGAAAAGAAGAAGCTAAAATACATGACTTAAAAGCATTCTCATTTTGATTAATTTTTGCCACTTGTAGTCAGTTACTCATTAAATATTTAGACTTGAAATAGGTAATTTGGGGAGATTACTATCACATTTGCAGAGGCCCAGCAAGCAGGCTTTTGGTTAGAAATAATTACAAAAAGTAAAAAATCGGTGTGCTAAATCACCAGCATCTTAGTTCACTGAGATGGTTTTATTTTTTCCTCTGATTTCTGAAAGCACTGAAGATATTCTCCTGTGTCACTTTAAGAACTACATCACTTCAGTGCCAAAACCAACAGTAATAAACAAAAAGACCACGCTAGTGTATTTATTTCTATGCATATGCATGTATATATATGTCTCAAGCAAGAATACAGCACAGAATTCTCATCAGATAGCTCCCTTTAGCTCTAAAAAAATTATTCCCCAAACACTCTTTCTTGGCCAAATTTGATTTACCGTGATAAATATTCCATAAAGGGATTTTTTTTCCTTTCCTCTCAAGGCAGAAAAGAATCAAAGTAATTAAGAACAAGAATAGCCTCCTCCAGACTAGCAATAAAAGCTGATCACTCCCACAAACTTCCCTACTTGCAAACAGCATGCTGTTCTTTCTAGTCTCCATGAAACTCTACCTTCATCTTCAGCAAGGAACCAGCACCAACCTCCAGTAGTAGTTGGTGGATTTTAACTCTTGAAAGCAGTGCAAAAAGAAAGGAGAGCATTACTAAAGGATAAAATGAAACCTACTGTACCTGATGATGATGGCCCAGGGCTAGAAGAGTGATGTGTTGGAGTATGACCACTGGAGCTGCTTCCACAGCCCCGGGGCCGTATCACTGAAGCATCACCTTTTAGATAGGCTGCCTACATATTTGCAACAGCTATCTCCTGAGCACTTCCACTGCTCACCCACTAGCATGGGTAGAAGGTATTTAAGATCGACCATATTGTTGTGCCACTATCAACTATTAAATACATTGTCTTGCTGAAATCTGGCAGGGGTATTCTGGATGCTAACATCTGCTTCTGTCCATGGTGGTCTGACATCTCAAGATGATAAATCTGACCTCCCTTCTCCCCTTCTTTCCCTTTCTTTGAAGAGCCAGCATGCCACAGAAATCAAGGCTGAGCAGCTCGGGTTTATTCTGTTATTCATCAAATAAAACCTTTATCAGCAGCCAAAATGAAAGGAAGTTCAGGAAGGACAGAAGTCGCATTTTCACAAAAGTTGTTCATCTGGTGAGCATGTAAAAAACCCAATCAAGTATAAAAGCAGCACTGTGGGACGGTGCTGTATCCTTCCTGCAGTCTTACGATTACGCACTGTGGAAGCAATTCAAAATCAATTTGAAATCATACCAAGATGATGTTTGGTGCCACACACTTAGTACCACAGACCTCCTCATCACTCCAATACTGCTTGCACACATAATCCTCTCAGAATATAGTCTATCCTGTATTAATATCATCTTGCCTCTTCATGAAAACACAAAATTAAGGTTCCCAGCATCCTGTACAAGCCTGAAAACATAGTAATTCCAGAAAGAATCATCTCTATTAACATTCACATCTACGGAACAGGAGAAATGTAATGGTTGACCCCAGCCAATTTTGCTACTCTGCAGTCTCCAGTGCCGCACAGAGATGAGAAGTCAGACACTAAACCTCTGCCACCAATTCAAAACAAAAATTCCTTCCCTGTTATGGAAATAATGGTTGATTTATAGCTGAAGAAAATAAAGTTGGCAGGTTTAGTAACTCCTCCAAGGTCACGGAGAGTCAGCGGCTAGTCAGGAACCAGCTGATGGAACCCAAAACTCTCCCTGCACTAAGTCAGTGATGGGTTCACCTACACTGGTGAGCATATGCAGAGCTAGAACAGCTGTTCTCCCAAAGCCAGCTAGTCATATCATATTCCACCCCCAAAGAGAAACAAAAAATACGTATTTTGAACAATTTCTGATGAAGACAAACTCCTCCCTGCAAGCTCACTGTGACGACAGCAAAAGAGCAGAAGTGGGGTGAAAAAACCCTCCCCCAAACCAGTATTAAATATTAAGGTTGGTACACTTAATCCTGGGATGATTGTCCCATATTATGCATGGATGTATGATGCTTTCCAAAAAAACTTCAGAAAAACTCTTGGCAAAGGGTGCCTCCCTTGTCTCTTACTTGTGCCAGTCCAAAAGAACGAGACGGACAATAATAGCTGCCTCCCTGCAAATAAGGCTAGGAGTGCTAGAAACAGCGAGTGACCAGAGGCTAATTTTTTATTAATTAGAGCACAAAGCATCCTGGCTTGTCCCTCATTAGGCATCTTCAGGCAGTTTGGCTTGGCTGCGCAGAGAGCTGAGGGAGGTGGCAGGCACCCTGCGACAAGGCTGTTGCGGAGAAAGCTGATCGCTCCCACTCCAGGAAAGATTCTTCAACCAGGACATGGCAAGTTTGATCAACAGCGGTTTCTCAGGCTGCATAAAGGCAATCCCAGTGCATTGCTGGCTTTGGTTGTCTGACAAGGCTCCTGAAATCTGAGCCTGCAGCAACAAACCCTGTCTATTTTAGCCAGGCTGGTTTTTTAATAGGGAGAGAGAGAGTGCGCCAGGGAAGGCAGGCAGGGAAGCAAGCAAAGGGAGAAGAAAAGAGAGTGAGAGTGCATATTACAGATTCATATATTTAAATATAACCTACTATGTCTGATACGTCAGAGCACAGGGTCTCAATCTGAAAATTAAAAATAGCTTATACTGTGGAAATGAATTGTGGGGCAGGCACGTCTTGAAATATATAGCACCAGCAGTCACCAAACTTGACTTTCTTTTTTCTCCTTATTGCCAAACAGACTCCCAGCATTGAAAACTGAACTCCTCTAGATCATCCCCAAATCCTGCAAAGTCAGCTGAACATCTCCAGACATGATTAAGAAGAGAAAGAACATACAGTGCCTGCAAAACCATCACCATGTACCCTTTCCCTATGATATGCTGCAGATAAGGAAAGCTGCTTCCCCCAGGACAAGCTGTGGAGAGGTTGTGTGTCCATCTCCATGCGCATGCTCACGCATCAGAGTTTTCTCTTTTTTCATTTCTTCTTCTCATTTTTCATTTCTTGTTCTCCTGGGAAGACAGCTCAGACAGTGTCTGGCCTTACCCAGAGATAAACCTCCTTGTTCTTGTCAAAAGTAATGCCAGATGAATGGCAGTGCAGGCAGCGCGGTATTTTAACTCTTCCTCTCAAAAACAGATTAAAGAATGGCAGCATAGCATTAGTGCTGGCACAGGTTACGCACAACTCACCGACAATATCCACATCTTTCCAAATCATCTGGTATTTCATTTAAGTGTCAGCCAAAACATTCTTACTTGCATTTCCTAACAGGAGAATATCAAATGATACTTGCAACATGGTAAGACATCACATCAAATTAAGGAAAATTTAAAAATTAAAATTAATCACCAAATCTAAATTGACTCCTTGTAAGCTCAGTGTTGCTGCCTACTGACATTTTTGCCAGGCACAGGCGGCTTCATTCCTCAGCCGTCCTTTTTAAATACTGTGTTTTGGATTCCGCTGCATTGCATCAGCTGGGATCAAAACATGCTTTTCAAAAAATTACAAAACCCTGAACTAAGTAAATAAATGCATAAGCTGAGGTTGGAAGTAACTAGGAAATATACCCCAGAGTGAAGTTAACAAGCAGCAGAATTAGAAATAAAGCTGATCTCTAGATTCAGATTTCTTTTAAATTGAAAGTATTTTCAAAGTTGTGAAAAGGCTGAGCCATTGGGATGCAAAACCAAGTATCTATTTCTTTAAATCACTTTAAAAGGTAACTTTATACATCAGAGCCCATGACTGTTCAAGTATTTTCAGAAATTTGCTGAAAACTCATCAGTATGCCTTTTATATGCTATACTGTAGCCCAATAAGGAAGCAATAGCCATAGGTACCACATTTGCATTTTTATGCAGACATTTACATGAATAAATGAAGTGTTTTGTATGTCTGGATTCCCATTTAGACAAAAATTCCTGTTTCCGAGAGCACATTTTCAGGAGCATGCTGAAAACAGAACCCTTAAACAATGTCTCACTGCAGCAGCCCTCCCCCAATGTGGCAATGAGCTTGCAATTTTAAACTCATTTTCCCTCTGTATCTCCAGAGCTGTGCAAGACCCTTTGAGTATTTTAAACCCCTATGAGCATGCCTGTTTACCCATGGCAATGCTACAACTTACAGCAAATTCATTCCTTTGCAAATGAATGATCCTCTTGGCACTATGTTTTGGTATTTGCTCCGGCGTTTCTAGAGACAGCGAGACCTACAGAAGCATCTAGGCACATGCATCCTTTTTAGTTCATTTAGCTCATTGGAAATCCAAACAATTTAAAAAAATGGAAATGGGAGAAAAAAAGGGACCATGGGGAAAAAAGTGATTAACCAAAATTCAGACTCCCTGCAGGAAGGCTCACCTCAGTCACAGCTTCTCCTCTATAGATGGTGATGAGGAATTACCAGGGACTTCACACCCTAATCAGTCTCTGGGGAAGCCTGCTCCAACAGTGACAGACGTGGGCTCTGGTCTTGGGTCTGCTCTGAATTTCCTGTGGGACTGGACGAGTTATTTAAAACTTGTAGTGCTTCAGCATTTCATTAATTCATCAGTGGGTCAAATCACAGTTTAACACCAGTTTCAGTTTCTAAAAGGAATGTATTTGGTTCAGAAGTCAGTTGTATGTGCTCTGCTCACTATGAGACAAAAGGAAAAAGAAATCCCTCGTGCCATTATTTTTTAAAAAATCCAAACCGTCCCTTGCTGCAGCACTGCCTTTCACTAAATCCTGTAAAATGCTATGACAAGTTATTTGTTTCCATCCCCAAAGTATTCCCCTTAAAAACTCTGCAGCTCAGTTGAAAAGTCTTTATTTTAAGCCTTCGGAAATCTGGATTTTCTGAAGGACACCGCAACCTTCGCTCCCTCCAAGCCCTGCAGAACACATGCACCTGGGAAGCGTGGCTGAGGGAACATGGAGCTGGAGCCTGTGAAAGACAAGCATGGCTTGGAAAAAAAATCCCAAACTCCACAGCTCTCTTAGTACACATGTGTTTTTCTCTTCAAGTTGAATCCCCTGCTCGCTGTCTCTGAGGTTAAAGCTAAAAAAAACCCTATGAAGTGTCTAAGTTATTCCTTTTTTTTTTTTTTTTTTAAGGCTCAGACATTAAGCTATTTGGTGAACAACTGTTTTTAGGCGTGAGAACAGCAGATGAATAATTATTTTTATCAAGTTCTGTATTTAAGGGAAAAATCCCCTATCAGAAAAGAAGACTGCGGAGAGCCTAGCTTTGCAGATACAGCAGCAGAGGGTAATTCTACCACTCTGCCATGAAAAGACACTATAAAATACTTAGACCCATACCCTGAAGTCCCTCTCTGTAACAGCTCCTTACCTGAAGACGGTGCTCAAGGCGTGCTGGATCACTCTGAATCTAGGATTGAACACTGTGCTGCCCAGCTATAAAGTCAAAACCTGATGGAGCATATGCCAGTCCCACCAACCCTCCTTTCTCCTTGCAGCCACCACTGCAGAGCAAACACACCTTCTCTACCACTGGAGCTTCAAAGCCTGGGCTTCCCCCGCATAAAATAAGCCAAGGGTGAAGTCTTCAAAATTGTTCAGTCTAAGGCCTTTTTTTTCCCCAAGGAGACTGGTAGGGTGCTTCACCTCCAGTCTGGCCTGCCTGCAGCTCATCATTAGCTTTTTCTTTTCTTCTTCCACCTGCTGCACTCTGAGGTGGACCGAGGCTAATTGAAAAAACAGCTGAAATATTGCTTGTACAGTACAACTCTTATCAAAATGTCACACCTCCTCTGCCAGGTATTGCAGAGCATACCCTCAAGCTCAGTATTGGACGGTTCAATGAAGGACACGCTGCCAATGGTCCTCAACAGGCTCCGATGCTACAACAGCAGCCACAGACAGCAGCATGTCTCAGCGATGATAAACAGGGTTTTCAGTCTTGTTAGTTCAATCATACCAAGCTTAACAAAAATGAAAAACACACCTTTTGTCCATCAAGACAAAGGCAACGGACCAGCGAAGGCTGCTGTCTCAGCTCTTTTAGAGTTATTCTTGCTAGTGTGTGTGTACATAAGTTTGTACTCCTTTCTTTACACCCTCAGTATCCACATATGGTACCTGAACCACCTCTTTTTTTCCTGTCTTTAAAACAGGCGGAAAAGCCACACCTTACTGGGCCATGATGCAATTCAGCTGCTGTTTGCAACATGTGATGAACTTCTGGAGGAATGCGCTTTTATTAACTGCTCGGTAACTGAAAGCTGGAAGACTCAAAAGCTGTTTTCCTACTTGGCTCTTCTGTGGAGTGGAAATTTCTATAACAAAGGTAAAATCATCAACCACAGGACAATCTACTGTAATGTAGAAACTTGCGCTCTGGCTTTTTGAGTCTGTAATTCTAGTGGGCCTCATGTGGGCTGTCAGGACAAAATCAGTATGGCAGACAGAGACCTAGAAATGCAGAGAGCAGCCTGTAACCCTGCAGCCATTGCCTTCCAGCCTGCTTCTCACGTGGTCTATCCAAAAAAGCTGAGAACGTTATTTCCCTCTAAAGTACCTAGGAGAAACATCAGAGCTGTGGGCACACCCGCCTGGGGCAGCAGGGACGCAGGTTTCCCGGCCATAGGAGTCCACATGAGCAGCTCATGTTTTACCCCAAAGACTGGACAGAGTGTTTCACCTGGCTAAAGACTATGGTCAGTAAAATGTTGTGCAGCACTATATTGCTAAGACAAAAAAATACTGATACTACTGAAAGTGTCAAGAGTGTGTTGATGTGTGGGGAAACAACTAAGGCTGCCAAAATGATCTGACACATAAGGAGGCTGGGGTCTGTAAGTCCAGTAAGGCCAAGCATTTTTAAGCCCCTACTTAAAAAATAACTCCTCTCACACAGTAAAAAAAGAAAAAGTGCCTTCAGATATTTGGCGTTAGCCACCAGGAGGCAGGCAAATCTAAACAAGTTCACATAGACATAAAATAAACCTGACAGCCGTACTGCTCCTCGGCAATCAAACAATATGACCAAAGGGAAGCAGTGAAACGGTCCCCGGTTTGCAAGGCCAAGCTTAATTGTAAGCAAAAATCCTTCCCAAAGGAAGGTATTGAGAACCGATGGAATCCAGATGACAAGGCCTGCCACTGCGAGGGGCATCATGTGTTTTGCCTGGTGCCTCTGTCCTTGGGCAGTTTGTGGCCAGTGGCCCTTGGGTCCTGCGTGAACCTGCTGAGCAAAGCCTCCGCAGCAGAGGCTACAACGGCTCTGCTGTCTCAGCCCACTCTAGGAAGCAGAGGAGGAAGAAGCCAACATGCCCCCTGTCCTCCAGGACCTCCTGCAGAGGAGGGTTACTGCAAAGGGCTGTCCTAAATGCATGAATGTCCAAAAAATCCTTTAAAATGTCTGTATGTAATTAGGAAAATGCCGAACTATGGTGTGTAAATCACAGGTATCTCTATAGACTGTGAGAAGGCATTTCAAGGTAGCTGAATTATCTTGACACAAAGGAGTTATTTATACATAAATTACAGTAACTTCATCCATGCTAACAAGGCTGTCATCCCTCCCTGTGATTTACTGTGATCTTGTAATAGAAAAGCTTCATTTCCTGACATCAGAGTGGTAATGGGACCAGTAATTCCCATACCACAAGTGCTTTCCCCGCCAGGGGTGGTGGTGAGCCCCAGGTGTGTGTGCAGGTCAGGGGGTCCCACCAGCTGCCCCCAGCCCCTGACCTGCCAGCCACTGGGGCAGTCACAGCCAGAGGATGCCTGCCCTCGCCTAGCAACTGGCTTGGAGGAAATGGCATCACTATATGAGTAATTAAAATGAGAGAGACTGAGTTTAAAGCTGAAAGCTGAGCAGGAAAATTAAAACGCAGGTGATGTGAATTCTTTCTTAATAAACACATGAAGAATTAGCCTTGTTAGGACATTTGCTTTAATAAAGGCGGCACTTTTTTATTCACTCTCTAGATCGGTTGTGACTCACAGGTTCTTTTCCACCAGGTTTCTTCTGGCCACCACCAGGCTGCCCATGGCAGCAGCCCCCAAGCTGTGCAAGGAGAAGTCCCCAGTGCAGGTAACAGCTTGGCTACAATTTGGAGGTGCAACCACAGCTCCATGCCCAAGGGAGGCTCTCCAGTAGGCATCCTTACTTTCATCCCTGCAAAAACACTCTGGATTTCCTTTCCAGACCCAGCTCCCACTCAGACATGAATCTGCACAAATGCGACCTTGGTTCTTCTGCTTTTTTCTCCTGTTTATGAGGCAGTAAAAAGATATTTATCTCAATTTCAAAGGAGCAGTCATCCTGTGCAAGCCTAAAACTTCCACTGTGGCAGTGTGCTGGCCCTCGGTGAAGGGTACAACCTCAGGCAGAATAATGAGAGTCGGTATGAAGTCTGCATTTATGCTAAGCTGGAACTCAGATTTGCTTAATTAAAATACCTGATGGAGAAGTACTAGGACCAAGTAACAGCAATTAGTCCAAGTACTCAGTTTACTCCAGCCGGACCTCGACACAGAGCAAAACATGACCGAAGGATCACAATAACCCAACTGTGCACTTGCAGTTAAAGACCAGCCTCACATCTGCCCAGCCTGGGTCGCTCCCCTTGCCGACACTGCCCCAGTACACTCTGCCTAGCATGGACTGGGGGGTGCCTGGATCTATCCCATGGCATCGGATCAGCTCCAATGGCAGCAGGCCTTATGGGAGAGGAGGCTGTGGCATCCATGGCCACCATGCTGCTCTGCCAGCAGCCCCCACTCAGGCAAAGGCCACCCATCCAGTAGCAAAACAAGGAAGATAAAACCAAAAGAATAATTCTTCTCTAATCTGTGGAAATAAAGCCCATAGTGTCTACCTAACCATCCATACAAACTTTTGGTTTCCAACATTTCCCCATATTTACTACAAAAAATAGTTTGTTGCTATGTTGGCAATTAAAAAGGTCCCTTAAATCCCTGTAAGAAAGGAAAATGCTCTCTCACACTCAGTGGGGCCATCCTGCTGAAGAAGGTAATCAGTTTAGGAACAACTGTAACTGCTCCTGGAGAGAAAAGAGACACTTCCTTGAGAGACTTCCACCTCATTCTCAAAACTCCTAAGTTTTAGCAAGAAGGTTGCTACCCCTCTTCTTTGTTGCAGGACACAGGAGTCTTTCTTTAACATGAAGAAAAAAGAGAAGGAGATGGCAAAGTGAAAAGAACCCCCCCTCAGTTTGAATAGAACTATTAATTTTGATTTTCTGTGAATGAGTGTAAAAGAAATCGAGCAAATTATTTTACACTTTTTTATTTATTCAGACTGTGACCAGGCAGTGTAAATGCTAAGGCCAGCTACTAGCAATGAGCATGGACAAGAAAAAGGAGTAATTTTTCCTAGGAGGGCTGGCTGCTTTTCCAGTGGTACTTAGGAAGCCACTCTTGACCAAAAGCTCACTGGGGTATTTCTTGGCTGGCAAGGCTGCTGCAAAGTGAACTGGAATAATGCTAAATGAGGGGGAATCCCTTTGGTTGCATTGCTAACAGAAGCTAAAAGAAAATTATCTATTTACACCTTCATGCAACATCCTCTCAAATCATCTGAGCACAAAGGTAATCAGCATTTGCCAGCAACTGCTGCGTTGCATGGCTCATGGCAACCTCACGTTGGCCTCATGGGTTATATCATACGCTTCAGAGAAAAAATAATTATCACTGCAAGCCTAAACAAGTCGATTAAATAGGAGATCTGACCAAGCGGCTGCAGTGCTGTCCAGCAGGTTTATAAAAACAGAGCAATTGTTACTGCTGTACCTTGAAGACATAGAAAAAGAGGACAAAAATGAAGACGTAATTTGATACACAACATTTTGTGTGAAGATGAGCAATTCAAGAAGTAAACACCTCTAGCCAGTAGACTAGTTGCAAACCACACATCTTCCTATTTTGCCCATTTGCACCCTTCACAAGCTGTTGTGACATGGACTTCTCAAAAGCACTGGGTCTCCAAATCACAAATTGTGGTGGGAGGCCTACATGAATATTTGGACTTAACACTTATCTTTCTGATGCACGTACGGCTGCAGATACGAGAACCCCCACCCCACAGCACTGAACTTCTTGAGAGACAAGAATTAATGGGGAAATAATGTGAAGAAGTGGGTCAGATAAGAGATAAGCAGAGCACAGCACACATTTCAAATAGGCAGGGTAGGCACAGGACAGGGCATGAGCTCCAGACCACTTGACTCCTTTCCGGCTCTGTCCTTCCAGCTCACTTTGTGGTGATGAAAAGACCACCCGTTGTCTACTCCATGGGCTAGCTTCCACATTCATGAAATAGAAGCAGGGGTACCCATCTCCTTTGTAAAACTCTTTGAGATTTACAGCTCAGAAGTATTCTGAAAGATTTTTACTATGCCATGCATATGTGACACGTGTAGTTTACAAAGGATTTTCTGAAATGAACTGTTCCTGTTGTTATTAATACACTCCATGCAGCACGGGGAGCCATTAATTATATGACAGTCTTTCAGAAAAAGACCTGGTGATTACAGTGAATCATAAATGGAGCGTAAGCCAGGATATATCCTCTTGTTGAAAAAAAAAAGAAACCAACAAAAAGAAAAACCCCAAACACCGCCCAGCCTGGAAAGCAGAGACAGGACCACAGGCTGCAAGACACATGAAGTCATCTTTCCACTGCTGTCAACAGCTGGTGTGGCCCCAGCTGACAGAGCAGAGGTGACGTGCCTCCAGAAATATGTAGGGCAATTGAGTTTCTAGAGAAAGCCCAAGTGAGGCCACGTTGTACACCAGGGGAACAGGAAAAGTCCTTAACCCAGAGAGCCCTGCTGTTCTGCACTGCCAGGCTGACTGGGTTGGATCACTGACGTAGCCAAGAGGATGTGGTTGGGATTAGCCAGCCCAGTACTGCTGCACACTGATATGGAGGACATTTGCCCACCCCGGCAGTGAACAGCCAGGGGTGGCCAAACACTTGAAGCTACAGGTGTCAGCCCACCCATGGCTATGGAAATAAAGCTGTGCGCTGGGGATGGCACTGCAGCAGCTGCAATGCCAAGAAAGAACCATGAAAGGCAAAGCCATGAGCTCTCTTCTACTCCTTCACGTCTCCCACTTGGCCTTAGCACAGATCCCATTTCCAGCAAGTTAACAGAGTGGCCTTTAAGGTACTGCAGGTAAAACACTCTGGGTCAAAACACTTTCCTCCACCTATAGCAGAGCTACTGTATAAATCAGTGAAGAAAAAATGTGTTTTCCTCTCCTCCTCCCTTCTCCAACTTGGCCCATGCTTTGGTCTCCTCTCTCCCCTGATCCTGGCAGTATTTCCTTGGGCTGAGCTGCAAGGGTTGTAAATAAAAACGGGTCAGGATGTGTACCTGCACAGAAAGAGGTCAGGTGCCCAGGGAACCAAAAGCCCATTTTCCTCCCGGACAAGGAGCATTAGCACTTTCTTAACAAGATTGCACCCAGTTAAATTTAGCGACTCGGCATGCACGTTGCACAAGGTCATGCTGGCTTTTCAGAAGCCTATATAGCTTTGAGATCGTTGCACCTCATTTCTTTTTCGTATATTTGCGATAAACCAATTTGTCATTCATGCTTGAACATCTATCCTCTGAGTCATGTCTAGGCACAAGGGTTTTTTAAGGCTGGCGTCTGGGGGCATGAACAAAAAGGCCATTAATGGCAGTGGAGGCTAGGGACAGTCAGAGGTTTAACTCACACAGTTTATGAAAGTAATTTGTTTTCAGGTTATTGGTGATGATGGTGGATATCAGACTCACATTGCAAATATGAAAAAAAGAAAAAATCACAGACTCAAGAATCAGGCTTAAAACAAAGCTGCAAATGAATAACTGTGGAAAACATTACTGAAAAATAGTATTATATATCCTCCTTCCTAGAATGGATAAACCCATGAAAAAGAGGCCAGGTCTGGAGACTAGTTTTCCTACAGTCTCTTTTTCTCATTTCCCCATTGTTTCTTAATACTTCGTATTCACCACATGCAATATTAGATTATGACTGGCATTTCTCTTATGTAGCTTATCTTAGAGAGGAGTGCAAGCAAGAGCCAGCTGGAAGGAAAAAGGGAAAACATTTCCCAACATTTTTCATTAAAAAAGTATCTGCTATGAAATCCACATCTGGATTTTGCTGCTGAGACTTATCTCGATTTTACTTATTTCAATCTCTTTATTATTTTTGCATATCTATCACTGAGTTTTCCTTATGCATATACCATTATGTATACTCAGGTTCCCAGATAATCTTGCACCCAGTAAAATCCTTTCTCATCTAAAATCAAATTACTGTTCCTGGTCACCTCCAGCCCTACTACTCTAGGTATAATGCCTACCCTGCTTTCAAGTCATCAGTTAAGTTGGATACTGCATTACACTCCGCTTGTCTTTTCTAAGTTGAATGATGCCTTTATACGTGTTGTTAAGCAGATAACCAGTTTCTCTGAGGTTGTGTCATTTTACTAGTGAGCAGAAAGAAACAAAATGTGTTTATATACGAGTTTAATTTTTTCCCAGATTTTAAGGTCCTTTATGTTATGTAACCTATGACTTTAGAATGGCAGGTACCATATGAACATTTATTCATACATATGAGGATAATATGTATACGTATACACTTATATATAAATATATTATTTATGTGGCCATATGTACTTCAAATGAATGAATTTCAGTACTATCACTTAAACAGTATTACCATTTATTTGCGGATTTTTTTCCTCTGAATTTTCCATGAGACTCACAGTGATTGAAAACAACTGCACTACCAAGGTCTCCTTGTTAATGGATGTGTCAAAATCCCAGAGGTAAAAGTAGTGACTGCAGCTCCGCACATTACACTGCATTTCTCATCCGTTTCACAGCACAGAGATGGTTATTTTTTAAACCATATGATTTCACTATACTTGCAACCTACAGCTAACACTATACTTTTAAGTGCATGAGCAGGCATTTACATACACAGACAGAATACAAAACTCAATCTCCCAGTGCTCATTTACATATATATCTTTGCACACACATGCGAGATTTATGTATAATGGATGCACTTAAGAAGCCCCTTCTGATCCTCGAGATATTGCCACCTCCAGTAATATGCTCCATGTTTGAGTGGAGGCAGGTATCTCTCTGTTCCCTACTCTTTCCACATACTACTGGAAGGCATAAAACAGTCTATATAAGAATTATGTATTTATAATATATGATGCATTTATGCCCAGAGAAGTACTCCCCATGCATCCATTTTCAGCAGTCTGTGCATAGATTGCTGCATACATCACTGGTGCAATCTCGTAAATCAGTCACCCCTAAATTGAATCTCCACTGCCACAAGCGTATCTTGTACGAAGATGTTATAACTCAGCAACAGTACAATAACCACCTCTCATGACCTACTAAAAATTGCATGCCCCCATTTGTGACCCCACTGCCTTAAAAGCCAATGGTACACAAAGTCGCTGTGCTGAGTTGTACACTTGTGTGTGGAGATGAGCAGTCAAGGTGTGGCTGGTAGCTAACCAAAACTAGCATATGCTCAGACACAACCAACACTGTTATCTCCCTGGGTGATCTTCCATTACGTGAAGAACAAAAACTGCAGACATCTCCAGCCATCTCAGCCAGGGAGCTGAGCTGGGGGCTGCCCTCGCTACCCACTGATGGGGTTGCTGCCTCCACCCCTACTCCCGCAAGCTGCCTGATTCACCTGGCAGCCGGTGAAGAGGAAACAAAGCTTTGAAGCCACTGTGGATACCATCAGGAGAAAGCCAAGCCAGGCTCCTCAGCTGGTCCGTATCACACACTGCCCAGTGCACTTTTATTTGCTCTATAAGAGCCAGGGTCAAACATAAATTAATAACGAGAGCTGGTGAGACTACCTTTCATTCAGATTGTTCATTCACTAGTATAAAGCACGGCTGCCTTTATGGATGGACTCAGTTCTTGAATTATAGCAGTACAATCAGCAATAAAAGATTAGAAGGGAACCCTTCCCAAGACTAAGTGCTACACAGACAGAGCATGGACAACAGGTTTGAGTTTGGTTGGGCATTTGTCTTCAGCAGGCCAGGGAGCAGGGTCACACCGCACCGATGTATACAGAGAATACATGATGGGGAGGAGAATTACAAGGCTGTAAAACACACTGTGGGGTCCAGCCAGCATTGCATAAACTAGGAGAACAGAGCTCAAAGGGTTTGCGATGCCAAAGGAAAGCTGTGAAGTGTTTACCGCTGGGTTCGATGTCACTGTCACTTCTCTTCCATACAGTCTTGTTATTCAGATGCAGCAACATGGGCCATTTTTACATTTCGTGGCTTTTGTGAAAGGGTTATTCCTGTTTTGCCACCTTTTCCCTGAACTACATCAACATGAATTTCAGCATTAATTCCCACCCATTACCTGATCTGCAGACGGTTATGCACATAAATATTTGTGTATGCCAATCGTGTCGGTTCAAGGGAATTATTCAAATATACAAAGATGAGCAGAAAGGTTAACAGCAAACAGGGTAACAGCAAATAACAAAAGATGTATCCTGTTCAATATCCTTTAAAAAATAAATACATGTTAAAAGATAGAGTGCCAGAAACATTCTTGAGATTATTTTTGAAGTATGATGCTGCATGTTTTCTTTCTTACTGCTACTTACCTGACTTATAATTAAGTCTGGTAAGGGAATAAGTCAATTAAATAAATGAGTGGCACAGCAAAAAAAAATCTGAAAAACCCGAGGTAGTGGTGTTCATCTTTTGCCTCCAATGTCATCCACAAAGCTACTTCCCTGTGAGTCCTCCTTGAACACCTTGAGACTAATTTCCCTATAAAGCCAAGAAGACTTATTTTCCCCATGAGAAAGAGTAATTTCATTCTGGAAGCATGTGCTACACAAGCAAACCCAGAACCAGGCAATGGAGAGGCTGCACAGATATGTGGGTGGGAGCACGGATGCTGCAGAGGTCGAGGAGATGGGGTGGCCACCACTGCTCCCCTCCGAACACCTAATCCCCATCAAGACATAACTGGAGACCAGTGTCAGCAGACAATCCGCATCACTTGACAGGCATGCCAGTATTTCAAACAATTACTCCCCAGTGCTTAGAGCCCAGCAACAGAATCTGGGCCAGAAAACATATTTATTGTGTTTTTAAAACAATGCATGGATGCAAGGAGACGCTGCAAAGAGATGGGGGAGAGGTTTTCCTTCCTCCACCCATCACTCCCAAAATAATCTGACGAGCTGAAGCATTACAAAAACGAGGGGGGGAGGAAGCGGTCCTGCTGGCGAGCCCCGCTGACACTGCACAGGCAGGCAGAGTAAAGGCAGCATACAGGCAGATGTCTGCCCCAGCTGAGCACAGCCCTGCAGGGCAAAAGGCTCTGTGCAGCCTGGGATATACCAGCCTGGGGTGGGCTGAGCGGGTAAATCCTGTTTAGGGAAGCAAACTTTTCCATGACTAGCATGGGGCTCAGAAATTAGGCCCTTTTTTTCGGAAAGGAGTAATCCTAACTGACTCCATGGGAGTCATTCTGCTCCAAATGAAAGGCTGAGGAAGGAGGAAAAGGCTTAACATGTATATTAAATTTAAATACAGACATTTGACATTTGTAAAAAATTAATCTGCAGTATTTAACTGCAGAGCTGTACAAATTGGTGCTTTCTGTTTACATAGGAGGCTTATGCAGTCAATTCTCATAGTTCAGTGGATATTGTATTTTAGCTTTTAACTCTTATTAAGCTTATTTTTCTGTGACAGAGTGGAGGGGTCCAGGGAGCACGGTGTAGATTAAACTCAGAGCAGATATCCTACGAAAACGTCTGGAATGGTTTAACAAACTCTTAAATTTACAGCCAGGACGCCATAGCTTTCATGGAAAAAGGGCTGGTAGGGAAAAAAAAGGAAACAAAATTGTCATTTTAAGAACATTTTTGCACCTCCCAGATGGAGAGCTGATGCAGAGCTGTTAGGTAAACCGGGTTTGCTTCACAAGCGAAGGACTCCAGGAGCCACATGCCCTCTCATCCCACCAGCCCCTCACGGGTCCCCACACCAGCAGGACCTCCAGAGGCAGCTCTGCACTGCCCAGCACACAGCCCAGGCAGGGGCTGGATCCTGCCCCCAACCCATCGCCCTGTGCTGGCCCTGATGGAGCACAGCCCGGCCCCACCTGCAGGAGCAAGCATTCTGTGTGCTGCTTCGGATTAAAAACAAAAGAAAGAAAAGGGGCATCTCTCAACACACAAGAAACAAACCCCAGTTTTGCCCTCCCTGCTCTGTAACCAAAGGCAGATTATCAATACACTGGCGGAAACAGAAAGGCAGCTGCACACCCCGCATCTCCCAAACAACAGCCCAGGGTGCCATTTATCGCCAGTCCTGCAGGATGATCAATCAAGCCCTGTTTTGGCTGCTCATAAATTTACCTCTGTAGATAACGTACCGTGTAAGAGAGGGAGAGAGGGAAGGAGAGGGAGAGAAAGCAAGACAACAACAACACCACTTATCCCCAAGGCAATCTTAACAGCTTTTGGCAATCTGATACAAATTGGATTTTAAAACATCAATGAGCATCTAACAAAATTTGAGATGGCAACATATAAGGGTATTAATGCGCCAAAGAATCATGTCCCATCTCCTTTTCTTTAAGTAAATAAAAGTTGGAAAGCTAAAATCTAAAAACCCGAAGCTTGCCCCATAACACTAGTTTCAAGGAGGTGCTCTGTAATACCCTGCAAATAACCAGGCTTGCACAGTACTGATGTTAAGTTGTCAGATGCACAAATCTCCACCATCAGTTAGGCTGATTAATATTTGAATAAAGCCCCTATCTCTACATACACAGAAAAATATGTGCAAATGAGATACAGCAATGTAAGGGAGATTAAGAATCCAGTACAACATGAGATTAAAGATGCTGCTTCTGCCTGGGGTCTGAGGTCAGCATGACTCGCTCTTCCTGAGATGCAAAACTGTCTCTCTTGACTCTATACTAAAGGGCCCTCCAAGGCTTTCTGGTCGACTTCAGTTGCAGGAGATAACACAGGTCACTTGGTTTGGTGGTGGGTGTGTTTGGATTTTTTTTGGCTTGGATCTAACGCAAACCAAATATATCAGAAGGAGATGAGACACTCAAGCGCTCTCCTGCTGGGAAATGGAAGGTCTGGAGTAAGATGATGAGGAGCCTGGTTCAGGGCTCTGCATCCCAGTGCCTACATGGGGTGGCTGCCCCAGTCAGCAGTGCTCAAGGAGCAGCGAGACATGCTCTTCAGACCTGATACTTCCATAATGTGGCTTCATGGTCTCAACATAGACAGGGTTCTCAACTCTGAAGAGCACACATGGTGCTTGCTCATGGCTGCCTGAAAAACACCGAGAGGCTGCCAGTGCCCATGCCAGACCTGCTGTAGGTGGCGATGGAGCGAGACACCCCAAAATGGGCTGGAGCCATCCAGTAGCCAACAGCTGGCAGCAGCTCTGGCTCACTGTCAAGCCCCACGCCTGCCAGGAAAGTGTTTTTATTGATTGACCTTTCTAATCCTGCTGCACCTCATACATGCCATAGCGGATTGAGCCAAAGTTAGTGCCGAAGTTGAGTGCTAAAGTTAGGCTTGGGAGACCCATTCCTCAAAAGCCTTATCCCTCTGACACAGCTCATAATCTAAAAAAGATTTTCTCAGTCAACTGGATCTGCTCTGAGTGTCTCTCTCTGAGAGAAGGCCAAGAGCAGGGCTTCAGTGGAGATGAGGCCAAATACCCTGTCCTTCATGCCAAAAAACATCAGCTACTGGTATTAGGTGTTGTTGCCAACCATAAACAGGACAAGAGCTGAGGCTTATCAGCCCAGATGAGCGGATCTGGACATGCAGCCACAGCAGTTAGGAGCAGTTTGGTGGCAGAAAACCAAGCAGCAGCAGCCCCACAGAGAGCCATGGCATACCCCAAGGCGGGCAGCACAGCTGAAGCTGGGGCACTGCGTGAGGGTCCTGCCAGGGGATGGCAGTGGTATGCCAGCACTGCTGCTTCCCTTTCCCTCCCTGCCTGTTCAGGCAAAGTGCTGGCATGCCTATTTGTAGCAGAAAGGGTCTTACAACAACACAAAAAACCCCAGACAGCTCTGCTTTTCTGATGCTTTGTTAATGACATGCTGGCCTCCAGTCCATACAATAAGATCCAAAGGAGGATACAAAGGTCACGTTAGGAGAACACAACTCCCCCGACTTCAAAGAGAAATGCAAAAACATTGGCAGATTATGGCTTAAAATTGCCTGTAGGTTTCCCGGTGACACATACCATTCACATCCTTGTATGGACCTGGCCCCTGCACACGAGTCAGCATTGAGGCTCTAGTCTGCAGCTCTCTTGTGTCACTCTTCAAATGCTCCATAAATTTTTTCTCCTTCTGTGCTTTTTTAAAATTTAATTGCTTTCATTTACTGGCAAATGCTGGACATCTGACATACAAGAACCTTTCCAGACCAAGAAGAAACCATTATGCCAGCTTCCTGACATGAACAAGCTCATGGAATCATTCAAGGTCAGGTCAGATGGGGCTCTGAGCACCCTGATCTAGTTGAAGATGTCCCTTCTCATTGCAGGGGGGTTGGACTAGATGACCTTTAAAGGTCCCTTCCAACACAAACTATTCCGTGATTCTACGATTTAAAACAAAATATGCACTTGAGGCAGGGCATCCTGTGCTGAAAGGCTGAGGCATAGCAATCCCTTCCTGAAAAAAAACCAGCGAAGATTAAAACCACTCTAACATCAAACTGTCTGACAAGCACCTTGTTTGTTCCAACACACAAACAATCGGACACACATGAATTCGTGCCTACCACAGCAGCAAACCATGTTACATCCACGCCTGGCAAATAAAGAGCAATCAAACCTAAGTCATTATCAGCATGGATAATAGCACATATAGCTAACATACAGAAAAAGTCAATTTTCAATTATTTTGCATGCAATTTACTTATCACACTCCATTCCAGTGCCTTTTCTTCCACACAACTTTGATGCGTAATGGACGCAAAGCAAAATTTTGAAAGCACTAAAATGTCTGGCAAACCACCTCAATCCCACTGACTTCAGTAAGACCAAAGTCAATTCCATCACATCTAAATAGACAAGATACCTTTTACATGGTCCTAAAACTGTACTTAAAGGGGAAGCACAGTCCCATGGTCTGAACACAGGCTGTCAGTCCTGAACTGGCCCTGATGGCAGCTCTGCAGAAGGGCTTTAGCAATTCACTTCACTGGCTGTGATTTTTGCCTGTGCGCAGAGGATAGTAATAACAATGTTTTACTGAGTATAAAGGAGTTCTTTTGAGATTAACATTTAAGAAGCACAGTGCGATCTAAGTGTTACATTTGATTAGGAGCAAGGCTCAAACTCAGAGAATATCTATGAAAAGAAGTATGTATAAAAATAACCATATGAAAAGCAGCTCTGTAACAGAGGATCCGTTCTACCCAGCCCAGCCAACACCATCCCAACTGGAAACCTTCAAGCTATGATTTGGCATTTATACAGAAGATTTTCCCCATCTCTCTTTCTTTTCTTTTTTTTTTTTTTTTTTTTTCATGTGATTAACAGCTTTATTAATTTAACAGCTCCTTACTTAAGAGGATTCCACCAGCTTACTGGTAGGATCCTGGATAGACAGTGCAGACTGTACTGCATACAGGAAGGCAACATAAGCTCATCCCAGTGTAACAACTTCACACAGTACTTAATACAATCGAAGACACACAATAAAAGTATTCTTCTTAAACTAATCAGACCATTAAAACGTCAGCCTCAGCCCAGATGCATGATGTATTGTGTTCAACTGGCAGGGAGTCAATTCGAATGGCATCTCTCTGAATCTTCCTGATTTATTGACTCTGACCGCCATGCTTCCCCGCCATACCCCTCCTCGGCATTCAGCACTGCCCGTGTAAAGCCTGAGCGAGCAGATACTCTGGCGCCCTGCCAGACACCAGAGCACAAAGCAGAGGCTTCTCAAACCCTTCCCCTGCAAGGCACTCATGAACACCAGTAATAATAGTTGCAAAAGAAAAATTAATGAAATAATCCACCTCGGGAGGCAACATGCCTCAGTATGCTTTGCTCCAAGCTCAACAATCCAGCCTATAAATAAATACAAAAGAAAAACTAAAGAAAATAAGTATATAACGCACAGCAAGGCAGGAACGGGCCGGGGTGTGCTAGCAAAGCAGCACATACCACAAGTCGGATACAGACTGATTACTCAGCAAGCAGGAAGCCGGTGTCATGATCTGACTCACATTTCTGAAGTCACTCTGTGATGACTACAGTATCCACAGCCAGAGATGGCTCAGATTGCTCCTAAAGAGGTAATGCCAAAACTATGAACAGCTACTTTACAAGTTCATGGGAATTGTGTGACTTTTTTTTTTACTTGAAAAACATTCAGTCTAACTCAGACAGCAACCTTCTTACTTCCTCTGAAAAATGCTTATCTCTTCCAGAGCCAGCTCCAAGGACACTGCACCCAACATGACACAGAGGTTAGTTGCTACAGGTCTTGTGAATGCTTTTCTTGGTAATTGCATTCACACAATACAAAGATTTTGTATTTTCTTTGAAGCAAGGTTCTCATAAAACTTTTTTTTTTAGGTAGTAATGATATTTTTCATATCTGTTCCTCTTCCCTTCATTCTTTTTTTTCTGAAAAGCTATGTTACCTTTTATCACGAGCAGTAAACCTGTCACAAGGCATCCGATAGTCCAGTTCCTGCCCCAGCCCCTATATCCCCCCAGCTCCTCCACACTCCTCAGGCAGGTCTTGCCTGGGGAGGCTGCGCGTGCAAGAGGGGCTGGTCTCACCCACTGCCTACGACAGCCCCTTTTATCCATCCTCATCTAACACACAATTAATTCACAGCTCTTCTCCAGCCTGATTTCAACAGTACAGACAAAGAAGTACAATCGCTGTGCTTGCAAGAGCGTTCTCCACACTTTTTAGCATTAAAAGGAAGCGAGGCTCAAGGGTAGGCTTGCTAGGTGACTCCACTTCCCACCCCCTCATGCCAAAGGGCTGACGCTCGCTCTCCCTTGGGCCACAGCCCCATGTGCAATATGGTATCTGGCTGGGAGCGCAGAGCTGCTCACACGGTCCAGGGAGGTCCCTTCTGGACCGCAAAGGATGTTAGCCATCACGCCAAGAAGAAAACTCCCAAACTTGCCATTCCCTGGAGAAGCTGTGGGGAGGAAATGGCATGCACTTCTTTGACCATCAAACACAAAGGAAGGAAGCAAACAGAGCAGTGTAACATCGTCTCAATGCATACCAGAGAGGGCAGCTCATGCCAGCAGTCTCCCATGGTCTGTGTATCAATGCTTCACACCTTTCTGGATGTCTGGTCTATCAGGCAACACCTACCCCATCAGTTTTTCTCTGTACTTTGAGTCTGAGTCCCAGTATCATGGTACTCCTTTCCCTCCAGGGTGTACCTCCTCACCCAAACCCCCTTAGCCCTCCAGACATGCTAGCTGGTGAGACATACTGGACAGGTTCATTGGCTCCTTGCAGGAACTTTTTATTTCCCCTGTTCCAAAACATTTCCATGGTAATGCTCTTGCAACCAGAGCTTCCAGTCTCAGAGAAACACACATTCATTCTAGTGACAGTTGCATTCCCACAGCCACCGACCCCTGAATGCTCAGTCTTCTGCAGGAAGCCCTGAAATAGGCTCTTACATACAGCAGTCACATCTGATTCTCTTCCAAAAGAGAAGAATCAGGTTTTCCTGTTTCTTCTTGCAAAAGCACTGGCCCTTGATCTTTTTTTTTGTCCTCCCCACTCTTTTAGCCTTACTTACACACAAGCTGAAGGACACTTACAACTGCTACCACACAAGCATCCTGCAGTCCTTGTAACAGTTTCCTCCTATCAGTCTTAACCACAATGATTTCTTGCTCACAAGGAAGTGTGAATTTATAAAGAACATACCAGAATGTCTCTCTGGGGTATAATTTTGCTTATTAATTAGTTTAGGATTAGTAATAGCACCAATGAGGTTCAACTGAACCATCCCCCGTCCTGTAACAGGAAATCCTCCCCTGGCTGATGGCTGAAGCTATTGCTGAAGTCAGATAAGATGGTATCACTCTCTTCTGCTCCTCTTGGTAGGAACTGAGTAAAGATGTGAGCCAAGGGAGCCTTTCCCATGCGCAGCAGCACAAATATGCAACATACTCTAAAGATGCTCAGTGAAGGTGCTTATGGATTAAACTATTTATCTACTTGCAAGCAGAAAGGACTTGGGGGGTGTTCCCATTGCCCCCTGTATTCCCAGGGAACACCTTCCTTTTCCATCCTCTTCCTTATTTGAAAAGATACACAAAGTGGAAGGTGCCAGATGGGAAAACACAAGAGAAAACAAGGCATAAAATAGGACAGCACATACGACTAACAAATGGGAGAAAGAAAACACACTTTTTCCACAGTGTGGTGTGATCTTGGTCAAATAAGCATAGCAGGATTTGTGCAGGTTCATAACCTGCTTCAATAAACAACAGACTTTGTTCCAGAAGAGAAACTGTCCCTAATAATTAACTTTCAAGTTGCTCTGTGGGATTTTCTGATGATCCCTTGCTGCCATTTGGCATCTCTGCATGGGACTTTCTGGGCCTGACTCACATCTCATTACACAGTTTTTTTACGCCACTATAATTTAATCAACTCCAAAAAACTTACTCATGATTTACATCACCCCCAGCAAGAAAAGAGCTGAGCCCTCCGTCAGTTCCTCATTCTTAAGCAAAGATTATTTTTTAATTTGGCTAAATTGTGTTCAGCACAGTTTCCGTTAGAAACCTAGACATAAGGAAAGCTAATGCAAAGATTTTTTTTTTATTATAGGGAAAGAAACAGGTTGTTGATTAAAAACATTTATAGGATGTTCTCTGCAATAGAGATGGTAGGGTTCATACTAACACCGCACAAGAAAGACATACACAAATCTGTATGAGAAATTATCTACATACATGCACAAAAACTTGCACTTCTACACCTAAAGAACCAGTGCAATTTCAAACTTTTCTGTGCTTTTTATGGTACTGTGTAAACTTAAATATCCCATTCCCCTTTATTTTTAACCATAAATTAAACCCATACATTCATGTAACTGTACGTTCACGTGAGTTTGCTTTTTTCCTTCTTGTATTTAATGCTCCTTAAAAAACCCCACTAAAACAAAGAGAGAATTTAACAGAAAGCATTGACCTCTCTGCAGCATTAAGGGAGAACAGCAGGAATGCTGCAACAGCACTAGCAAGCAGAGATGCTCTGCCCACTCCCCAACATCTCTGCACGACCCCTGAGGTAACGTCCTCCCCAGCCAGGCAGGACTCTTCCCTAGGTGCCATTCCCCATCCCAGATTTCCCCGGGAAGAGGCCAGTCGAGCACACGCCGAGCCAGGGGCTGGCCACCAGCAGGCTCTGCAGGCCCAGCAGCATGACCTACGCCTGAAGCTGGCCCAGCAGGGACCCCGTGTCTCCAGTCCCTCCAGAGCACTGCTCTTCCTACAGGGGAGGATTAAAATACTAAAGACTGCAAAGTATTCAGAAAAACTTACATTCAATCTCTAGAAGACCGGGTGCTCATTTCTCCTACAAATCTGACCTGACCTCTGAGAAGACAGCTACCGAGTGGTGCTGCCACGTGGCCCCCAACACCAGCTTCACATGAGGGGCTGGCACCCCCCACAAATCAGATTTAAACTTGCTTGGTTTTGCAGCAATCTGACTTGAACTTAGACCAAGAGAGTGGGGACAAGCTCCTGGCTCAGTTGTTCATGCATTTTTTGCCTCGTGTCTCCAAAAAGAGTAACCAAATTGAAGTGCACTTGCACAGGCATTATGAATAGGAATAACGCCTTAAGCAGCTGCTAGTCATTCAATTCTTCAAGGATTATGAGACTCGCTTCAGTGATCTCTGCTTTAACCTACCCATATAAACCAGCTGTGCGTTAGCCCTCCCCATTTATGGTCACTGACACTTCTCGGATAGTGTTTAGATCTAAAGCCAGGTTGTATAAACAGCATAAGGCAGGCTGCATTGTGATTTCTTTCATGCACACAAGCCCTGGCTTCTTTCTTTTTTTAATTTAAAAAAAAAAAAAAAAAAAAAAAAGGCCCTCCATTATTTGATTCTTATTTGCTTTTCAAATAAGAGGGCAAGGCGCATTAAATAAGGAATTCCGCACTGGAAAAGATTAAGAGGGATAATTTCAAAAAGCACAAAGGCCACTTGTGCACCCAAGACCCATGGTAAGGGGAGAGCAGTGGGGAGAGGAAGAAACTAGGAAAATTCAGAAGCTGAACCTGTGCCTTAGAGCCGCTGCTACTGGTCCTGCCTCCCTCCAGCTCGGCTGCTGTTTCCCTTCATTGCATCTGCTGAAACAGCACTTGAGAGCTGTCTGATACAAGTATTGCAGCCTGTATTCAAACCGATGGCTAATGCCTACTTGCACCATTGTCCTCCAGCGGCAGAGCCCATCCGCTGCCAGGGACCTCCCAGAGATTCCTCTTTAGTTCGAGAAATAGAAACCAGTAGTTTGTAGCTGAAAATGCTCGATTCACTAGGTATTTTGGTAAAGACATTCCCAATAGTTTAGTCTATTTTGAAGCTTGATAATGTCCTCCAGAAGTCTTAGCTAAACAAATGTTTAAGGGCATGACATACTTCCATACTGGGATGGTGAATGTTGCCATTTATTTTTGGGTCCTTGTTTTTTGTGTAAGATTCCCTTCTTCAGTTCTATCAGTTTATGGTGTTCCTGCCCAGAAGTGGCTACTTCTCAGGAAGGCTGGATGTGAAGTGCTCTTAAGTCTTCTCTATTATGGTCTGACATGCTAGCATTAAACAAACACAAAAAGGTAAAAAAAAAACCAAACCAGAACAAAACCAAAACATGCAAAAAACTCTATTAAAAAAAAATGTAAAAAAAATCTAGAAAACGGTATCAGGTGCATGTTTCTGAAAGCCACGTGGCGCTGAAGGGGCATGAAACCACAAGCCTTATAAAGTGACTCCCAGGCTCTCACAGCTAACTGCAGGAAGGAATTCACGTCCTGCTCTGCTTGGACAGAGCGAGCCAGCAATAATTTTATACCAAAGAATGCAGCCTCATCTTACACTCCTCAGGAAAAAACCAAACCAAACCAAAACAGAACATGCCTAAAATGCTTCTGCTCCTGTCTAGACTTAGGCAGCCAAAGGGATTAATCAGCTCCTTTTGCCCAAGCTGTGAACCATCCCAGCCAGCCAAGCGCTGCTGATGGAGGGGGATGCAAAGCCCACAGCTGTATGGTCCCTGCAGGGGCAAGAGCCCTCTTTAAAACTGCAAGTGGTGCTGTGCGGCTCCATATCTGCTCTCAGAGGACACCCAGAAGGCTCTCCTTCCCCACCACTGTAACGCTCTCCTCGGGATGAAACTGTAGTAGTGCTGCTTTGGTACAGAAAAAGTCAAAACTGGCATTAAGAGAAGCAAGCCAGCAATCCCTCCTAGTAGTGTCCATGCATCTCACTTTATCAGGGAAAATCCCACACCCCTTCCCTGTCATCTTCCAAACTTTGGCTTCTTCTCCAGATTAAGTGACAACTCTACGTGCAGGGGGATGTGCTGGGACCAGGGCAAGGGTCAGGGATGCTCTGGCCATTTCAACCCCGACCCCAAGAGGATTCCCACTCAGGGCCTAAAGCATCTGAGCAGTTTAACATGATTAATCACATTTCCACTGAAACGTGTTTCATTATAATTGCAAACCAGTCTCAGTAAAATAAAGCTACTGGGATTATTACTGAAGTGATCTTATCCATTTAACCAGCTGTTAGCAATAGCTTTACTAAACGCACAGCCAGAGAGCAGCCAGGCCAGCCCAGGGCATAGCAGCCTTTTCATCAGACCTCACCATCCACAGCACCAGCCCCAACACTGTCAGTTTTCCTGCAGATGCTTGTCCACTTCCAGCATGGCAGACTGAGCAGTGAGAGCTCATCAGGGCAGAAAGAGGAAAAGCACACATGTAAAGAAAAGCTCTTACTATAAAATCTTACAGGAACTTTTTCAATAGGTCTTAAGAGCTCTCGAGCTTGTTTTAAGATCTGGGAAGCAGTGGGTGAGGAGGAGGGTTGGGGAAGCTCAGCAGCACATTACAAAGTGGCTGTTAAAGCCTCTTGGAAGTGTGTCTGGGGATTTTGTATGATTTTACAAGAAACCCTTGTAAACAGAAAAACTCAGAACGACTCAGAGATATCTGACTTACGAAATCGTATTAGCTTCAGCCCATAATGGAAATTTCTGTTGAGGAAAACATCTGTGTTGATTTAGGTATCAGTGAAACCAAACGTGATCTCTAAGTACAGCACTCCAGTAACAAAAACCACAAAAAAGGACAAAAAAAGCTCCCATCACCTTGAACCAGATCCGGATCTCAGATGCACAGATGCAAATGCAGAACTAACATCACTGACTTAAAGGTAACACTCTAGATTTACACTGGGCTCACAGATTAGCACCTGCCTTTTTAGCTCCAGCCTGACATGCGAGCAAAACACATGAAAAGGGAAGGAGGAAGCTCTAGTCACAGGGGCACTGAGTTGTAAGCCAGCAGTACAGCTGTAGGCAGCCAGGACACGGAGCAGCACAGCTAGCACAGAGCCAAGTGCAACGTGGAAATGAGTGCGCTTGCTGTCCCCACCACCGCCTTTTCTCCTGATGCCTATACTCTGCTGCATCTGAATTATCAGCTCCCATGCATGATAAATTTTAAGCATGGCACACTGAACATTTCAGATCCACTCCAATCCTTCTCCCAGACTGTAAATGTCCAACATGAAACTACACCATTCAATTAATTAAAAAAACCTGAAGTAAGTTTCTAAGAGACTGTCATACATATTCAGTCAGAACAGCAGAGGAACTTCAAAGGCTAATATTCCTGATTGTCTGGTGCTTAGGTTAACATTCCCAAACTTTTTCCTCGTTAAAAATTGGCTGTTCCCAACAAAAAGGTCTTTTATTGATAGATACAATTCAAACACTACAAATGTCAGGCAGTAAAGAGTCCATTAGAAAGTTTCAGGAGTACTGGGTATTGAAGACTCAAAGCTAATTTTTAGTATCAAGCATATCAAAGGGATAATACCTGTTCCTTACACAGTGCTAGTGGGGAGGGAAACAAAGAGGGACCTCCACAGAAGGGTCGGGGCTCCCCATTGTGCTCAGCAGAAGCCATCTCCAAGTTCACATGCTGAGAAGCCAAACTCAGCGTGGCTAAAACTGTGACTTGAATTTGAAATTTAAAAAATTTAATTAAAACGGTCTCTCTCAGCTGACAGCTGTAGACAGCCACCTTCCTGATGTGACAATCTCTGTGGCAGCAACAGTCCAGAAGCCAAGAGCAAGACGTAGGAGATTGGTATATAAAAGTAACAGTAATTATATAATGCTCTCTGTGTATAAAAAAGGCTTTTTGTGATCAATAATTAATCCTGGAAGAGAAGGGAGAATTGTTATATCCATGTGCTATACAAAGGGGTCAGACAGAGATCTGATTTTGATCTCAGCTCCACTGAGGTAAACCAAGATCACTTCTGAAGATTTCAGTCAAGTCAGGTGCAGTTCACAGCAGAAATGTGGTAACTCACCCAGAGCTCTGCGTAAGGATGCAAAGGGATCCTGAACTGGGACCCCAAACTATGAGTTTCTGGCCCTGATATTTAGTACATTAGATCACACCGTGCCCTTGCTTCACAGAGCAGCACAGAGTCGTTTTCCGCTTCAGATGGCACATGTCTCCTTGAGTACCCAGAGGTTAATGAGTCCAGGGATGGAAATATTTGCGACTGCCCCCCACGAAGGATGCAAGTGTCCTCACCGGTGAACCATGCTTGGACTCCGGCCACACATGACATTTCCCCAGGCAAGACCAGTGGCAGCGGCACAGCAAACTGATGCTGACCATGCTGAGCAGCAGACTCCCCCAAGGGCCCAGACAATCAAATACAGAGGACATCTGCTGTGTTGTAAGACCTCCGAGTTGTGAACAAGCTCAATCCTTTGCCCTCTTCCCCTTCTCCTCCTCATTTAGCAGTTACCAAGCATTTTCTACATGCTGCTTTCATCACTTAAGCTATTATAGGGAGCTTTTTCCATGTGTTCCAGTTTACAATAGCAGCCAAAGTGACTCTGGACTATTTGCATACTAATTTATAATTAAAACCAGGAAAATATTCCCCACAGGATAATTTTAAATTCCAGCAATCTTTTTCCCCTGTAAATTTAACAGGTAATTCTATAAATCCTCATTTCCTTTTACACTGATGAAAAATGACAGAGCCTTGCTCTATGGAACAGGAGTGCCTGGAAATCAATTCATTTTCTGTCCACATCCCCCCAAAATAAGCATGGGGGCTGGCAGTGGGAACGTAAGACCTCTCTTCTGCATCAGCAATCAAGCAAAAAGCTTCCCTGAGCCTGGTGGCCACCGGCACACAACGGCAAGCCTAAGGAGCTATGCATCATGTCTGGCTGGTTGTGGATCTCCAGCCAGGCTGACACTTTTACAGCTAGGTCAGCCCAGGAGGCAAAAGGGCAGGGGGAGAGGGGGCAGCATTCAAAGTGAGCCCCCAGTGAGCCTCAGACTCCTTCCTCCAGATGCTAAGTTGCCTCCATGATGTAAACAGAAGGAATTGCTATCGTGTCTGGCTTGGCTGGTGATTCAGACGTGTTATTTGACTTCAGAGCATTAGAACAGCATTGTCTGGCAACAGGTAAATCTTACCCACCATGGGAAAGTCTGAAAGACTGAAAGGGAGGGGGGGGCTCTAACGTCTGCTCACGCTGTTAATAGCACAAGGGTGCTTTAAAATTCCTGACTTAACTACTCTCTTCTTGTGTTTGCATCAGAACCTCTGCAAAGACAGACACTAATTAGCTTTGACTAATTCATGAAGAAAAAAGCTAATTAGCAACCCTCCAAACTTTGGATGACCTCTCTTCCCCATGCTTGCTGGTGCAGCCCATGAGTACCCATAAATTCTTTCCTCAGTGCAAAGGGAAAGGACGAACGGTAACAAAAGGGTGAATCGCAATGGCAGCTAAGGGTCAAAATGCAAGCTTTGTTTGGTAGCCCTCCACTACCAGCATAAAAAGGGAAAGACTGGTTGAAGATACAGGAACTAAAGTACTAGATACCCAACAGCTAGCTCCTGCTCATCCCCTCCACCCTGAGGCCAGCAGGCCCCATGTGCCATACTTGCAAAACTTTCCCACTGCATTCCACCTCCAGCAAAGGCTCTGCCAAGCCCATGAAGGACTCCACCATCTGCCAGTGGTTGTGTGTCACTGTGTCTCCACTTCCATTTTTCTAATCCTTGTCCTTACCTCACTGCCTCAGGTGGGTAGAGAAAAAGGAATCAAGGCAAGATAAATAAAAGTCCAAACTCAAGAAGATCTCCTGCTCTCCTCCTGCCAGGGCAGGGGGGAAGCGTCAGGTGCATTTGGCTCTGTAAAGTAGGATCCTTTCTGGTGGGACCTCAGGAAGATAAACGCTCCTGAAACGCAAGGGCTCCACCCCACCTGATGGCCATACAAGGTTTGTATTTTGAGAAGGGAGTTCAGTGGTTTGAAAGCAGCACCTATGAGCAGCACAAACATTCGCATTACAAGTTTAGGATAGAAGTGAATCATTTACCTCGGCACAAAAGCCTGAGCTATTCTTTCTTAAAATTTTCCCAGTAAAATGAATTTATTTGCATTATAGGACATGTGAAGAGCTTATATTGCCCAATAACACTGACATGTGGTATTAGATAGTGCAAACTGAGGGGTCACTGTCCATGTGGTGAATTTCAAAACATTTGGACAGGAATCAGCTCATCCCACCCCGATTTGTCCCTTCTCAATAAAATGGTATTAGCAACCCACTTTAACTCCCCATTTCCCAGCTGAATCAAAAACCAAAATTACTGAGAAATGCGTATGTTTAGAAGGCTTCAGCTTCATGATTCCCAGTTAAAATAAATTTGAAGACATGATTAACATTGAATGCATTGATCTATCTATTTATCCAGTAAGATGATGAATATACCCAGGACAAACGGTAATTCATGCGCAAATGTATTTGAATTGAAAAATGAAAGTCAACCATGAATTATTCCACTATCCATCATATTTACAAAAGCTGCTATGGCTATTTCTAGCTGGCTAAATCATAACATCATCCCTAGAAATACTAAGCAATATATCTATAGTTCCTTCCATCTTGTTGTGGCTCGTTTTTTACTTTTTTTTTTTTTTTTAATGTGCTCTCTCAATTTACCCTTCATTTCTTTAAAATTGTATGTTTGATATCTGTTTCCCCTGCTATTCCTAAGAATGCAGTTAAAATAACCACCACTGTAAAAGAAAAATTATTTTCTCTTTTTTCACCCTGTTTATTTTGTATATTCTAAGCTTTTCTGTTTCTTCTGAATATCTGGCAGTTTCTTTGTTTTCTGTGTGTTGTCTTTCACATAGCAACAGAAGAAAAAGCAAGGATGAAGGGGAAAAAAAAACCTTCACACGGGAAAATATGAGCTACTCTTGAATCCAAAGAACTTAGTACACTCAGAAGAGTTAATTAACAAACTAAATAATATACTTTGAAAGCAAACAGTGACGCACAAATGCAAAACAAGGAATGAGAATCTGAGGGTCATGGCGAATCACGACAAAAACATGAGTCAACAAAGTAATGCTGTTACAGAAAACCCAAAATCTTGATTTTTAGGAAGAGGAGTGGCATACATAAGAAATGGGAGATAATTGCTCTGTTTATTCAGCAATTGTGAGACCTCAGCCACATTCTTGTGTCCAGACAATGCATTTTAAGACATACAGCAGCAAATTTAAAACAACCCAGCCCCTGAATAGAGGAACAAAAGTCAGAAGAGATTTAAGAAATTTAACCAATGACTAAAGGGTAATAGAATTAGATATACGAAGTCTAAAATAAGAGGATTACAAAGTAAAAACATAAATAGGAAAGCTGAATAAAAATTTAATTTAAAACATAAAAAATAAAGTTGAAGATTACCATGTCCAATGGTAGATGGACAAAAAAAAATCTCCCAATTGCAACAAAATGCATTTTAGCTGGGTACCAAGGGAAAAATAATTCAATATTAAGGGTAATGAAACAATGGAACAAGGGCTTCCTAAACCCGCTGTGATACTAACTTCATGGAATTTTTCAACAGCAGCTTAGACAAATGAGATCAGGGCAAGACTCTTTCTTGTCCCAGTGCCAGAAACTAGATCATTTCTTGCAAATGTGTGTCACTGCTTCAGGATTCTTATGGAATCCTGCTCCATGCCTGAGGCTGAGGATGGAATGGTAATACAGGTAGCAACAACCCAGGACAGAACAAACAAACAGAAATGGATCACACCCATCTAGCACCTCTTCAGATTATGGGGAGGATAATAGTTTGACAAGAGACATTCATTGCATCTGCATTTCACTGACATTATCCCGTGCCAAGATCCTTGATGTTCATCTTCACACTGCAGAAATGTATTCCTATATTTAGCTAAACATCGAACCCTGACAAATAAATGTTCCGTCAGCAATCTTGATTAGCAAGGATTGAAGAGTACAGATCTCCGCTGCAGTTATGTTTCCGTTCCCGAAAATATTCCCCAACCACACTGCAGGGGAATTGTGTGACGGGCCTGTGCTTGCTTTATGAACCCAAAGCAATTGCAAAAACAGCACAGGTTCCCACCTCTTGGCTGCACCGCGCTGCCAGCCAGCTAACCTGTGCCCACTGGCACGGGCTCGGAGCACTGCTTCAGCAGTGCCTAGTATCATTTCTTGCCACACCTGATTCCCCCATGGAGCCCATATAAAATACCCAATTCATTATGTCCACTCCATTCCCGGAGGTGATTGAAATAAAAAGCTGTTCTGGCAGAAAAGCTTAGGAAATGAAACACGAGAGAGATGGGGAAAGAGAAGGAGAAAAATAGAAATCAAGAATAGAAAAAAGCACTCAACCAGGTGGGTGGAATGAGTCCAGAATTACTTACAGCTCCAGAACTGAAAAAAAAGAAGAAAATGAACACCTGGGCATATTGTGAGATTAGAAGTGTATTTAGTATGTGTGTCCCAAAAAGGGCAAGTCATAGATCTGAACCATGGCTGAGAAAAGAAACTCTCCCACAAAGATGGAATCTCAGTATTTAAGTTCAGGAAAGAAGTATTTATTCATAAAGATAGCTTTCTCCTTCCCTGCCAGAAGTAATGAAGATCATACTCAAAATCTACCACCTGCACATGATTACCAGTTATTTAACCACAATCAAAATATTTTAAAAAATGTAAATGAAGTACACTGACAGACATAAATGCCAATTCCAGCCAAACCTCCCCGTGAAATTCCTTCCGCAAAGCTGGGATTGCCATGGGCTATAATTAAAAAAAATTGTCAATGTCTGAGGTCCCAAGTATTTTCCCACAGAACATCCACAAAGAGCATCGAGATTTGAATGCTCTGTGGCAAACATTGACACCAGCACTGAGCAGGTACAACTTGGGAAGAGCAAAATGAAGGCTGGTTCCCGAATACTTCCCATTCTGTTTCTCCTTTTTCCTTTGTTTTTCATGAAAGACGAGTATTCGGGAGTACTGATCCTATGTGGTTAACTTGAACAATAGATCAGCAAACTACATCTAAACTGAATCTTCTAAATTGAATTAAGTCTCTTCCTTTCCCTGCCTACTGGGAGGCCTTCTGGCACAACTCATGTTGACTTACTGTAACGCTTTGCCCTTACAAAATGCTTTCTAGTTTTCAAAGGGGGAAAAACCCCGCACGAACACAAGGCACTCATTCTGGTGCTCCAGGCAGGCAGGTAGAAAAGTCTAGCAGAGCCAAAACGCCAGGGCATTTCCTTCCGTCATCTCCAACTCAAAAGCTTTTTCACATGGCTGAACTTCAGCTCGGCAGCATGCACCCAGCAGGCAGGTTTGCCGGTCCTCCCAGGATGCACGCATCAGTTCACGTGCAATCTGACACAGAGACCACCGAGCCATCCTAAGGAGCATGATGGATGCCCTTCTGCACAGCCCTTCACTACGGAGGGATTTTGTGCCAGTTTTTGGCAGTTATGTTATAAAAGGAGTTTGGAGTGATTTGGTTTAGACAGTTAGATATGGGTGGTTGCAGAAGTAAATGGACCGCTCCCTCATCTAAGCCAGGAACTTGAAAACACCTCTTAAAAAGAGTATAATCTGTTATTAATAAATCTTCAAAGGCCTGCTGACATGCCCAAACACACAGAGAAAATGAGGTTTTGCAAACGACAGAGTTCAAGGCTACTGCCTGCTTACCAGCCACTAAAGAACCAATACAGCGAGCAACAAAGGATGGCTCTTATACAAATACAGACACACTGGAAACCATAAAATCTCACCTGGGTCCCCTGCCCATTAGCTATCCTGCCTACTTTTTGTTGTTTTAACACCACATTTTCCCATTTTTATGAACCTGCTTCCTGTAGCGATAGGAAAGAGCCATGCAAACAACAAGGGGAAGCTGACGACACATGGGAAAGAGTGAAGCTACCTAACAAATGTGAAATAAATCATCAGAAAAACAGTGATCTCTTTCCTCTAAATTCATGTAGTTACAAAATTCCTGTAAAAGGAATGGAGAAAAACAGATCTCACGCAAAATAATACAAGTGCTCTCTTTTTTTGCTGTTAGGCTGGCAGTGCTCCTTGAAAAATGTATCCCTTCCTTGACGGGGGCCTTAATCTCAGCCTTCAGAAAGGATGCTGGCAAAGTTAAAACATGTTTAATTCAAAACCTAAACAAACTTCTCTTTATGGCTTGCAGATATTACATCACTGAGGTAAGGGATTGGCAATACTATTAATTAACTAGTGCATTTAAGGTTCTTCAATCCCGGAGGCTACTTGCATGTAAGCTTGGCAGTGTCCCCAAGGGACAACTCATCATGGTAGCTTATTCCAAGCAGATACTCCTTGGCTTATCCTTTATGCTGATTGTTATAAAACAAACTTGTACCAGAGTCCAGGACTAGTTCCAACCAGTGAGGGTCATACTGGGAAGACAGGGCTTAGACTGCACATGCTTTGGTGTTGGGACTGCTCTTTTGGAGAGGTTGTCCTCTACCAGGACAAGGTACATCACTGTGGGGTGAAGCAAATAATGGGGTCACTGTTTGATAGGAATCAGCCAGTCTGGTGGGCCCCTGACTGCAAAGCCTGTTATTGTCATAAAAATGATGAAACGTCAAGTTTGTCCCATTCACCATGGGTGGTCCAGGGCAGGAACTGGGTTACAGGCAAGGGAATCTATAGGTACGACTCCACTGTTGGTAGACACCTTTAGGCACAATGACACTGTTTAACACATTTCCTTTTTTCTCCCAGATCTCTCAACAGGGTTCATGGAAATCTTATTTATAAAGCTCTCTTTGGTGCACTGTGATTTAATCAGATATAGTTTGAATATCCCAAGATGTATTAATTACCATTGCCGCACAAGTGCAACTGAAGAAGCAAAATGTTTTTCATTTGCACAGGCTGAGTATTTGTTTAAAATGTTCTTGGTATCATTAGGATCTAATCAAAACAGAGTGCATGATAGTTATGCAGGAAATACAAAAAAAAAAATTACCTGCTGCTTAAGCATCCAGTTTTCTAATAATACTGCAATAACGTCTTGATAGATAATTGGCTTCCCAGTTATAATGGAATTCCTTATCTAAGTTGGTAAAATTACCTATCGGTATTTTCAAAAGACAAGGGAAGGTTGGGAAGGAAATGGTAATTCTCTTCAGTATGGATTGATTTAATCAGAAAGATAAGTAGAGATATATCACCTGACTTCTTTTGAAAAATAAAAATAAAAATGACTGAAGTAAGTTTTACAAAGGCTCCAACCCTTGGAAAATTATGCAAGGGCAATTTTAAATTAAAATTTAAAATAAATTGATTCATAACTGCTGGTTTTCACTGACCTGTTTGAAGGTCCCTGCAGGTAAGATACCTGATTTGAATTTTACAAATAAAGGTAAGAAAAGTACAAAATATTTAAACAGTTTAACTTTAAACCGTTACTAATTGTTACCTCTCCCTTCCTGTCTACCATAAAGAATGGATAAAGGACTGTGTTTTCACATACTTCATGACTGCCTTTTTTAAAATTTTTGGTTGTCCCAATCCGAGGAACCTATAAAGTTACTCAGTGCCCCAAATCCTGCACATACAACCTTGGAAAAGCAAAATCTTTTAAAACTTCCCAAAGTAGTCTTCAAGAATTGTAACACTGCTTTTATTTTTAAGTAAAAGGATCTTAGGAACTATTAAATGTTCTTACACTGTGAACAACACAAAAATCTGAAAGCATTCATTCATGCTGCTGTGGACATCCTCCCATGCAAACCTGCATTTCCAGACTTTGCGGCTTCAGTTCTGCAGCTTCTCCTGCAGCCTTTGATTTCAGCTGGTCAGTTCACATGCAGAAGAGCATGATCCAAGACACAAGCTGGACTGCAAGTTATTTTCAAGAAGATCTTAGTCTTCACAGTGTCCTGTGAATTACAGTTGCCTAGGAATAAAGCTAAAGCTAAAAGTCATTGCCCCTCTAACTAACTGCAGTGAGCACCTGAGATAGATTTAAGATTTCCCAAGGCTTTAAAAAAAGTTTTTTCAAACCTTTGGGTTTTTAATAAATCAATACACCACTTTTTTGTTTTAGGCAAAGCAGTTCTTTAAATGCTAGCTTTTTTAATACTATGGTATTAATACTTTAATATCAAAGCTAAGACATGGCTTTAACACCTATCATTACAAGTGCATCAAATTTTGCCTATCGTTTTCCAAAAGTGTTCCGGCTTTCCTCCTTAATCTTTTCTTGAATGTTCTGAGTTTTACCTCACCCAGGACATAAAATGTCAGAAATGTGATTATCTCTTGAGAAAATGTACTTCTGAGGAGGCGCTCTCACTAAGGTCTTAAGTTTTCCTAACAGTTAGCAAAGTGTGAGCAAGCATGAAGCAGACACTTTAATGAGACCATAGGAGGGTCTGGAGATGTGGGGCGGGGAAAAGACAAACCTATGGCGTTAGCACTTTTTGGTAATTCTCTCTGTACCATGAGAACCAGAACAGTCACCTAAAACTACTAGCTACTAGCACAGTATAAATGGTATCAATAGAAAGTATATAATTTACTAGTTGTGAAAGTTGTGCCCTTTGTGGAAAGGAAACTAAGAGAGACATGCAGAGATGGTAATGTCTAAATAGCGGAATTTGTTTAATGTTCTTTGTAATGCTTTGACAGTTATCATGCTCTGATAGATAGGTTCTAGCCACAAAATCTCATGTCCTATCTGGGCTCTGGTGTCAGGCTGCAAAGTGAAGTTTTACTGCGCAGCTGACAGCTACATCCAAAATTCCACTTTAGATCTAAGTTTGGATAGAGAAACCAGCTGCTCTTTGTCCCTCAAGTATTCAGAGGGTTTGAATCCAAATGTCTTGTTCAGGTCTATCCTCTTCACAAGGAGAATAAGCCAAATAAGTCTCAATAGAATATGTATTTGCAAGTGGCCTAAGAAAAAAACCCGTAGCTATCGAGTGCTGTACAAATGTGTACCGCTCAGCATTTGTTCTTCTGGAGGACTTCATATCTGATGATTTCTGTGTACTTTATTAACACTCAAGTTTCAGAACACGTATGAGGCATTATCTTCATTTTACAGATGGGAAACATGAGATATTTATTCAGATAAGGCACAGAAAGGTGAAGTGACTTGCCTGAGGTCACATCAAGGTTTCTGGCAGAGGTACGATCTTTTCAAATCTTCTGAACTCTAGGCCTCTGCTTTAAATTATAAGACTTCATTAAGTTTATAGCATCTCACCCTCCCCTCCTACCAATCGTTTGCAGTGCTGAATTTGCTCCGAGCAAAAAGCATTCATTGATGAACTCTATTACTTGTTCCTAAACATTACTTATGGACTGAAAGTTCAAATGAAATTCTCTGCACTGCAGTCATATTTTACCTACATGGTTATTCTAACTGAGTATTGAGCAAAGTGGCTAATTAGGAGTCTTCAAGGGACTGTTTGTTTAATTTTGTTTTGGAATGTGTGCTTGCATAAATGCCATACAAGAAAAAGTCTGGAGGCCACAATCATCTGCAATGTAAAAATATTTCGGTTTCTGTGAAGTTTTCCCTCCCCCGAGGGTTCTAATTCATCTCTACTAGTTGATAAATCAAGTCAGAAACACCCTCCCCCCCTTGCTTTGGTGTCTAGCAGAAATATGACCCTTTTCTTGTCCAGGCATGCAGAGGAGTGATGAATCAGACTTTCCCCAAGAAAATGCTGCAGCTCTTTTCCTAAGGCACATTGCTGTCTGAATAACTCGGGTTCTCCTACAGTGGGCCTGCTTTAAGAGCCTTTATTTACATGAAGAGAACACAAGAGATATGGTGTGGGTCTGATCTGGAGAAGGTGCCATCCAGACAATGCCTACAGAAAACTGAGAGGTCTTCCACACCATGCTGCTTCAGTCCCTGCCTCGGTCTTGTGTGACTCACTGAGACAGTGCCAGAGGTTTCAGTTGCTTGCAGCAATCCCAGCCTATTCTCTACCATTCACTAAGGAGCATTTAGACATTCTGGGCACAGCAAAAATAACTGCAAAGACTGCCAAACACGACTTACCACTACCTGCAACACATACCAATACCTCTGCCTCCTTAAAGTGTTAAAAAAAGTTTTAACTTGAAACATTAGTATTATTCATTATGATCTAAGTCACAAGTATTTCAAAATATTTTCAACTCATTAGAACCCTAGGGCAAGTGGATTTCCCCACAGAACTGTTTCTTCCCCTTCAAAGTGGAACAGGGCCAATTTCTTTTCTGCCCTACAGAGAAAAGACAGAAGCCGATCCAAAGAACAGAAGAGATGAAGACTATTTAGAAATGTGAAAGTAAGTCTGCTATAACTTTATGTATGTAACTCCTCCCGTGATTATCTGAGCTTTCTATGTATCTGCTGGCTTAACATATACTCTTCCTTAGCATCACATTCAACATTATGGTTAATGAAACTTTTGCTCACATTGTTAGGCACCATCATGACTGAATCAAGAAAACACAAGTTTGGTCAATCTTCAGGCAATAATGAATTAATTTCTCCTCATGGTACTCATGCAACATTTATGAACACTTGCATTTTACAGAAGAAAATACTTCTGTAGAAAGGCAAAGCATACCACCTCATTTGTGACAGGTCAACAACAGACCAAGTAAGAAATGTAGGGTCTGCTTAATTTTTATTTCTTGTACCCTGAAGCATACAACTAGGTGCAATGAATTGGGTTTCCCTACCCATGTTCGTTCTCTGTAAGCTTTAACTCCAGGTATAAACATGGTCCACTGAACTAATCAGCAACTTTCACATTATTATTATTTAATCAGGCCAGGATGTCACTTTCTCTTACTTGATGAGCCACTGGTCACAGGGAAAAAAGCAGCACTTGCTCACAACAAACTGAACAGCAAGTGTACAGCATGGCAAGGACTCAGTCCAGCTAGGAGGGAGCTGACATTGAAATGCAGCTGAAGCAGTGTATTCTCACTCGATCTAAAAGCGGAGGGAAGACAAGAGTCTGACTGGTGGTGATCTTTTATCTTCCAATTCCTGTTAGTTGGGGGTTTCTCTTTTTTTGTTTTAAATAAGAATAAACCAAAAATTGGCAAACGTGCCAACTACTCGGAAGTGCAAGAAAGCAAACACAGAGAACCCTTTCCTGCCCCTATTGCCTTGCAGCCCGGCAGGGTACTCTGAACTCTGCCTACAGCATATGGTTTGCTACAGTATATGCTCCATAGCGTACTAAAGCCAGAAGGGGAACAAGAGGGTAAGAGTAAAAAAAGTCCTCTCCTAAGGTAGTAAGCTTGTATACGTTGGGCCTTCCTATACAGTGCTTCCAATTGTTCCCAGAACTCTTCTTACTTGATCATGTGTATTTGGTTTTGTGTGTTTTTCCAAACTGCTTTAAAACACTGTTCTTTAAGAACGGATTAGAGAGCAAAAGCTACGTGCATTGCAAACAGAAGTACAGTGCATCCCATGGCTATACAGTTGTCAACTGCTAATCAGTTGTGTACGGGCACCAATATTTAAGAAAATTTGGATCAAATCTGGCAAGCCCCTGTAACATGAAACAGACTCCCAGTCTTGAAAAATATTTCCACAGCCCTGCTCGCCTTTCCTCATTCTAAGTAGATACTAAACAGACTTTTTTCAACTCCCAAGAGCTGTGTAATACAAACAGAGTGCTGCAGGATGTATGCATCCAAATGATTGTTTATTTGGATCACTATAATCCAGACTGATTTACACAAGAAGGGTCCCTATTTAAGTGAGCTTGTTTTAGTTCATTCCTACTTCACACTTACGCCAGGACTGCCCAAGCCCCATGAGTTAACACAGATGTTTGAGAGATGAATCGAGAAGAGAGACTTAATATAAAGTTTGCAGACACCAAGCAAAAAGAAGCACAGCTGTAATGCACAGACCCCCACTGTGCAAATGACTTTGGCTTCCTCTCTAAAATAGCTTCAAGGATTTTATTAATTCAGAGGTCAGACTTATGTATCAATATCCACTGGTTTCAAGACCGTCTCTGCTACATGGTGTGAGAGCTCCAGGTACAGTAACTGGCTATCCAGGTATCTGTCTGAGGAATTAATGCTCTTCATGCGGCTGAGACCAGAATTCAGTTCCTCAAAAGGTAAACTAAGCCTGCACAGCACAATGAACTGAAAGCTTTCAGTAAAGGCAGTGAGCTGACATTCACGGTGATAACTGGGAGAGATCAGCTTTGAATTAGGAAGTGAGCAGTACGTTACCTCGCCTCCATAAGACTTCTGTTACCCCTGCTCTCAAACTGCTGCTCCGTATCCTTGGGAATAACATACTGCACACAATTTCAGGGAGACGACTGAACTTGCGCACTCACTGTGCCGCTCTGAACATTACACAGGCAGCATGGCCAAAGCTATGCCCCACAGACTCAATCCGTGCCAGCATCAGGGTGTAAAAACTCCACAACACATGTGGATTTGGGCATTCACACTGCTTCTTAGAGCTGTGCCTCACACCTGATGAGACTACTCCTCACAGCTCAGAGATTCACACTGTACCATATTGTATGGGGTAAGTGCCAATGACTGGAAAGATCAAGATCCAAGGTGCTTATTAAAGTGGTCGAGTTAATGAAATAACACTGATTGTGCTGAGCTCCACCCTCCCTCTGCTAAATGAGCCAGGCAGACAGAGGAGGTCTGGGGGGATCTTAAACTTCCTACGTTCTTAATACCAAGTAACTTGAAAAATTAATCAAGGAAATTCACATTAATACAACTGACAGGCAAATGTAATTACAGTGTGCATAACATTTAATTCAATATGGTTACTGAGCCTAAAAAGCACATTACTTTCTTTATGAGATTGCTTTGCTATTTATTAGGGAAAAGGTCTTTGTAAAATGACTCTTTATCCAGCTGCTGGGAAGAAAGAGAGATCTGGGAGCTACTCCCATGGCATGGAAATTGCTTTATTCACTTCAGCTAGATTTGCTTTTTAAAAATGAGATGTAAATCAAGGCCAGAATTGCATCACTGGTCTTTCACTTTAGAGCAACTTCTGGGTGACCACTGTGGAAACCTAGCTTGAGCTGCAACCCTGCTATTTCTCTGACCCTTCACACAGCTCTTACATGCATTCCAAATTGCTGTTTATCTTGCTGTTTTAACAAGACTTCTTTTTTTTTTTTTTTTTTTTTTTTTGACTTGCCCAATAAACGTCCTGTTCAATTCTAGGTTTCAAAGCTATATCAGATGGCAGAGTTTTATCAGTTTAGCTTTCTTGATTCTTGGGAAAGGAATGAGTAGCAGTGGTGACAGAAGAGTCACCTACCTGTAGACCTCAGCAGAACTCACTAATGCCTTTTAAATTAATTTGAAAGGCTGTCTTGGCACAGAAAGGCCAGTTCCTCTTTTTAATTAAAATTTAAAACAAAAAAAAAGCAGGGTGAATTTATGCCTTAATCTCCCTCTCTGGTCAAACAACATAGCTTTACTCACCGCTAGCAAGTGGACTTTTTTTTTCAAGCCCTGCCCTTCACTCATGAACAAAAACAGCCAGAGCTCCATCTCATTATAGCCTGCACAGACACATGGTCCTGCTGCGAGGGCAGCCCCATGCAGAGAGGCACACAACAGCAGAAGGAACAGTTGTCTGCTAGTTTCTTATTATAACAGAGCTGCCGTTCATAGAGCTTTGGGGCTGTTTAGAAATTCCATTTTTAAGAACTGTTCCAAGGGTTTGTAAACCTGGATGGGAAAATTCATTATGGATTGAATCACCACACGCCGAGCCCTGCTTGTGCAGCAATATGTGGTCCCCTGTTGATGGATGCTTACAGAACCAGGGCGCTGGCTCCCTGAGCCCAGTCCCCTCTGACCTCTCGCCTCCACTCTCATGAAAACTGACTTTTGCTCACCAGCTGCAACAGCGAACTGTGGTGTTCTTATCTATGTGCTACAAGAAACACAGAGACAGGAAACAGTGAAGTGTAGATTTTCTCATTTGCTCTTCAGTTTTGGATTTTGGCAAAGCATGACAAATTTGGCAAACACAGTGAACAGAAACAGATACACTGGTAAATCCATTCCTTTTGTTAGCCCAAGCATTGCTAGCCTTAGCTACACTTTTACAGATGTCCTAATGAAGTTTACAACTGTCTTAATACAATTAAAAGAAGCAGCAGTTTTGAACCCTGCAGTAACAATTATAGAATTTATCTAAACCTGACAGATATGCCAAAACATGCACCAGGACAAGCACAATTTCGTGATCTGCAGATCAAACGCTACAGCAGGCCTGTCAGTCAAACACTGATGAGCACAACAGCCCTGCAGTTTGTATGGCAGTGAAGGCACATACTTGGAATAAAATAATTGGAATAAAAGTGTGGATTGCTAATACCTAAGACAAGAGAGGTTCTCAGCACGGCTGCTGACCTTGCTGATGGCCCCTGCACTCCTGCGGCTGGGATGCAGGCAGGGACACGGGCAGAGACATGGGCTGGCTGTCCCTGTGGGTGTAGACAGCTCCCCGGGACCTCTCAAATGGCAACGATCATCGCAAGGGGCCATCTGCCTGAAAACCACTCCACACACAAGCTGGCAACCACCCGCAAAAGCCACGTATGTTTTAAAAGCAATCCTCTGGATTCTCCAGTCCTACCCGCTGGCTGCTCTTCCCATCTGATGGCTGGGAGAAACACTGGCTTCCTTTCTCTCCACTTTCTTCAGATGTACACACAGACACACACACACGCTGTCCCGCTTCGCAGCCGCTGCTCCGCCATGCCCGCTCCTCACTGCTTTGGGCAGGGCTCTGCAGGCTGTGCCCCGCGGCGCGCAGCCGGCCCGGCAGCCAGCTGCTCACCCGCGGGCCAGGGTCTCCGCTCTGTAAACGGCAGACTCCAGTGGCCCTCTGTGACAGATCTGTGTCATCGATTATCAACAAGATCCTGTAAAAAACAAGAGCCAGGCAAAGGATGTCCAGGACACCCCTCAGCTCAGGCTCCCCCACTCCCCCATTTCCAGGGCGCAGGGCCAGAAGGGTGCCGGGGGCATTGCTCGCCTGCAGCAAGGGGCCTTCTGGCCTCCCCTTCACCTGGAGGCCACGGTCCTGTATTCACTTCTGACGGCTCCATTGTAGCACCAGGCTTTTCTTCAAACTGCCTTTGTCTGGCTGAGCAGGGAATAATCGAAGCAGAAGGTGGCGGGCAGCCCCAAGCCAGAAAAGCTTCTCCTGGGCACTCTGGGGTTTCAGGAGGGAAGGGCACAGCCAATACAATGCCTGCCCTGTTGCTTGGGCACTTCCTAACCATTAAGAAGAGCTGAAGGCTGCACTGTTGACAGGCGCCACTCACAACATTATACAGATACAGATACACAGGTATTTGAGAGTCTGCAAATACAACTAGAAGAGTTTGTATTTGGAAAACACAAAGTGACCCAACTTTAAAAAAATTTAAAAATCCCTAAAAATCTACTGTAAGCAGAAGCCTTTCAGTTCCATGCTCCAGGCCATTTTTCAGCTAGCTGTCACTTTTCACTTCAAAGGTTATTCCTTAAAGCTAAATAAAATATTTATGTTATTCAGTATGAGGCATGAAAAATTTCTACTTTGCTCACTTCTGCATATGGATTTGAAACCTGCCTGTAATTTCCTTTCTGTTGTTTGCAGGTTTAGCTGCAAATATTAAGTGCTCATTATTACTAACACTGAAAAACCAACAACCAATCCCAAGGTCAAACCCGGATATTAAGTGCTGGGTCATTTCCTGCCTTAGTGACAGATCTTCCCCAAAACACCTGCTATCACATCAAATCAATTCTTTCTTTTTTTTTTTTTTTCTTTTTTTCTGAATCAGAGGTTATCAAGAGCTTATTTCATCAGCTAGTACAAGGTGGACTTCTGCCCCACAGGGAACCCTGCACAGGTAATAGACTGCCAGACCCCTATTTACACGCATGCAGTAAATGTAAATACCAGTGCTCAACTTATCAAACAGATTTGGGTTTATTTATTTATATCAATACATCAAACATATCCAATTTTATTTTCTTCAGCCAACTCAGTTAACAGCTCAGTGCTTGTACTGTGTAAACAAATCTCATAATATTGCCATTTCATTTTTGTTTGTTTAAACCCCCAGCTTTACAGCTATCAGCTCTCAAACCAGAAATGAAAAAACAAGTTTACTCATCCCTAAACAAATTTAACTCCTGTTAAATTCAATGTTATTTTGATACTAATTTCATTTAGGGTAAGAGAAAGTCCAAGGCTTTCTATGTCTGAAGTTAAATACTAAAACTAGAGTTTTCACCAACTGTTGGAAATGAAAAGCACCATAAAAATGCTATCATTATCCATCTACTCCCTGTGCATTTCTTAGCAAAAACTAACCTTTGTAAAAGCCAACTTTTCCTGTTAGTTTTGAATAAGTAAATTTAATGCTGTTCTACAGACCTCACTCCGGCTTTTCTACTGTAACTTGGCTGAGGTAGGTTCAAGTCATGTGGACATGGACACGGTATCGTCAGAGACACAGGATTCTTTTTGCAAACACTGGCCTTATCGGAGTAGGTGCTGGAAGCCATCACATAAGGGGCTTGATTAAAGCATTATAAATATATTTTTAAAAAAATATTAATAAAGCATTTTATTACTTTCAGTGTTAAGGGCCACAACACACCTCCAACCTGTATCAGATGAGAGGGAAATCCCTCCCTGTACACGGGACCTGTAATTCCTGCCAAAGCAAGCATGAAACTAGGAGACGCTTAATGAAGCAGAATAACCAATCTAACCTACAAAGGAAAGCGAAACATTCATTTTGAGGGAATGTAACCAAATACACTTCAGATGCAACAATTTAAGGATGAAGACTGCATTCACACATGACCTATGGCCACAAGGTCCACGTGTCTTCTCAGATCCTATGGACACAAACAAGTTTCACTGCAGGCACTGACACCCATCCAAAAGCATCTGGTGGCATCATTTGGAGCTGATGTGCACTGGCATGTTAAAAATAACCCACTTGATGTGATGCACACATGTGTGAGGCCATCATTGCTTAACACTTAGCCAACAGGCAGAAGAATAACCCCATCTAAAGAAAACTTTGAAAGAGGGCCTGTTGTCACAAACCATGAAATAAAGTTGTCCTCATCTTGACAGTGTAAGAAACACAAATGAAGAATAATCCAATAAGTAAACTGTTACCACTTGGGGGATTCGAGTATTAGAAAGAAGCTACTTAAAGCCAATTGGGAGATCACATATGAAATAATAATGTATTAAAACTAATAAATTAAAGATGAAACAGGCTTTATCATTTGAGTCAGAAGTACCACTGGCTTTAATCGGAAAAAATGTAACATAACTAAGAACAACCAAGACGGCGTTAATCTCCAAATTCAGCACTGTGATGGGGAAAAATAAAACAGAAGGACTTTAATTCCACATGAGGTTTTATCTTGCACTGTTTTGATCTGGCAGACTTACTTTGAGGTTTGCTTGTTTTCACAGCACTTACTAGAGAATGACAACAAGGAGCCAAGGTCCTCCATTCGGCCAAAACTTCCACCCGGTAGCCGCCAGTCCTGCCGTCCCTGTTCTGCAGATGAAGCAGCATAGTGGCCAACCTCTGCTGGCTGCACCTCCATATTAGAAGATAAGCATGCCTGCAATCTGTTCCACTTCATGCTAATTACAGACAAATCCTGTTTAGTCTACTCATGAAAGTAAATTGATTTGCATGGGATTATTTACAGGGGTAAACGGGATCTGGACTGGCCCAAAGGATTTGGGGCTTTTGGGTGAGATATTGATGAAGTCCCCAGTTGGATGAATTTTGTGTGTCTTTTTAATACAGGTCACCAAATGCGATAAAGAGATATCCTCCCTCCACCAGCCCTGCACAATACAACTTTTTTTTTTTTTTTTAAATAATAGGGTTGGTTTACTATCGTAAATCTTAAGCTTTGCTTTGAATAGTCCAGGGATCTGGTAATAGTAGATAACTGGAAAAAAAATAATTTTTAAAGGTATTCCCAAAGGGACTATCTTCTTTAGACCAGTTTGAATTTTTGAGAGACAGATACAATACTACAGCTTGGCCCAAACCTTCCCTTTGGCCCATTTACTCCACTCCTCAGGGATCCATGCATCTTCTTTAAACAAGGCATAGCTTATATACGCCTCATAAATTATTAGTGCAGCATTTTCTCCCCAGGCTTTCCAAGTTCTCAGCTCCCTGCAGAGTTACTGTTGACACTTCAGGTGCACCTACTTTGTAGCCCCTCTGTCTTATGACAAGATATTCAGTGTAAGGCAGATAACTTCCTTCCATGTAGCGGCTAAGGTGGCTCTAGGGTAGGGTAGTCTACCTTCAACAGCAACAAGACCAAAGGTGACATGAGGAGAGACAGCTGTAGACCTCCAATCTCCGAATTTCAACTTTCTGGAGTTCCCCCATTACATGACAGCTCCACTGCTAGCAGAGAGGGAAAGGGGTGTTCAGCATCTCTCCTGTCATGCTGTGAAGCTCAAAACTTCTCATCTACAACAGCTTCATCTTCCAGCAACGGCTGTATTGGCTGGGGGGGGACTACAGCGTTTTGGAACCTTGCTTTTCTCTTACATGCATACATATGTGCGCTTGCTGTCTTAAGTGGCTGTGTTGGGTTTGTGTGTGGTGGGTTTTTGGTAGAGGGGGAGGGGGCTACAGAGGTGGCTCCTGTGAGAAGCTTCTCAAAGCTCCCCTGACTCCAAGTCAGTCTCGCCTCTGGCCAAGGCCAAGCCAATTAGCAACGATGGTTGTGCCCCTGTGATCACATATTACAACACATACAAGAAGGGGAACCTGGGAGGAGATAGGGTTATGAGGGAAATACCTACGCAAACACCAAGGTCAGCTGAAGGAAGGAGAGTACAGGGAGAGGTGTGCCAGAGCAGCAACTCCCCTGCAGCCTGTGGTGAGAGGGCAGGCTGTGCCCCTGCAACCCATGGAGGTCACCAGTGGAGCAGATGTCCCCCTGCAGCCCATGGAGGACCCCCCATGCCCAAGCAGGTGGCTGTGCCTGAAGAAGGCTGGGACTCTTGAGACAAGCCCACGCTGGAGCAGTCTGTTGCTGGGAGGACTGCAGCCCGTGAAAGGGACCTGGGCTGGCTAAGTTCATGAAGAGCTGCAGCCTGTGGGAAGGACTCACATCAGAGAAGATTGTGGAGGACTGTCTCCCATGAGAGGGACCCCACACTGGAGCAGGGGAAGACTGTGAGGAGTCCTCGCCCTGACAAGGAAGGAGCGGCAGAGACAACGTGATGAACTGACCACAACCACCATTTCCCGACCCCCTGAGCCACTTTGGGGGAGGAGGTAGAGAAATTGGGAGCAAAGCTGAGCCCAGGAAGAAGGGAGAGGTGGGGGGAAGGTGTTTTTAAGATGTGGTTTAATTTCTCACTGTCCTTTATTAGTAAATTAGTGGTGGTGGTGTTCAAATTAAATTGATGTTCTTTTCTTCCCCAACGTATTCTGTCTTTAGCCAGAGAACATAATTGGTGAGTCATCCCTCCCTGTCCTTGTCTAGATCCCAGAGCCTTTTGTTTTACTGTCTCCTCACCATCCCTGAGGGGGGAAGGAGAGAGGGAGCAACTGTGTACTGCTCAGTTGCCCTCTGGGCTTAAACCACCACAGCAGCAAAATCTTTCATCCCTGGATGAGTTTCCCAGTATCCAAGGTCTCACAGGTCCAGCACAGCTCTAGGGCTCCTCCGTTTCAAAACAGGTGTCATGGATTAAACTGTTCCCTCAAAGATCACTGTGTTTCTGCACTGACTGTAATAGATTCGTGGATATTAACATGCATGTTTCTCTCCTGGATACCTAAACTCAGGCGAGATTAGCCCCGTCTTGCTGTGACCCATCCTCTCCTTCAGGCAAGTCCAGAAGTATGGCACTTTCTGGCCTTACTCTCAGACACCATTGAGGTCAATTTACTGTGTCCAATAGAATGGGATTTTTTTAAACCATTTCCATGTTGGCAACATTTTTAAATGTCCGAAATGTTGCACCAGCTCAAAAAAAATTCCCTGTACTCCAGCTCTCATAGCTGGGTGACTGTGCATAGACTTTTTTCCAGAAGATAACCTTCCCATTTAAAGCTCTGCAGATGTCAGGTATTTACAGTGTCATTGCTCCTCTCAGGTTTCTAAAGCCTCTCTGATACATATACTCAACCATAACCAGGGCTCACACACAAGAAGCTTTTTGTTCTTTTTAGTTTGCCTGTCCTAACAGCACTTTAAAAGCTTTTTAAGCAGTAAATTCCAAGTCAGCTACAGGACAAAAGACAGACTTTCCTTAAAGCAGAGCCTTTGCTCTCCCTATGAACCTTGCTTACTCTTCCCATCAGCAACCTCGTTAAGATGGCAATTTTCCTGGTTTACTTCTTGTACGCACCACAGTCGCTCATCTGCTGCTTAGGACAGGCAGCATCTCTTTGGTAAGCACTTGCAGGGACACAGAAGGGTGAACTCCAACTCCCTGCAAGACCCCAGGTCTGCTAATGCACAACAGCAGGAGCTGCAGAACAACATCCTACAGTCCAGATTCGTGCATAGTTCCCACTCCTGGGAATCAATGAGCACTATGAAGAATTATATATGACCCTGAAATACAATGCAGTAAGCACCCCAGCCTTCAGAAGCTTAGGGGCAGGAGGCAGTTGGTCACAGATCTCCTGCCTGCCAGTACCCAAGGGCAGTTTTATCTGCAAACCAGCAAGCCCTCAGGTGATGAGCGAGACTCTGCCAAAATCATGTGATGTGTTCCTGACTCCACAGCGTCTAGGTTCACAACAGCTTGGGATTTGGCCCAGGAAACAGGCTTGTTCACAGTCATTTCATCCAGCATCCCCTACTTCCAGAGAGGCTTATCTTCACTGGTTCAGTCTGGCTAAGAAATGCCACAAGGTGGTTGGCTTTGCTTAATGGTGAGTATATCTAGAACTGATACCACCGACAGCAATGACAATAGAAGCCTGAAATTCCCAAACTTAACTAATTAGAAGAGTAAGACAAATTCAGGCTGGATCAGGAGATCTCCTCTGCTAACTCTGTTTATTGTCTCTATTGACCAGCACAATCTGGCCAAATCCCCAGTGCAAACAAGCAGTTTTAGCCAATATCATTACAGAGCCAAAAAGTCTTAATTTGCTACAGGAAATGCTCTTTTTACTGTATCTTGTACATCTGGCAACAGCTAAAATGCATCTAACTCAGTCAACAGTCAGATGTGATGAAACACTGCCAGCATTTTTCCACTGGCATAACGCAGAGCTCAGCAGACGAGCTGAATCCAAAATTTGAACACCACTGAACATCAGATGTTTCTACATTCATTTTCAATTAAATGTTTTTGTGCAGGGCTGAGAGAGAGAAAGAGGCTGTCTAGAAATATGCTACATGACAGAAGATACATAAAGGAAAAAAATAAATAGAAGCACCTACATGAAGTGCAAGCCTGTGCCAGTAGCACAGCAGAGATCTCTTTGTCCTGCAAATCAGGTTTTCCCCCATCCACTGAAATACTCAGAAAGCAGGTTTATTTTTTGAATGTCCACAGTGTGAGGATTATTGGCTTTTTTTGACAGCTGCCCTATAGTTTGACAATTTGTTCCCCTCTGAAAACTATTTAAGCCTCTGACCCATATTAGATCAAATCCCCAGTATTAGTTTCACATTTGGATAATATTTTGTGAACAGTTTCCTTCTAGCCCTTTGGCCAGAAAGGAGCATCACCTTCTGAGGTGCCAACACCGCCTACAAAATGATGGAGTGGCCAATTCTCTCATCCACCTCCCCCCTCCCCTCCCTCCATGCACACACACTCTCCACGCTGATTTAAAGTTTTCCAGGATGGAAAACTGCTCCACGGTATTGCACACTGAGTGATGGGGAGCAGACTGGGAAAATTTTCCTCCACTGCTGGAAAACATGACTAACCAGCATCTGAGATATCTCCAAAACTGACTTGTTCTCCCAGCAGAACAGAGGCATCAGTTGCTAATGTGGAAAGCCCAAATGCCCAGCAATCATGCTTAATTTCTGACTCATGACTGTTGGCATCATTCATTTCTCCCTATCTGCTCTGATATGATCTTACCGTGACCCCCAAATATCCCCCCTTTGGGAAAAAGTAATGCAGTATCAATTATACTGTATTTTACATTCACTTTGAGAAATTGTCTCAAATTTCCTTATTGATCAAAGGGAAAAATGAGGTGATGATCTCCACACCTGAAAATAAGTTTCAGGATAATTCACTGAATTACACCAATTTAAAAATACTCAGACTTTGATACCAGTTGGCTAGTTGGACTAGTTTATATGAAGTAGTACTTCCCTTCTCTTCAACCTGTTTCTCCTAGAATAGCACACAGAACAACAACCAAAAAAAAATCCCCCACTTAATTCTTCATTCTTTGTAGTTTTCCATGGCACTAAACCCAGTGTTTAATACCAAAGCATTGGAGTTCATATTAAAAATGTATTATTGCAAATGAGAAAAAATACAGGCAAAAAATTAAGTCACTTGAACACGGACACAAACATTCATGGTCAGAGCAGGGGCAAGAAACTGGGTCTCCAGTGAAAGCTGACATCTATTTCCTCCAAGCAACCAGAGCTGCACATGGAAGTCAGGGTTCTTCTTACTCCCTCCCTTCTTCACACTATCACTTGCTTTGGGAGTCTTTATTTTGGTCTGACACTTTTAACAGGGTTGGGATCAGCTCTGAGATTTGCCAGTTTTCTCGTGGGAGGGATCTGTTTGGTTTAAGGGAGAGTGGGAGAGGAAGTGTTTGATTTTGCAAACACAACCTGCACACAAAGATATTTTTATTCATTTGCCTTGCTATCAAAAGGTCTGGGCTCAAAACCACTGAGCAAATGGTGGATTTAAAACACCAAGATTAAACTGAAGGCTGCAGGTAGGAGGTCCTTCAATTTTCCCTGGGGGTTTAATCCCACCACCCTCCATTGCTTTGCTACAGGCTGGGGGATGAGACAGACACCCTGGATGTATCGGGTTTTTTCTCCTGCTACACTGCTGCTGGCATCCTAGGAGCTTTGTCTGATTTTTTTGGTCAATTTTACCTGGTGTCAGCCAGTAGTCTGAGGTAGAAGCAAGCAGCGTGTGTGGAGATGCCAGGGCCACCCTTCCTAGGGCTGCCAGAGGGCAGCGGGGATCCCCCTGGCCCAGCCGCTCGTCCCTCCAGGGGCCAGGCAGCCGAGCAGGGATCCATCACCTGGGACTGAGGAAGTTTCAAGTGAGGCTGCCCCAGCCTTGTTCTGCACTTATCCAACAGTACACAGCACCGAAAAAAATCACGTTTTTTCATCCCAAAAGCAATAGCCTGTCTAATGCTGAAAGCACCCAGACCTCCTCTTCCCCCTCCCTTGGGGGAGGGAGCATAAGGCTCCTGCACTCAGTGGTTGGAATGGCACGACCCCCTCCGAAAACCTCCAGAGAGAGACAAAGCAAGCAAAGCAGTGCTATGCTTTATCCCAGAGCTTAACAAAGGGAGGTTTCCTGTCAGCCTGCTCTAATGAGATGCATCGCATGGGCATTTTGCATTAAATCAGAGCAATTCCCATCGCCCATTCCCATATTTCCCATCGCCTCACCAGCAGGACTCTCCAGCCCTGCAAAGCTCTCGCGGGCACCTCTCGCGGGCTCCCCGGACAGAGCCGCACACCCTGGTGCCACTCATGCAGCAGGAGCACCCCAAAGTAGCTGCCCAAATGAGCTTCAGCTCCCCAAGCTCTCGGAAACACGGGGCCACCCTTCTCTGGCCTCCACATGTGCCTCACAGGAGAACGGGGATATTTGCTTAAATTATGCAAATAAGCCAAAAACCTCTAAAAACAGCGCTAAAGGTAAATTACAAGTGGGATTAATTGCCAAAGCTGCAGAGCACTGGAGTGCTACTGGAGTCAGCAGCAGCATCTAAAAGTATTCAGCACATCTGAAGAATCCATCAATAACTTGATGGATTTCTTTTTTCTGTGTGGAAATGTTACTTTAATGTAATTTCCCTAGTGTATTTAAAATGACAGGATGTATAACTTTCTTCTGATCCAAAGTAAAAAAATTTTTTTTTACATCTCAAAGCCAGCTACAAGTATCTATAACCTATGAATGCAAAAAAACCCTAGGAAATAGAAGTAAAATCTCCCTACCTATATACTCATTTTTTTCATGCAAGAGATCAGGACTGACAGAAGGCTCTGGAGCTTGAAGAGGTTTTTGACTGTGGCAAAAATTGTGACAATTCCTCAACAAATACAGGAGAATCAAAAAAATTAAGCTTTTATCTGCCTTCTGCTTCTAGTGCTCTGCGCATGGCACTCCACCTTCCAAGCAGTCTTGGGAGTGAGCTGTGAAGGAGAATCTGTTCCATGCTACAATATAAGCTTAAATCATTTAAATAATTCCTCCCTACCAAGAGAGAAAAGCAAATGGGGGGAGGATGGGACAGACCCACATTCATATCTGGAGGGAAGAAGGCCAAAAGCATTCCTCATTAAATTCTAGTCAAATATTCCCTGTGTAAAATGGCCACATGCTGGAAGAAAGCAGCAAGATAAACTTAATTTCCAGGGAAAAGAAATACCTGGTTAGAAAAAGTAGTTTGAATGAACCTGGTGTAGATCATGTGAACGTAATCCTCAAGCTATTTCCAGCTAGGCAACAGTAATGAGAAAAACACTTCAAATGAAGTGGGTTACTTTCAAGCTGCATTCCCTTCCCTCTGGATTTACCCCCTTCTCCTTTGCCCCAAAATACACTATACTTATGGAGCAAAACTGTAAAAGTTGGGGTTTTTGTATCATTCTGTTTTGTTTTTGTTTCGGAGCAACCATTTCATAACCATAATAGTCACAAACACTGCTTGCTTTTCAGACAGATGTTGCATTGTAATTCTGTCCAAATGAGTTGGTTTGGGGTTTTTTGTTTGATTGGGGAACAAAACCGATAACAGCAAAACCACTGGGGCCATGCGAAATCTGTAGGAGTTTCAATGAACTGACTTGCAAGATTGTCTGAAAGCAACAAGATTGACCACTTGCACTTCCAAGAGAAATTAATCAACAGCTGCCTTCTACTTCCCTCCCTAGTATGTGTCTCAAAAGCAGCCTCAGGCAGACCTTCTCTTAATCCATCAGAGGGTTGGGAACTAACAAGTTCCTGAGGACAGAGGTAAGAAAAGTGGAGCAGGACACTGGGGACCCACACACGCACATGCAGGAGGGTGCTACGTAAGCCCCCTCTCCCCACGAGCCCACACTCACTCAGATAGGGCAAAACCAGATCAAGGTGGCAGAATGCTGCAAAAGCACCTAAAAACATGGCCTGAAATGAGGCTTGTTAAAGAACTGATAAGGGGAAAAAACCACCCACACATGCCAGCAGAAAATGATGGCCCCAAAAGGTCAAATACTGCACAAGGGGAAAAAATGTTGGCTATTACGCAATATGAGATAAATTAATTGAGGCCAGAGAAGCAGCAGCTGCTAAGCAGATGGCACTTTCCACATCCTGACTGCCAAACTGGACAACTCAGAACTCTTCTTTCTGTGAATCTTATTGGGCCATGACGGGCCACAGCAAGCAATTTAAAGTCATGTCCAAGCATCCTAGGAGTCTGTGGAGAGCTCGTGGAAAACAATGACTCTGGGGGTAACTAAGCCATGATTCTGATGAAAAGCAGACGCCATCTAATTATTGGGGGGGCTTCCACTAATTATAACCCATGTAAGTATATTTTATAGTACACCAAAGATCAGAATTAACAAGAGCCCAAGGCTACTAGTACACACAGTTCCTCCCATGCCATTAAAATTGTATGAGTGGGAAGAGCAACGGGCCACTTCAACAAAAAGAGTCTTCATTTCTGTCATCACAGTAACTCCTGCATCTTGATACAAAGAGCAGTACAGCCTTAGTTCAAGCTCCTCTTTGTCTGAGAGACTTCCTTTACAAAAAAAAAAAAAAAAATTGTGATAATCCAAAAGTTTCTTCCCTAGCCTTCACTCTCGCCAATAGAGTACCATTCCTGACTAAACTACAACACAGACTTTGGCAGCTGATTTTTTTAATTGTTCCACATTTTCTTACATAGGAGCCCCTGAATTATGTAACAGAATCTTGGTCAAAAACTAAGAATTTTAAACATTTTTTTCCCCTGTCTGCATGGTGATTGTAAAGGCATCTAAACCATGAGCTCTTTTAAGCTGAGTTCCCATTCTGCTATGTTTGGAAGAAAGTGTTTTCTATGAAGAACGAGGTAGGAGGCAGTGGCAGATATCCAGATAAATTCCTTGCTTTGGTCCATATGCAATCATTTCTCAGTACAAAGAAATCCTAATGACCTCAATTTTTGTGCCTAAGGTTCACTTTTCACAGTATTTTAAACATACCACCACCCCAAATGCTCTTCAGATCTAATACATGCAACAATCCCAGGAAATTCCTTTTGGTTTACCCTTTACTTACAAAGAAAGCCTCACAGATGAAATTAATTTCTCTTAAATTCTTTAAACAATATGCAAGCAGAACGGTCTTCAAATACAGTGCTAATTATGGGTAGCAGGCCTTTCTCCGTTTAAATGGTCAGGTTAAAATTTACAGTGTGGTTTACAGACTACGAAAATTCCTGGTTTAGTAGGAAATGTTTGTGGCCCTTCCTTGTGAGGATCCTGCCTACAAGCAGGGGAATGTAATGGTGTTAAAATGTACATCAAGACATAAAGAGGAAGATTTTCAATCACATGTAGCAAAGGCTAGGGTAATCTCACCTCTAAGCTAAAAAATGCCACGGGCATAATTCTCCCAGTGTTTTTATTTTCACAAGGAGGGTTTACCACATGAAAGCTATATATAGGTATCAAGAGTGAGATGGTACAGAAGCAAGAGTTTATGTAGAAAGGAGAGCTGCCATCCTTTGTCGGAAAAAAAAAAATCAGCCTGACTCCTTCGGTATCAACCCATGGCAGAAATTCACCACTTGCCGGGTTAGAGGTGGTTTACACATCCATTACAATACTCAGTGTATCTTTCAAGTCAGAGAAAAAAGCCTGAAGAACTCCTGTGCAAGCACCTTGCCTCAAAGCCCTCTTCCTTTGTGATGGGGCAAGGTATGACACCAGTTTGGATTTACAGCTGAAGCTACACTCCTTTTGCGCCTCTCCACCTTTAACTTGGCCCAAGATGCTGCTTTTCTGCTATTCAATAAAGACCTCAAGCCTTGCATTTCTTAACATTTCAGCACTGCTCCTCTGGCAGGCGGGAGATGCCAGCAGAGAGCAAGTGCAAGACTGAAGGGTTCATCTCCCCCTCCCCACAAGAGCAGACCGCACACTGGCTTTCCTGCAAACCCTCATCTCAGCAGCAAGCGGCCTGGAGACAGTCCCATTGATTTTAAATCCCCCAGGAAAGACAAAATCGGATGTGCCAGGTAGCAAAGAAAGCTTTTTTGTACCACAACTTCCTCACTGGCATGGTTAGGGCTTACTTAAAAGGAGTGGGGGGCTGGTTTGAATTCTTACTCCACTTCCCCCCCTTCCCAAGGAAGCTCTGGTGTTTTGACCAGATGCTGGGAGCAATTCCAGCTCCATCTGTTTGAGAGTTTTGAGTTGTGCAACATAAATTTTATTTTAATGTGTGGTAATAATGACCTCCAAAACCCCATCTTGCCTCATTCAAATGTGCTAGCTGAAAGCCAGTTTTCATATACGTTAACACATTAAGTATTGCGGGGCGCATGTTAATGCTGTTTATGAAGATTAAGCCACACAAATTCCCATTTAGTGCTAACGGCAGTTTCATGACCTAATCCCCAAGAAACAAAAAAAAAAATTGTATCTTTGAGAAGCTCAAATCTCATCCCCATACTCCCTACCCCTGCTTGTCTGATCACTCCCACGTTCAAACATCCCCTGTGCATCCATTCTCATTAGGTCTTACTAGCTCTGCAGGTTCAGGATAGGTCAAGCCTTCAGACTGAAAAGGCTTTTACAGAAGTTACAAAATGCTGCAGGAAACAGCACTGGTGCTTCATTAAAGTGAATTTTCTCTCTTAAGTTGATATCAAATCACTGCTAGGATTTTTCAGGAAGTTTGAAAATCTTAAACTTTGCTGAGAGTTAGTCTTTTGGCACTCTTGCACAGACATCTGCATGGCCTGTTTTAACAAACCAGAAACAAACGTTGGCTGTGCTCTGTTTTCTGTAGTTCTGCTTTTTCACAGCCAACCTATCCCATTTCACCTACTTTTTCAATGGCAAAATGAAGACACAAAAGCTGATGAACCGAATGTTTTCAAATGTAAATCTCAATTCTCCTGTGAAAAGGCAGAAAGCACTGTATTTTCCTCCCACAGGATGCTCCCCCCATCTTTGTTGCTTCACTTTAATTCACATCCTAGCAGATACAGAGAAGCACTGAGTGTTGCTTTTGGGGTGATGTATTATTATCATAATATATGTTCTTTGTGTTCACAAGCACACACTTAGAGAGAGAAAAAAACCTTTTCCAGGTGGCACATGTTATTCAACACTTTTGCATACAAACAGATATCCAGTTTTGGCAAGAATTAGCAAGATGTTATTTCTTTTCTTTCTGCAAAGATCTTTGCAGAGGTCAAGGTCATGAAAGAAGGAGCTGAGCAAGCAGGAAGTTTCATCAGAAACCATGGAGGGGTCAGAGTCAGGTCTTGAGGCAGGTTCACACTGAAACAGCCATTTGCACTGAGCCAGGATTCCCAAAGGAGCAGGTTTCCTCTTCATTCTCTCTGACCTCCTCCATCCCAAGATTGATACTGAAATCAGACAGCTCCTTCCTCTCCCCACTTCAACGCCCCTTACACTCAGAGTACCCCTAAACCTGATGGCTGTGTCTTCCACATCTGTTTGCTCTGCACTGCCACGCACAAAGCAGCTCCAGGCTCCATCTCAGTGGACACAGGACTCTCATCTAGAGATTGAGATAACGACATGTTTCATGCCATTCATCTCACTTTACAAACTAGGGTCAAGGCAGTAAATTACACACCAGAAAATAGAGTAAAACAATGATAAGCATCATTTACCAAAATTATTCAGCTCTTAAGACTGAAATAGTGTCTGTGTATTCGGTTACCACAGAAAAATGTTGTCCCAAGGCACTGAGAATGAAGTCACACATTTGGCCTTTGAGGTAAAGGAATTTTCCTCTTGAACTGTCACTGATAATAGATTAATAACAAAACAGTCATTTACTCTTTGTTGATGATACTATATAACACATTGGGTTATAGGTACTGCACCGAAGCTTGCCTTCTTGTTTAATCCAAATGGCAGTGAAGAAGACTAATAGATATATAGCCTTCAAATGCATGCCCCCTCAAAGAAGTATCAAAGAAATTGACGTTAAAAAAAAAGAGGTCATAGTTACGTGCAACACAATTCTGTGCATATCAAAACCTAAATGAATTTATGAAGTAACTTGTCTCGCATTCAACAGTCAGGCACAAATCATCCATCCTGAAGCCACTCTCAGCAGTGAGGTGATGGACACAAACCCCTACATCTGTAGTGGACTCAGAAGATTACTATACCTGATTTCAGGTTGTCTATATTTATTGTTTCTTACATCTTACACTAACCACAAAGGGGTGAAAAATCAAATGAGAGAAAGGAGATTATTGACTATTTAACCTACAAAGCCAGAAGTTTAAGAGGAACTAAGCAACTAAGGAAACTGGATGAACTTTGATACAGAGCAGCTGATAATATACATTTAAATAAGCCCTAAGCCACGTTTCCAAAGCTCCAGTTGGATTCAGTGAAAGAGCAGAACCAACAGTCAGGATAGATTTAAATGCCTGTGATGAATAAAGAACAACAGAGATAAGGCCAAAACATGATGAAATCACAATTTATTTTGTTTAGGGCGGGGAGCCCAGACTTTTCCCACTGGCCCTTTTCTAAAATAAATAGGAAAAACTAACTAACAGTCACAAACTACAGAAAGTTCAACAAGCAAAAGGATTTAGCCGTGGCTTCCAGACAACAAATCCTAATAGCTGGCACTGGCATCTTACATCCTGTTCTGGCTTGCCTTTTACCGATTTTTCAACAACTCTAAACAGTCAAAGAGAATCATATTTTGGGTTTAAGAGTTTTGGAGCAGGGGAGACTCCAGACCCTCTCTTCCTTCCCATGTAATGTAACAGAAAGACTTAATCTAGTTTCCTCAGCAGGGCTCACTGCCAAAATATTTAGTCACTTTTAGTCTGTTTGCTTTTGATACAATTATATGTTTCTGGTTTGTCATAGCCTTATCTGATTCAGTTTGATATTTGTTTAACATGAGTGTTTGGGAATAGGGTATGCTGTTTGTGTGCACATTCACATACATCTCCAACCGTCATTCTCTGAAACACACACATGCATGGACTCCCCCATGCTCCCACACACAAATATGGGCATATTTAGTTAACTGCCATACGGAAAAACAAATATGTCCAAGACATCCTGTGAAAGAAGACAAGGAGATTGGTGAACTCCCAAGCAGTGCATAAAGAGAGGTTTCAAGGCTTTTATCTGAGGAAGAGATCAGATCATCTAGCATTCTGTTTTGGTGAATTTGTGTCAAATTGACATTCCAATTTCGGCAGCATACATAAAACCGCACAATTATTTAGCACTGTACAGATTTTACATAACTCTTGAAGTTACTGACTCGATTCATTTTCCTTACAACTATAAGACAGATTAATCTGAAATGAATTAAGACAGGCAACCAGAAGTAATGTTACCAAAGCTGGTAAAGATTCTTTAAACTGCTATACCAGTAAGCCGCTTAAAAGCCTCACTATCATTGTATGCTACATCTGCTCAATAATTACTACCTTACAAACCAAGGATTATGACTATATACTGTGTAGTGCAACCCAACAGGCAAAGCAGTACAGGCAGACAGCAATCCCAAAACCAGAATTTGGTGAAGTACTTAATTATTCACCCACAACATGTTAGGCCCTGGAAAATCAGGTAGTGTGGTGCCCACTTCCTCATACAGGCAGATGCTCCCAGTCTTGAAATCAGGTTTTCTCATCTTAAAAAAAAAAAAAAAAATCAAGCCACCGTGTGCTTTGTTACAAGAGGAAGAAACATTTCACAGAGAGAAAGAAAAACTGCATTATTAAGGACAGGAGAGTATATTGTAATTACAGTTTACTAAGGTAAAAAAAAAAAAAAAAAAGGACAGTGCCCAGAGTGTGGTGGAGGAGGAAGAAAAGATTCCTCTCACTAAAAAAAAGTCTTTAAATTTTGAGACTAAGACAAGAAGCACTTTGGGAAAAGATCTGTTCAAGACTGTGGGTCTGTCCTGGTTTAGTCCTCTACACCTAAAGGAAATCCGAGTGTTTAACAATTCCACAAGTCCAGACCAGTTGAGGATAAAACATAACCTCTGCCCACAAGCACTTTAGTCTAGAAAAGGTTTCCGACTGCACAGGGAAATGTGGCAATTGTGCACTTAAAGAGTCTGAACTGGTAGAAAGGAAATAATCTCCAGTGAGTATGAAACACTTGCTAACTGAGGCCAGATTCCGATTGTATGCAAAACTGGTATTACACAGCTGCAGTAGCTGCACTAACTGCAAAAATAAAAATGCCCCCAAAACAAAAACCATGCTGTTCAAAAGACAGGCACAGACCACAGCGTGGAATAAGAATAAAGAGAACTTTGTATAATAAGAATGTTTCAGCTGTAAGTTTAAAATTAATTTCTCTAAACTTGCCAAAGAAATATTTATCTCCAAGATCTTAATTCAGTGATGTCTCAGTCTACACAGTGAGAGACAGAAAAGAATCAAAGGAAGAATTAATTGGCAATGCAAAAGTTTCCAGTCTTGATTTGGGTTGTCTCCTCCAACAGTATCTTGCACACACATGTTCTAATACCTGACATGGGAGGCATCTGAATTTTGCTCTCAATCGCCCAAAAGAATGCAAGAACACAAGAAAACAGCTGTCTTCCACCTGGGCACTTGTTTGTACTCCACTTATCAGATTGTTTCCCTTTAAAAGTAAAAAAACAACAAAAAAAAAACCCAACCAAAAAACCCCAACAAACCCCAACAGTTCAGTTATTCCAACAGAAATTTTAATTACTGAAGCTAACTCCTAGGCTACTGGGAAGTTTTCAATCTCATCAGAACTGATTAAAAAAAAGTGTCCAAATACCCAAAGATACATAAAGTTTAGAGGGAAACAGAGCTTCAGTATTAAATCTTTAGTTTCAGGATGTTCAGTAGCACGTGGATCATCTCCTCACCAAAAGGCTTTTGAACACAAATGTCACGGAGTTAAAATTTCAGGTAGAACCAGAAATATGTTTAAACTGTAGTTCTGGAAGAGACTCAAAAGAAACACAGAGAACACAGTCCTACAAGCTGCTTTTTTTCAAAGCCAACATGTACAATTTAATATCAAGTAAAATTATGGCCGGCTGGCAGAGCTTTCCTGAATGGGTGAGCTTCACAGGACTTCACTGTGCTATTTAACAAATCAAAAGCAATGGACCATGCAAATGTTTCAACAAAATAGGATCAATGCTTGATATAAAGTTACTTAGTGCTCAAAGTAAAAGAAAATTACAGTCTACAATGAGAATATTTAAGCAGATAATAACTCTTGTATGAAATAAGCCCTGTCTTACTCTTGCCCCTTCTTTCACATCAATAATTAATTTGGGCTAGAGGACAAAACAATCTAAGGACTCCCATGTGGGATACCGTTTTGTCATTACCCTCTATAAAGAGTATCTATTAAATATAAGCCTGAAAATAGTTCAGCCCCAAGCTTTTGATCAAGTCTCCTAGCATATTTATACCCTCACTGCTGTTACATGGCTTAAAAATTTTCAAAAAGGACCAGCATGGGAATGGAGGGATCAAGTCAAAGGGAAACTAAGGAAATTATCCAGTTACTAGTTCCAGGCTGTTTTCTGGCCCAGTCTCATGCCCCCGAGTAGTCAAAAAAAGAAGGATCCATGTCTGGAGGGCCCAATTCTGACAAGATCAAAAATCATTTTAGGGGGGGGGTCACGCAACCACCCTGAAGCCAGAGCAGGTTGGCAACCACCAACGGGTCTGATGTGTTGCAGCCAGTCAGCTGTTGCGTGCCCAAACTCTCCCAGGAACACAAACGAGGATTTAAGCACCTAAATGCTTAATTATTAAAACTACACAGGGGACCCACATGGATGTTTGTGATGTCACACTAGCTACTATTGCTAGTAGTGCTGCAATACTGATGCTGTGAACAGAAACACCTGCACAAGCTGCCCAGCTACCGACTCCCACTCCATATTGTACAAAACACACAGGAAACGTTTGTGAAACTGAGAATGAGCACCCACTGGCAGTTACAGCAACAGAATTCACAGCCTCCTCCTATACCGATAACCTCCGTCTTTCCCTGCCTGTTTTAAAAAAAAATAATTACCTCTACATCCCAAGCACCCGACTTTGGAGGGTGCATGTCTTCCAAGGCAGTAATCCGTTTTACATACATAAATCCGGTTTGTGTGGACATTCCTGATGACTTGTCATCTACTGGTCCACCAGTAAGGTGACCAGTGCTGGTTTTCCATCCCAGAGAGCACTGGCTGATTGTTCTACTACATGCCAGATTTGTTTTAGGGTGACATATCTCTCTCTAACAAAAGGGCTGAGGCCTTCACATTATTTGGGGGGAAGCTTCTCCTTATCTGTGTTTCATTAGGAAATATTATGGTTCCAAAATCCAGTAAGAAAATTTCACTGTATTATCCGAGTAGACAGAAAATACGAATCTCTTTTTCAAATACACAACTGCAAAGCATTAGACAAAAGACAAGTAACTAATCCTTGCTTAAAATTGCTTGCTTTGTTTAAAATACAACATGTGCCCCCTGGCATGAACTACTTCAGATCTCAGGGGCTCAAGGTTATTTCAGGATTCGGTAACTAATGGAGTAATTATATTACTAGGGGTTTAAGCAACAATGTCTACATAGTTTAAATATCTTCCTGTAACTGCTTGGTGATAAACTACATTACACATCCTCCAGAAGGCAATATATTCTGAATGCTCAGACAATATTTATGAGTTTGTTTCAAAGGTTTCTGATTTTATTTAGAGTGTTCAAAGTGTGTAGGCATAGTCAAAGCAATACATTTTAAACCCTGCCATAAATCATTCACTGTGCAAAAGCAAACTTTCATTAAAAAGAAAGCCCTTAATTGGTGAGAACTTCCTGAATGTAAACTGTCACTCTGGATACCACCTCTTGAGACTTTCTTGTAGCAGATGGTCATTAACTTGCGGCAGGATGGGCACTCTGCCTGACTCATCCGGCTCTGCCGTACCGCCTCGGCCATCCCACTGATCGGCCCGAGACCCCCAGCCGGGTCAAGCCCTCTGCAGCTGATTCAGCAGCACAGACCCACCTTCACCACCCAGGGGACCCAGCCCACCACTGTAGCTCCCAGACTGAAATTCAGCATTTCAGCACCTGATGGCACGGCTACAAGCTGAACCACTGAATAACCAATAGCAGAGAGACCCCAGATCTCTTTTTGTCATTTTTCACATTTTTCTCTAGTGCGTGCTCTTCAGATCATACATTTAGCTTGGTGATGTAAATAGGTATTTATTAAGCTTATGGATGTTAATGATTGTCTGTTAAGATTTCAACCGTCTTCATGTAAAACAAGATCTAAGAGAGATTTCTAAAGGGCACAAGCTGACAGCCCTACAAAACTGTGAAACCAAATTCCCACCACTTCCCCTCCCTGCCGCACTTCTAAAAGCCATTTCACACCTGGATGAAACCATTCACATTTTAATGTATGTGCTTTGACTTCACCGAGGGACACTGATTTGCCTCCACTTTCCTGGCTCCTCCACCTGGAGAAGTCCTAAGCCACATTGACACTGCCCAGCAAGGACCCAGCAAGGATCCTTTCACATGCAAGGAACCCCAGGCCAAATCCAGGTGACACCATCCGGTTAGCTAGGAGAAGTTTGCAAGTGAGAGTCAAAGGACAGAGATGTTGAGGACTACATGGAAGGACAGAATTCAAAACTTCTTCTGAAGATAATCCAGGAAAAAAATAGTGCTTTAGTAAAAAAAAAAAAAAATCCAAAAGATTCCTTCTAGCCATTTGCGCAAAAACAAGAGAGAAAAATGTTACTTTCTGAAAACAACAGTTGTTCAAAATATGGACACTGAGTTGTTTGCATCACAGCTTTTACATGAACCCTCCATACCTGCACACAGATAAATAAATCAGAGATCAGAGAAAGTGAGGGAAGGAGAGGAACTATCATTATCAATAAACCCCTGATATCATTTGCATGTATTCTCAGAAGAAGGTACCTCACCCCTTCAAGCTTGGCTCCCAACAAAGAATGTTAACAGTCTCACCTAGAAGAGCACAGCACTGTTCTTATCTTTCTTCACATCCCATCTCTTATCACATCCCTTAACTGGCGACATTGGTGCCCCCTGACTGGAGATGTTGGTGCCGTGACCCAGGTCACAGCTGCTCTAGTTAGTGGGAAAACTGAGTGATTCTCCTGTGCAGTGTCGATTAATATCATTTAGGAAGCTGACTTTGTAAGCATTAGAAAAATCAAATTAATTTCATCTACATTACAAAAATCTAATTTATTTCTTTCATAAGCACTAACTTGTTTTGCTTATCCACATTTTCCAGCAACAAACCTTGCTCTTAAAAGCTGGTGAATGTCTTTTTTGTGATTGACATTTTTTCTTGTACTGGCCAGAAATTTCACTTAGCTTTAATCTCACTTTGTATCATACAATTGAGAAGAAGAATATTCTGTAACAGCCCTACCCTTCACAATGCTATCATCTTCATGAAATTTTACACAAGAGTTTTATCAGCTGCTGTGGTGATCATGATGGGCAAAACCACGCTCAAGGGCCAACTTCAACATTACGAACATTCAGGGAAAATTCCAACTTCCCGTATGGTTATGGCCCGTAATGCAATGTTTGCCAGCATAAAGCACTTAGATATTTTAATATACACTGCAATTCATGTAATACAAGATCAAACTCAGTAAGAAATGGGAAGAGAACAGGGACAGCGAAGTGATATAACAGCTGTAGATTAAACACCATTCACAGTGCTTTTGCTGGAGGGAGGACAATAAATAAACACACAACTGCTGATCTCAGCTCAGTCCTTGAGGAGCTATAAGGTCCAGGCCACAAAAAGGTACCAGCATAAAAATGCAAAAGCTACACAGACAAATTTGCTAATGTCTGTTCAAGACAGAAATCTAGGCTTGAGCAGAGAAGGATCACATATGTGTCACTGCTGAGAAGGAAAACCCTGTCAGGTAAAAAGATTTAGGTCACCTGTATAGCACAACTAGGAAAATCCATGCTGGCTGGCTGCCCTGCATGTGACCTGACGGAAAAAAGGCTCGAATTTACTCTCCAGACAGACAGCTCCTTACAAAGCAAACTGGAGATTAAATCTCCACTGGAAATTACCACTTTGGAGAATAATACATGCACATGCACACATGTACACACACGCACTAATGCATCAGAAATGCACTGCTGGAAACACATCTGAAGCAAGTGGGAATGCAGCACAGAGAGCAGAGTGGGCAGGCTGCTTCAGGCTGTGGGGTTTAATGTAGACATAAATATTACCAGCCTCAGATACTGCAGCTCAATGCAACCACCGCTCGGCAATATTACTGTCAGCTCCGTGTTAGCAACAAGCCACATGACAGCCACGGGTCACCCGTTCCAGCCGGCCAGGAGGGAGCGGCTGCAGACGGAGCTCGGCCTGCCCACACACGCCCGGCCATGGACACCTTCATGCAGGGGCAGAAAGAGGAAACGCAGATGGGAACCCGACACCGGGTGTCATCCAGGAATTTGCTTGATAGCAGCTCTGCGATCAATTGCTCGGCTAGCGGGCTTTTTAGGAATTATCCAGGAATTTAGAGGCAACCAGAAAGCTCCCTCTGAAGCCCCGCTGCAGTGAGTGACTGCCTAAATGCCAAGGTGACGGATTCCTGCGTCAGGCAGCCTGTCCTCGCCTTCTGGCCTTGGGGGGCTCATAGGGAAAAACAGAAAGGCTTTGATGCAGTGCATGGGTATACATGTCAGTGGGTGTCTACGGAGTGCTACAGAGCTGTCAGACCACTTTGTTAATGCAGCTAAGCCTTTAAATAGAAAAATGAGAAAATCTCCTTAACACTAATTTTGGGGTTTTTTTTAATTTCAAGTTCTTCTCAAACAACTTTAGATGCTGAACTCACCTACAGGGAGGGGGCTTTGCTCCCTCCTTTGCTAAAATGTCAGCTTTTAAAATGGCATCTGCAGTAAAGTGCATCAAAAGCAAGGTTCAGTTTATGGGTTTTTAGAAAGCTTTTACTGTTTGTTCCCTGGTAATTGCTTTGCATTCTTTAAAATGCTCCCCATTCCTCTTCACTTTTACATTATAACTCTTATAAAGTTGTACCTACAACTGAGTCAGATTTTCAGAAGGAGTCAGCTCTGGCACAGATCCATCCCTGCTTAAACCAACAGCAAAAACGTCACAGCCTTTGATCAGCAATCATTTAGTAATAGCAGTGCTGAGGAACTTCCACTATGAACACTGATTTTCAAATTTCATTCTGAGTATTCATTTTCAAAGTTTTAAAAACATTTTCGTGCCCCTTCTCCACAAAGCAAACAACTTCACCATGAGATTCATGGGCTTTGGGGGGGTCTAGATTTCAAAGGTGCCAACACCCAGTGTATTTTGGGGAAGAGGATACAGAGAAGCAGGCTAAACTTTGTAGAGGGAAAAGTAATGGAGAGCCCAGTAGAAGAAATAGGTTCTCTCATTCACAAAAGATTTTAACAGGTCTTACCATCGCAGCTTTCCTCCAAACGGACTGGCGTAATTACACATCAGCCTTTGCACGGCCCAGGGGGAAAGCCTGGAACACTGCACCGCATCAGATATACGGAGCTGCGATACTTTGAAGAGACAAGAAAATGAGTTTTCTAGTTATTTATGTAAGCAATTCAGAAAGCACATCCACCAGTTTCTCATCTCAGAGAGATTTTATTTTTGTGGGGTCTTTTCAAGGACAAAGGCTTGAATTCCAAAACTTCACTCAGGAAAAGAAAAAGCAAAAGAGATGAAAACCCCATAACACTATTTTAGTGACAAGCAACACTGCACCAGTTGCTACCATCAGTAACTTCTTGGTGTCCCTAGCACATACAAGGGCCCAGGTCAAACACATTATGACAGCAGCATTTACTGCTTGGTCTCACTTCCACAGAGCTCCCGATGGATGCTGAGCTGCCTGCGCAGCCTGACACCCTCCCCCAGACACCCAGAGCTGCTGCCTCGACAATAAAATGCTCCTGCAGCAACAAGGAGCCAATAATGAGATACAAGAAGAGTGGATTCACATTTCCTTCAGGCAAATTAATGGGAGGATTCAAGTTCACAGGAAGGTTTGAAATGGAAGGTAGGAGGGAAAATGACTGATAAAATACACCCCCAGAGCCTTACAGGGTGCAGTTTATGTATTCTCCCCTCAAACGCGAGTCGTGTATCAAACAGGGATCTCTAAATATCTGCCCGTAGGAGCTCTGAGTGACAGCCTGGTTAACGCACAGCACTCGTCAGAGCCCGGCAGAGTCACGATGCCCCCACTCACCCAGCGCTGGGGAGGGACATTTGGGGGTACCCGGCAGGTTTGCCTGGCCAGCCCGGGGGACAGAGCAGATAAACTGGATCCCTGTGCCTTTTAGGGAGAAATCCTTCACTCTCAGAGGGGGCTTGGCTTAAGGAATAGGCACAGAGCTTTCCAGCCTTCTGAGCAGAGGCAGGAGCACCCCACGCACCACTGGCACAGGCTGGGGCCCTCTTCTCCCCAGAGACATGAAACAACAGGCACTCATCACGCACCGGCATGGCCACCCACCCCCTGGCCAGCACTGGCCCTGGAGCCAGCCAGGCAAACCCTGCTGTGCCCTCTCTGCCCTTCCCCAAAGTGCAGGAGACCCAAAGCGGTGCCGCGAGGCTCCTTTGCATTTTCCTTTCCTTCCCAGTTTCCTGCACTGTCCTTATCACCGGCCACAGCAGATAAGTGACAGGGGGAGAGAGAGCAGCAGGGAGGTGCTGGCCTTGCTGCCTGTAATGGTGGGGTCCTTCCCCAATGCTACGCCACCCGGGGCGGAGGTTGGCCATTATGGACCTCACCAGTCATCAAAGCCAGAAATTACTGAATCACAGATTTAAAGATTTATAAAAGGCACCACAAACAATTCCATCTCTCTGGTGACAGGAAGGACATACTCGACAGGTCTCTGGAGTGTCTGCACTAACGACAGGGACAGCAAGGCAACGAGGTGCACGTCGACTCAAAATGGAGTCCAAGGCATCTGGAAACGTTGTATGTAGAGGAAAAAAACACTTTTATCAGTATTGCTCTAGAAAACCCAAGTGATAAAACACAGCATGGATAATATCAGTGTCATATACTCAGCAGCACAGTGTCTTACTACCAAAACAATTGTTAAATACAACTGGAGTATTCCTGCACTAAGGTATTACTGCACTCAAGTCAAGAATAGCAGAGTTGTTCGCTAAAGAACAAACAAACCATGGATCTGAGAGTTAACCACAGCAAACCGAGAGATTTGCAAAAGGCTACTAGATAGGGTAAATAAAAAAGAACTGAAAAAAATAAGTGGCTGTACAGAAAAACTGTGAGGCAGAGCTGACTACCCCCTTCTCAATATTTCTAAGGAATACGATTGCAAAGTTTTGACAATTACGAAGCACATTAGCTAATCATGAAAATTCATCAAGTATGTCATAAGTGACAAGGAAAGAGTACTTGACTGCTAAAATTGGATGAGCCACAAAACCTCCTGACAATCACTTATATAAATCACAGGAACATATCCATCATTTGACACAGAAGGTGTTTCCAGAGAGTAATATTTTCATGCCAAGAACAAGAAAGTTTGTATACCTCATTTGGAATCACACCATATTTTGATCATTACCATATCAAAGCATTTCAGTAAAAAAAAAAGGGTTATGCTTTTAAAACATATTTAAAACCAAAATATTTGCAACTGAAGCAGAGGACCTTCCTGTCCACACCAAGGCAGCATGAGCAAGGCAGGGCTGCATACCAACATCTCAGGACTACCACTTACATGTAAGTAATGAGGAATGACAGTAAGCACACATGTAAGCTTTACGCAGTGACACTTCGATCCAGGAAGTAGCACCAGATTACAAATGTTAATCCTAAATGGTTTACAACACTATTGGAACAAAAGAAACAAGGCAGAAAGAAGGTTTATTGCATTTTGTTTCAAGGACTGTACATGTAGCATTACAACACACCAAAAGTTAAGAGCACTTAAACCAGTGCAATTGTGCTGCTTCTGTTTTCAAAATTGTTTTGGTTTGGTTTTGTTAATGTTTTTTTTAACTTGTTTCTTTCCCACCCTCCCATACCAAGTATTCTAAATATGAATTTATAATGTCATTAATATGCAATTTCAGTTCTTCCTAATGCAAATACAAACCCAAAGAAACAACTTCCAATCTACTTGAAGATAAAGTGTTCTTTGTTTTTTTAAAAGAAGCCCTGCTCACCCCCTGTACCCTGTTCAGAGCTGACTCTAGTCAGCAGCCAGAACTGCTCTCTCTGCTCTCTAGACATTTGTTTCCATCCACCCCACACTGGGTACTTTCTGCATGCTTTCCATTAGAGCAATGGTCTGCCTTTCTGCTCCATAAATCCCAAGCGTAGAGCAGGAAACAGCATTGGACTAACATGGGTTAGCAGCTTACCAGCCTCAGCAACTGATCTTCGCACAAGGCATGGGTGTCCCTTCGGGAAGGAATAACACACAAGATACAGTAGGTAGTTCTGCATACAGGGTAACAGGAGGATGCAAAGCGCAGCAATAAACTACACGTTTCTTGACATATTATTCAAGAAGAAATAACCTGCCATCCACAGCTTCCTTCCTTCTGCAATATTTTTTAACTTATTCTGAGTCTTGATAGTCTCAATATCCCATAATGGAATTTTATATAATATTATGCATTGTCAACATGCTATGGACTTTGAAGATGTCAATGATAGCATAAAAAATAGCATACTTGTTCTATTCTCTACCATTCTTGAAATGCTGTCAAGATATATTGATAATTAAATCTCTATGTACATCAAAAGACATCCCTCAGCCAGTTAAAATGCATACGCTCCAGCAGTACAATTAGTTTGAGATGACATCCTACATTTTCTAGCTAACAAGGTCAAAAGAGAAAAGGTGTGAAATAACACCTATTCAGCTGTAATCATTAGTGCCATATGTCTGTGAATACGTTTCCTGTATTTCTTTTTTAAATTTACAACTTGTCTTGCTGGCAAAAGGAGAAAAAGATCGATTTTAAAGTCCATACACTAGAATATAGCATGTTGGAAAACAGATTATAGAACAATATCCCACATGCCCCAGCAAGACCAGTAATTGCACAGCAATTCTCACCATCTTCATGTAAAAATTTCTGCACAGTTGTCATCTACTTGACAATGAAATAAAAAGTAGGCTGTCCCAATAAAAGTAAGGCATCTCCATATTATATCATGGGCAAGTTACCTTGGTTACCAGAATCACAGGCAGATGGATAGTTTAAAAACAACTTATCTTCAATTATTTTACAAGAATATTTGCCACCGAAAGTGCTCACCTAAATTACTGTCAGTATACCTGTGTGTGAGGATGCGAAAGCATGGTAAGCAGCTGTAACTCTCCAACAACAGCAGCACTTGTTATGGCCACACAAAGGAAACAAAGAAGTCACTGATATTTATACTTTATTTATGTGACATTATTCTACAAAAGTGGATAAATCTGAAATCCCAGTTCTTTGGATGACCTGCAGGGTATGAAATATAATACAGATCAGTAATTTTGTTCTTTACCTCTCCACAGAAAGAGAATTACATTTCTCTACACATGCTGTGATTAATAGCGTTCCATTTTGTTTGCGCTCATAGATTCCTATTAAGACCATTAAATCATATAGCCACTGATGGACCGCAATTAGCACTGAAAACACACAAGAAAAGCTTTGTTAAAGTTAGCTGACAAAAGACATCTTCAAATCCAAGTTTTCTCATACAACAAAACAAATAACCTGATGAAACAAAATACAATGGCAATCCAGTTGCAACCTTAACTATGGAGAAACACTCCACCAGTTCATAATGAGCACGGGACTGTCATTTATCCTGAAGCTCAGAACAAGGCATTGTCCATCCGCTCCACCGGTTCTTTGTTACTATCCCCATGATTGTTTGCAAGCATATTCAATCCAATTAACAGTTTTTAGGAACAAGTATCTGGCCTTTGCTAGAAAACGTAACGAACTCTTTGGAGAGAAATCGGCACCTCTCACTGAATTCCTTTTCATTGCACAAGGAGTCCAGGCTCCTTCCCACCCCCAGCCCCAGAGGATGGATTTTGTCACGGTCACTTCACTCAGGGCTGAAATCTGAGAAACCCAGAAGAGACTCACATGGATGGCCTAGAAAAATTTCTGTTCCAGAAATCCATTTGAATCAAGGATATATGGCACAGCTCAAGTATAAATTCAACTTCATCAAGGGCTAAGGGGTGACAAGAACTTCAAACTTCCATCAGCTTTGGCATTTGGCACCACTGTAATCAAAAAGCCAAAGAAGCCACAAAGCAAAAAAAAATCATTATGCATTTCTATTTAACAGCCTATCTGCAATCTACTGCCGATATTACAAAATCTAGTGTTTTTTAAAAAATGTATCAAAATGGTCTATTAAAATCCATCTTAAAGGGACTAACAGAAGATAAAGAATTAAGGTTAAACTAATGACCATAAAAACAAGTTAAGAGGCACCAACCAACTCTCACTATTGTCTTTACTTTCTAGAAGATGTAGAACAAAAGAAATTCCTTTCCAGCATCTCCAAACATTATCTCATGGGTTAACATCTTCACAGTACAAACTTCTGGTTAGTAAATAAATATAATAGACTAATCTTTTGTAACAAGACAAAACTAGAATTTTTTCTTTAAAAGAAACAACTTAAAAAATCTGTAGTCAAAGTTATGAGAGGGGGAAAAAAAAGCAGCAAAAAAAGAATAGTTCCTTTTTAGCCATTTTCTTTCTTGCAAACTGATGAAAATAATTTTTTAAATACTCAATTTTAAAAAGATTGCATCAGTTGGCTTGGTCTAAAACCATGTAATATGTTTTTAATTAGCATAAGATAAATTCTTAATGTGTTTTTAAGAATAATAGAGGGATTCAAATAGTAAAATATGAACCACTGGGCATGGCACTTTCCCACTTTCCCTCTTGTGCAGCCTGGGAGGGAACGGCTACTTAATTTTTTAAGCTATGCATCCCTAATCAATAGACAAAACTAGTCCTTAAAAGACCACGGGGAAATTAATAACACAGTTAAGGACCATATAACATGAACATCTTTAATAGCATGAACATCCTTAATAGCAGGCTACTTTCTGAACAGCCGGCAGTGGGAGGAAGGAACTTTGTGGAATGCCAAGGAATTAAATTTGCCTGTCGGCAAGAATGAACCAATTTTTGGTTTAGATGTAGGGCTAAAAAAGGAGTGAGAAAATGTAGCCAAACCATGGCCCCTGGTCCTCAACTTTAAAAGAGACCTAGTTAATGACTGTAAGTTTTCTTTTCCCATCTAATCTGATGAAGCCATGGCCAGTTTAGACCTTGGGGAAAAAAAGAAGTTCCACAATAATGCAGATAAATTCTTAATGGCAGATAGAGTCAGACACTGGTGATCCAGGCATTTATAATTAGTTGTGAGGAGCTGTGAAGAATGAAAAACTATAGATATATTTGTGCTGAGGTAGCCATGGGAAACTTCTACAGAACAAGCTCTGCATTTTCCAATATAAAAGGAAAATCAAAACAATAAGCATTTTAATTGGAATCATATCTTTAAAATTAAATATCCAGTCTCTCTCCAACTGAAAGCAATGATCCACATTCCATTCACAAACAGTTCCAAACTTGTGAATATTTTAATTTCCAGTTTTCTACACATGACTTCTGGCATTTATCAAAAGTAACACAGGTTTCTACAAATGAAACAGGCATGCATCACATTGCCTTGTAAAAATACAGTCAGGAATCAGAAAATAACAATACTTGACTCAGAACTAACATCTTGTTGCAAGGAGATGGCCATGCCTTCTTTTGTGATACACACTTTAACAAATCTCTGTATAGTTCAAATAAACCAATTGACCTAATTATCAGACCACAAACCACAGGACAAACAAGGGAGAAGCTTCTTCGGCAAGTGTGTTTGCCATTTCCTTGGTGTCTAGGATCATACTAGGTTTATTATTTTTTAAAATGTTCTACATCAATCATACTTTGACTCAGTATCTAGAAATACAACTCTTCCCTTTCCAGGTACTTTAACAACATTTTAGAAGTGGTAAGAAGAACAGTCCTGATGGTAGCTTTTTGAAGAGAAAAGGATCTGGGTGAAACACTGTTATTGGCAGGTAGGCTCCCGCGCCTTCCTCCTACTTCTTTCCACTGATTTAGCACATTCACATTAGCAGATGGAAAGACGACAAAGATTTATTTGCTCATAAACAATTCTCAGGTCAGCAGCAGCCAGTTTCCCTCTATTTCAGGGAGAAGACTCTATACTGACAAGCACATCAAATGCATTTGTCAATATATATTTGGGCATATTGATACCCACTGCCTCTCATCTCTGAGCAGTACCTCTTCTCCACTCCCATACCATGTGACATGAAATCTGACTTGTCCTCAGGAGAAAATGAAGAACACACACACTCACATACATAGACACATCTTTGATCCATAAAAGCTCAAGACACAGTAACTTCCCTTCCACTATTATTCTAACATTTGACAACTGCAGAAAAGAGCCCAGCCTCTTCAAAGCAAGATGAATCCCAAACAAGTCAACGACATTAGAGGAAAAAGGAAGACACACTTTCAAAAAAGCAAAACGCCTTGATCAGACATGTAGCCAGACTACTTTAATTTCAGAGGTGCATGAGATCTGGATTTGAATTTGCCATTTGGAACTCACTCCAGGCCACCTCTTCCATCTTCTTCCACCAGCTGTAGCTTTCAATTGAGGCAGGCTATAGCTAACAAAGTCATACAATTTAGCTGATCCAATAAAATCATCTTCAAATGCCTTGTTATCTTAATTAGATAATAAGAGTTTTAAAAGTTCTTTCGTTCAGGCTGCTAGGAGGCAGACATATACAGATGACTCATAGAAATTACACTGGGCAAAGTTCAGCTATCTACTTGCACCTGCATCTGATTTAGCATGACTCTTTCTTGCTCCTTCGCTACTTGTCACATCAGCTCCGTGAGATTCTGCAGTTTCCCAAAGTGGGGCAAAACTCTGTCTCGCATGATCTCTTAATGAAATTGATCCTTGGAAAAGGTCTCCTTTGCCTTCTCTGGAGTGAGTCTTTTCTTTCGGCCCCCATGCTATTCATGCCAAATAAAAAAGTCTACGCATACCTACCAAGCCAAGAAAGTTAAAAAAGTCCAGATGGTTTAGTAAGGAGTTTGACATGGTTACAGAAAGTTTCCAAAAACTAGTAACTTTCATGGACTAAGCTGTGTCCTACATTAGCAGAATGATTTGTTTTCCACGATCTCCTTTGGTCTTTCAAAACCTCTCAAGAGCAGCACATTTCAGATGGTAATTTGCTTTAGGTCTGTTAATTTTTGCTACATTCTTCACAGAAAATGCTCCTCTTTCCCTTCACAACAGACATTTCAGGAATCTCCTTCTGTTCATGTTCTGAGAAGCTCCACAAATTCTAGATGTGCTTCTCTAAGAAAAGCTCCACTGAACAGAGCAAACACACGTAGATGCACCTAGGATGGGCAAGAGGAGTGATACTTAAAATTGCCTCAAAATAAAACAAAATTACAACCACAATATCCACATCTTATATATGAAAATAACTGGATGAGAGACAAAGCTGTTAAGTAAACTTTTGGAACTTCATGAGGGATCCACTGCTTGGAGTAAGACATTTAGGATGGGTCTCCTGATACCTAAACACCTAACTTCAGCCATCTGGAAGCCATAAGTCAGCTATACAGGCTCTCTGTGTCAAGATAAATAAAGGGATGTATTTCCCCAAAACCCAGTCTATTCCATCTGTCCATGGCCATTGCGACATGGGTGTAAACCATATAAATACCCACCTGAGAAGGGCATGACCAGGCCCTGGAGCTGCTCTTTCTTTTCACTGCCTCGAACAGGAGCTTGGTTGCTTATCCTGGACAAGGTGTTCACATTTCAGAAGACTACTTCAGTGCAATATAAACTACTCTTTAATAGCAGGTACTTAATACATTTCAGAGATGTTATACACTTTCACGTACAGATCCCAGCACACCTTTTATACAGATACTGGAAGAAATTACTGAAATTACCAGCACACACCAGGGCACCCTACTTTTGTGACATGTCAATGGCATACAACCAACATTAACCCAGGTTTGTCAGCCAGATGAAGCAGCTTTAAGTCTACTTTCTACACCAGAACAGGCATGTATGAGCACGTCCTATAATATTCCATACAGCTCACCACTGCCCTGCTTGCCACAGATGAAAAAAGAGTGTATAAGTAAAACAGGAGGTGATCTAGTGATGGAAGCATAGCAGCAGGAAACAAATACTTAAGGCCACTGCTTTAGGTGCAGAAAGATACCTTCCAGAGGAATTAAATCGCCGCCTTCTTCACAGAGCAAAAATGATGTGGCAGTCATGAATGAGTAAAAGGGAGAGGAAATAACACAAAAAGAACTAAACACAGCCTAAAGCCCATTGTGTAAACCATGGACTTTCAACCTGAGTGCACTGTCTTGAAGAACTAGTGCCACTGCGCTAACTAAGCTGAAACAACCTGCTGTTTCCAGGCCACAAGGTAACACCTCACAATTACTGGCTCTAAAGTAAGTTACTAAGAAACAGATGAGCTGCACACACCATGCATGCAAAATCTAACATGCAACATCAGGTCTGCCCTTCCACAAAGAAACCGCAGTAAGAGAGCCTGCATTTACTCAGAACATAATCACTTATTTTATTTATCAGTCTAGGGCATTCAAATCTTAAGGCACTATGTGAACAGCCTGTAACAACAAATTATGACCCACAATGACATTTTAATACATGCTCAAAAGCTAGATATCCACGTCCTCCCAAGTGGAACGGAAATATATAAGGCCCTTATGCAAATACTGAAGCAGTGTTATTAATCTATAGATCCCAACACAACTACTGTAGGCACTCAAAAAAACCAACCATCCCTGGCATAAAACAGATCAAAACTAAAGTTTAGTAAGATAAACAATATTTGAATATAACCAAACAGGGAAAATACAGAAGGTTGTTTCAACGTTAAGGCTGTCTGGATCTAGAAAACACTGGGTCCATTCTGTGCTCCAAGATATCGTAATTATTTCAGCCCTCTAATTTTTTGTACCTACAAATAAGGATCAGGCTCAAGCATGTCTTCCATCCAGTGACCTGAACATTTTCTGTCCTCGTTACCCACCATACCACAGCTGTAGATCAGGTTCGTACGAGTCACATTGCTTAGGATGAGCTCAGTCCATCTGAGCTGCTCATGAAGGCTGCAGCTTGCTCAGTCTCACCCCTGCCAGATCCCATGAAGGCAGAAGGACCTCTTTTTTTAGGAGTTTCAGAGCTGAGCCAAACTCCATACCTGAAGACACGAGCACTCCCAGCAGAAGGGAAGGCATGCTGCACCTTAAGTCTCTCCAGGTGCACACAAGGGGTTCACCAACTCTACTACAAGCCAGTCTTCCAGCAGACCTATAAAGAGCTGACAGCAGTAGCATCTTAAAAGGCTGCAGCAAGATGTACCAAGACTCAGTGACACACTGAGCCCAACAAAAGCCCAACAAGGGAGGAAATTATAACCAGCATGCCTTCAGCCAAACAGAACCACTGATAAACCAAAAGAGAAGCCAGATTTTGCAGTCATCAATGGGCCAGAACATGTTGGGGTTTGTAACACAGGTGCCAACAACAGCTAGAACCTGAAATTTAGATCAAAAAATCAGCGGCCTGATTTCTGAAGGTCTGTAGACAAGAACTGCCAGAGCAGCATGAGGAGCTTGAGGGAAAGGGTCACTGCTGGCCACAACAGTGGAGCATTGCTGCCTCAATGCAGGACTCATTGCTATTACCAGAACTGTTTTCAAATCTCCTATTTGCAGGGGATGGGAAGGAAGGTAAGAGTTGCTGCTTTGTTCTGGATGAAAAAAAAGCTGTGCACTAGAAAAAGGATAAACCAATGTAAAGATGATGATTTTACAATGCTCAAGGATGCCTGTTACTCTGAGCACCCTCATTACAAAGAGAAACACTCAAGGGAGAGTTGGAAAAGAGAAGGCATCCATCGAGGCTGCCCACCTCTGCCAGAGTCTTTCTGAACACAATCCTTATGATTAGCGTGGCTGTTCAGAGGCGTGTGTGAAAGTGCAGTTTTTTAAAAGAGAGGTCAGGGGTAGAAGGGAAATCTCTCTCAACCACTGCCAGGTGGTTTTAACAACTTTCATATTCAAATTTCCACAGGGTAAAAAGACTTCAACTTAAAAGCTTCCCTTCACATCATCAGGGAGAATGAGCTTGTGCTCGCAAACACCAAAGTCAGAGCTCGACCACAAAGCATGACTAGAGCAAAACCATGCCCCAGCTACCCAGCCGACACCGTGCAGCTGCAGCCCTTTAAGCCAACACCTCCCATCAGAGCTGTCCCCATTGCAGAGGAACCACATCTTCGCAGGTGTGACCAGGCTTTCACACCACTCCATGCTTTGCCTTTGCTCCTCTAGACGGTTTCTTGTCCACATAACCCAGGCAGGCAACAATTGCTTTGGGACATCCCAGGTAAAAATGATGCGTGACTTTATCAGCCGTCTTATCAGAGAGGTTGGTGGGAAGGGAGGAAGCATTACATGGAATTTAATAAAGAACGAACACACAGGGGCAAAGTTAACTGCATCTGAAATTGTCGCTTTTGGCTTTCAGGTGTTAATCTCAAAAAAAATCAATAGACTAGATATACCAAGAAAAACAGACACAGAAGAGAGTCAGAGGAAACAGCAAAACAATCACATAAACACAGCAATTTTGGAACAGGAATTAGTTCTCATAAAACGTTAAGCATGCTAAACTCTAACATGTTGATTTTCTAATACAAATGTAAATTTTACTTAAAACTTAATTTATTTTCTTTGCATTTTTCCAACACACACATTACAAGCAAGTTGTTGCTGGTGGGCTTACTCAGCTATGAACACTACACTACTGCTATCAGGAAGATCAATCATGCACTAAATTGCTACTGAAAATATACTCTCTCTTCTGGCTTTATTTCTCCACATGGCTAAGCTGCTATTTTCCGCTGTACATTTTTTATGTAGGGAGTAACTGCATTTTGAAGTCGCCTGCAACTTAACCACTGGCTTTTGCACAAAGGTCAACACGAAATATTTTATTTCCGTACTCTGATGATACGAAAAGCTGTGGCCAATATTAACATACAGGTTGTGGTTACATTTTGTTTGGGACTGTGCAGGTTAACCAAGGAGTTAACAGGCTCTTAAATGAAACTGTATCCATTTCCATTGGTTTTCTGACAGATGAACCCACAGTATTTTCCTTCTTCTATTCAGAACAGGCGGATTTCAACTACTTCTCTCACTTAGAAACTAATTAAACAATGATTACACTTTAAAAAAAAAATCTGTCAGCAGAAACTAACTATCAACAATCTAGCATCACCCCTTGAAAATTAACAGATGCTTAAACAGAAGGCTCACAAAGCCTCTGCTTGACTTTGATTTACCAACAGTTAAAACTCCAGGAGGAACCTGGGCACCCTTTAAAGGTTTCTAGCTTGTTAAGCAGATATGCATGAAGTGTCTGTGAGGCTGTAGGGTCTGGGATAACCATGTGGAAGGTGCTTCTGACACTATAAATATTGGTGGACCAATGACCACCTTAAAGATACCTGGAAAGGAAGTTTATTTTTCTAGAAATTGTTGGTTTTGTTTGTTTTTTTTCTCCCCCCAGGAGATCGCCTATACTTTTCTGATCCTTTACAAGATTTAAAGTAGGCTTGGAAGACTTTGAGGGTAGGGGAACAGAGCTGGGTTTTCTCAGTTAATTTTTACCTCAGCACTCTAAGATATTTGAAATCTGGTTTTCCCCAGTGGGATACTGAAATGTGAGTCTTAAGGACACCTTCGTTTTAACTGAAGGCCTTGAGGTGTTCCATTTCTTTGGGCTCACTCCTTGTGAAAGTTCATTAGATGCTGAATTTAAATCAGCTTTACAAAAGCTTAGTAATTCAATTGTTTTTATTCTCCCACAGTTTATAATTGTGGTAACAAGTCCAGGCCACCAGTGTATGCCTGGCCTGTTTCTAACATGTTCTCCACTGCATCTCCCAGCATTGCCATGGACTTCAAGGACTTGTACCCATGACACTGTCAGCATGTGGATTTCTGCCATCGCTGTGACATAACACCATAGTCGTTCTGCAGCTCACAGAAAACACTACATACCAGAAAAAGAAGAAACAAAGACTGCAGCATCCCACTGAAAACTGAAAAACAAGCAAGCATTGCTAGTCATCCTTTTAGGTTTGGCTCAGTGCTGGGTTAGCAAGTCTAGGTTTTGTAACACCAAGCACATGGGATTTCATTTTCTGTGGTCTTGAAGACACCTGATTTAGAAAGTAAAGCCCCAGTGTCTCTTCCAGTTCTCCAGCAATGTATTTGATAACCCTTATTCTAATGCTGGCCTAGCCCTTATAGGTTGGGTTTGGTAGCATGAAATACATTAAACCTCATTCTGAGAGAGAGGAAGGAATGCCAAAGAGACTGGGTTTGGGGTTGTAATTGGCTGTGCACACAGCTACACAAGCCTGAGCATGCCAGTCAGCCTCCCCATGCTTCATTCACCACCTGAAAAGCTGGGATAATGCTTAGACTCTCCAAAAGTCTGCTACAAGGCTTAACTAATTAGCATCTGGGCCTTGGCTCAAAGGTACTGATGTGACCAATACAGTCACTTGGTTTCTCTGAAGTTGGGGGTGAGAAGGGAAGGCACGTGTACAGGGTCTCTGAGAGTGCTGCCACTGATTGGTAACAACAGTCTCCTTCAGGAAGGGTGAAAAATAAATATCTCAGGACATAAAAGAGAGCAGGACTACCTGTCACGCACAACTACAAACCTTCAAATCATATGTACTTGCATAGGTGGGTACTAGCACTGTACCATACCAAGGGGCCACGCAAGCACCTCATCTTTACTCTGAACACTCCTCAGAGGACAAATCTTCTCTTTGCAAAAAGAAACTACAAGAGCACAAACTAAACTGACCAAAATTCTCCATCAGAGCTGGGATGTGAACCCACTTCCAGTGCAGGGCCTTATCTATTAGGCAAAGCTGCCCAAAAAGATAAGCTCTGTTTCCACGTCTTTGCTGAAAAAGGTTTTCTGTGTGTTTTTTTTCTCCACAATGACCTAACTCTTTCTCATTACTGTTTCCCTTGGAAACAAAAATGTATTTTGCACAGTTTCCTTTGGATTGCCTTTTTTTTTTTTTTTTGAGAATAATTGCTCCTAAAATTAAGAATATTTTCTGTTTGTTTATTCAGTTCTATATGGCTCTTTCTGATAAATGCAGAGTGAAAGGCAAATGGAGTTTAACAACCATGCTACTGAATAACCTTGATTTATGGATCCCAGCACCACTCTGCATAGACCTGACCCTGGAGCCAAGAAATCTTGGCCTTGTGCTTAGGCAAGGCGGCTGCTGGACTGGCAGCACATCAGGGTGGTTTTCAGGCTCACCAAGCTACATCTTTACTCTCTTTCCTCGTGGTGAGGAAATATTTCCTAAGCATCGAAAGCAAAATGGACAGCATGCTATCTCCTCGATATTAGTCAGCAGTCCCATGTCTGTGTCAGTAAAGAGCACATCTTTGTGCTGATGTCCTTACTTCGAGGAGGAAATTACAATATATTGCATCAGAAGAAAACACCTTTTTTTTGAGAAAATATCCAAAATAACTGTTCTGTCAACTGGCTTGAAGTCCCAAAGTCCTCTGTTTTGGCTGTGTTGAGGCCTGGCCATGTTGCATGAGACACCTTACCTGAATAACAGGACCAGATGTAAAATCTCAGGCAGATTCCCACAAGGAAAACCTTTTATGAACATGAACACACTTACTTTGACCAAGAACACTTGGACAGCACTTAAGCTTACCCACCAGGGGACCTTTTTTGGTAGGACATGAGTTTCACCTGTGTTTGAAGTACCCTGTGACCTTACAAGCACAAGGGTTCTCTGCTATTGCTTCTCTCATCAGAATTGCTGTTGGTCCTGCTCCATCTCCACTGTTAGGTCAAAAGTTATCAGAGGTGAATATCAATAAAGAAACAAGCTTAAAATATTTTTTAAGAACCAAATGTCATGCATGCCCTCAACCCTTGATTACTGAATACAGTGGTAAAACCAACAATCAACTTTGCAAGATCATCAGGGGTACACGGACAAAATGGAAACCCAGTTGACTGTGAATATACAGCTCCTAGACTAGAGCTTTAGGTTTACAGCACAGGTTAGGTGGTATTCAATCCCCATCAAGCTTACCTGCTAAGTCACAGCAGAAAATACTAATATTCTTGACTGTTTTGTCTCTTCATAAGCAATTACAACAAGAACACAATATGGTCATAAGTGGATGAGAAATTAGGAATGGCCTATGACAAAGGTTTTTTCAGACTGCAGCATCTGTGAAAAGTACATCCTGCAGCATTGCTTATCTCCTGCCAAAAGTCATAGAGCAGATCCTGTTACACCTCACTCAAGTTTATTTCTTTTTGGAACCACTAACCATTTACAAAATTCAGTGAGAAATAGTCAGTTATCTTCCTTTCTTTTTAAAATATATTAAAAATAGAATGCAATAAAAGTCTAATTTCACTGTGTCAAGAGTACTACTCAAAATCAAGTGCTAAATTATTATTCACTTTCAATTCATCACTGCTTTGCAGAATTTACATACATCAAAATCTCAATAAAAACAACTTCACAAGGTTTGTAGACAAGGAGAGAAGCAAGATCTGGACAAGACTGTAAAATAAACATGACCATCCAAGCCAAGCTTCTACCTTTTTCAGGCTGTAAACCTGTGTCCTAGCACCTCAAACCAAAACTGAAACGTGGAGATGTAAGTATAACAAATTTCTCCAGCTGCAATGAACTGCGGGAGCAAATGTTTATCATTCTGTAAGTTCTTTTGAAATAATTTTTACTCATATACCCCTAAATAGCTAGGAAGCCAAAATTTATTTTAGAATACATTTCCCTGATCTTCTAGGAGGTGAAGAAAAGAAAGAAGGGATTGGCAAGACACATTTAAACTCTAAAATAATCCTTTCAAATGACATTTTGCCAGGACATTCCCTTCAATGTAACACAAAAGAATTAATGCAAATAGACTATCCTTGTAAAGAGAACTGAAACATTCCCATTTTCTCTCTGGTGCTAAAACCTTTTAGCAGAACCACTGTAAAATAGTTTCATTCAGGAACATGAGCACAATACACCCGACTCTTTCTTTTCTTGTTTCAGAGATTCTGAAGCCCTTATTGCTCTAACCCTCCTGCAAGCATCACCCCACTTGTAGCCTGCTCAGTCCCAAACAGGCACACACTGGCCTGCTTCCCTCTCCCACCCCACTCCCCCTGTTCACAGCTATCTCTTCTCCCACACCCCAATTTTCCCCAAAATGAAACTGTCACAGCTGGTTTCAAATCATTTCTGCAGACCCCTTTCCAGCAGACGGGCAACTTGAGCCCTCTTCCCAACACGAGGCAAGAGGAGATGCATGCCCGGGGTTGCTGTGACATTCCCACACACCAAGACCCATGAGAGCCATCCTGTTCCCGGCAGAGGTCTGTGCATGCAGCTAGCTGCAGGCTCCAAGCCACATCTGCTGAGCAAACCCTGGTTCAATACCTAACTGCTCAAACCCCCTGTAGTCCTGCTGCCCCACAGGTACTTGAGACCATCCTGCCCTGGGGGTTCAACTCCTGTCACATGGGAAAGATGAGGGGTAATAGGTACAAGTTACTCCTGGGGAGATTCCGATTGGACGTGAGGAGAATTTTTCACAATGAGAACATCAGTCACTGGAATAATCTCCCCAGGGAAGTGGGGGATTCCCCAACACTGGACACTTTTAAGACTCAGCTGGACAGGGTGCCGGGCCATCTTGTCTAGACTGTGATTTTGCCAAGAATGGTTGGACCAGATGATCCTTGAGGTCCCTTCCAACCTGGTATTCTGTGATTCTATGATTCCTATAGCACACAGGCTCTGCATGGGGCCAGCCCGTGACACACTGGCTGAAGATGTTTTTTTCGTGACTTAGGGTACAGGCCTAGAAAAAAGCTGCTACTGAATGGCAAGTGACTGACCAAGTGAAACAGACACTTAAAATTTCTGCTCCCTCAGGTTCTCCTTGTGATGTTCCCAGGGATAAAATTATCCCCAGCCCAGGGTGTCACCACAAAGCCAAGATGCTACTTTGATCCACCTATGAAGTATTTTGGCAGATACATGGGATTTAAGTGACATCTAGGTCTCACACAACACAGGAAAACTCAACTTCCCACAGATTAAAACCTTTACTGGATATTTCTCTGCATGGACCAGGAGCATTGCTCTCCAACAAGACTTGTATCTGTCTGACAAAGCTCAGCTATTGAACAACACACCATGGTTTTGTAAGATTATATCCATTAAATGGCACTTTTTTCCAAGCAGCCTATGCAGTTATGAGGAGCTACAATTTTCTGCACATCTGTCAGCAAGATACTTTCTAAAACTTGTAGCACAATGGAGAAGAGCTGCACTGGGGACCACTTCAAGGTTCCCATATTCAGCCTTTTCATCAGTCTTCACAATCCAAAGGAAACTTCCAGAGAAGGAGAAACTGAGAAAAAAGCATCTCATTCTTGCCTCCTCCCATGCCCTCTTTAAGACTTTTTCTTTTTTGCTGTGCCACTTTTTAAAAAAAATTATTTGTATTTAGTTACATATTTAGATGATACAATCCCTGCTCTGCATAGTTTGGAGCTGGCTCCCAGGCAGACTACCAACCATGGCCCAGAGCAATCAGCAAAGTGTATTGTCCACCACCACCTTGAGAAGAATGAGCCATACACTACAGAAACCAACAGTGAAAACCACAGCTCTGTAGTAAAATCTTCAAATACACGAGTTTCACCCAATTTATTTGCTTTTCTTCTTCTGTAAAAAATAAATCTTATATGCCGACCAATAACTGACAAAAATTCCCCCTTATTTTAGCTGTTACGTCTATTTGTAATATTTGAAGTACTAGAGAGGTGAAGTAAAAGGGTAACAGGTATTCCACTTCTTTAAAAAGTTCAAGAAAGAATGGGCCAAATTCTTTCAGAGTAAACTGGCATACGCAGAGTAACGTGGGATAAACTTCAGTTTTGAATTGAGTGTATTCTGGTTTTACTGAAAACATGAGCTGTATGTTTACATGGCAGCTATGTACAGTATCTATACTGTCCAGATGACTCAGAAGTTGGAGGCCCACAGGAGAAAAATAAGTAGGTGGTGATGGTATAACTCAGTGATAGCACTAGCTATTCAGTTATATTTTAACTCATTTCTGTCTGAAGGGTGAAAGAGGAAGTTTGGGTTTGTATCAGTTTAGCAAAAAATCGGGGGAGGAAGATGGTTCATTTCCTTCTTCCCACTTGACAGTGCTGATATCAATAGTTTATGGACTTTTGAACTCCTCAGGTGAAATGCAGCTTAAGTTTTCCAGACCAAGACCCTGCAGGCAGCTGCAGCAGCCTCTGAATGGCTGGGTCAGCCCCATCAGTCACTCTCCAAACTGCATGTCTGAATGAGGAGCGTGTGGACACCCGTAAAATACCAGCCTCCAAAGTCAGCTCTGTATGCGAAAGCACACAGGCACAACCTTGCATAGAAAAGGAGATTTTAATAAGGGGCAGTCGCTTTGTAGTTATCCTAACTAGCTCGGGTGCATGCTTGTGTGTTACCTGAACCCATGTACAACAGTGGAAGATGAAATTCCTTCCTCTTCTTGGGGAGATGGAGGAGGAAAGTGAGACCAAAGGCTCTACAGGGAGCAAAGGTGATTTAAAAGAACTGGCTTTTGAAAAGATTTCCTCTTCATATTGCCATAGCACAGATCTTCCACATGCCATTCAAACCTCACTAAAAAAAGGCAGATTCATTTCATAACCTGTATTTTCACGGGTCCTGTACTGTATTCATCACTGTGGACTGAAAGCATCACTCATAATGGTAAGCAGTACACAAACACAGTGATCAGCAGTTTTTTAGAGATCAGCTCTACAAATCAACATGCTCACAGAACCTGTGACTTAGATTGATGGCCCCACTCGTACCTATGCAACGTTTGCCACAAAACCATTTAGTAGCAAGGGCACTACAACAATTCCAAGGGAGAGGGCAAATGGGGTGTCCTATTTGCCTATGGGCGTGCCTGAGGGGGTAGGACAAAAGCAAAAACACTGGGGGAAACTTCTGATTGCCATAAGAAGGTAGAATGGTACCTCTGAACTTTGCCCCAGTACAACATCCAAAACAAGCAACAGGGAAAGCTGTTTGTTTTCCAGACATGTATGTGTATGTAGCTTTTCCACAAGCAGTGGAAATAGAAACATTTGGTCTTCCATGAAAGCACCACCTCTGTTTTCACTGGTTTTAAACACAAGCCCAAACCCATATTCATCTAGTCCAGCTACAAATCATATATCTCCTCATCAAGTAACTACGATCTGAGTTTATCATCTAGCTCTCTGCAGAGTTCATGGTCAAGCTTTTGGGCCTGAGTCATCCAACCTATTTTTTAATGCCACATCTGGAGGAGGAAAATTGCACCCTGGAGTGCACATTTCTCTCCAGAAACTATCACGGAAATACAGATGACCCACCTTGCACAAAACGCATCTGCATTTCATTTCATGTGTCCAGCCTATTTGGTCTGCAGAACTGATGCTCAAGGCTGTACTACCAGCCATGCTAAGCCTCAACACCAGTCCCAGGAAGTATCTACTTGGGGTATGACTGACTGGGATACAACTGGCATCATTCCATTTGCATCAGCTCCTCAGACACACCAGTCCTGTGCCCCCCTCACAGTGTTCAGGGAAGGGGTTGGCAGGATGGCTGAGCTCAGACAGGATGAAAATGGTGTTTACACCACACTCAACGCAGAGCTGCCCCAGGGCTACCTCAAGGTATGCACATAGGACCCACTACTGAGAACATTACACTTATGCACATTTCCTCACTGTAGACACTGAGAAGGGCTTGGTTGGGGCAGAAGATAAACCCTTCCCTCTGCTCCCACTTTGCTGGATTAGAGAGATTCACTTGTACACCAGTTACAGCTTCAAATTCAAGAGAGAGATTTCCCTTTCCTTTCTCTTGAACGTTTCTTGTTAGAGGAGATTGAGTAGGACACCTGGGGATCAGACCTAATGTATCCCAGCACAGAATCACAGCCTCTAAACCAAATCCCACTGTCACTTAAACGTTGCTAGGTATCTTCGTTATTCTTTCCAGTATCTGTCTTCTTGTTTTGGTGCTGTCAGAAGGATTGCGTTTCCTTAGCATGCGAATGCCCTGGGTGCCACTGTTACCGTGCTCCAAGAGCTGAGGTGGCGTTTCCAGGACGTAGGACATAACAGGGATTATTGCAGCACACGCTCTAGCCTGGGAACTTGCAGGGTGCAAGGACTAAACAGCAAAATATAAAAAAGCAACAGGTAAATTGGTACAGTAATTAGACTATACAGTAGTCACGAATATGGAAGTGTTTGGTTGCAGCCTGCATTCATTAAAAGTACAACCAAACAATTGTTTAAGAAAGACTTTTTTTTAGCACACACATATGTTTTGCTGTCGGCAACAGCACAAAGATTACCAGTGATTGCACCTCTGAGTCCCGAGGTCTCGTTAACTCTAGCTATTCATCCACAAACTAAATACATTTTTCTGGAAATGTTTGGCCAGGAATGTCCATACTGACCCAAACTACTACAGGTTTAATGGGTCGCTCGCAGACTGTAGCAGACGGTAACATCCCTCTCCCTGTTCACCAGGTTCATGCCTCCCAGCGTTATTACCCACCAGTCTCCCCCACTAAGTAGCAAACTGCTGGGATTTGATTCTGTCTTTGTTTAAGGGTACTTATTTGGAGGGGGTGATGGGCTACTAACATCAGGGTTTAACTCAAGCACACAAAAGCCAGGAAATTCACAGCTAGGGCTGAAAATGTGTGCTGACACAGCAGCATTATCTCCTGCCATTAAGCCTTTTCTGGATCTTCTGGCACAACTGCCTGGGTTAAAGCCTGCGTGTCAGCAGAGATTTTTCAGACTTTGCCATGACTTTCTTTGCTTAAATCAAGCTGCCTAGCATCACTCGGATATATTCTTAATATATGAACACTTCACAAAGGTGAAGCACACATACACACACACTCTCACACCCCACGCCTTTCCATGTGTGGTTTCACCTTCGTTCTCCCCAAGAGCTGTGAATATGGCATGAACCAACTTGCAAAAGTCCCAGCAGTTGTTCCAAAGTGGACACAAAGGGGGATTAAGCAGCACTGAATAGCGCTGACAAACAGACCTGGGTAACCGTAGCAATCGGTATTTCAGAGCAGCACCATATCCCAAGGATCCCGCTTTGGCTCCCCCCTGAACCCGGGAAGGTGGGTGGGAGGAGGACCCTGGGGATTAGCCATGCCATAGCTCTCCTTGGGGGGAGATGCCAAAAATGGAGCTGGGGGAACTGAGTCTTGGCTCTTTGAGCCACCTCCACTGAATTCATTTAGTTGCTCTTTAAATAGGAGGGTGAGGATAAGAACCTTAAGGGGCATTTATTGGGAGTGACTTCCCAGAAAGGAGAAAATTTCCATCCCAATGGCAGTGGTGGGTCTGGCCTGGCTGAGGGTGCACACGGCCACAGTCTCTGCTCTACCCAATCCCCAGCTATGTCAGCCCCTGGAGAAGCTTCTTTAATCTAAAAATAGCACAGGGTGGGTGGAAAAAAAAACACAGATCAGTGAGGAGGTGAGATTTTCACCCATTTCTGTTTGCGTGACTAGAGGCTACACAACGTGGCGGGGGGGGAGGGGGGTTAAATCAGGTTAAATTGTTAAATCTCCCGGGTGGGTGAGCCCACACCGACAGGACAGCTGGCCTGGGCACAGGCTGTGGGGGTGACAGGAGGCAGTCTGGCTGTCCCCCTCCCAGGCTGCGCCACGTCTCCCACTGCAGACGGCGCGTGCCCAACGCTGGGGGTTACAGCGCTGGTGGGTCCCCAGGGCCCCGCACACACGTCCCACACGTGTGATACTGGCACCACGCGCGCACGCCTTGGAGCAGGACCTGCTGTCTCAGAAATGCTGAAGCAGGTGAAGCCTCTGTCATGCCAGCTGGGAAAGGGGACCTGGGTGCAAGCAGGGTGCTGTAGGAAGCTGTCTGGGTTAAAGAGGTGACAGCACAGCAGCCCCCAGCTCTGAACCAAAACCTGCTCCTTTCCACATGACTTAAATGTCCTGTCAAGCCAACAGCAGCTACAGTTGCCCTTAGGGCTCAGATCATGGAAGAGTATGGTACAGCCACACCCACATTTCCTCCACCCACTTTTAAAATCCAGACAAAGGCTGTTCGAAAATTTAAGAAATTACTTCATGACAGCGGATGACCAAGAGATCCTATCTCATCAGGAACAAAACCAGCTAACTTGGCTCTCTAAACATGCACTTTAGAAATTACAAACTGATCTAATTAGAGACTTTATCTTGTCAGTTGCAAGGCACTTGTTATAAATTTACCAGTAAATTAAAAAAAATGGGAGGTTACTTACACTGGCCCACAATTTAGCAGCTTTATACAAAGAACTTGCTGGAGTGACTCAACATCAAATAAAAGGGCAGGGTTGGATTTTACAGTTTTAAAGACATGTAGTTAATATAATCTATAAATAACTGAAATTGTGTTTCTGAGTGAAAGGGCCATTGTTCATTTTTATCATGGGCATGAAGAGAAGTGCTATGGGGAAGGCAAGGAGGCTTTCTAAAGGAACATTATAGATTTATTTTGTAAAAAAAACCCAACAAACCAAAAACCAAAACCAACCCAAAAGTACAGAAGGAGCAGTAGTTTCAGGTGTGCTTCAACACAGGGGCAGGAGCTCAGGAAATATGAATGCCAAAGGGCAAACCTAACCAACATACACTGGAAAGAGAAAGGAGACACTGGTGACAGATAAATTGATCTTTTATTGGGACTCTAAAACTCCACAAAAGTAAAGTTAGTGTTAATATAATATAGCTACTTAGGATTTTTCCAGATGAATGTGAGCCATTTTGGACAATGACAAGCAGTTTCATAGTCGCTCAAAGCCTAAACCAGTCCTTAGCTTTAAACCAGATCAGTTCCCAGTTCTGGTTCACTGGCCAATCACAGAAAAACATTTGTCTTATCACTGGAGAAGCAAAGGTACAGTCAGAGGCAGATGTACTCCTTTTGATGGCAGTGACATAATTTTGACTGTAAAGCAACAGTAAAAATTTGTCAGGTGATAAATTCCTCTCCAAAAATGCCACTGCAACAGTAATAGCCATCAGGAGTAGGCCATGTCTTGGGGCTGGAGAGTCTTAACCAAATGACCCTGCATCTTCGCCCGTTAATCCAACTGGAAACCAGCAGGTCCCATCCTGCTTCCCACGGGGTTTGTGCAGAATCCACAGCATCATCAACTGTCGAGGAGAGACAAGCTCTCCGGATTGATGGGACTGGCAGGAGGGCAGGCGCCCACCCAATTAGTCTGCCCTTCAAGGCTGGCCAGCTGATGTTAGCCCCGCAGGAAACCAACCCCTTGCTCCAAACACACAAGGGATTAAAAACCTCAGATCAAGATCACCAAGTCTGAAATAAAAAGATGAACATCAGGGTGGAGGAGGTTGCTTAAAAGAGGTAACCTTAAAGCCACATAGAAAACAGGAAAACAGACAAAAAATAAAATCCAAAGCCATGATATATCACCCTCCCCCCATACATGTTTTATTCCATTGATGGTGGAGGACTCAGCCAGTCAAGATCTGCAAATTGGTAGGCAGTACATTCTGTACTGTCTGTCAGTATTACACATCCTAAAGGGCTGAATAAATAATTGAAGAATAAATAATTGTGCCAGGGCTTTGTCTCATGGGCCATTTTTATAGATTGCTGTCTAATGATAGCACCATCTGCGACACTCTGCATTAATATGGGATAAAATTACATAGTGCTTTGTTTGCTCTGACACTGTGATGTTATGATGTCTCTTAATATTATCTTGAATAAAAGGCTAGAGCAATGATGGAAGTGTCCCAATTGCTTGTAAACTCTCATTTAGGGAAAACCAAGTTTAAGCAATCAGAGAGGTTTTTCCCCGAGGGAAAGGATAGGATAGGGAAGACTGGGGAAGCCTCACTGTTTCCAATGCATGTCATATCAAGGTAATTAAAAAGAGAGGAGCTTGTCAGTGCATCTTTGTTATGCATGTCCAATGTTAAAAGTCCTATGCTGGCAAGGAGGCAGCTCAGCTCACCTCCAGGAAAGACACATCCCAGCTCCAGTCCCTTCCTCAGCACAGAGAAGAATGCAAAGAGATCAGTCATAACTTCTCACTCCCTAAATCCAAAGGAAATAAAATGACTTACATGTTTAATCTAGCACAGAAGCCATCATGGGTGATAGGGGGTACCTGTGAGGAGGCAAAGGCTTTTTGCATGGGAAAGAAAGCAAGTTTTAGCTCTATGGTACAGCCACCACTTGCTTTCCAGTAACACTTTACACTTCTTAATTCTCCACCCAAGAAACATTTTCTTTGTAATTCTTAAAAAGAAAAAACTGAAACCACGGTTAAATATTAACCAACAATACTGCTTACATTCCTTCTGCCTTCTGTGCATTTCTCCATGCCTGCAGGACACCACTGGCATTTCCCTTCCCTCCCAAAAGGGTCTTGCAGACGCTGTTTCTCCCTCCCTCCCCAGCAAAAGGCACACGGGGCCAGGCAGAGCAGCCCCCAGCAGCCCCCATCCCTCACCCGTATGCATGCACATCTGCAACTGCTGAGATGAGAGCTGCTGGCCTGGTAGGTCTGCACCCCCGGGGGTTAGAACAAATGCATTTGCTGCCTTGTAGCTATTACTTACCTGTGGAGCAAATCGTGAAATTTTTAGTAGGTTTTGCAGCACACAAGCTTACCCCCATCACAATCCAGCAGCATGCTAGGGAGGCTGTGATGAAAAGAGTTTTGGCCTCTCAAGTCCCAGCTCTCCATCCCCGACCACCGCTTGGCACCTGTGTCCAGACCAAGTATTTCGATTTTCACATCCCAGAAAAGTGGCTGGGGGAGACACTGGGCAAATGGGGCCCACACAGTTATAACACCCATAATGTCATGACTGCGATTTCAGGCTTCAGGAATCAATTTGAAAAGTAAGAGTTTGCAAACCCTCCACGGATCAGGTTGAGCTGAGTTTCAGAAGTACAAGGACCAAAGGAAGAGGGTTTGCAGGAGGCTTTGGACAACAAAGAATTGCAGTTGCTCCAGTCTGGAAAAGCCTTTTGCCTCCAAGCATTCCTCCTACCATCAGACAAATATTCTTCAACCACTCAATCCCACCCTAACACTAAAAGATGACATAAAAACCAATCCAGGACATGTAGTTTATAACCTGGCTGACCAGAGGCCAAGTTACATCTACATCAACAATTAGAAAAATAGACCTACTGATACAATCTCCAGCAGGAAGATGCCTTCAACCAGCACAAAGCTTCTCCAAACAACTTATGCAGCATCCTACCTGTGTTCTTGACAGCGTGGACCACGGTTGAGATAACTATGTATGTACTTATCAGTTACAGCGTGCAGTTTGGTTTCTCTCAACTCCCAGAAACCCAAATGTGTGGCACAGGCCCCTAAAGCACACTGACATAGCACAGCAGCAGTGGGAACCTGCTTCTGCAAAAAGAGATCGCTGGGTCTTTCAGACAGATTTGGCCATCTACACATTAACCAGCACCAACACATGCACACACAGAAATCAATTCATCAGCGACTCCAGTTGATGTAAAATCAACTCAAGGGCTTCACCCCCAGACTTGTGTTAAAGGAGATATGCACCAGCAGCCCAAACCAACAGTGGCAGTTTTACCCATCACAGGTTGCAGTTCATGGTTCTGATGTGTTTCCAGGTCTTTCCACTACAGGCTTCTCGCACTCAAGACAGCACAGATGCTAAACAACAAGGCCATCTGATTTGAGGGGGGTGAGGGGTGTACCTGGGTCTACAAATCACTTAAAACAAGCTCAAACACAACAAAGTAAAACTGAGAGATGTATTCACCACAGATAATGTATTGGTAAGTTTCCACTTCATTATTTTTAGAGGTTCTGCCTAGAAAACCCTCCTAAAACAATTTTTAACTCTGCAGGCACACTTCCTGTTGGCTGATGGCAACTTAAAACCAGTAAAAACTCCATGAGTGGTACTGAGAGCAACTAAAAACCTGTAAGCAGATCCATTTGGGGAAAACTGACCACTAGTTTCCGTTGTGGTGAAAATCCCACCACTGCAAAGGAAACATTCATAACTTAGGGTACAACAGACATTGACTTCAACTGGGCTTATACGTTTTGGTATGGTTTTGTTTTTCAGGTCGGAATGTCATCAAATAGAAAATAGTAGGTCTCCCCCCAGGTGTACAGACTGCTACTGCTCCTCCCTCCAGAGGGGAACACAGTAGTGGCTCTCTGAAGCACTCAGCAGACATGTGGAAAACTCCCAAAACCAGCTGACAACTTTTTGGCAGGACTGGGCACCACCAGCAGAAATCCCTGGTCTGTAGCTCATCCTGCCAGTGGCCACAAGCCTCATTCAGAGCATAAGCAACGCCTGAGAAAAGCACCCATGTCAAATGGCTGCCAAGGAGGCCCACGTCCTGCCCTAGGCTCTGACATGGAGAAGCTCCACAGTTTGGATAAATTCTATCATCCATCCTGCAACTCCACCTGGCCAGCAGGGAACATAAATCCCTACCCTACAGCAATGGCAGGGCTGTTCTGCATTAACGATCAGGAAATGTTCAAATACACGCAAGCAGACACCACACAACATTTAGCAAAACTTAATCTAATGTCAAAACACCACCACCTTTGTCCAATGCAGCAGGGTATCCTGGGCATGCCTTCCTCTTCCTCCTGGAAGAACTAAGAGCCTTTCTTGAGAGCAAAAGGTGGAACACAGCCTGTGATGTGCATAAGAAGTGGGAGACAGGAGACAACACAGACACTGCAAGATGACAAGGGAAAAAAACATTTATCAAATAAATTATCAGTGAAGAGGACTTGGGCTATAAATCAGAAAAACACATTTTCTTCAGCAAAGAAATAAAATGCTGGGGGGGGTGCCCCAAACACAGCAGATCCACATGTGCCCTCAGAAGTGGCTCTGCCTTCCAGGCATTTCTCCATTTCTGCTGTAGATAAAGAGGGGCCAGCAATGCATGAAGAGTGAGGAATTTATCCCCTGGTGCCCAGGGGAGCCAAGAGACAGCCACTGTGCTTGAGTGAAGTTCAACTGCAAATCCCATTGGAAACAGCACCGCTCCCCAGGGGCTGCAAAGGAGGGTGAAGGGATGAGGAGGAAGAGAAGATTAGGCCCTTTCCAAACTGCAGATAAAAAGGAGTGGGGAAGGAAATTGAAAATAATATGTTATTTTAAAAAGAACAAAAAAAAAAGAAAATCAAGGCCATTACAGCATTAGGGTATTTCTCACAGTTACAGCTGAAAAAGTGAGGGGGTTAAGAGAAAGGTGCAATTGAGGTGTGCAGGGCGTGCTGGCCACTGCCTGATCTGAGGGTGAATATCCACTTTTGTCAAAGCAGAGCAACCAAAAAAATAATAATAAAAATTACTGCTCTTGACATTAAATATTCATGGCAACAGCTTCGACATGGCTAATGGAAAGTGTCCGTAAAACCTTTAAGAAGTTTGCTAATGCACAGAGACCAGCAGAGGTCACAGCATGCTTGGGGCAAATCAGGAGCAAACAAAAATAGTTTGTCCCTTTTTCAAACCAGCACTAAAAAGGTGTCCATTTATTGCACCAAAACCACTGAAGGCACCAGGAAGGGTCATAAACACTCATTAACACTATTGCTGGTAGCTGGCCACTCAGCTGCACAGGCACTAAAACCTTGCCTTATGATCCTGACACCAGATTTTGGTCGTCAGCAGAAAGGAGGCTCCCAGACCCAAGGACAGTGGTGCACATTCAGTGCCACCTTCCCCTGTCCCATGCTAAGAGGCCCCATGCAAAACCCACATACTTCATTAATCTCCACTCCAGAGTGAGGCTCAGATGTGGTTAGTGAGCAAAACATGTCTACAGAAACACCATGCAGGCCACCTGTCTTTGCTTTTGTAATAAAGCCACATACAGACCTCAATACCCCTGTGCTTTTAGGAGAGCGAGCAAAACACCTGATGCTCCAAGGCCAGATCAGCACAATGCAATTTATCAAAGCACCCAGTTCTGTTCCTTGCCCTTGTCCTCAAAATGAATCAGTTACCCCAAACTGATAACCACAAACTCTGATTTTTGCTGTTTCCATCAATATTTTATTCTGAACACAAAAGAAGTTCAACATCCCATCCCACCTCCGTCCATGCCATGCAGAGGAACATTTGGGTTTCCTGGGCAGAGGAGGAGCTGCAGCAGTGCCAGCCAAGTTCCAGCTTCTCCCAGCACACACCCATCTCTCCACCAGCAGCCCAGATGGAGGGAGTGGGAATTTCCAGGCAACTGATCTTGGTGCAGAGGTTCTCTCCCTGTTGACAACTCAGGAGGGCAGCATTTAAAACCACCTCCATTTATTTTAATGCAGAGGTCCTGCAGGATCACATCAGCCTGAATAAAAAGCGCCAGTTTTGAACACTGCACATTGACTCTTGCCTTTCTTTTTTTCAAGCACAACCCCAGATGCAGTCAATGACAGCAGCTTTCTGTTTGGAGCCCCATCTTGTACCATCTATCCAGCACAACAGAGTTTCAGTTCTGACACCAGTCTTCCAGCATTAATGCCATGCAAATAATAAGGATGATAAATCACAGAGCCCTGCCACCAATCCAGACACAAAAGCAATTAAAAGCCTGTAACATCTACATGATGAATACTAACCACACAGGCAACTTTGAGGCTGCCAGGTAAGTGCTGCCTGCAGAAAGTCACCAGGCACATAACCGCTTGCAGCCCAAAGATTGCACAGACAAGCATGCCCAGCTGTTTTAAGTGTATATTGGAAGGCTTTAAAGTATAAGAAATTGCCCAGATCTCTCTTTCTCCCTGTTGGCTGATGATTTTAATCCATACGCAGCTCCTGCTGCATCAGCACTGTACTTGTAACGCTACTTCTAATGACAAAGATCAAGACACTGGTTGCTTTGTTTTACTCTGGACTTGAGAAAGCATAGTGCCCACGTAAAATCATTTGCAATGCAAGAGTAGGTCACATTAAGAAACCAACATATTAGTCATATTAATAATTTTTTGTCAAGGATACGAAGGCACAGGAATCTGTCACTTCCACTGCTTGGTTCAATTAATCTGTACCAGTTTATTTATCTCCTATGGTCTGCTCAGCTTTTCAACCACTTGTATATAAAGGTTCCCTCTCTTTTACTTTTTAATTAAAAAGAGTGGGAAAAAAAATGTGATTCACTCCCAGGTCACAGAAAAATCCATTTGCGATGGAAAAGAAACCACTAACACATGCAAACATTTCCTAGAAAGCCAACAACTGTTAGTGAGCCTCTTTAGGTTAATACCCATGGCATTCCTTGGCTTTATTTTACATAGAAAAGGTCACCATCACCATCGCATTTTCCTCCTGAACATTATTAACCCTCCATATTCTTCAGGTCCAAACACCAGACTTTCACTGTGGCAGAGCCTTCCTAGTTCTCATGGTCTTTTGTGAACCCTGAACTCTCCAGTGGAACATGAGCCACTGGCTAAATCCTGCCCAGCACAGAAGGGGAAGCAGAACTCCTCAGTTGGGTTGTGCTGCCCTTCTCACTGCTATGGCCAGCTCTGCCGAACAGATTTATCAAACGGTCATGAACAAAGTCTGCAAAACCCACTGAGTTTCACACGCTGAGATTTCTGTTTGTGGCACCTGTGCTCTGCATGACCAAATCTTCAATCAGTGCGGGTTTGTTTGTTTTCAGTTAACACAGGATGCACACGTTATTTCAGAGTTTGCAGTGGACTAATTGTAAAGATGATTAAATGCAAAGAAAGGAGGGTAAGTTGGTGGGATGGTAACCAGCAAAAGAGAAAGTCACAGTGTATTCAATTCCATTAAAAACATGCATGTGCACACACACACAAATGAAAAACATGCCTATACATCAGTTCTGAACATGCACAGACACACCCAAATCACACACACCAAATTAACTTCTTATAACTGAGAAAAATTTGGACACCACCAGACATAACATACTCAATGGATTCAGAGTACTCCTGTTCCTGCATCCAGCTTTGCAAATTTAACTTTGCTGCAAGAATTTCAGTTAGGGTGAAAGCTTTTATTTTTAAGAGCATCCATTTGGCTTCCTGAAGTGATGCCCAAGACAAGTAGAGCAAGACCACATAGCTTTATGCTTGTTTACATCAACACATACCCTTCACCCATGCCACATGTGCTCCCGGTCATCGTTTGGCCACTGACTTCCTTCCTGGTTTCTTCATTCTTAGATTACTTCCCAACAAAAATCTCAAACTACTGAAGTACTTGCACGCACTATCCACACACAAACACTGTATACTAAACAGCAGCACCTTGCACATGGTAAGCAATGAACCTGGCTTTAAATAAGAGGAAAAAAGACAGACTGGGTGAAGTACTCAAAGCCACAAACACAGCAGAGGATAATTCATATTCAAGACCTTCCCGGATTCAAGTTCTGCGTATTAGATCACTCTTCCCTGCAATAGTGTTTTTCTTTATCTAGACTTTGCCACAACAACAAATCAAACCCATCCAAAGCCAGAAAGCATCAGAGATGCCATTATCCACAAAAGACTTACATCAAGGATGAACATGACTTGCAGGACCCAGAGGAAAGAAAGTAAAGTGCTGAAAATAAGATATTAAGAGCCAAATTAATTGGTGACATAAGCAGGTACAGGTACATTGAGTGAAATGGAGTAGCTTATGCCTGCAATGAATATAACTGTAAGCATTTAGCAGGTTCTTCCTCAAGTCTTTGTTTAAACAAATCTGAATTTATTAGTCTGCTGCGGAATAAATATGATAAACTCTTACTGAAATTATCCTCTGGTGAGCAGCAATAAATACTAGGCAATATTCTTTCAAGTGATCCATTATTTTAATCTGGCTAAGAGCAACTCCAGGTTTTTTGCATGCACAGACAAAAGTTATCTTCAATACAATAAGTGAGTGTAAGATAGCATGATGCTACGAGTTCTGGGAGGAACAGGGAAACATTCGCAAGCTTGGTACCAAATTGAGCAACTCAAGACACCCCCTCTCCATGGAGTTCATATGGTAACAATACAGAACATTTCCATACATAATTTACAAGCTACTATGAAATGCTAGAGGTCAAAACTTCCAGGGCATAATTTAACAGAGGAAAAATGCGCACTGCATGTCAGATCAGCCTTTGTGATACTACCAAAAAAAAAAAAAAGTGGAGTAAAAACACAGACAGCATTTGTGATTAGGAAGAAAAACGTCACCCTTTGTCAGACATGGCATCCAAACATGCTTCAGAGTTTATTTCAGTAACAAGTACTTAGACACACACACACTGGCCCCATAAAGGAAAGGAGAGGGGAAAATATCATTTACAACACATCCTATTTGTGCTCCATTACCCAAACACACACACAGAGACTTAACTCAGCACTTCCCAGTGTCCTCCAACTGCAGCATTTAACAAACCTTGGTGTTGTGAGACACTTTCAAGCATTACATTTTAATATCACAGAAGATGACATCCTTTGGATGTTTCAGTCTCCAGAAGCTGAGGCTTAGGCTGCTGCCTGACTTGATCCCTTGCACAGGGTCCCAAAGGGTGCAGTGCCTCAATCTTACACATCTTCCCTCCAAGATATCATTTATAGCAAAGCTTCAACCACCATTAAACTCTTGAGGCAGCACTGTTGAAACAGCACACCGAGAACCTCCTCCAGGCGGGCTACAAAAGCCCCCAGCAGCAGCACTGCCCATCCTGGGCATCTCTTCCCAGCCCACGCCAGCTCTGCCGCCCCTCCCCTGCCTGCTGCCCACATCTCCCAGCCTATGTAGCAGCAAAGTGTCACAAATACCACTGCAACACCTGCTTCCCAATGCAGTCATGACTGATTATTTGTACAAAAACACCCTCGAAAACACAAACACATAATCTAAAATATGCATAATGGGAAGGAGACAGAAAATAAAATAATTTAAATTACACAGATATAAACCTTCTGCCAAATGGACACAAAACAAACATACTCTATTTAAAAACACATCTTTCACATCACTTTCATCAAGTTTAAAAGAAAATCACACTCTTTAAACCAGCATCATTTGTTAAAGTTCAGGGCCCCCTCGGCCCTGGGCTTTCTCCAAGGCCCAGCTGCAACAGCCGGGGAGCCTGCGGCAGTGAAGGCATCTCCCCACCAGCTGCGTCCCCTCTGCTTCCATCCTGGTTTCACACCAGTTTCAGGTGACATGGCACCTGATCTGCGTTAGGATACACCAGTGGCTAGCTGGCTCAGCACAAACCCTGCCAGATCTACCTCAAATCATCACACTTCGGTGTTTTGTTTTGGTTTCTAAGGAAATTTGGATCAGTGGAGTGAGTTCACACCAGGTTTGTGCTTTGAAATCACGTGTTTGTGGTGCACCATCCGGCACTGGCAGCTCTCAGATTTGGTTTGTTTTTGAATCAATGTGCCAGACACAAATGCCCTCACACCAGAAGCCCTCCAGGTCAACATGGATATGTTTCAAGCCATAGTTGAGCATCTCTCTGCAGGTGTGTTTGTTTCAAATATGTGGTTGCCCATGTGGTTTACAGTTTACATCTCACATTAAAAACTGAAGAGTAACCTTCCCACCTCCTCGCTACCCAGACCAAACCAGCATAATCCTACTTCTAGCGAATGCAGGAAGAAACAGATGAGAGAGAAGAAAAAGCTGTTGCACTGAAAGATGTACTGCTGCTCTCCAAACTCTTAGTTCTCCATCTCCTTCCATCCTTGGGCTTTCACACACAACATTTATCTCCTTGAAGCTCACCCTTTCTCTTGATGCCCAGCTGACATGCCACCCAGTACGCATCCAGCCCTAGAGCTGAGCCACCCAGCAAGGCAGAGGCCATCTCAACACAGCCTGGCACAGCTCCACCAGAGGCCCTTTTTTTTTTTTTTAATAGTGGGAAGCATAGACCTTCACACCCTTGGTTATGACTATACCACCTAGTACAGGGGTGTATTTTACTGCTTAAAACAAAATGTGCGGGTTTTTTCTAAGGCACTCCTGCTACTACTTCCTAACAGCAGGTTTAGGGTCTTCTTTATCATCTTCCCTTAACTCCAAAAATTACAAGGTCCAGCCACACACTAATTTTTAACAAAGACACTGATAATCATAAACGGAAATGGGTCAGACAACAGCTTTGTTTATATTTAAGGAAATACTGCAGTATTTGCAGCTTTCAGCTCTTTACTTTGGCTTCTCTCTGAAACCCTAAAGATGGCACCTTTGTCTATGCATTTTTCTATCTCAAATGCCCTGCAGTTTACTGCTATTTGCCTGTGAAAACACCAGTAACTGAGAATATCCTCTGCCAAAGGCCACCCATTGCCTCGATTCAGCCCCTTTGCTCAGAAGCCAGCACCTGACAGAAGTAACTCCGTCCTTCCCTCCACTTCTTTCTAACCCAACAAACAAGCAGATGCACAGAAACAGCATCTACATGAAGATATTTTGTCAGGAGCACGTTGGTCTGAAACTGCCACGTTTCCATAAAACCCGTCCGGGAAACAGCTGCACTTCAGATGACTCAGGGAACAAAGGCTTAAAGAAAGTCACTGCATCTGCACCAGATCTTCGGAATCTCCTTTCCTCCTTCCTTCTTCCCACTGGTCTTGTTTCCCCTTAGTTTCTTCACCCAGCAGTTGTAAGGGAAAGCAGATACAAGAATACACCATTGTCATTAATGAATTGGCTCAGCCATGCTATTAACAGCCCCACTTAACTGTACAGTATTATTCACTTGGCAGCTTCTCCCACCATAATGTAATAACAACCCACTGCACCATCCCAAGTGAACTGCTAGGGCTTAGTTTACCATGTCACTTTATTCTCCACACCAACTACCGAAATACTATCCGCTTGACTCTTACTGCCCTGTAATTAAGCATACAGTCAAGATTAGAGTAGTCTATATCCATCTCAGCTTTCATGACCAACCTACAGACATGAAGTCAAATAAAGAAATAACCACTTCACTGGGATACTTACCAGCACCATCGCCATTACAGGCAAATCTGTCATTAATCATGAGGTCCAAGATATTGGTTTTAGCTTTTTTTAGCAGAGAAATGAAGTCAAGATTATATATGTAGCTGGCCTACCAATAATAAGACTTAGTAAACACTCTCTTCCTGTCTTACTGTTAATTAAGTCCCTTAATTTGAAATATCTAGTCTGCCTGGAAGTTTAAACCCCATAAAAATATCTAGACTTCCACCATTTCCTAAGTAACCGTGAAGATGACTTATGAATGGCTCTGTACATAGCCTTAGAAAGACAAAACATCACCTGAAAAAAGAAATCAGAAACATCCCGTGCTATTTTTTCCATATGCAGGAGCACAGCTTCATATACATGTAAAATATTACCAAAAGCTAACCCAAACCCCCCCATTTAGGAACAGAAGTAGCTTTATGTGATACCTTTAATCTGGGGATCATGAAGCACTTCTAAAAATTAAGTAATCCCAACTTGTAGATGAAGAAGCTAATGTACAGCAAAATTGCTCAACTGAAACAAATCTGGAGAAAACAAAACCCTCAGCTCTGCTTACTACACTGCACAGCACAGCAGACTGATTTTTCTTTTGTTTTACTTTGGTGCTATGTCTAAGACAATAAAAACTATTTTCACTCTCTTACAAGGTAGGTACTATTTTAAAAGAGTGCAGTTTTGAAAGTATAAATTCTATTTCTTTAGGCTCCAAAGACTTCTTAGCCTGCTAATTGACCCTGCCAGCTTCACTGCAACCTGGCAAGCTGCAGGGCGAGCTGAGGAGCCGCCCGCTACCTCTCCTAGCAAGTCCTCCTTGCAGACTCTCATCCTCTTCCTATAGGGAATCAATCCATAGTGGCAGCTGCTCCTGGTAGCTTCAGTAGGAAATGGAGAACCTCCTCCAAGCAGAGGAAAGCAATCCTGTAGAAAAGGAGACTATCAACAGAAACGTGTATGCTCCTGTAGACAAGAAATACTCGTAATTTCCAGCTATTTAAACACAGTGAGGTCAGAGTCAATGAGAAAGGTCTGGTACAATTGATCTCAGAATGAGGTAACAATAATACTTAAGAACCAATATGGATTTTTTTTTTTAGCAACAGTGTAACATGGCATGTTACAAAAATAGCAAAACCTGATAAATATAGAAGACCTGTCTTCCACAGAAGAGCTGAGTGCTGGAGTCTCTATTTATGTATACATTACTAGCAACACCATGCACTGTATCCAATTACAGTATGATTTTCAGTTTAGTGCATGCGATTCCTCCCCGCTGCCCCCACAAGTCTCACAAGGAATCACACTGTTCTGCACAGCAATAAAAAAACCAAACCAACCTCTCGCTGCAAACATAGTTGTCTTGCCTTGCAACAGGAAGCTTTCATTTACTGCCCAGAGCATTCAAACACAGAAATCCCCACACTTTAAGTATTAGTCTATTTAAGTATTTAAGTCTAGGCCATTCCCAACTTTTCCCTTTCAGCACTCCCTAAGAAAAAGCTACATTCACTGTCCTGCTACTGCTAGACACCCAAGCTCAGCTATTGATAAAGACCAGAGGAGTGACACAAGCATGGGGAAGGGGACCAGCAACAGGAGTCTGTGAAGCCTGAGCTTCATTCTCTGTTCTTCACTGGCTTCCTGGGCAACCTTGGTGAGCTGCCTGGGGCCAGTATCTTCCAAAACCCAGCACTTGGGGTGACAATGGTGTATGGTGCCTCCCATCTCTCCTGCTGCCAGCTTGGCCTCATTTGAGCCAGACTAGCTGCACATGGAGGACACCGCTGTCATCACAGGTATTTGGGCTGACACCATGAATGCAACAAGAGCCCAAGGGAATAACTCCCAGCAAAGGTAAATCACAGACACGCAGTATTTTATCTCCCTAAACCACAGTCCCAATCTTCTGACATCAGTCCTCTGAACATCCCATCCTTTTAGAGTTGGCCGGGGAACATGGCATGTAATGAAAAGCACGAGGCCAGGGCAAGGGGGCCAAAAGAAAATTTGTGTATGCTATGTGTTGAGGGGCTGTGGGGGCGTGTTTTGTTGTTTTCACAAGAAAGCCATGGGCTAATTAAAGAAAATGCAGGGCTTGATGTTCTGAGTTACACAAACATCAGTCACAGTTCATATAGGTGACAACCAAGGTGAGGTGTTTCATAGCAGCAGGGAATGTCTGGTCATACGTTGAACTCTGCCATTAAAAGAGGACTCCAGTAATAGACAGAGGCTTCTCTATCTAAAAGCAACAGGAAAAAAAAAGTTTTCTTTCCCTTACAATGGGCTTGGCCCAAAGATTTAAAGTAAAAAGTTGTGACACTAAATTAATTGCAATTAATTGATTGTAAGGTCTGCAGACAATTGATCCTGGCTGCACCTGCTCATCAACACTAAGGATTTTTCCTAAAACTTTCCCTCTGCTGCTGGAGACCAAGGTCCAGCTTTGCTACACCTGGACAACAGACCCACAAGGCTTAACTGGTCTCTGCTGGGGATACTCAGGTAATGCCCTGTCTTCCACAACTGCCCCATTCAAACATTCCCACTTTCTTCCTTGCATTCATTGGTGTTCATTCAGACACATCAGCCCATGCCAGAGAGCCAACCGAGCTCATGGAGCTGGACTAAGATCCCAGCAGTGGGATCACAATGACGTCAGTGCCAGTGCAAGGGGGGCAGTAACCATCCACCTCACACCATGGGCCGGGAACATGAAGCCTGCCCCCCATCCTCAAGGGATGATAACGAGATAACCAAGCCCCACTGCTGTCAAACCACAGCTGAACAGGGTTATGCAAAAAAGTATGAGTTTTCTGACCCAAACCACAGGCCAACTATACTGACCTACACCACCAACGTGCTCCTAAATACTAATGTGCACACTATCGATTATCTGGCAGCCCCAATTCAACTAATATTAAGCGCAAGGACACAAATCACATTGCTGCCAAACCAGCTACAGCACATGATGTGGCATTTATACTGACACTGTCTCCTATCTGGAGGACACCTACTTGATCTAACAAAGCCAGAAGTGCTTTAAAAGATGACACCCAGCTTGCCACAAAGTCTGGGGCCACGTTGCTCCCTGTGCAGCATACCTGAGTGGCTTTGGCTTCAGAGACCAATTCCCAACGGGAGATCACACCCCTGCAGTCAGTAGTGATGCCTGCTCCATCTGAACTGTTGATGGGTCGTGGTCACACCTAACCCCATGGACATGCCTTTATTCAAAGAATCTCCTCTGAGTAACCTTTACTTCTTCCTTGGGGGGGTTGAAAGCAAACTAACAGTGCAATGGCGGCTTCCTCTTCAAGTCGTCTCAGCCTCCCATTCAGGTCTTGTTTTCTGGGAAGCACAGCTGAACTCAGAAGACTCCTGAGCACACATACCTCCCAGGGCTGCAGCGGCAGATATTGTAGAGCTCTCATCCTCCTGAACCTGGAGAACCATGCAAGGAGGTCCACCACTTGGTGTCAGATTGCAAAAGCCCTAAAAAACTCCCTTCCTGGCAGCTCTACTGTCAGCTCCAGTAGAGCTAGGTGATGCCCCCACCTGCCCAAGTGCAAAGGAAAAACATGGAATGGTTTGAATTAGAGGGTTTAAGTGTATAGGAGCAGAGATCTTCAGTGTATTTTACTTCTTCTTACAAAGAGTCTCACAATTGACTCAAACTACCCAAAGTGAGTTCAAGCCAGCTCTTTCTTCCTTCCCTTTCTCACCCTACTTCTCTTCACAGGACCACACTCATAATGATGGAAGAGTCTGAGTTAAAAGTGTCATCTACATAAAGGTTGCCTAGATACTTTGAAGACAAGTGCCACAGAATGTGTGCAAATAGCAGGATTTCATTTTATGTCACATTTAAATGAAAATACGCCCAATGCTACCACTCTGCACACAATGGGAAAGAACAAATAATGAGACCATGTCACACTGATAGCACAACTGAAGCTAACAGCTATAGGGGGTTGTTTCCTCCACACATATTTAGACTGGTAAAGTGAAACGCATTTATTCTGAAGAAATGAGAAGTCTGACTCAGAAGCTACACAAACTTTTAAATACAGATTTGTTGTGACTGCAAAGCAACTCTGGTCTGAGAACATTTTGCAGACATTAACTAATTAAGGACCAGTAGACCTTCCAGGGAGATATCTCCCAACTCTATACATGAGAGAAGCAGTACTCCAGAAAAAAAAAAAAAAAAAAAACAATAACAAAAAACAAACCAACACAAAAACAACAAAGAAAGATGCATTTCAGACCTTGTATGAAAAACTAAGTGCAACATATAGGGGGGGTGGGGGGTGAGACATCTCTGATCATTGGACTTGTAGCTGGACTCTGCAGCCTCTAGCATCCATGGCACATTTAGCTCACATGTGACACGAGACTTTGCTGCAAAAGGACACATTTACACATCAGCCTGCAATCTGGCACCCATCCTCTGCTTCTCTGGAGGAGGGCAGGCTTCTATTTGAATAGATCAAAGGCTACTGGCCATGAAAAATAACGTAAGCTCACATAAGGCAGCCGGGTGCCTCCTAATACCTTACCTGCTGCTGCTGGACATCCGCTGGCTAAAGACCCAGAGCAGTCACAACAGTGCTGTTAACACAACTAAAGCCAGCAACGTGCAGATTACACTCGTATCTTTCAGATAAGATAACAAGAAAAGCATATTTCAAGGAAAATGTATTCCGAGGAAATGACTCCAACACACGGCAGCGGCAGCTCAGCACATGGCTGGGCTCGGGCACCGCTGCTGCCTGGGACTTTCTGGGGGTGCATCTCCAAGCCCCAGCAGCCGGTTGCTGTGCCCAGGGCTGCATCATCACAGCCTCTTCGCAGAACAAAAGATGCAGGGAGTGAGGCCCTTCAAGAGGGGTAGATTTCTCTCTCTGTGAGGGTATCATTTAGCGGTTTGTTATGCGCTCCCAACCCCATTGTTTCCAACACTCATGGAAGAACAAAAGCAGCTGCTAATCAAGATTCAAAATTGCAAGGCTCACCTTGCAGAAAGAAAGCAATACCTAAGTCATATCTGCTTTTGAGAAGGTTACAGTTCACATAAAAACTGAATGAAGCTGTACTTCCTCTTCTATGACTTCACCTAATTGTGGAAAGAACAGAGTCGAAGCAAACGTATTCCAAAGCACGCTGGAGTTGAAGGTACCCTGCAGCACTACAGTTTTCATTACAAAAAAGTAGATTTTTACTTATTACTATTGTAAAGAAAAACAAACAAACAATAGCTTTAGGCAGTGAATTTTCTAAAAGGATTTGGTTTTTACACCTTACCTTTAGAACAGTCATAAGCCACTCACGCATCTCACTTTTAATATCTAATTGGTTTAAATGATCTAGTTCACTTTTTCACAGAAAAAAACTTGCTAGCCTGTGGTGGTGGGAAGGGCTTTTGCAGCGTTACAGCAAGCCCAAGGGAAGCAAAAAGGCATACTCTCTTACAAACAAATAGCAAACAGCAATCTAAGGTGAAATGAGTATAATTAGCTCTTCAAAACTGCTGAATCCTGTGCTGGGAATCCTGATGACCAGACTGAATGGATCAAGCCAGAAACGCTCCAAAGAGATGAAGATAAGTCAGCAGTCAGGGTCTGTCAGAAAAGCAACATGGACCAAATCAGAGTCCTCCCTCACACACAAGCACCAATGTCGACGTACATGACCGTCCTTCCCGCTGCCAAGGAAAAGCAGTGCGCGGAAAGGGCTCAAGCCCAACTTTAAGGCTCACAGCTCAGAAACGCTGACCTTGTTCGTGTAGCCCACAGATTTTCCTCCCTCTTACTTTACCAAAGCTTTCATGTAAAACCCATTGTCTGGAGGGGAAAATTTTCCAAAAGGAACACAAAAAAGCCTCTTCCCCACCCCCAGAGATCCACTAGTGCCATCCTGTGCATGCACTCACACTACCTTACACACCAGGGTTTAGAACACCATAATAACCGATTCTTTACTGATCTGGAGAAGGGTTAAAACCGTACAAAGGCATCCTTTATCTTACAAATAGACCAAAACAGGGCAGAAACGAGCTCATTCTTAGGCTTATAAAACAAGCCTTTACAGATAATTATGTTTTATTACTCTTCATTTTATGAGGATTGTGTTATACAAAACAAATACCAGATGCCTATTTGTTGCGTTTGAGGGGGGAGGAGAAGGAATCTCTGCGAGCACTGCTGTAAGCAGCCCTGCTTTTAATTGAACACAATAAATGCATAAAAATTAATACTGTTTGAAACCAGCAGGTAGGAAACAAATGCATGAACTGTAGCTGCTGAAAGACCTTCTCCCCTGCTAGCTCCTACTGCAAGAGCAGCCACTCATAAGCCCATTTCTCAGGGATGGTACTCTCTAAGCAAGGCTCCTTACATATGCATTTCCCTGAAAAATTAATATTGAACTTCGCAGATAACCAAAAGCCTAAAAAAAAAAAAAGGGGGGGGGGGGGTGGAGCGGGGCAGGAGGAGCTGACAGGATTTAATGATACTTCTTGTGTTAAAAGATACACACATACTCTCAGCCAGGATAAACTGTAATTAAGAGTCAAGCAGCTTAAAGATGGGAAAAGGAGGGAGAGAAGTAAAGGAGGTATAAAGGGATTTCTGGCAACCTTAGAAGAAAGCAACCATCCAAAATGGGTCAGATCCTTCAACTATTAACTAAGACTCACACTACATGCTTCCAAACAGCCTGACAGAGTGTGCAGGACTGGACCCCGGGGCCTGAGGTGAGGAACACACATCTAAAACTCGGGGACATTACCGGAGAGAGGCACACAAAGCACACCCAGTACAACAGCAAAAATGGGATACAGTTCCTCAAGGACAGTAAAACATAGCTAACTAGCCCGCAACCAGATGTCAGCCATCCACCCCCCAGAGGCACCACTAGGAAATCTATTTCTCATTTTCAATGGTGGTTTCCTTTTTCATTTTAATTGCATTAAGATCCAATCATGGGGTGACAATAGACACTTCTTACTTAAGGCCGATACCAGCCCTACATTGTTTTCAACATCATGCCTGATAATGCTTTAATGTTCTGGAAAAAAAAAAAAAAAAAGATACTGAAATTGTGTATGCAGGATCTCACTGCAGTGGGGAGCCTTTTTCTAGAAAGATTTATTTGAAAGAGCGATTTTAAAGACAAGGTGCAGCAGTAAATGCAAGGTAAGTAGCAGTGGACGGTTTCCACACTGCTGTTCATTTCCAGGTTTCCATCTGTTGTAATTATCAAAATCGAGGACGGGTCTCCTCTATTATCTTCCACCAGCGCATATCCTCAACCTATTTCCTAATGAAGTTTGTTTACAAATATTCATTAGATTCCATGCTTTATTAGCCCAGTCAGTTAATTATAAGACAACGGCACCACAAAAATGCAATTATAGTAATCAGTGCATTGACTACTGTGAAACATGGTTACTCTGAGACTAAAGTTAAAGTAAATAAGAACTATTGCTATAACCTGTAACCACACCAACAGGGCAACTTGGGATCACACCCATATCTCTAAATCCTTAGACCTCCAGTTTTATACCCAAACAACACAGACAAGCTCACCATTAATTATTTTAGTATGACCTGTGCCAGAAAGATTTTTCATTAAGAAGAAGAGTAAAAAACCTTTTTGCTAGAAAAGACTATTATTACAGGCCACCAGAAATAGCTAACAGAACAAAAGGTGAAAACCTGTTTTCATTGCAGTTCACTGATGTTTTGATGCACAGAGCCAAGAGAAGTGTGTCTTAATGGCCCCTCTGGTTAATGCTGGTTCTTGGCAGCACTAACCAAAATGGACACCAGCAGGCTGGGGGCAGTGAAGGAGAGTCCTGTGAAACATGGCAGGTGCAAGTGCAATGATTTTGACACCTTCAGAGCAAACAGATAAGACAAGGACCAGGATCCCCTTGCACAAGTCCGTCCAGACCTTCAAGCTCCACGGCAAAGACAAAGCAGGGTTTGGGGAGAGAGCAACATGGGCAGAGGCAGCAGCTGAGAGAATAGCCAGCCCCATGGTTAGCTCCACACCAAGAGACATGCACAGACAGTTTAGAGATGAGCTGGGGATTTGGGGCTTCCCCTGAGCTGAGGGCCCCTGAAGCTCTCACACTAGATGCGGAGCTTGGGGAGCAGCACCTGCATGTGGCGGGGCGAGGGGGGCTGCCTGCCCAGCCCATGGGTGCTCTGGCCAAGACAAACATGCTGGTTCTCTGCCCATGTGAGGTCCAGCCAGGGGCAACCAGGCACAGCTCAGATCTTCCAGTTTTCCTCGTCCTACCTACAACAACCCAGAAATTGCATTTACAGGCAGATGGGACAATAAGGTGCTGGGCTGTTCTCAGCTGAAGGTGAACAACCACCTCCCCCTATCAACACCTCAGGTACTTATTTCCTAACACACCATGTCTACAGAAGCCCTCTTCCAAAGAACAAAGCTAAGACTTTATTACCCTTCTCTGCAATTAAATTTCGGGAAGGGCATAGCAAAGCAATTGCATTTGTGTATGTGTGAGCTCACAAATTAACCCCAGGAACTCTGTTTATGGCAGCGGGGTCATTTACAAGGAGAGGCGAGACCAGCAAGCACCCGTACCCACTAGCTTTGATGCGTCACCCACCTGCCTTCACACAGCTCCAGCGGCTTGCACACTTTGATTATCTGAGCTTTCCCTGCCACCGCATCACTCAGTTGCTTTAATCTTGCCACAACAGCAGCACCATGAAAAGAAAGGGGGAGAGGGAAGAGGGCAAGAAAGAGGAGAGACAGAGAGAGAAAAGAGATTTGGGGCTGGAAAAGGCAACTTGATGGAGGAATCTGGAAAGATCTGACATGCTGTCAGCCAGAGATGAAAGCACTAGAAACAAGGGACATGTCGCATGTTTATTAAAATGGAGGCATGATTCTCATAAGGAAAGCACATCTTTGACACCTGCTCAAAATCACTCCTATGAAAGAGCCACCCAGCAATCTAGCACTGCTAAATTTAGCACTGGTTTTAGCTTTTGTCAAATAATATATAAAAGCTCCTCAAGACACATGTCCAATTCAAAACTAAAACAAAACTTATTTTAAAATCTTGCTTAAACTGATCTACATGCCAGACCGAACATCAAGCCTGAGACGATGCCAAGCGGTGAAGAAAAACCTAATATCAGTTTGAATTAAAACTTGCAGAACTGTAGTTAAAAAAATGGGCAGGGAAAGGGGGAGAGCAGTTATGAAAAGGCATGATCACCTGAAATATTTCCCCCCCTTCAAAAAATGTAGCCTTGAAATTCCTACCTGCTTCATTCACCTTGCAGCTATCAGATTTTTTTATTACCCTCACTTTTGAGAATTTCTCTGGCACTTAGTATGCAGGAACAGTGCACGGGAATAGATCCCGCTGCCACAGATAATGCGGTTCTAAGGGAAACCCATCAATTGTTAATGGCCATGCAAATTGTTGAAACTAGAGAGTTATTCACAGTTATCTCACTGTGATTTGGTAAGTGTCCATGCCTGATGTGATCACTCACTTGATATATTATTCCATTACAATTCAAGTAGTAGCCTTACCTTTTGGTTTTAGGAAAAAAGCATGAGAGAGTAGGAGGGTGAAGGGATGTTATTTGTTTTAAATTATTTTAAACAGTCATACATTCCTCCTCGTGCAAAGGTTTTACAGTACAATAAATCCCTCCCTGAGACTACAGTCATGCCTTACTGAAGCATTTAAATCCCTCCGATCAGAAACTAAGGGAGTTTAGCATGCAATTTCAGACCCTGATCTTGCAAAGCACTTTCTTATGTTTCAACTATACATATGGTTCCACATCCTCTGTGGCACTGGATCTTCCAACTGCAGGTTGCACCATTTTAGATTTTCTGATCAGGGTTTTCTACTGCTTATGCTAAAATTTGCTGACATTTAATAAGCTATAGGCGTCTCCTCAAATACATAATGCATTCACTCTCTTGCAGCACCAACTTACTGATCATTAATTTTCAGCTTTACTGCAGCTCCAACATATCAGATGCTTTTTTTTTTTTTTCCACTTCTTGTCTGAGATTTATTACTTTTAGCAAAGTGTATTTTGGTTTTTTATTTTGTTTCCTCGTTTTAAAACTGCCTTTAAGGGGGAAATGTTACTCTTCTTTACAAAGTAATTCTGAAATCACAGTATTAAAAAAAATAAATCCTATAATTATGTTTCCCATTAGGATTAGATAAATTATGTTTAATTAAAAGAAAAATCTGCTAGCACCCAGCACAATGGTTGGTGGCAAATCAAGGAGATGAAACATTTATGTGTTTATCTTCCTGAAGCAGCTAAGTCTAAGAGCAGACACACCCAAACAAGCCTTCAGAGATATAAATTCAGACATCATAAACAAAGATTTGTCCTTCCCTTCAGATAACGGTTCTGATTTTTAGAAGCAGTCTCTGATTTTGTTCTTGCAGACTACAGCAACTACAATTTTTACGGGCTTTCGGCAGTTACAGACTGAACCACCTGATTGCACCAGGAATTCCAGTATTGCAATGTCTGCAGTTATTTGCAGGGCAAAAAACAGTATCAGAAGTCAGATCTTCTAGAATTAAGAAAATCAGGATTAGTAACCAAACTGCCACACTCGCCCCTCTCTGACACTGTTGTTGGGCAGGTGACGTTCTCCAACAGCCTGACGGCTGTAGGGGTCATAACACATACTGCAGTTGTAGGAAATGATTTATACCATGCTCCTTTTACAGCCCTGGAAAACTAATTATTAGTGGGACAGGGTCCACCACATACACTTTGCAAACGTTACAGTATGCATTTTCCATTAGGAATCGCTGCCAGCATTGCTACGCGCAGCCCGTCAGCAACGCATTCTCAATTTTGTTTAGGAGCTGAAGAATGATTGATCTTATTGATTTGTGTCAACAGTCTGACATGGCCATATCGACCAGCGGTAATTTTGTGGGAGGAGCTGGGAGGGAAACTGGATATAGCATTTTCTGTAACACACCGTCCTGCCCGAAGAGAAAATGTTGTTAGAGATGCTGATACAGCCATCGACAGGACTGCACTGGGACTCGAAGTGACACAAGTGAGTGAGGAGACATCTCCCATGACTGTGTTTACAGCAAATCCACTGCTAAACACCCGACTGCATAATTATAATCTATTACAATTATGCAAAGAAGTAACATTTCAGAAAGGCCTTCTCATTTCCCATTCTTAGCATTGAATACTTTTGTTTTGCAGCCAATCAACTAAATTAGCCCTAATTCTGTTTCATTCACAAACACAAAGAGTATATTAGAGGGGAAAAAAGTGAACGAACGGGAAATTCACTTACGAACCCGGGAATTATTTCATTTTCATGTATTTCTGGACTAGAAACCATCACGGGGAAAAAAGTCAACTTAAGGCAGAAGAGCTTTACTGAATTTTCTAACTGTACCATGAGAGCCCTTGGAGGAGTGATCAGAAACTGCAGCACTTCAGCGCCTGGAAAACTGGTGGCCTTTGGCAGCATCTGAGTGAAGCAAGGAGGGTTAAAAGGCTCGTATACCAAACAAGATCACGTATCCTGACCTAGGACAAGTGTCAAACCAAAAAAAAAACTTTTGTGGGGATTTCCCCCTACCCATACACACAGAGAAGAGCTGCTTTATCCTACTTCTGACCACTTTTATCAGAAAGTCACAATTTAGACCTACACTCACTGATGCTTCCCAAGAAGGGGATAGAGAAAATACTAATGAATAATATTCCAATTTTACATAGCACTTTCTCTAAAACATTGCAAAGCACTAAAGTAACCCCCAAAAATGCTTAGGGAAAGCAAAGCATTCTTCCTCATTTTAAAGCCATATGGAAACAACCATGGTGGCCAGTGGCAACCATGGACACTGGACTGCAGTCCCAAGACCATATGTGCTACAGGCACGAGAAGGCTGGAGCTCCTGAAACAGCCCTGCCAGCACCACACTTCAACCAGGGACTGCAGAGCGCAGAGAAGTCTGTATGACTGGAATATGAAATGGGAGCCTGATTTAGCCAACACAAACACCCCAACTCTACCACCTTTCAGAGAACACCCGCTTAGCAACCTATCTGCATCTCTGCTGGGGAGACAGCACTACACCCCCTGAAAACCTGAGGTTAAATCTCAGCAAGAGGTGGTAGGAGAGATAACCAGGGAAAACACAAGTTATTTAAAGAAAATGGCATCTTCTTTCTCCTGTTACTGAGGAGGCCTAACCCCTTTGACTGGCTTAAATTTATTCTAAGAAATGGTAACATTTTAGGAAGTCAGATTGCATTTGGAAAGCCATCAGCCTGGCAGCACTCACACCAGTTGTTTCCTAGCAAAGCAGTTAGGCACAACATTTTACTGAGATAGGGCCTTTATTTCTTAAAACATTATTTCCTTCTTCTCATGTGAAACGAATCTCCTCTCTTATTCTTATTTGGAATTCATTCCTTAAACTAGTTTCTCCTGCACCACCACAGCATGCTGTTCCCATCTCACTGCTTCCAAACCACGCCCCAGGCCCCCTGGCACCCATGCTGCAACACCAGGACAGGGACTGCTCTAAGCACACTCTTCGGTTTCTTCCGATGCACAGGTGTCAACAGTTATAAATTATAATTTGTTCTGTAAGTGGAAGAAATAATGATTCCCACCATCCTCTGAGCTGAATTTTTAATCGCTGCTGTGCATGCCCAGTTCTGCAGGCCCCTCTTGCCCCAGCACCCTCCCTGACTGCTCCAGAGATGGAGGATGGGTTGTAGCGGCATTACATAGCATTGACGCTCCCTCCAGCTGACTGTGGTGGCTCCTAAATTAAGGCCCAGGCAGCAATGATATGTCCTGTTTCCTCCTGAAATTTGGATTAAAAGAGAGCAACACAAAACCTTATGTAAAAGCACAGCATAGCTGGATGAACAGAAGAGACGAAACATATCTACTGCTCAGTGTAAACCATGAGAAGGTTTTGAAACCTATATGTCCCAAAATACTTGGCAATGTGGAAAGCTGCAGAACCTTAAATATAACCTGAAGTTATACTCACACATGCCCACACGCTGAACTAATCTCCATACGAAATGGGACAGGAGTATGTATCTTGCACCATCATCTAGTTATAGTCAAGTCCTTGAGAAATCAGTCACCTTAGCAGCACGGAACACATTTAACTCCTTTCACAGACCAGACAGTTATTTACGTACCTACGGATTATTTTCCTTTGGTTATCAAAACAGTTTGTTTACCCAAGACCACAAAACTCTGTGGATTTTCTGAAAGAAACCCTGCAGAGAGAAAGGGAAAACAATCACAGATAATACTCCAGAAATCATCAGATTACAGCACATTCTCTTGACTCACATCTGTTGAGTAAATAAGTGCTTCGTGCTGACCAGATTCATTTACCTCCCTCTCCTGAAAGCGGCTGCCTGTTTACTTTCCAGTGGGCTGTTCCAGGGCTATATGTGGGGCAAAAGGATTATTTCCAGCAGAGTTAAACCAGTAGTCTTTTTTCACTTAGGTTTGTCTTGAGCTGAACCTCCTCTCATTCAATCCCATCCTCTCGGGGAGACGCACCACTTCAGAGCTGCACAGATGCAAAGAGGTCTACGGCTGTGAACACTCTCAATGCAGCAGGGAGCAGCAGGCAGCAGCATGCAAGCCCCCAAGAAAACTCCAAATTCATCCATCCCTCTCCCTGAGGAGCAGCTTCAGTGAAGCTCACCTTAGGCTGCTACAAGAAGTCCTACACAAGTCAGGGTTTGCCCTGTGAAATGCCCAGGCAGGGAGGGCGAGAAGGCAGGGGCACTAGAGGATGCTCAGCACTGCCTTCTTGCTGAGGGCACGGCAGAGCTTAATCTTGCTCAAATGGGTAGCTGGAAACATTACTTTTAGCTTAGTTCTGATCTCAGTTGAACAAACCCTTCAGACCACCTATTTCAGGATTAATTCAGCTTAAAATTAAAATGATGAGTCGGATAATTTTTTTGGTCGACACTATTGTCGAGTGTCTCTTCAGTGACTATTATTTATCAATAAATTATCCTAGAACAATTTTCCTAGGCAGGAAAAATAAAAGCAGAGCCCCTCTGGCTGTGAAAGCAGCTTTCACCTATGTTTCTGCATACAGAAAACGCCTGCTCTGGACCAGATCAGCCATCTACTGTAATGCTTTGTCACCACAGATCCTCGTATGAGATGCTTCACAGAAAAGACACAGAAAAGCCTAGGGCAAGCAATTATAACAATAACTCACCCCACAAGAAAACTTAATTACTTGAGGTTAGGAGGGCGCCTGGTTTAAGGCCTGCGGGCAGGGTGGGCTCCTCTGCCAGTGCCTGACCCTACACACCCGGCCAGACACGCTGCGGCACTCGGCACCGCTCACACAAGGAAACATGCTCATGCACATGCGTCCACCCTCTTCCACCCCTTTTCCAAGATGGAAGAGCCTGGTGCAAGTGGCCAGGCCGAGGACTGCGCCGCTGGCTGTGAGCTCAGGGATGATCTTGTCGCCCCTGCTCCCAGCTCCTGCCAGAGTATCAGCCCAGAGCCTCCCAGGTGAAAGCTCCTACACCCCTAAGGGCACTACCTGCATTAAATCAGCATCGACAGGCACCTAAAGACACTCTGCAATACATACACGGAGCAGGAGGAAGAACATGATAGAGCAAATCCTGTACTTCTCAGATGTACGTTAAAGGTTTGTTATTTACCTGATGACTGCATTTTGGAATAAATGCACTGTTAAACAGGCAAATTTCCCGTTTCTTGAAAACTGATATTAAAATAAAAAAGCAGTCTGGTGGGGATAGGTCTCTGCAGGAGCCAAAATACTCTGGGAAAATGCCCAAGCTCTCTCAGGAGTTCTTGAGTTTCATCCAAGCTCCCAGAGCAGGCTGGTGATACGCACGATGCACCGACTGGTGCTCATCTCAGTTCAGACGTCCCGGACAACAGCCACCCTGAACCTGGGTGATTTCTTCAGCCCTGTCCTAAATAGTTGCAAAGGAGCTAACCTGTGAAGGCTTTTAAATAATTCCAAAAATAAATCAGTAAGTGATTAAGTGTGGCATTTATATTTAAATACAATACACTGAAGCTAAGTATGCTGAAAATACAAGAATTTTGCCCTTCAAAACATGCACATACACGCATATGCATGCCACAGCCTTACTTCATGTTTTTGTGCTGGTCTTGTGAGTGGCAAAGTCATCTCTTGCGTCTAAATCACCCGCTTCTTTTTTTATATGTGTATTTTATTCCTGGTGGGAAGGAACCGAAACTAAAAGTTGCTCTTCTTCTCATTCTGTGCTTATCGCACGACTGCAACCTTTGCACAGGACAGCATTTTCATGGGTAGGAGGTTCAGCCATGATTGACACACCTTCCACCAGTAGAGTGCACACCAGGTAAACCTACCAGGTACCAGAGACCAATGAAAACATACAGCTGGGTATTTTTACCTGTAAAAGTACATACACAACCCTGCTCAACACTTCTGTGTTCCCTGCAGAGATGTATCACAGGCATAAGCAGGCAGCATGCTGTTGCTCTCTCCCTCTTCTGCCAACACCCAGCAGCCCCGGGTAGGTCCTTCCATAGGCTCCTCCTCAACCGCACGCCTCCAACCTTCTCACACAGAACTCATCCCACCTCATGAGGTCCCGTGTGTTTTGCCTGCCTTTCTTGGCTCAGTCTTGATAACGCAAGCTTTTTGAGCACTGACTGATCAAAAAGCTTAAGTCTATAAAGATCATCTCGCTACACTAGTTGTCCTCCCGCATAAGTCTGTGTTTCTCAAAAAATACATTTTTTGCTCATTTCCCCTTCTCCATTCTACTCTCTTCAAACCCGTTCATTATTTGTTTTACCCCTTCGTTTCATTACCATCGTTAACTTCAGCTAACCTGCGCAGATGTAGGCAAAAATCCTCCCCGAATGAGCTTTAGACGAGACCTCATGTTTTTGGATACTGTCACTCTCTCCATCTTCCAAGGGCAGGCTTGTCCCTGCCCAGAGGATACACCATAAATAACAATATTTACTTTCCTAGAAAGATCCCCATTTTGGTGTGAATCTCTTCTCTGCATCTGGCTTTACTAGAACATCACATTCCTCCATTTCTTTCGGTATCCACAGTCATTTATATTACCTTCCAAAAAGTAATTATTTGGAACCAGTTAAGCCTGTACATGAATTACGCCTTTGTTTAAAACACATTGTACATATGTATATATTTAGACTGTCATTAAATATTTAAGAGGCTGTCTTCAAACTTCAGCAGCAGCACTGTTTATTCGCTTAACCCTTTGAGAAAAGGAAAGCTTGACAGTGAAATCCTACTGTGGAGAAATTCAGGCAGCCCAGCTATCCTAGCTGGGTAACAAAGGCCAATTTTGACAGTCAAGGACATTATAAAGAAACCAGGGGTTTTCTTTGTCTTCCTTTATATCCTGTTTGCTAGTAGTCTGATCATGATAATGCAATTCATTTTAGTCTGCATCAGCTTTATCTGCTGAGATGCATAACTGGGATGCAAATTAATTAGCTGTAACATACAGACGGATCTTTCAGTACAATTCAGGGAAGGAGAGTCAAATGCGCACATGCCCGTCCCTCCTTTCCGCAAATGAAATAAGACACTACATATTTTTCCACAGGTCAGGAAGTCACCTTTCTTAGCTTTTTCAATCTCCTAGAGAGGAAACAAAGCATCCTGCGGACAAGTGGGCCTTGTTTGAACCCAACACCGAATGTTGCACCGTAGATGAAACCCCTTCACAACTAACTTGCAATGTGCACTGACACCAAGCGTAACACAACGTAACAATACCACCCTGCTGACATGAGATTTGAAATCTGGTCACCTAATTTACCTGGCTTGGCAAGGTCTCTGCCTAGAGCTAGTCATTCGTATTTTACACTGGCAAGGACCAGTACCTCGGGGCCAGCTCTGCATGGGCAGGGCACCAGTGCTCCTGTCGTTCACACAAAGTAAAAGAACCTAAGTGTCACAGCAGAGGATGAAAAAACCGGCACAGAAGACAACAATGCACAACTTTCTCAACTCTACATGGACACACAAATATACATATCCTGGATAATGCATTTTTTTCTTCTTTTTGATTAAAACCTCGAGGACACAATGTTAAATCCAAGCCCAAAAAACCCCACGTGCAGTTTTCAAGGCCCAGCTACATTTAGAGGCATTTCTTTCCCAAGCACTACAGCCTCATTCTTGATCGGATGGCGCTTTAGGTGGGGTGAATAGCAGAGTCCCTCCCACAGCTTTCACACCTGGGTTACACATCAGCACGGAAGCATTTCAACCGGCTGGCTGCAGTTACCCTACCCTGGGGATGTGACCTTGTCGGATTTTATTAAAGGGAGCAGAGCACCAGGCGTGGTCTGTATTTGCACAGGAGAGACAGAGAACGCAGGCCACCGCAGGACGCAGTGCTGGGAGATCAGCAGATGGCATACTTTGCTGCGAATCAGCACCGAAGCAGAAGTGCGAAGGGGCAGCGGCAAGCTCTGGCAGGTGCGCTCGTTCAGCTAAGATGCCCGGTTAAAGAGCTTCAGCACTTGCAGTTGTTCGCCAGAGCGAGCCCGTTCACCTTAGTGGCCCGACCACAGATTCAGACTGCCTCAGTTCTCAGGAGTAATCTTATTTTCTTGTAATCATCTTTTTTTACTTCCTGTCTTTAACAGCAGCATTGCAGCGAATGCTGAAGTCCCCATACACCACCCCAGACATGGCCGCATCTTAGCAGCAAGTATGGGTTTTGTATGAATAGTATGGTGTACCAGTTGGGCTCGTGCTTCCATAATCCCCTGAAGGTTGTTACACACAGCCCTTGCTACAAAATAAGTGGCAAAGACACTTTAGGAGGGGGAGAACTTACAGGGAGAGGTCTATCTTTTATTAGACCAAATGGCATAGCTGTAAAAAAAATGAATATGAACCTACTGACATCAAACCATGGGTGGGTATGTTTGTTTGTATGACAATTCAACTGCACACATGCTGTAGGTCACAGCAAATAGGCAGGACTTTTCCTACATGTAAATCACCTCCAGCTGCTGAGATCTATGCCAAAAGTCAGCGCAGCCTGCAAGGCTACAATTGTCAGGTGTCCCTCCTTTCCCCCTCCAAAAATATTCCCTATCAGGAGCCAAAGGGACACTCGGGGCACAAAGAACACAATCGTAACTTAATAACTGCTCACTCGGTACCGCTGCTGTATTGCTTCCCCCTGTGCATCGTTTCTCCACTCGCCCATCAGTTTTCTGAAAGCGAATGGGACTAAAAGTCCACCAAGTATTTGCACTGTTGTTTCCTCCCCTCTGCGGCAATTTACAGTAACCGGAGGGCGAGCAGAGTTTGCCCAGGCAAGGCAGGCTTCCTGGTGTTGCGGTGCTGACCTTCCCAGTCTCTCCCAACCCCCCCGTGGACAGTTTCGGTAGAGAAACAGGCAGCCAGCTGGAAATTTTGATCAGCTTTAATGCCACCGTAGTTTCTTCCTGACTGCTCTCCAGGAGTATTTTCCCACCCACGTTCCTCTGTGCATCGCAAACCCCTCCAGCCGTTGGCAGCTCAGTGCAGCTCCGCCGCACGCTACTCAGCGCCATACGGCTGGTCTGTTTTAATTCAGCGTCTAACTGCTGCTACATGGGAAACATTCTCATGCTAAAAACTTCACATACAGACAGCTACTCTGCAGCAAACGTAGTGGTGGTCGGCATTTAAATGAACTAATCAGTTGCACACGGCTTAGTCAGCATCGCAGCGCTGGAGGTAATTCCCAGGAAGCGATTTTCCCAGCAGCTATATATACAAACCTGAAAAGCAGACTGGAAGACAAGGGCAGCACCACAGCGACGCAAAATTTGGCTACACGGTAACATTACCAACAAATAAAAATAAAAATCGGGGGAAGTCGAGAAAACAAGCATTCACAGAAAACATATGCTGTGCTCGCACCGCCACTGTATCCTCTCACATGTGAAAATCAGAAACTCAGACACAGGACGCGAACCCAGTGAGCGTTTCTTTTTCCTCCTTTCCTTACTGATGCTGTGCCGGTCCGAACAGAGGAAAAAGACGGCAAGGCGAGTTACTGCCTCGTTTGTGGAGATACACAGACACCGGGCAGGAGCCGGGCAGGGCTTTTTTTGGAGACAGCATCCCAGCAACCACCCTCGGCAACTAACCCACGGGGCGGGAGCCAGGCTCACGCACGCACTGAGAGGGGCTGCGGACTCGTACAAAGTTGATCTCGGGGCAGGGAAGGCAAAGGACATCGACCCTAAGCGGCGCCGGGGAGGGGCGAAGGGCAGCGCCAGATACCGGGGCATCCTCCAGCAGCATCTCTGCCGCTGGCCGCGTCTGCGAAGCCAAAAGGGCTGCGGATGCAGGTCGTCGGTCCCCGGGGCGAACAACGCCACGGCCGCGGGTGGCCGCGCCGCCCTTCAGCGCCTCCCCGCCGGCTCCCCCGGCCCAGGCAGCGCCGAGGCAGCCGGCAGCACCGCGGGGCACCGGAGGAGCCACCGACCCGCCCGAAGCAGAGATCGCGACTTCCCTCTGGCCGCCGCCAGCGCCTCGGCACACATCTGCACACATCTGCTCCCATCTGCCCGGCGGCCGGGCCGCCTGCGGGGCCGGGTGTGCCGGCACGGCCCTGGGGACGCACGCACGGGCAAGGGGCGCCGCTCACTTACTTCTCGTATTCGGCGTTGTCTCGATCGCAGCGCGAATCCTTGTGCTTTTGCCAGTCTTTGCCATGCTTGCAGGTGGTCAGGAGGACAACATCCTCTCCGTTATGGACGTGATATAAGGCATTCCTGGTGTCTGACCCTATCCCCGTCAGGTACCTTTTCCCCTTGAATACCAACATGTACTTCCTGAGAGGAGGGATGGTGTTAAACCTCAAAAATCCCTTCTCCCCTCCTGTCCTAGGATGATCCTTAGAAAAGAGCGGGATAGAAACGTCAAAGTTGGGTCTAAAGTTTTCAGTACTGATGCTGGCTTTGGCCAGCATGGCCTGGCCGATGTCGAACCCCACATCCTCGGTGTAGTCGGGCCAGGTGCCGGAGTATAAATTAAAAATCAGGTGGTTTCTGCCGTTGTTCCACAGGTGGAGGCTCTGCACCTTGGAGCGGAGGTTGTGCACGTACTGGGGGGAGAGCTGGTCCCGGTCCAGCGTGTCCAGGCTGAGGACGAAGAGGCAGGCCTGCCCGGGGTCGGAGGTGTAGAAGCGGGAGCCCTCGATGGCGGCCAGGACGTTCTGGTAGCTCTCGGCGATCTTCTCCCCTTTCTGCTGCGGGTACACGTAGACCTTGAAGCCGTTTTTCCGGCACTGGCCGAAGTCGAAGCAGGACTCCATGCGGCAGCGGCGCCCGCGGTAGAGGCCGGCGCTGGCGTCCCGCCGCTGCCGGGGGGAGACGCGCCCGCCGCCGCCCTCGGGGCCCGGCCGCTCGGCGGGCGCGAAGGGCCGCAGGGCGTCGGGGAAGCGGGGCCAGGGCCGCTCGGCGCCGGGGCGCGGGGGCGGGCCATGCCGGCTACCGGGCGGCGAGTGCCGGGCCGCCCGCAGCCGCACGCCTCCCAGGTAGAGCAGCAGGGCGAGACAGGTGCCGGCGGAGAGCAGCGTCAGGTAGCGTTTTTTGGCCTGCATGTGTCCGGCGGGGGTCCGGGGGGCTGCGGAGGAAGGCGGGGGCGGCCCGAGCTCGCCGGGCGCCGCTCTCAGCTCCGCTCCGCCATCTTCCCGCCGGCGAGCGCTTCAAACTCTCTTCGCCCACCTCCGCTCGGCGCCGTTCCCCAAGCCGCCGGCCGGGGCCGCGCATGTGGGCGACCGCCGCAACTTTCTCCCCGCCGGTCTCTCAGGGGCGGCGGGCGGCGGCGGGCCGGCGGCGGCCCGGCGGGGCGCCCCGCATGCACTCAGGGGCCGGCCCCCCGCGCGGGGCGGGCACCGGGGCAGCCCCGCTCCCGCCTTCCCGCCGCTGCCTGCCCTCTCCTCCGCCACGCTCCCGCCCGCCCCTCCCCTCCCCGCGCCAGCCCAGCCCAGCCCGGCCCGGCCTGGCCCAACCCAGCCCGGCCCCGCCGGCTCACAGCCCGCGGCCGTCGCGCCGCAGCCTGACGAAGCCCTGCATGGCCCGGCGCCCCCCGCCCGGCCCCGGCGCCGCTCGCTCCTCGCCGCGCTCCCGCTGAATGGCCCCCGGGACGGAGCGGCGGCGGCGGCGAGGACCCTCCTCCCTCTCCTCCTCCTCCTCCTCCTCCTCGCCCCTCCCCCCTTCCCCGCCCCCCCGGCCGCGGCAGCAGCGGGCGGCGGCCGCAGAGCCCCGCGCGCTGCCCGCCCTGCCCTGCCCTGCCCGCCCGCGGGCTGCGACCCCCGCCTCACCCGGCCCCCCGCGCGCCGCCCCCGCCCCGGCCCCGCCGCGCTGACCTCATCCAGCCACGCAGCCCCGCGCCCCCATTGGCGGGGCGTCACGTCCGGGGGGGCGGGGCTTCCGCTGCACCCATTCATAACCTGACGGGCGGGGGGCGCCGCCGCCGGGACGGGCCGGGCGGGCGGCGGCGCGGGCACCGGCACCGGGGGCGTCCCCGCATGGCGGCACCGGCGCCGACACGCCGCATCCCCCTGCCCCCACCCTCCACCCCCCACCCCCCGTTCTGGACCGAGATTAAGCGAGCCCCGGCCCTGCCCACCGCCCGCTCCGCTCCGCCTACCCCGCCGGTGCGGCTCCCGGCCGGGGGCAGCCGGTTCGGCGCGGCCCGGCTTCGCACCCGGCTTCGTGCCCGCGGTGCCGGCGCCACTGCTGCCGTCCCCTGCTGAGCGCGGCGCCGCCGGCAGGAGGGAGCCGCCCCGGGCGCGGTGGGGTTGGGGGCGCCCGCGGGAACAGACCCAGCTCCCCGAAAACGGGGCGAGACCCAGAAAACCCAGCTAGGAGACGCCTGGCGACAAGCGCCGCTCGGGGCGTGGGCAGGGCCGGGAGCTGTAACCGCGGCCTCGCTGCCTGCCCGGCCCGCCGGTGGAGACGGCAGGAGAGGGGAAAGGACGTGGCTCTGCTGCCAGCGCTGGGGCTCCCCGCGCTCCCCACCGCCGCCGGCTCCAGCGTTGGCAGCCCTGGGGAGCAGGCCCTGTGTGCCGCGGAGGTGGAAGCTCGGGGTTGGCAGACACTGAAAAAATGCTGATGGAATGAGTCGTCTGTAGGGAGCTGCTTTAGCACCCAACCATCCCTGCAGCTACATGTTCGTGCTTAATCTCATCCGCTCCTTGGCATTTCATTCCAGCACCCGCGGCCTGGGTTACCGGGGAGAGCCCTCGTCTCTGGGGCAGGCTGGGCCGTACCTCAGCCCCGGGCAGGGCCTGCTGGAGGGGCTGAGGGGAGCGCGGCGGGGAGCCCCGGCCTGCTCCGGCACACGAGGCGCTGGAAGGGGTGATCGCGCCGCGGGTGGGGGTGCGCGGTCCAGTCCTGGAGCTCAGCAAGTAATAGCAGGGAAATGGAATGGGATGGGCTTCAAGCTGATCTCGCCAGACCCTGGATGTCGTGCAATGACCCCGTGCTAAAGCCTCTGCCAACGTGCTTTCCCTGCTGCTCCCACATCCAGCATTAAAGCTGTCACAGATTTGCCGTTCCTGGGCTGCAGTCCCACCTCCCACCCTCCTGCTGCCACATCTAGAGGTGTCTCACACCAGCTAAGGGACAGAAACCCTGTCTTGGCCAAAGGCTTCCTCATCCTTGTGCTCATCCCACGAGTGAGCTGGGGCTCCTGTCATGTGCTTTCCTCTTCTCCCTCCACTTCTGCAGAACTGAGGAGGAGAAATGTAAGGATAACGCGTGTGAAGGCAACGTGCCTCCTCAGCGAAAGAGGTGCGAGCTTACCGTGGAAGGGTGCATTACTGACAGGAAATGAGGTTCGATCTTGTAGCTGCAACCAAGAGAAGAAAATTCCCTTCCAAAATAATTTGATTGTAGGGAGGAGTGTTGAAGGAAAGAGGCCAAGGCTTGAGGCAGAAGAAAGGAGTTGGGAATAATAAGAAGAAAAAGTCACATTCTGAGAAGAAAGTCATATTTATGGCTGGCGTAGATTTGGGTCCAGGGGGCAGAAATTTTGGCCAATGACCCGATAGTGGAGAAATGGGATTAAATATTAATGTGTTAATTAACCCTGTAATCCTTCCCTGAAACATTTGTCACAGCCCACATACCAAAACTAGGATGCTGTTCAAGAAGAAAGAGGTCAGCTTCTTGAAAGGTGAACCAAGGCTGCTCACAGAGGCACCTTCTGTCAGGCACAGGAAGGTGGAATCCCATTACTGTCTGCAAATTAAGCCTCTGGGGACCAGTTTCAAACAGAAAAGGAAGCCTGTGAGCTTTGCTGCCTGCACCAAGGACAGTAGCTGTTGCAAGTAAATTTTGAGGATGGGGTGCTGGTGAGCCTGTGGCACGAAAGTGCTCCTCACCGCAGTAGGGAAGTGTAGGAGGGAAGTGAAAGCTGTTGGGTTTCCAGCTGAGCTGTCCTGTACTTGAGGTACCCACGCTGTTGTCCGCTTCACAGCAGCAGTGAAGCTTTAAAACATTTGGATCTGGACAAAGGCAGTTAGGGTGTCATTTTAGAGCACAGAGAAATAAACCTCTGCAGATCACTGCTACCAGGTTTTATCCATGGGATTCCTGAGCTGCGGTATGATCACTCTGGATAGATCCACGTGCCATTGTGCTGGGCAACACTTACTTAGTGAGATGTGTGCGTGCCCCTAACTGGGGGGAGAGGGGCTATGGTGATCAGTTGCCTTTTTGAAGACCACTGTTCTAAACCACTTCTCACCCGCTGTCTGTAATTTTCCTATGTAACAGAATGAAATCAGCCTGTCTCCAGCCCATCTCATTGCTGCTGCTCGGGCCCCTGTGGGCAACATGACAGCCGACAGGAATCATGCAGCCTACCTTCAGCTCTTCGGCCAGAGAGGGAGAGTTATCCACAGCCCGGGCAGGCGCTGGAGGCAGAGTGCTCCAGAAATGGAAGCCTACCTTTCTCAGCAGTAATAAATCTGCCTGCATCTGCTGCCAGGCAGGTGGATGGTGGAGCACAAACCAGCATATAATAGAATTCCTGCCTGGAGAAAAGGAAGAATCGGTGGTGAAAGGGTATTTCGACGTATCCACATGGCAAATACACAAGTTGCAACCCCCAGGTTTGCTCTGGCCGGTGGTGCCTGCTAAAGGTCTGCAAGCTTGCAGGTGGCTTTTGACCCTGGTCCATTACCCTTTGCACTCTTCCAAATAATTTATATCTTCATATGGCTGGCAGTTGTTTGGGAATGTGTCCAAGCCCTCAAATGAAAGGCCAGGAGAGGGAATCGGTTTTCTATTTCTGGCTTTGCAACTTAACACCTGCCCAATCTGTGGCGAGTCACTTCGGGCCAGATTCTTAAAGAGGATGGATTAGTGTGGACTCCTCATTTTGGGTCTTTCCCTTGGTATTCAGCTGTAGCTTTAGACACTTCTAAAATTTTATTCCTCAGAGTTCCCTGCTCAGCTGCCACCTAGCTCTGGAGGAGCATGAAGTGCACGGTACTTTCCACTTATTTTATGTGAAGAATTTCATACTGCTCTGCACACTTGGATGCACTTTAATTCTGATGCTGTTGAGTAATGTCCTTGACTAGGCTTTAGATGATCTTCCATCCACTTGCCTACAGGGTTCAAGCCTGAACCTCAAAACGTGCTTATTGGCTTGAAATGCACACAAAACATAAGAGAAAATGCTGTCACACACTCACCTGTCCCTGACCCCCTTTTTTCTTTTTAATCTGGTAACTGTGCTTAAAATGTTTGCCCAAGTAGGAGACCTAGAATCACGTTTGTGCCTTCCAGGAGAGCATCCTCCCAAGGTGGGTGGAGTGGGACTCCCCTCCTGAGACTGGCTTGTTATAGGTAACTACCTGGGGTAATCACTCTATTTATTACCTGTGGGCCTCAGATTTCCAGCTAAATGGGGCTGATAATGCTTTAGTGGCTAATAGGACAGCACGAGACCTGACTTACCACCTACACCTAAAGTGTGTCACGATCCTAGGGAGAAAAGCAGCCTAAAAATACAGCGCAGCTAACATGTTTGGAAGGGCTTGGCGACAGACACGTGTTCGGTTAAAAAATGTTACCCTATTGCTTAATTAGCAAAAACTGCGATTCTTTGTGCCATGGATGCACTTTTCCATGGCTAAGTGCAGCAAGGATTTCCACGGAATTGCGCAAAACCTTGCAGAGCTGGTGGCCTGAAGCTCCAGACTTGGCTTTATATTTCCAAGCCTAGATGAAGGCAGTCCAGTTTCCACAAATGCTGAGTGCCTGCAGATCCCACTTTGATTTGGATGATTATACGCTGATTGAAGAGTGAAGCTTCTAGCAAAAATTCTCACCTGAAGGCCGTGGGAGAGGAAGCAACTCCTGCGTGATGTTTCCCTGCCTTCTGGTGGGAGCTGAGTAGGTCCCTGGGAAGCAAAGTCAGTGCTCTCCTTTTATTCAGTAGTCAACAGTGCCAAGTTAAACTTTGGAAAGCATATTTTGAAGTCTACTCCCCAGTCTGGAAAGATTTAAGGCTGGCTTAAAAACTGTTTCTGCCTTCAAATAGCCCTTGCCCAGGGTTGTGTTGCTTTATCAAAAACAAAAGGAAGAGGGAAAGAAGGGAAAGACAGGACAGACTTTCAAATAGTTGTTTATGGAATGGTAATATTCTGTTAAAATTATTCCTCATCTCGGAGCAAATTAAAGTGATCTTTGCTCCACAAATTAATACTAACGCTATGGTTGTTTATCATGTCTTGGTAATATCACAGGGGAATACAAATATCAACTCCTATCCATTCAAATAGCTGAGATGTAACTGTTTGAGCTTCAGCATTGCAACAGCTGTTTCTCATGTCCTCGGAAATAATTGGTTGTTACAGAGGCTATTTAAATGTGAGAAAATCACTGCGGTTTTATAATTTGTTTATTTTTAAGGAAAAACATAACTGCCCTTTGCTAAGGAGGTGAGGGTTTCAGGTGGGATGGAGGAATAGCAGTATAGGCACCTGATTTACTGTGACATTAAACAGATAGTAAAACCAGAGGCTTATAAATATTAAGATCTTAATCTCACAGCAGAGCTCTACTGGGGAAAAGCCAGAGACAAATAAGGCTTTGCCTGGAACTTGCTGTAGGGTCAGGGCCCCGGCATGCTGTGTTATGGAGCAGGATGACTGTGCTGAGAGGTTATAAATACGAGCAGCTGGCTCTGACAGTAGCATTGCATGAGATTCATGAGAGGACTTAGGCACTCTGCAGCTATTTTTAGGGCATAATTTCATAAAAGTACCTCTTTAGGTGCAGCCTGATTCAGAAACACCTTAAATCCACAAACACCTAGTGTGGTGGGATTGAGAAAGCTCCCTGGCTGCCTGAATGTCCTCTCTCAGGCATGACCAGCGTTGCAGGCAGCTTAGGCATGACCAGAGGCAAGGTCCCTGAGTCACACATGGCTCCCTGTGCACAAAGCTGGTGGCCAGGTTCCCCACCTGGGTTTTAACTTTTCCCTCGATACCTCCTGAGAAGAGACAGCCAGCAGCTGGTCTGGGTAAGGGCCTCGGCTGGTTTGCACCAGCCCGCTGGGCAGGAGGGTTAGCAAAGAGTGAGCGTGACATGAGACACGGGCTGCCAGGAGAGTGGCCAGGCAGCAGGCAGCATCCCACCAGAAGCTCTGCAGAGATGCTGTGCTGCGAGCTAAATCTCCACCACCAGTTTTGGGAAAGAGCTGGCAAACACTTTGTGAGCGAGTTCATGGCCAGGAATCCCCAAGGAGGGGAAAGAGGGGCATTTAACGACTGCACGCAGCACGACCCTATCCCGGTATTTCATAAGGGCTTTTTTAATTAGCGCTCTGCCTATTGCTTCGCCTTGCATGTCCTTGGGTTTTGCTGGTTGTTGCCTCCTGTCCTGTGCTGGATGGGGAGCGTGTGGTGTCTTGTGCAGACTGCGAGGTGTCTGCACACTGCCAGCTGGGCTTTGGGCTGTAGCTTCACTGGGACAAAGGGTTGTCTCAAAGGGCTCCTCAGACATGAACCGCAGGGCTCTTTCCCGCAGCGTGTGCTTTCTCTGTGGGCTGGCTAATAAAAACTGCTTCATGGCAAAGGCAGGCTGGTGGAGGGAGCCGTAGCTCTTAGGCAGGTGCTGTCCCTGAGAGCGGCAGCAGTCTTAGCAGAGCCTATTTATTGGTGCATCTTCCTTCGAGGAGTAATAACTTCCAGATTTACTCCCTTTCTAACTGAGCATCTTTCAAAGTGGGTGTAGAACTATTTAAATAGCTTCTGTGGAGGTGGGATGAGAAATTGCTCTTATTCCATAGTCTGCAATCAGCACCAAACAAGCACTTTTCTCCACTGCACACACAAACAGGCAAGCATCTGCCAGCAGCCTCAGCACTTTAGATCTGATTTTCTGCTTGCTGGTGTAAGAGATGAGGAATTCCACTAACATCAACACAGTTTCAACAGTGTAGTTTTTATTTTATATTTTATTTTATTTTTAATCTGGTTGAATATCTGTTGTTTTTTTTACCCCAGGGACTCCTCAGTGACTGCGCTCCAGGAGGAGGTGAACCCCCCTGCAGTGTGCATGGGCAGCACAGACCTGCTGCAGCTTTTGCTGCCCAGCATAGTTGGGCTATGGCATGGTTCTGCACAGTCCTTCGCCAGGGTTTTGGAAGGGTCAAGGAACAGCTCTATGACCTGCTTGTTCCCAGACAGCCAAACACATCCTCCTGCACCAGAGAGAGGATCTTGCAGAATCCCTGAAGGAGACAGAGGCTGCAGCTGTCCTGGAGTGCCCTCCTGGGACATCTGAATTGGACTCTTTGCCTTGCCAGCTGGAAAGAGTCTCAAATCCAAGGGCTGATCATGTTGGCAGAACAGACCCAGTGAAGGATAAATGTAAGGAGTGCAAGGCCCCAAACACGTCCCTGCTTGGATGAAGCAGAAATGTGGTGGGGAACAAAGAGTACAAAGAAGCCCCAGGCCTTCTGGTGGTGGAGTCAGAGGAGAACCAGCCTCTCTGGTGGCTTCCAGAGAGAGCCCCTGCTTGTACCAAATGGAAGTGTAGCCACTCACCCTGGCAAACCCCAACAAAAGTTAGGGTCCTTGCTGAGTCACTTCTGTAGCTGGTGGTGTGTGGTATTTTCGTGAACTGCTTTTTTTTTCTGTTGGTGCAAACATGAGTGGCAATCTGATTAGTTTATGATTCATGATTTGGCTAATGTCCCTACTTCCCCCGGTCCCCACCTGTTCAAATAATTACTACTGTAATGTAGGCTGTTAACCTGAAATAAGTTTTCCAACCTCTTTCGTAAATAACCTCTGGAAGCTGCTTTGAGTCTTGTCCATGGACAGAAGTTGTAATAATTTCACTTAAATACTTTACATACCAACTCAACCTGGTGCAAAACTCTATGTGAGCATTAAAGAAGATACAAGTTCACTTTAAGCTGTTCCTGATCAGCTAACATCGTGATCAGATGTGCTGTTGGAGAGCCTGGCTTTCAGCCCCTGCTGCTCAACACCACTTCTTGCCGAAGGCTCTGCCACACAGAAATACTGCTTCTCACCCAGTCCTGACAGCAAGAGCCAGGTGAGTGAACCCCCTGTTCAAGGGGTTGCAGCTGATGTGGAATATTGTGCTGCAGCGGGATGAGGAGAGGCTGCCCCGGTCAGTTGGACCACCAGACCTCATCGGAGTGGAGGGAAAACCTGCACGAGCAGCTGCGGTGGGTTGAGGCTGGTGGCTTGAGCTAGCTCAACTACCATCACATCAGTGAGCCTGACACTGCACCTTTGGTCACTGTGTCCCATGCCCACCACTCACCATTGCAACTGAACCAACCTGAGTGAAATACAACCAGTGGCTCCATAGGCTCTTTGCACCAATTTAAACAGATCAATCAGGCTTGGGGCGACTTCCCAAAAGACCTAAATTATGTAAGCAATACAGTGCAATCAAGAGAAAAAAAGAAAAATAAAAAAAGGGGGGAAAAAAAGGAAATACTGGTACTGAACTCACCAGAGGATTGATTTATTCTATTCTCCAACTGGCCAAGATATTGCAAGAGAAAGGTTAGATACTTCTGAGGCACACATGTGTTTCAGCCTCTGTGCTTACACCCTTGCAGAGACCATTAGGCAAATCCTGATCTCGCCCAGTCCTCTTCTGACCCCATGTTCCTCTGCATTCACCTGCCTTATTCCCTCAGCTGCTGGTTTGGGCCTTGTGGTGTGTTTAGTTCTCGTTTCCTGCATGCAACAGATGACTAATCCTTCTCCTGTAAATTCACCCTTCCCCAGTGGCAGGTCAGGAGGTTGGGGTTTGCACACAGCACCCTGTGCCATGGGCAGGATGCAGAGCCTCTGGATCTCCCATAACCAGCACAAAGGCAGCAGGGAGAGGAGAGGTTGTGCGACCATGCTGCTGCAGTCAGGATCCAGGTTTTGCACTAGGGGAGGTAGATGCTTTGCCTGTGGGTAGAGGCAGTAGGTTCACCAAGGAAGTGCCTCTCCATAGGTGGTGTGCTAATTTCACCCCTGGCAAACAGCATTAATATAATACATCAAAGCTGGCTGCATTAATAGCAAACCAAGGGAAAAGATTTGCTATACATGCTAGCTACTTTTCAAATGCAAATGTCTGTTTTAAATCAGATTAAGACAGAAGGAAGCCTAGAGAATGCCAATAATTAATACGTGATAAAGGAATAAACATCCAGGGCATCAAAAGGTAAAACGCAATCACAAAGATGAAAGTAATCCATCTTCTTCATGCAGCTTGCTCGGCTGCACAGAATAAGTGGGAGTCCCCATTCCCATTTCCATAGGTAGGTGGTGAGTGCAAACCCAAGGCAGCTGTTGAGGAAATAAGAATCCTTAAGCTCAACTGGGGAAATGGAGAATCCCTGGACTGGGCTGGACTTGGCTAGGCTCATCTTGGCATGGCTTGGCTCATCTTGGCTTGGCTCTTCAGACTCCCCAGACTTTGTCAGCAATGCTACTGCAGAGGGGAAGCCTTTAGCAGTCAGTTCTATTTGTTGGCATGACCTCAATCCCTTCAGGGTGTGCATGTCCAGCTTCTGTGGCTTTAAACCCATGAGAAAGGTGGTGTTTGGGATCCCCACTGAGCCATGAGTGGACCTCAGAAATATTTCGTCCTGGTTTCCCTGCCTCTTTTTCCCCACACATGAAACGCAGACCGGCCTCTCCCCCTCTCCCATCGCTCCCCCAGACCTGCATGTTGTGTTACAGTTGCGGTTCCAGAAGGATGTATCTCATCTAACTTGAATCTTAAAACAAGAGAAATATGAAACTTGAGGGAAAATGTTAGCAGACTCTATCCCCCCCTTTCATTTTTCTTACAATTCACACAGTTCTGGCATCGGACCCCTGGCAGTGCCCTGTGGTTTTACTCCCTTCTTCAGCTGATAATGAAATAGCAGCACTTACTCCAGCTTTATTAAGCTTGCATGAGGCACCAAACTGTAGCAGGCCTTGCATATCGATTGTATCAGGAGATAAGCAGGCCTGACTCACACACAGTCCATGCATGTGGGAAGTGAGCTTCTCTGAAGGCAGATAAACATCACTGTTAATGTTTGAAAGCTGCTGTTCAGCAGCAAGCTCTTCAGATAAGCCCTGGGGCGGCTGGTTTCCCTGACTGGTCTATGGACTGGTCCCTGGATTTGTAGGGTACTTACCTCACCAAGTGGTTCTTTATTTTCAGTCCCAGATGCTAGAAGCGAAGCAGAACCTCTTCTAGGAGTTGTGTTGCTGACTTAAATGTTCACAAAGTGTCCCCAAATCGGAACACGGGGCTTAAAAGTCAAATCATAGAATCACAGAATGGTTTGGGTTGGAAGGGACTTTCAGAGATTATCTAGTCCAAGCCCCTGCCACGGGAAGGGACATATTGCACTAGATCAGGTTGCTCAAAAGCTCAAAGCCCCGTTCAACCTCACTTTGAATGCTTCCAGGGATGATGCATCCACAATTTCTCTGGGCAACCTGTTTCAGTGTCTCACCACCCTCTTCGTAAAAAAATTCTTCCTTATATCTGATCTAAATCTACCCTCTATTAGTTTAAAACCATTGCTCCTTGTTCTGTCACTACAGGCCCTAGTAAAAAAGTCACTGCCTTTATTATAAAGCCCCCTTTAAGTATTGAAAGGCCACAATAAGGTCTCCCCAGAGCCTTCTCTTCTGCAGGCTGAACAACCCCAACTCTCTCAGCCTGTCCTCATAAAGGGGTGTTCCAGCCCTCTGATCACTTTTGTAGCCTCCTCTGGACCCTCTCCAGCAGGTCCATGTCTTTCCTGTACTGGAGGCTGCAGAGCTGGACACAGCACTCCAGGTGGGGTCTTATGAGACCAGAGGAGAGGGGGAGCATCACCTCCTGGCCACATTTCTTATGCACCCCAGGATATGATTTGCTTTGGTGCACTTTGCCAGCTTGGAGTCATTGCAAATTATTACAAACTGAACAGTAAGGATACTCTGGGCTCCTCTCTCCTGATTTATGATCATCTTCATAGGAACAAAACCCTCTCACTGGCCCTTGGAGGCCCAGGAGCACACTCTTAAACTAAAAAACTCATATTGTTCCCACAAGCCTCTTTTACATTTCTCTTTTGTTCTGATCTTCATTTAAACCTATGTTGGGTTGAAGGGAGCCCCAGGCTCATCTATGGTGTGCACAGATGGACAGTGTGGGCAGCTGGCCCTTCCCACCTGACATGGCAGGGATGGAGGTTCTATCTGCATCCCTAAATCTGTGCTCGCTGCTGGTAGAAGCAAAGGCAGTTCCAGCCATTCTGGGAGAAAAGCCTGCTGCAACCCAGAGTGGCCATGCTATCATAGATTCATTTAGGCTGGAAAAGAACTTTAAAATCAAGTCCAACTGTAAACCTAACGCTGCCAAGTCCACAACTAAACCATGTCCCTAAGCACCACATCTACATGTCTTTTAAATAGCTCAGAGACTCAACCACTTCTCTGAGAATCCTGTCCCAATGCTTAATAACTCTTTCAGTGAAGAAATTTTTCCTAATATCCAATCTAAACTTTGTCTGGCACAACCTGAGGCCATTTTCTCTCCTCCTATCAGTTGCTACGTGAGAGAAGAGACCAACAACCACCTTACTACAACGTCCTTTCATGTAGTTGTAGAGAGTTATAAGGTCTCCCCTGAGCCTCCTTTTCTGCAGACTAAACAACCCCAGTTCCCTCAGCCACTCTCATAAGACATGTGCTCCAGACCCTGCACCAGCTTCTCTGCTCTTCTTTGGACAGGCTGCAGCACCTCAACATCTTTCTTGTAGTGAGGGGCCCAAAACTGAACACGGTATTCCCAGGTGCGGCAGTGCCGAGTACAGGGGTCAGATCCCTTCCCTGTCCCTGCTGGCCACGCTATTGCTGACACAAGCCAGGATGCCATTGGCCTTCTTGGCCACCCGGGCACACTGCTGGCTCCTGTTCAGCCGGCTGTCAATCCACACCCCCAGGTCCTTTTCCACCAGGCAGCTTTCCAGCCACTCTGCCCCAAGCCTGTAGCGTTGCACGGGGTTGTTGTGACCCAAATGTATCATCACGGTCTTGCCTGGGGCCCATGCTTTCCTGCACTAGGTGTATGCCACTGTTATCCTCCCTCCCTGTGCAACAGGAAAGTCTTACAGCACAGGCTGGGCCTGTCACAGAGGTGGAAGGAGCAGGTTCCCGAAAGTGAGGTCTCTGGGCTTTACATTCAGCTCTGTAAATCCAGGAATCATTGCTAGCATAAAATTACAGAGAATCACAGAATGGTTGAGGTTGGAAGGGACCTCTGGAGGGCATCTGGTCCAACCCTCCTGCTCAAGCAGGGTCACCTAGAGATGGTAAAATAAGAGAGATTTAGTCGGTGCCTGTGGTGGTTGGGCTCTTAACCACATGTAATAACAAAAATCTGGCCAACCCTCCTTGGCTGATACTCTCCCACCCAGCCGGTGGGATCAGTCAGAGAGATTGAATGACAGCCAACCAGTCCTTGTCCAGCCCTTCCTCACTATGGAGGACCCTGGCAAGTGTGCAGATCCAGATGTGATGGTACCATCTGTGCTGTCCAAATTGCATGAAGATAAGATGCCAGTGTGACCAGCAGCATTAATGTAACAGCACGTACATTACTGTCTTCCTGCCAGCACCTATAAGTCTGCAGAGGCCACTGCATCAGCCAGCTGTTCCTGCAATCAGCAGCTGTCCTTCAAAAGACAAGCTGGGACAGCACAGAGGACAGTCCTCTGGATCTTCTGAGCGAGGAGTATGTATCCCCTCCACCAGTGGTTATTTAGGCTTGACCATACCCCTGTTGACAATATCAAAGCCTTCTGTCAGATTGCAGGCATCAGCATGGACTCTGATCTTTGGCTGCTGCCCAGAGAAAATTATTAATCACTCTGACAAACACTATCCTAAGCAAGTCTAAACAAGTAGTGCCCCAGCACTCAGGATTTCAGGTAATGTCAAAGTTATGAAAGGTCTGAATTTCCATCTTGTCTTTGGGACCCCTACGGTTTGGTCTTACTAATTAATGTAATCACTCTGACCAAATATTGTACCGGCCTCAGTCAAGGGGATGTCTGAGATGGAAATCACCCAGGGGTGGTGTTGAAGCAGACTCTGCTTCTAAGACCTGCATATAGTTACTTTATGTGTGAGCTACAAGAGGGTGACATCCTCAAAAGATGTAGGTGATTACCATGCGCTGGACTAGATTACCCACAAACCTTTACCTGTGTATGTGTGGCAGAAAGTCACCTTTTGAGATATATTGCAGATTAGCCTTGATTTCAACAGGATTAAAATCCCACTCAGGCAAATTCCACCAAGGGCTGGGTGGCTGTAAGGAGCAGCCGAGCCCCCTCCCTGGTGGCCTTGCCGTTGAAGCCCATTTGGTTTCACAAGATATTCTAGTCTTAAAAACCAGCGTTTATCAATTTTAATTCTAATAAGCAAATAGAGCTTTCAGTGGAGAAAGAAACCAGCAGATTCGGGGGGATTTGACTTCACAAGCAATTCCCTTTTGCTGTGTTTTTCTGTGATTTTCACAACCAGGGGGAGCAAGCTGAGTTTCACAACATTTTAGGTCCTGTTTAGGCTTCCATCACAGACAAAGGTGATATTTGCAGGTTGAAGTACAGCCCTTATTTACCTTCGTGGCACATCTCCCAGCAACTTCAACTAGGGAAGAGTTTTGTCCTCAATGTCTTTCACTGGCGGGGGTTTTGTTCCCATGGTCAAATCAATAACCTTCCCATCCACCTCCATCCCTGTGGCCTGGTGTTGGGCAGCATCCTCGCTTTTCTGAGGCCATGACAGCTTTGCTCCCTCTCATAAACAACCGCTTGCTTCAGGTTGATTTCTGCCCTAAACAATATTTCTTCTTATAACTTCATTTTTATTTATTGTCTACAATTCTTGATTAGATGCCATCTCCTAGCAACTGGTGTATTTTTGTCCCTAGTCTGCTAACTTTCAGTGCTTGGATGTTGCTCTCTGTTCATTTTGCTGTCTCCGACAGAAAAGAAAATGCTAGTTTCCAAATGCCTCGTGGTATTTACATTTGCTTGTTAAATTTCTAAACAGTCAAGTCAGTTAAACAGCTAACTTTATATCCACCTGTGTGTTGTCTCTACACATGTGCTCCAGAGAAACAAAAATACAGAGTGTAGTCCTCCTGTTTGGTGCATTTTTAGAAGAGAGACATGGGACAGGAGCTGCCTCGGCGGGGACACCCCACCTGAGATGTTTCGGGATGGGGCTCTTCTCACAGTGCAAACCCTTGACATTTCTTGACATGTCAAACATCAAGAACTGTGCTTAATACCTTTGCAGACTAAACTACGTGTGTCCTCCCAACAAGCAATGGCAAAAGCATGTGATGAATCTCAAGAGGAGGACAGGGCTGAGTTATGCCCACAGTGAACCCACACAGCAGCAGGTGCCTGGTTCTGTAAAATGGGCCCAGGAAAAACCTTACATTAAAAAAGAGCCATTTCTTTTTGGCTGTTCGACGCAGATTCTGCAACATGACTTTCGAACTTGTGTGTGGAGAGGTATTTGCAGCTTTTATCTTTGTAGGTAGCACCACAGGAGCTCAGTGTACTGCGAAGAAGGGCTCATGCATCAAACGAGGTATCTCATCTGAAATTTTCAAAATTATCAGGGACTTGTCTATGAATTTGGCTTCAAGGAGCATTAGCAAGTAGGGTTCATCTCACATAAATCTAGTAAACCACAATATTTATCTGAGCTTCCTCTGATGATCAACAGAGGGAAACAGCAGCTTTTAGGGTGTGCTTCACCACTGTAGCTCCCTGTTTTAGGCTGGGATGGAGAATCCCCAAGTAAGGCCCATAAACAGACGTTGCAGATGTTTACGGCTGGTCAGGTGGATCCCACTGAAACAATGGGTCAGAATCCATCCTTAGATTCACAGTTTCTTGTTCTCAAAGCTATCTTACTTTTCTATCCATGCAAACCTGACTTCAGCTATTTTTTCTGTTTGCAATGGTTATAAATTGAATTTACATGTAACAAAATATGCTGTCCACGAGCATAAAAGAACACCTGATGATTCATTACTTTTATTTCGGTAACTTCTCACTTTCAGAATATCTATTTGACAAACTGTGAATCATATATATTGGTTTGAATGGATATACTTAGCTCTGATTTGAACAGTGAGATAAATAATCAGTTAATTAAATGAAAATTTTCTCTGTGAATTACCACCTCCCCTCTCCCCTCCCTTCCTTCTGCTTAACTCACCACTGTTCAAAGGCATGATCCTGTCACCTGACAACCTGAAATCATGACACACACGTATTCCACCAGCAGCATTTCATTCAGGACCACTGGCAGGTAATGAAGATTGGAAGCTGCTCATGATTTCCTACAAAAACAACATGGTACCAGGACTAGTTACAAGCAATGGGACATTTAATTTTACATCTCTGCTAAAAAAAGTACTTCCTGCCCCCAGCTTCAGCTGTGCTAGCACAGAGAGGACACTTGCGACATCTTTAATACCACTTTGTTTTCCTGCACAAGCACCTGCAAGGTACCGGCCAAAGCTCTGCTTTGACAGATGAGCCTGAAAGGGCAGATTTGGATCCTGCTAATTCTAAAATTCATAAAATATCTGTGTAAGGAAGGATGTGTGTGAGTGATCCCCTGACAGCTGAGTGCAACTGTAGATAGCTGTGATCACCTGATGAGAACATGAATTTTGTCTGATCTTACTGAGCTGGTTGGGTCTTGCCTGCTACATGCTATGGTCTCATTAACACCTACTGACAGATGTTTTCCTCTTGGTTTGGCCAGAGGTGCCTGCTTGTCAATAGGCAATGCTGAGTGGAGACGGGTGTCAGCTTTCGGCAATTTTATGCAGTTTGGCTCGAGAGGGATTATACTCCGCTCATAACACAATGTAAAGTAACTGTTGTGAATGCAGATGGAGACCAGTTGTGCAGTTATGTATAGCAGTATTAGGTTAAAAAATTCTGAGCACCAAGGCTTTGTAAAAGAGGATATTTGTCATTTTTCGTAGAGCAGAAGCAGTCAAGGCAGTAGACTGCTTCTGTGAATCCTTTTTCCTCACTTCCCTGATACCCCAGACAGAGCACTGCTTGCACGCAGAAAGCAAGGAGCTCCTCTCTAGAAATGAAAGTCTGGCATGGGCTTTTAGATGGCCTGACTGTTCCTCCTGTGCAGCCCACACTCCCATTGTGGGACCCCCTGTTCCTTGCCTCAGTTTACCCTTATTTACAAAGAGAGCTCTGTGGTACCCGTCTCCTGCATTCATGCCTATTGAGCCGGGTTATTTCAGAAAGATGAAGAGCTTTAAAATACAGACTTTGTCTAGATGCAAATTGTACCATGCTGTTGTATGTCTTGGAATAATATACAAGCATTTAATAATTCACATGAATGATTTCTTCCTGTGTCAGAATCCAGGTCTTTTACTGATACACCTTGGCAGCATTCCCTTGATCTTGATGCACGAGTCAAGGATTTGGTCTCAAACAGCTGAAGGCTGAAGGTGATGTCCCTGAAGTAAATTGGAGAAGCATGCATAAATGTCTCACATGTCTATGGCTCTACCACTTTGTAATGTTCCATCTCCCTAGGATTTACCTTTGTACTCATAAATGCTGTGACATTCTTGAAGACCAAACCAAGCTGCCAGGAAGATATGACGTGCCACAACTTTCCCAAATTCCTCTCTCTTCCCCCAAAGGGTAGATTTTTTTGGCCACATTTTTCCTGTCATAAATCTTAAGCCATAGAGCCAGCGGCAAAAAACGGTCATAGCTTAGAAGCAAGTGTGGCTGCAAGTTGCTGGCTGCAGATGCTCCCAGCATCTTTTCATTTACTGGCACAGATGTGTCCATGCCCTCCTCAAGGACTGGTGCTACACCACATGAGGCTTGTTCAGAAAAAGGAAGGGGATTTAAAAAAGTGAGCAAAGTGGGCCATGAGAGGCAGGAGTGAGCTGGTACCAAATGTGATGAAGAGGAAGAGCTGGGACCAGGCTGTGAGGGGCGGGAGATGTGTTGATGGAAAAGCAGAAGGGAGAGCCAGTGAGGCAGACAAGGAGTCACAGGAATGGCAAATGATCTTTGCAGCAGCAATCTGAATGGACATGTGCCAGGAAAGATTTCATTTGTCAGGGGAGGAAGGAAGGATGTTGCGGTGAGACGTGAGATGATGTGAAGTTTAGCTGTGTGGATGGAGGGGAACGGCTGTATCTCGGCTATGGTATGAAGGAAGAGTCTGGAAGTCTTCGGCATAGCCTGGAAGTAATTGAGGGATGCCCTGTGGCCTCCATTATGCACAAGGTCAGATTAGATAATCACAGTGGTCCCTTCTGAGTTTAGCATCTATAAATCTGTGAAATAAGAGCTTTAAACCACAATGAACGGCTGAGTCCTTGGAGCATCACATTGAAAGCCCTGAGTATCCTGAGATATTGGCCTTTAATACTGGGATTTGGGGGTATAGGAAATCTATTTCAGGAGGTTGGTGGGGGTTTTTCTTAAGGTTTATTTCATCTACCTGGTTTTACAGGCAGAGTCTATCAGAGAAACTCTAATAAAATATTTAAAGCCCTCTAAATATCCCTAAAAGAGTCTTTTCATAACATGTGTTGCATAAACAGGCTTAGATGCTGCTGGGGTGTGATATACAGACATCATCGCTTTGATAGTTTCATAGATTTCACAGCCAGAAGAGGCACCACCATGGTGGTTTCCTCTGCCCTCCTGCATAATGCAGACCATGGAGCTTCGCCCAGTAATTCCCACATCGATACATGAGCTACATCGTGTAGAAAGTCATCCATGCTTAATTTAAAGATCTTTTTGGGTGATGGAGAACCGACCATATCCCATGTCAGCTCCTCCAGTGGTTAATTACAAGGCCATTAAGGAGAAAAATGTGCCTCGTTCTCAACCTTTTTTTTTTTTTTTTTGTAGCTCCAGCCTTCCTGGTTTATATGCCTTTCTCTGCTAGACTAAGTAATCCTCTGATACTGCATTCCTCCTCCATGTATAGATACTTACAGATCTTGATCAATTAATCTCTTATACTCCTCTGATAATATAAATGGATTGTGCCCCTCTGGGTCATTGTAAGATATGCTTTCAATCAGTCTTACAGCACTTCTCCCAACCTTTCTCAGTTTTTCAACATGATTTTTAAGCGTTGACAGCTGAACTGGACTATTTTTGTCTTATTAATGTCAGGTATAGAGCTAATACATTTCCCCTACCACTCAATATTCCCATTTATACATCCTAGGGTCCTATTAGCCCCTTTAGCAAGAGCATCACATGTTGAACTCCTACTCAATTGTTTATCCATCATGACCTCTAAAGTAAACAGCCAAGAACAACTTCTTGAATATTCCCGCTATAAAAACTCCCATGGGATCACTCTTCATTTGCAACTCCTCTTCAGAGACCTGCCATTTAACTGCCTCATAATCCATTTAAAATGTGCCGTATTGATTTTTTACAGTACTACCATTCAAAACAAAACAAATGGCAGAACATAACCCCCAGAATCGCTCAGATACTTCCTAAGTACATAGTTGCATGGAGATGCATGCCTGCATTTTCTGTTTCACCACATTGTAACCCAGGCAGCTCTGTGCCTCGGGCCAGGAGCACATGAAAGTGCAGCTACCCCAACTCCTGTTCCTGATGAAGGTTTGCTTTTTTTCCCAGTCTATAATGAGAAGCAAAGGAAATTGGAGCAAAAGGATCAGCCATGAGCTCCAGAACAACCAGAGAGGGTAAAAGTGGTTTAAAGCTTTTCAAAGCCTTTCAGAGACGGTAGAGCTGTTATTTTTGTGCTTGGATACCAATGCCTCTTGATGGATTTCAGGGAATATTTTGAGACAATATCCTACACTCAGGGGGTCCCAAACTGGCCTGTGGAGAAGTGTCAGTCTGAAAATCCCATATAAATGCCCTGCTGCTAGTGCTTGAAACCACGCTGCTTTTAGAGTGGTTTTAATTTAACAGGGAAGGGTGTGTGACTGGTGACCCAAGAGAAACACTGAAGGATGAGGGTGGTCCTTGGTCCAATGCGTTTGGATAATATTCCAGTCTTGGTTTTCCTCTTGGTTGACACATCCCTCATGGGATTAGCAGAACGCTGTCCAAAAGGTCTGTATTTTGGGATTAAGAGGCAGCCTGTTATGGGACTAATAACACAGAGAAAGAGGGAAAGTATGAAGAAAGGCTAATTTCCCTACCGAGTATTATACAACTCAGGGGAGTGGAGGCAGGGGGGGGTGGGAGAAGGACTCCTTCCCCGGAGTAAAACGAGCAGCAGTTGTCACAAGGTGGAATCAGGCAGTGGGGGCCCCAGGCTCCCACAATTCCTCATATTTTTGACAGAGTTTTACCTCCCAAGAACTGCCAAAATGAGTCTGAGTGTGAGACACGAGGGACATGTACAAAACCAGTTAGCATAACAGTATCTTCCATGCTCAAAGTTAAAGCTTAAACAAAGGCAGAAATAACCATGCATTTTCCACAAAGTACTAAAATTTCTTGCTGTAATGATGACAGGCAGGGGCTTATCTGGCTTTCCTGCATGTGGGAGCATTTCCGTTGTGCAAATGCTTGCAGCTGCACTTTTCATGTGGGGCAACTTCTGCAGCTAAATAAAATTGTTAAAATGAGTTAATCAGCTTAGTACAATGGTTCCCAATATTTTCCATAAAACAATTTGCCTCCCACGTAGTCTGTGTCTCCATCCCATTTCGCAGCATGGAGGAGAGCCGATGCGCCCCTCAGGCTGAGCATCCGGCGCTCAGCACCGACCACACTCTCCCATCTCGTCCTGGAAAGTGCCAGAGCAGAGTGTTCAAGCTGAGACTTAAGATGTGCCCTGGAGTGCTTCATTTCTCTGCAGTAGAACACCCCAGTGAATTTCTCCTAATCAGCCTACAGCTTTTGGTGGAGGCTGGAGATGACCACACACACCCTCTCCGCCTGCCCTTTGCAATGGATGGCTGAAGCTCTCAGGGCTTTGGCCAGCTGGCTATAAAATGTTGCCTCTCTGTAGCTTGTAAAATATTATTTTTTCTTATTCTTCTTCTTTTTTTTAAAAAAAACTCTCTTATTCTGAGGCTTTTCTCCGTCTAGCCCTAATACCCTGATGGTGCTCAGTAAGGACCAGATGAAAGACTGGAAGCTGGAGGTGGGCTGAAGTGTGATCCTCACATTGACCCTAAAGGGTGCTACCTGTTTTGTGTTCTTTGTCTCACTAGTTGCTGCTATTTGTGCTGTATAGCACAGGAATTGGACTCTCGATAAGTGTGGTGATTTGGGGTGAGAAGGTGGGCCTGGTCCCTGCTGTCACGCTGGCTCTGCCTCTGTGCCTGGACGGGTCGTGGCAGTGGATGTGTCCCAGTTTCTCAGCTGACAGCCTGATGTATTGACTTAAATGAGTCTGTAATTACTCACAGCTACATAGTAGCAGGCTTTTACCTCCAAGAGGTAGAAAAAGGGAGCTAAATTCAGTTGCAGCTGAAATGTAAAATAACGATAATTAACACAGTTAACTCTTTGCTTCCCATTCAGGTCTTACCTGCAAAAAAATTGGACTGAAAGAGATTTTGGTAGTTAACTTGGTCCATCCTCCTGCCCTACCACAGGGTCAGGACTGCTGATGGATGTTTGTCAAAGCTGTTCTTCATCTCTTTAAGCAGTCGCTACTGCTTCAGCATCCCTGTTCCTAGAAAGCTTTTTCTGGTGTCCAGTGTGCATCCTTCTTGCTGCCATTTCAGCCTGTCACTCCAACACAGAGGTGAAGAAGAGGTTAATCCCCACGTTGCCCTAGAATAAACCTGTAGCAATTTGTCCTCTGCTTTATCTCCTCCTAAGTCCAGTGTCTTGGTGCCATTTAAAGAATTGGAAGTGTGTTTCTCATGTGCAGTAATTCAGTGTATTTCCCACACGATGTTAATGACAGTAGAAGGCAAGAAATCACATCAGGTGCAGAAAAGCAAGGAGAAGGCAATGACAAGACAGTGACATGAATGAGACGAAGGAATGCACAAAAGAGGAATAAACCTCAGACAAACTGAGTCCGGGCTGATACAACACCTCACCTGTGAAAGTATCACGCCGTGCACTGAGACTCTGACAGATCGTCGCCTGGGTGCAGTGAGAGCGGAACGTCAGATAAGCGTGAACTGCGGACAGCACAACATCTTGTCTCCCAAATAAAATGCTTCTTTTGTACCAAGATGCCTGGTCTGTTCAAATCAATCCCACTTCCAACACTATCTTCTTGGAAGACTTAAAGTTTCGCTGTTGAGTTTCAAGGTTTAACAGTGACAGGTAAATGAAGTTTTCGTTTTACAGATACGGAGGTGGGATATGAAGAGATGACATGAAGGAACTTGTTCGTCAACATACAGTGGGTCAACAGTGAAACTGGGAATATTCCTTGTGTTTCTAGGGTTGTACTTAATTCACTGGACTTCATGATGGAATAAGGATATTTGCTCACATCACCAGGCTTTGCTCAAATGAGCACAGATCTGCTCATTTAATAAGGTCTCAGTTCAGGAATCCAATTTTTTGTACATGGCATTGGAGCCTAAGGGTCCAAGCATCACGACCTGGTCCTGTAACCCACGATAGCTGTGCGGGGCAAGGTAAGCTCTGATGGACCCACGGATGTACAGAGATATAACATAAGATCATGCAAGTTGCATCAAGGACTAATTGTCAGTAGAAGGAAAACAACCAAAAACCAAATTACACACTGGTTGCCCCACTGATGACTTCTGAGTAACAAACTGTGAATGAAGAACCTGCAACCCCATCGCTGAGATTTATAGCGCAAACCCTATACGAGCACACGTGGAAACTCCTTGTTCCACAGCATTGGTAGCTATTTTCTCTGTCTCCAGGGAGGACTATTTCATTATCATGGTAGCTGCTGTTTCATTATAAAGCAGATCTTATTTAGATGGCATATTGTTTATAATGGAAATCATCTTAGTGTGCAGCACCCAGAGCAGTAATAATATGGTGCCACTATAAACCCTGTGGAGACCCTGATGGTGGAAAAGGATATGTGACATAGAAACTGTTTTCTTTACTTGTCTGATTCTTCTAATTTCCTCCAGCCCAAGATGTAATGTGCATAAACCTGTAGGAAAACTGAACTTTCCCTGCTAACATATTTTTCTCTCTGACAAGGTTTTTGGAGTAGAAAGCTGTTTAAAGATATAAACAGAATTTAGTAAATTGCAGCTCCATCATGAGATGTTACAATAAAAAACATGATTTGTAGGGTTTTTTAGATGACAATTTATCTTGATTTTGTCAGTTATACTGCACACTATATAATTTAATTCTATTATTTTGTATTAAGCCCAATATTTTGTATTTGACCAAAACATGTCATCAGTCTCTACCTTACAAATGTGAGAACATTCAGAATTATGGCTGAAAAGTAAAAACCACACAGATATGGGAGAACATAGTATCATGCTGGAATTTCAGCATTAGCTTTCTGAAAACTATCTCATCCACTGACTTTTAAATTACTCTCATGCCATAAATGCTGAGAATAAATGGGGGGTGGCATGGGAGTGAAATGCCATGCACCATGAACAGTCTAGTACCTGCTCCTTTTGTGGTTTGGTCCCCTTAGAAGATGCTTCACTGCTTACAGGGGCACCCCCCAAGTTGTGAGAAATAAAGGCAACGAAAGCAGAATACTTCCTTGTAGTGCGCAGTGTCTGCTTGCAGTCGCTCCGCACTAAATTTGGGCTAAACTGAGCTGAGTCAGCGCAGTCGGTCTGGATTTACACTCAAACCCTGCTGAGCAGAACACGGACCTTTGCTTGGTTAACACCTTCTGTTACATCTACAAATATGTTGTTGCGTTTACACAGCACCTGCACCCTGTACAGCAAACCGCTGCACAGACCTGAAGTACCACAGCTGGGGAAGGACACGAGTCGGCCAGTGAAAAGCTCTGCCCAGCTTCAGGTGCTGGAAACCCCCTGAATGAGACCTGTCAGAGTGTCAAGTGTGAGTGGTTGCTGGCAAAAACTTCTGAGATTTTTTTCTTCTCCTGTCCATGCTATGTATCAAGCCCTGACCTTGTTTAAATCAAACAAAATACTTTTACTGTATAATAAAAATTCCATGTTTTAATACATCGCCATGCACAAATGAAGTCAAACAATGCAGAGTACAAAATTGTCAAATATACAAAATGATAAAGCAGATATCCAAAGCTTCCAGAGATCATGCCCAAAGATACCAAAAATTTGATATTGATTTTAATTTCATCATTTAAAAGAATTTCTCCCTCCCACCTGGGTTTTGTTTTTTGTTGATTTTTGAAAACAGAAGGAATTAAAGAGTAAATATAAAAACTGTAGAGTGGAATTAACAGTGATGGCCACTTTGTATACTAAAAATTAGATTGCGTGGTAATTTCTGTTTTGGGAAAAAAAGCACTGCTGTACAGATGAACACCTTGGATGCCTGGGGAAATGCAGTGTACATCAAACACAAAGGCACACTTTTGTCTTATGCCACCTCATTTGGCTCCATCTTTAAAAAGTTCAGCCATAGATGGACTGAGAGTAACAGTGTGTCGTTTTTTAACCATTAAGAGTGCTAGCATTTTCCTAGATTTTCAACCAAGTTAACATTAAAAGGAGATCAGTGGTTTAGAGTTTTTCCTTAGTGAATGTAAACCAGAACTGACTCCAAAGGCAGGTAGACCAGACACAACTTGCTGGCTTCAGGAGACTGTTTTGACCACACAGCACAGCCACGGGCTTGCGCTCAGCCTCTCTGTGAGCAGCTCTCCTGCATCAGGCCACCAGATCTCCCAGGACCTTGATCCCAGCCTCCCTCTCGCTCCCTGCAGCTCACGCACATCATCAGCTGCCAGCGCCGATGTGCACGCACAGCCTGGCATCTGATTCTGTCCATGGGCTGCTGATTTGGGGGCAGCCTTTGGAGACAACTCAGGTGTGACTGTAATTCTAGCTGTCAGTTATCTGCTCTCCCCAAAGTCAGGTTCAATCAACCCTAAATTCAACTCCCAGAAAGAGAGGAGACCAACTTTAGAGCCCCCTTTGCCTGTTTACACTGTGCAGAGCCAGGCAGGCATTACTCCTACCTTACCCCGACTTGTGAGAAAGAAATAATAATTGCGAGGCAGATCCAGATAGCTACAGTCCCTACAAGAAACTGAAAGCAAAGCCCAGCATGTCCCAAAGCATGTCCATGCCACTTTCAGATTCTGCAATAACTGTGAGAAAGTTCAAAATATGCCTCTTAGGCTTGCCAAGCAGCTAAGTGCAAAGCAAAGGAGTCTTCTCCTCAGAGCACACAGCCTCCTTGGGGAAATGTTGGGCATTCCCATTGCCAGAGCTCTGCCCCGTGCAGTTCATCTGTATTTTAGGGGAAGCCCAGCAGACAGCAGTAACTGTAGCTGATGCCCTGAAACACAGGGTCTGATTCTGCAAGGTAATGTGTCTCCTGCAGCAGCTTCAGCAGCCCAGGACACCGGGCGTCACTGGCGGGTTAGCCCAGCACAGCCTCATCCCTCTCCTCGGTCAGTGGCGTTGGACTCGGGCGATGCAGGCTGAGATCTGGGTCTCACGATGAGATGTTTTGCATAGGCTGGAAGCTCATGTCCCTGTGTGCTTTCTCTGTTGCCACTTAATCTCTCTTCTACCTGTCTCAGAAGAAAAGCAGAGGAGGAGCCTCTTGCATACAAGGATGCAGATGAAGTGGCAAGAGGACTCCAAACATTTGTTTATCTGGACTGGTCTTGAGACCAGAGCCTGGATCAGTAGGGAAAACATGTCCAGGTGTAAAACCATGTTCTCAATAAAAAAACAAACCAAACAAGTCCCCATAACACCTGATGGGGCAGACTGTGGGTTTTTTTTCCTCTCTGCATGGCTTCTTATTGCTTACGTGCAGTTTTGTTGCAATATTGATCTCTCTGCTTTAAAAAATCCCAGTGTATCACTATATAATTTGGTGACTTCTGATATTAAATAGATGATTTCAAGGCAAGTGCTTAATAGAAGTAATGTGATTAGAGATGTAACAGCTACAGGGGATTTTTTTTTTTTTTTCTGAGAAAGTATTTAAATATATTTGGAATTAAAATCAGAAAAGAGCTTTTCATTTCATTGTCAGACTAAGCCTGAAAGTGGTGTAATAGTGCTGGCAACCCTGATTATATGGCGGGTTATAAGCAGATGTTAGTTATACGGTCATCTGCAAGATCAGCTGCTTCTCCGTCCAGCCCAACCCCAGATGTGCCTGTTAAGGACCACTCTCCTCCCGAGGTGCAAGGTGTCTCAGCAGCGTGAGGACACTGTAAGCCATCACATACTGAAGCCAGTGACTCTGCAGAATTTATTTGACAGGCGGCTGGCTTGTACTGATGTTTTTTAAACAATAAATCTAGACCAAACTCATTTTCTTAGGATTTCACACTGGATTAGAGCAAGAATCCCCAAAGATCTTTATCTTCTTAGCTATGGCTGTAGCTAGCTCCCTTCTCATCTCAGCTTGATGTCGATTCAATACCAATTTACAGTAAGTATTGCTTTTATAGTTTCTCTTTTTTGCGTGAACTGTTTACACTTTAAACCACACAGCCTAGTTCGTGCTGCTCCCCACTGCCCAGTGAAGCCCAGTAGAAGGTGGTGCTGACAGTTCACACTTCCCTCGCACCTATCAACAGCGATTTTGTGAAACCTGAATCAGACACTGAGGGCTCCTTTGCTTGTTTCTAACATACAACATTCAAACCAGGCAATGGTAATAGTGCCCAATCTTGCAAAAACCCACTGCTGGGAGCAGCTGTCATTACTCTGGGTAGTCCCACTGAAGTAATTTCATTTCTAGGGTTTATTAACCGCCTCTGATGGGGCTCATCATGATAGCAGGAACAGTTTGCTGTCTTTGAAGCAAGGAACTCGTGTACTGTGTTCAGCTGCACAGCAATACAATATAACTCTCAATCAGCACCGCAGCTTCTCTGCCAGTTGTTGAAGGCAGGAAAATGTGTTTCTTGCCAGCAAGGTGCTACCTTCTTACTTAAGAGGCAAACCAGAGTTGTCATTCCTCGCTTGGTCTACACAGCCACTTGGCCCCATCATTTAAGTGCAAAATTTTGTCCCAGGCTGTTATTAATGAAAGACAACAGACTTTCTCTGTATGTCCAAGGGTTTTTGTTGTCCTTTCTAGTCCAGTTCTCTGCTTTAATTATGTGCAGAACAACTGTGAACAGACCTACTGATGCTCATACCAAATGCTAGCAAGTATAGCTCTGTTCATATAAGCTGTTTAAATTAAGACCTACTTTGTGTGAAAAAATGGATATAGGTTGCCATACCTTGCTGTAATATTGGAAACTTTAAAGATATTTTTAATTCAGAAGTTTATATCTGATGATCTAGTCTAATCCTTGCATAACACACACCTAATAACCTCATCCAGTAATTGCTGCACTGAGCCTGGATTTCAGTTTGAGGTAGAGCTTATTGACTTAGAAAAATACTCTGCATACATTTAAAGACTTTATGTGATGGAGAACATGCCAGGTAACTAAGTAAGTTGTCTCCACAGGTAATTATCCTCCCTGTCGAGCATTTGCACTTAATTTTTAGCCTGAAATCAGTTTCCAACCAGTAGAGCACATCATTCCCTTTTCTACTAAATAAAAGAGCTACCTGCCTTCAGACAGCACTTCCCTGCCCAGGTAGAAGATTGTGATTGCAGACAGAGATCAAGTCACCTCTTTAAATTGCCTCTGATAAATTAATAGCTTCAGCTTCATTAGTCTGACACTATAATAAGACCTGTTTTCCTGCCCTTGAATGACACTGGGAACTCTTGAAAATAATATTTCCAGGTTGCCAATACCCTTTTTGGAAGACAGGCAGTAACCAAACAAACTGGAACAGCATCACTATTGCGAGGTCCTACATCCCAGCTGGCAAAAACATCTCCAGGGCTGATGGTGAACGTATTATTTATCACACCTTCACAGCCACTGTATTATTCCAGACATAATCCCCATGCCTCTAAGTCGGACTTACTGCCTTGTCTCCTGGATTTCTGACTTTGCTGTCCTCCAGGTTACCTTCTACCACTGACCTGCTCCATATCATTATTTACCACACCCCTGGTTTTGTCATCTCTGGCTGTTGCCAACAGTAATTTCCTCTTTCCCTGGGAGGAATATTGAAAATAGAGCATACTTTGGGAGGAGCTCATTAGAAATAGTCTCGCTAATGATAATTTCATATTTGCAGCTATTTTTTGTGATCTAGCCTGTAATCAGTTTTAATCCACATAATATGGGTGATATTGATTTTGTGTTGCGCTATTTTGTTCTTTATCAGAATTAAATGATCTATAGGAGGCTAAGTATAGTATGCCAGCAGTTTCTTTTATCAACAAGCCTTTGATATCACAAAGAAATGATAGCAAGTTTTTTTGCCATGATACATTTCTATAAAAATAATTTAGAAGGTTTTGTCAATTTTTAATTGCTTTAATGGTTGTGCCATATCAACCCTTCCATGAATTTGCCCAAGACTGACAGGAAGCTAATGAGCCTATAGTTTTCTGGGTCAAATCACTCATTCTTTTGAATTACTGGGTTTCTGGTGTCATTTGAAGCTTCTTTTATGTTTTCCAGTTCTGAGAAGTCCTAGGCAAGTTTCCCTTCACTTTTGGATTCAGTTAATGGTTCTACAAATTTAAAAATGTTTGGATAGTTGCTGCTTAATATTACCCGTAATTATTGATGGAGTAGGAGGAATTACACTTTAATGTGCAATCTGACTCCCTCCTACTGCTTTCAAATACAAAACAAGAATATTTGTTGGGTTTTGCATGTACTATGAGTAATCACTGTGCTGTGCCTGTCTAACATCAGACTTGGCTTTGCTAGGATAGTGTTTATTAGGATATATGTAAAGCCTTTGGTCTAACCAGCCCTAACCTATTGGCCACTGACTTCCCATATATTTTTTGGCTTCCCTCATCAAACAGCTACTTTTCTTACTTGCTGATTTATCCTCATGAGCCTGCCTAATCATTATGTTGGTCGGGTTTTTTGCACTCCAGATAATTTCAGAATTTTACTATAAGAGGTTGCAGGTAATGCTGGTAGTACTTTCTCCTTCACTCATCAATTTTAATTGTACCAGAGGACCTTTTCTTTTTAAATTAAAATCTTATTGACCACAGTCTGCATATACCAGGGTCAACTGCAGCATAGTCCTGCAGTGGGACGTTCAAGGAGACTCTGATGGCAGAGATGTTAATTGTTAAAAGGGGACCAATGTGAATGATGCAGGGTTTTACTTTGCATGCCTGAGAAAATTTTGAATAACTGAGATTTTGTGGCTTTGTGGTGGGTGGAGTGAGGTTAGTTTTAGTGATGACAAAAAAACGCCCCAGGCCTGGCTCCATGGCTGGCACTAATCAGCACATCTCCAGAGACTTTGATGGAGTACCACCAATGTAAGTCTGTCGGGGGTCTGGCCTGGGGTCTTCTGAAAATTCAGGGCAGAACAAAACCAGAATTTTGTCATTTTTAATGGTCTGATTTCCTCAATAATGCTGTAGCTGCTGTCGAATGATAACACTTATCCTAAGGAACAGAAAGGGAGGGACGAACCCACCGGTACAGCATCGCCATGCAGCTGGGTGTGCAAAACCAAAGAGGTTTTTCAAACTGTCCTCCTGGAAGGCTGCATTTCCCTTAACAGAATTAATGGTGGGTGTTCAGGCACAGAAAGCCATGCAGATGAAAAAACCCAAAGAAAACAGCACAAAGGATGCTTTCAGCTGCAGTGTGTTTTCTAGGGTGACCAGTTCCTTCAGGTTTCTAGTGCAGGACTTCTCATGGTTTGAAGCACTTGGGATGGGTGACTTTCTGTCAGTGATTCTCAGCAGGGTCTGATGCTGCAACCGTTTTCAACACAAAGAAACCAGGCGAGCACGGCAGCAAGGAGAGGCACTGGGCACGGGAGGAAGGCTGCAGCTCTGCACATGGGGAACAGTGTCCTGATCGCAATACTGTTTTGTTTCAGAGATAATATCTAGTGAACAGTGTAACGGCAGCACTGGCCTTTGCAAATTTATCTATCTTCACAGGGCTGATAATTGCTGTTTTATGAAAATAGCATTAGTATCCCACTCTTTTGCACTGAACTAATGGCTCTGAGTGTATTTAAATTCACTTCCTTTGCCGGAATAACTTATTTGCTCCCTTTCATGTTGACTTGGTCTTTGGCACTCTCAACATAAATGATTTATTGACTAGAGATAAAGAATTCTTTCCCCTGAACTGCTCCTGCGACCCAGGCAAAAGCGGATGTGTCTGCTATTAATAAGGTGTTCAGCATAAAAAATGCAATAGACTTGATTGTCTGCACTCAATAGCCTTTCCGAGAACACAGTACCTGCCCCCATTCATAACAACAAAAATCTCTCCCACATGTTTATTTATATTAAAAAGTTTTCAGAAGAATATGCTGGAATCCAGATAGTTGTTCAGGAGATGTAGAACAATTTCATAAATATCCCTGAGGAAGCATGGCCTACTTTGGGAGAATAACAGTGATTAAAAAATCCAAACACAATGAATAGTTAAATACAAGCCAAAAAGTACAGTTATTTCCTTATGGCTCTGGCAGACAGTTACACACGTGAGAAGTGTCACGGGGCTCAGGGGAACTATGCTTGCAGTTATCCACATGCACAGGCTGGCTATAGGTTGGAGATCTACACCAGCTTCAAAGGAGATTTGTCCGATAGGCACCTACAGCAGATTTCTCACCGAGTCTGGCTACACAAGGGTCTGGACTTGATTTTCACATTTCTCAGGGCCTGTAACACTGCTTTTCTAGGTCACCATAGCTAAAATCCTGGGAAGCTTTTAAAACAAACTGTTTTAACAGGAGAAGTGCACACATCTAAATTCATGCCCATATACTGGAAGATGTTCAAAACTAACACTGATACAAAAAATGCTTCTAGTGGCTCTCTGCCTAACTCAACTTCTTCTCATACGCCCTTTTAAGATATCACTCTCTGATAAACTCTTCTTTTATCATTCAAATTATTCCAGATTGTTTCACTGGGTAGTAAAATAAGAGAATTCCTACTGCAGAAGTATAGCATTCTCCTTTTTAAAATAACTTATATCAAACTGGGTTTTTTTTAATTGCTGTACCAACATGAACTTGATGTCAGTTGCCAGAGAGTATTTTTAAAACCTGTAGCAGAAAGAGCTGTAAAATTTGCTGAAGCTTACAGTGGACCTGTGCCATGTGCATGGACGGGTCTCTTGGTATCAGATTCCAACCTGCAACCTTATGAAAAGCTCTAAAAAGTGCAAATGTTGCCATTGGCAAAGATTCTTATGTCTTAAGGAGAATTTTTACACCAATTGATTTAAAATTAGGGACCAGGATTTTCAGAAAGACAATGTAGAAGCTTACTGCTTTGTAATTCTTGGGAGCTCCATTTGAGAATCCACGGAAAGACCCAAACCATTAGAAATCACTAGTGACTTCTGAAAATCTTGGTCATCAGTAAAAATAATATGCTTTTGGACTGAATACTACAGCAGTATCCAACATGCTGAATTTGAGATGGGTGGAGAGCTGAAACCCAAGTCCATATGCATCTGAAAAAAATGAAGCCCTAAAGGTATTTACCTGTTTGTTGTATGGGCAACCTCAGTGGCTGACCTTCCATTCTCTAGCAATGAACTGTACAACAGTTTTTAAGAATTATAACACAGGAGCTTCCTCTAAAAAGGTCCCTTTGACTTGATGTAGCTGCACATTCTCTCCATCACTGCACTTTCATACCAGTATGATGTCTCACCCACATATATGCTAACAGCGACCCTATAGTACCTATCAGACTGGAGAGAGTGATAGCCTATAAATACACAAAAAGGCTACCTTTGATTTTAAAGAAAGAAGGAACAAATAGGTAAGTCCCCTCAGTATGTTGATGGCATCAGTTCATTATAAAGAGTGTGTCAAGAAGGTCCTGATGTGAGGGATAGACACTAATTCCACTGAGTCCCCATGGAAGAAACAGTACCACAGCCAGCTGTGATACAACCAGTGATGAGGCCAGCCATTCAGAGACTGAACAAAAAACAATGTTCAGATTGAATGCAACAGTCTTGAGCCTGCTACAGTATATTGAAAGGCTTATTGGAACCATTTGCTTATTCCCAGTTCCTACCAAAATACTGTTTTGGATAGAAAGTGGAAAAAGTTAATGAAGAAGTCTGCCCTCTCCAAAGGGAGTGTCTTGCTCCTTAGAAGTATAGTTTTACGTTTTACCTTGTTCAGAGAGTTTGGTTTGGACTACGATTCCTCAGCCCTGCCCAAAACATAAATGGTGGCCAGCATAAAGAACCTGAATTCTTCCAGTATATTCTGGTTTTACCGTAGACCAAACCCAGGGTCACACTCATCTTTGAGAAAGGCTCTCTCCCTTGCCTCTCCCTCGCCAAGTAAGAAAACACATTGGCACACTAGAAACAAGAACCTCTGATATTTGGTGGACGAGAGGGAGAGCAGACGCAGTGTCCTACAGCTCATTCAACCTACCCTGTGACAGCTGTTCTCTAAGTCTCGATAAAAGAAGTCACACCTCTGCCACGTGCAAATCTATCTACACAATCTACTGTGAATTGGTGAAGGTATGCTAGCAGTGGACTTCAGCGTGGATGCAGTCTCAGCACAAATACTGAAACGTATCCTCATTATTTTAAAAAAAGACCATTATATATATATGGACTGTGCTAGTTCTGTGCAGAAAGCACATATGGAGTGCCAATATTGTTTAACAGAATACCATTAGACTGCAAAACTAACATATACAAGACGCTTACATTCCTATCGGGGTTTAATATTGTGAACATATCCACTGAGATTGGAGAATTGCTGTAAGTTTTTCCTAAAACATCATGCCATCTGCATACATAATAAAAGAATCCAGTAGTTGCCATGCTAAAACAGGACTTCTAGTGAAGGGCATAGACAGTCCCCTAAAGGGAACTCAAAAAGTTATGCACAGTGATGAAAACTGGAAGAAATTTTCCAGCTAAAGGTCTGTCAATGACCATTTTCAACAAATTAGCACTGGATATTATGCACCACATTTTTACTCCACAGCAAACCAGGTCTTGCCAGAATGCATCATCTTGAGTGGACTGATTTTACTTCGTCTTCAATCCTCCATGGTCACCTTCTGGCAGTGCCATTTATTATGCTTTTTTCATCAAGGAAAGTTCACTTTCATATCAAGTGGCAGGACAGCAGCTTCAGAGGCCAGAAATGTTTATGGAGAGCTCTCTGCTGGGGCTGTAAGAAACAAAAGAGAAGACCAAAACCAGTCACTGAGTGCAGAACAGCACAAAGAAAATACTATGTATTTCAACCAAAATAAAAAAAAGTTATGTTTGAGCTGAGTAAATGTACTTCTCCTGTAAAGACAAACGACTCCTAGAGTATATATTGTGACCCTGGTACTTTTTGAATAAGCTTCACTCATCAACCAAAAAACTCAGTGCTTAATCAATTCCTTAGATAAATATAAAGCCCAGACCAGCAATCATCTGCGTGATTTAACAAATCTTGCTTGAATTTTATTGCCTCACATGAAAGCACTCCTTCCTCTTCCTCTAGTCTGAGTCCCAGAGAGCAGGCTCTTCTGTTTGTTTGGGCTTGCATTAACTGCTGAAGGCTTGATAACCAAATGCTTGAAAGGCTCCACCAAATTTCAAAGTACGGGCTGATGTTCCCTCATCATTTCTGCTGGCCAGGATGGAGAGAGTTGGCCATTGCTGCATAGGAGATATGAAAGCAGCTCACCAACTTCCTTCCTAGCTTCAAACCATGTAAGATAATTAGGGGGTTGTACAGAGTTTCTCTTTCCCTGTTAAAAGCAGTAAAGCACACGCAATTTTGGTAGCTGCTATTCTTTGCCTTTGTGATCACACCACAAAGGAGGACTATATGGAGGTTACTTGTAACCTCCCCTCTAACCTAACACTTCTTTGAGATGCACAGCAAAAGCACAAGAGGTAACAGACATAAGATGCAACAAGAGAGATTCCAGTTAGATAAAAGGAAGAAAATTTTTCCTAGTGAGAGTGGTCAGATTTTTGAACAAGTTACCTGACTAGGTTGTGTGATCTCCACCTACAGACATATCTACAACTCATACGGACAAGGCCCTGAACAACTTAATTTGGCCCTGCTTTTGAGCACAGTTGAGTGGAACAGTCTCCAGAGATCTCTCCCAGCCTGAATTATGTTATGATAATACATTTTCTGATGGGGATTTGTGCTCCCTGCTCTGCCTTTGTGAACAGGAGACCAGTGCCCATGCAGGACTGCTCACACTGAAGGGCATTCAGTCATCTATTCAGTATGTAGCCATGAAAATGCATGTAAACCCACCACAGGCTTCTGCTAGCCTTTGGAGCCAAGGAGCTATGCAGAGGCAAGTTCACCATGTTGTTTCAACATGTTTGGACACAGCTTTGTTTATCACAGAGATCTCATCCATCACCAGTTTTTCCAACCAGATCTCTGACCAGGGCAGTGCTGGGAAGGGACTCATGAGGGTGGGCTTTGCACCCTTTTTAGCTCATGTCCTGCTTGCATGAATGTAAATGTTTGCATGTGTGGGAAGAGCTAGATTGTTGGGTTTTTTTGGGCCAGATTCCAAGTTGTGAGGCTAATGGCATATTCATGCTGCCAAGACAGCATTCACATTAGCTGAAACTGAGGTTGGTGGTGGATTTCTACTTCTCATGCCTTCAAAATCATGTCTGGTGGGCTCTTCTCTGCAGGGTGTGAGCTGACTGGCTCTGACAGACTGTCAGTTTGCCCATAATTGCCTCTCCCAAACACCAAACTCTTGTAGCAATGCACCTGAAGGTCAGATCAAGCAGAGAAAGGATGGGATATTCAATCAGTAGGTGCTGGAAGAATGATGAATAAGTGTGATGGTTTGACTCTGGCTAAATGCCAGGTATCCACCAAGTCCCTCTATCACTTCTCCCCCCCCCCCCCCCCCTTTCCTCTTGTTTTCTCAACAGGGTAAAGAAGGGAAAGAAGATAAACTAACCCTTGTGGGTGAAACAAAAGCAGTTTTAATAAGCAAAATGAAATGAAGGTCCGTGTGCGGAAGCAAAAGCAAACAGATATATTCTCTACTTCCCATGGACAGGCGATGTCGGGCCTTCTCAGGAAGCAGGGGGCTCCGATACGTGTAGTGGTTGCCTCGGAGGACCAAGGGTGACCCCACCCCCTTCCTCCTTTCTCCCAGCTTTATACTGAGCAGACGTCACATGGTATGGAATGTCCCTTTGGTCACTTCGGGTCAGCTGTCCTGGCTGTGTCCCCTCCCAAGATCTTGCCCACCCCGTCCCACTGGGGGAAATATCAGAAAGAGCCTTGGTGCTGTGTAAGCACTGCTCAGCAGCAGCCACAACACCAGGGTGCTACCAACACCCTGCAGCTCCCAGCATAAACCACAGCACCGTGAGGGCTGCTGCAGGGGAAAACCAATTCCAGTTCAGCCAGACCCAGTACAATAAGATTTAAAAAACCCCCACACCCTGCTGTGAGCACTTTACTCCTCAGTGTAATAGGTCCTACGAAAAGCTACTTCTGTCCTTATGTGGACATACTCACTTGATTACAGTGCTACTTTTGATTTCTGTTTTTACAGCTGCCTTGCTTTTATTCTCAAGGTTGTCTAGTGTGATGATCCCACCACCACCCACTGTCACGTGCTACATCAGATACCCACGGCAGTAGTGGCCTGAGAAAGATGCACGTTTGGAAACCAGCAACTGTTTCATTCCATGGAAGAACGAATGGGAAGATTCTGAGCCTTCAGCTGGTCTAGACAGATAACTGACTGCATCCCTCAGGACAGAAAAGAAAACAATGGTGACATTAAGCAGGTTTAAAGATAAAGGGGGAAATCTGGGGGGAGGTTTTAAACTTGGAGGGAGAAAAACTGGTACCTCACCTCAAAAGTGGTTTTGATTCCAGGTGAACTGAAGGATATGTCCCACCTGTGTAGCATCAACAGAGATGGGCCTGTCTCACAAAGGAGAAACAGGACTTTTTTTGAGGTGAAATAACTCATCTGCTACAAACAAGGGAAAATTTGAAAAGCTCTCCCAAGCAATGGAAAATACCTTCCTTGTCTAGTCAGAGTTGCAGGATTAAAATAAAATGGATAAACTGGCTAATTATATCAGGTCGGGCCTCAAGATTGCACTTATGCTGAAATTCCCCAGTCATCCACATTATCTCAGCCATTGGCTTGTACTTGTGCTTCAGTTTGAAATGAGCCAGCTGGCCCTTCAGACAGAAGCCCGTGGATGAGGAGAAATGGGGACTGATCCTAACCTGAGCTCCATCCACACCGCAGAGGGAGCACAACCACTTCAAGCCATGCAGGACACCGAGCAGAGCCAGTCTGGACACAACCGGAGGCGCTGACCAAGGAACAGTAGTAATTCTGTTAAGCTCTGCATTTAGGGCAAGCAAACTGAGGATTTAGTGGTCATCTAGCCTGTTTCTTCTCACTTTGTCTTTTGAGGACAGGGTTTTAGAAGCACTTATTCTTCCTCACTACCTATATAATTTTTGGTACCCAGCTGGAGTCTCCTCTAAGGACCCTGGTTTTCTAACAGTATGTACCCAGAGCTTTCTGAAAGTAAGATCTTTTTAAAAGGTATTACAAATGAGCAGTTGTCTTTGAAAACCTTCCCTGAGACTGCAAGCTCTTGGAATGAAGACCGCCCTTTGCAGGGGGTTCGTACGCTTACCACACAATGGCGTACAGATCTAATCTCACATGACATTTTCAAGAAGCTGCTGTAGAAAGACAACAATAATTTCAAAGCCAGATATGTATTTCATTTTTTGAGTACCTGTACTGTGTGATTTTTTTCTAACTGGGAAGGGGATATATTTTTCATTCATTTTAAAGACATATTAATTCAGCTCAGCCTAGTGGTATTACCTATTTGTCACGTTTTCATAATTGAGGGATTCTGATAAAGAAAATAAGCATCTATTATCTTTGCTAGGTTTCTTCTCCTGGAACTAATTTTATAGTATATTTCTAAGGTCAAGACATTTCAAACATGGGATTATTATGAAAAATGCCTATTTCCACCATCCATATACCAACTATTCCTTAGAGTCTGGTGAAAAACTGCATTCAGCTACATTTACTAGTATTTTTCCAGTGTCAGAAAGGTCACAGGTATCTAACTTCATGCTACTCATGTCACTTGAGACATGATAATGTTAGTACATTATTGCATTATAGTACATTATTGCAGGCTTGTTGAATCTTGCTACTTACTGGTTAGAGATGTTACTAGCTTTGAAGAATTTTGTACACTGACAAAAGGAAATGGCTGGCAGCCCATTTGTAGATTTACTCTTTTCTTTATTGTGCACTGAATTATTACTACTGAGGCGTGACAGCATGAGATGTCTCTGTGAGGCTCACAGAAGTTAATGTAAAAACAAAATATCTACTTGGGGAGCTGCTGATGCTGGTCAGTCACCATGGTGGGAGGAGGAAGGAGGATTGGCAGGGACTGGGAAATGCTGCCACGGGGCAGCCTTGGCAGGACAGGAACCGTTTGTCCCAGGTCAGAGGAGACTGAAGTTGTACCAGAATTTGGTCTCACTCCACCAGAAAACCATCCCGTTACTGTTCTGGGTTGAGAACAGCACCAGTTCCTTTAACCTCTAGGTAAATGCAGCTATTGCTGCACATCCTTCTTACCTAACAGGTCGCTGATAAGCAGAGTCAACAGTGCCAGAAATCCAAGGTTACCTCAAACATTTGCACACTTGTAGCTAGCTGGAGCCAGCACGGAGGAGGTGGCAAAGCAATGCTTGCCAGCCTGCTCTGTCCACCTCCCAGCTGCCTCCTCTCGTCCGAGCAGTCCCGGCTCATACAGGCAGCAAGTTAAGCCCCAGGGCTGCACAAAGACAGCAAGCTGCCTCGCTGCAGGTGTCACAGCTCGGCAGCCTGAGTTAAGCACTGACACATTAATCGATGGACTGAATGCAACACCCAGCAGCCAGAGAGAAAACAGAGATATGGATGGTTTTTGATAAGACTGCCAATTTTTTTTTGATTTACAACTAGTCATGTCTTGGTCTGGCTTGCCTGATTTTCCCCTCATTACTAAGACTTGGTCGCTGATACAGTCTTGAAGTTTATTTAAAGTTGTTTGTCAAACACAGTGTCAATACAGTAGAAAAATACCGAGGGGGAAAGGAAGGAAGTCTCTTCTTGCTTTTGATTTTTGAATTTGCTTGCCAAGCAGGAAACCAAGATTTTAGTTTTGGAGCAGCTTGACAGAAAAGATGGATCTGTAAGCACAACATCTAGAGTGTCAAACACAGTAATCCTAATCCCAAGCATTCAATAATTATTAATGAGGTCATGCAAAATAATTATAAAAGCTGAAAATACATGGAATTAATGGAAAATATATAATGCTTTCCTTTCACCCCTACTTTTTTTAGGATACAGTTAGGAGGTATTTGTCATGAACTCCAGTAGCAGAGTCTTTAAAACTAACAGCAGCCACATGTGAATTGCTATTTCTGCAAGGATGAATTCAGGGTTTCTTTTTTTGAAGACACTTCTTCTGACAACTTTCTCCCATAGCCAAGTACTCTTAATCCTCCTGGATATAGTTTTAATATCTGTTGATACCATCACCATAAATATGCTACTGAATATATATTCCCGTATGAGATCTATGGAAGAGAATGACTTTACATGCAATAAAGTCCTTGGTGTTATTTATGTATTGCTACACTGCTCACTCCGAGTGGTCCCGGGTCCACACAAGGGCTTTGAGGCAGCAGCTGGCATACAGCTTGCGCACAGCCTGCTCGGGCACGGCGCTGTGCGTGACGCTGCCTGACGCAGTGTGAAAGCCCTAAAAAGCCATCATGAGTACGTGGGTATGCGGGATCCTGGCCCGCTTGCAGATTTTCTGTCTGGATCAACAGCAAATCTCGTCTCAAGGAAGGCTTCAGGGTGGCCTTAAAAGGCAGCTTAAACAGGATGCTCAGTGCTTCAAGACAGATGTTGAACATTCAACAAGGTCGGGCAAATCCTTTCCCCTACATTCTAACTCAAGAGAAAACTCACTTCTTGCCTGTGATGCTGGGCTCTATAGCCTGCATCAGGCAATTCTGAGATGAAACATTTCTGGGAGAATGGATGTCATGGCAGATGCTCTCAGCAGGTAACCTTCTGAAAAGCCAATTAGTCAGAGGTTATCGCAGCTGCTCTTTGGAACACAGTTGGTTCACACAGAATGGGTTGAAAATGTAGTTGTCCAAAATGTGTTTCACTAAGGTATTCAATGCCCTGAAATAGTCAGATTAGCCAAGAGTCTCTTCGTGAGTCACACACAACTCCAGCTTCCCTGCTAAAGCAAATCTCCCAGCAACTTTACTAGGTTAAACAAAATGAGGACACATGTCGATTCTGTGTACCAATGATTTATGCAGGAATTTCAGTTCCTTGTCCCTTCCTTCAAAAATCTGAGTTCATGGTAAACACCTCTCTAGAGGCATGAGCTCAAATTCCAGCCTTGTTCTGAAAAATAACTTAAAAGCCTCTTCTGGGCTTGATTTTACAGTGTTAATCTGGAAACCTCAGAACAAAAACATCTGTCCCAAGAAATTATGTCTTTTTTATGCCTGAGCCTAACCAGCAGGTGAAAACTTCCTGAGCTTAAAAGTTTGGTTCAAAATCAGGGAAAATCCTGGGAGAGACTTTCTTCTTTCAAATTGGCTCTACTCAAGATGTTTCATGCATCCCACCACCTACCTGCTGCTGCAAACATACAAAGAAAAAGGAAAACCACTTTTGCATTCAACAGATCACAATGATTTCTCTGAACTAACAAGCAGTTAAAATATTTTGCAAAAGTGCATGCAGCCACTTCCTTAGTGTTTAGCTTCTTTCAAAGAATTCTCTTGATCTACTGCACACTTATCCACCACTGTGAACTGGCTGTCCACCAGCAGCATCCTTCTCTAGGGACTCAAATTATAGCAAACAAAGATTTAAAGGAATCGATGCTAAGGAGTCTGATAAGTCTCAGCTGGTGCTGTCTGAAACTGAAAATGCGTATGAGATTGCTGACTTCATGCCTTATCATGCATATCTCTCACTGCCTGCCTGTAATCAGTTCTTGATCTCACAAGTCCTTGTGGGGTGCTCTGCAGGAAGTGAAAAAGGTTGTCACAGATGAATAGTCTTCCACACTCTATGGCTCTAAATAGCCATTTGCACTACATTGTGAGCCTTTGCATATCTATTGCTTTCCTCTCAAGAGACTGGGTTTCAACGTGAAGCACCAGGAACTGTGCAAACCGAGTGAACTTAGAGAAGACTTGGCCTTAAGTGGTACCTTCAGCAGGCACATAAGGTGCTTAACCACACAGTCCCCAGTGGCCTGCAGTAGTTTGGTGGCTGCTCTGATCATCACCTGAAACTTGTCTTTACATTTCTTCTGCAGATTCTGCAGGACACTTTCAAACCTATCCCCTTCAGAAGCGTGCAGAAGCATTTGGGAATTAGTTCCGTACATTGTATCATCCTATTACTTGCTTTAGGATCTTCAGTGTTGTATGCATTAAGAAATATAATGAGATGGAACCAAAGATTTCACTAGAAAAATCGAAGTATTATAGCAAAAAAGTTTGGAAACTCTCTGGAGGTACAACTCCCCCACTGCTTATGCAGAGTTTATGCAGGATTAACAGGTGGAACAAACTATCCACCTTTAGGGAGACATTCACTGTGAGGTTCCCTGAAATGAAAATTTCCATTCTGTGAAGTGATTAACCAAGCGAAAAGGGAAATTATATGTACTAAAACCACCTAAAAGACTGCACATATGCACATACACATTTACTACAAAACCAAACCAAACCACATCATAAATCCTACAAAATCAGCTCCACTCACCCTCCCCCGAATTAGCTGAACAAGCAACTTTATTTAGTCTTTTGGAGGAATGAATTAATATGTACCCTTTACCTGTATTACCACATCAAGTTATCACAGTGTCTTCACCAGGACACTTGCACTGCTCTGAGCACCAAAGAGACAGAATGCAGACAAGAAGCATTTTGTACCATTTGGTATTTGCTTTATCTTTGCAGTTCAGCATGAGGCCCACCACCTCATTTAATACACAATGTCCAACCTCCATCTGGAAAGTAATTATTGCTATCCTCATGGACACAGTGTCCAATCATTTCACAAAAAAAAATTATCTAAATTTCAAAATATGTCAGTGAGAAGACCTCACCGTATTTTATAGTTCCAAGTTGGCCACAAAAAGAGTTACAAGGCTGCAATAGTGTTCTCTGTCCAGCTCCTGGCTCCAGCACCAAGAGTTTCAGGCTGTCAGAGCTATGTTGGGCTCCTGAGTTAGGTGAAAACGCTCTAGAGGAGAGGGGGTTTGAGGAGGCTTCAGGAATACGTACTCTGGGTCTGGAAGCTGCAGCTCCAAGGAGGGGTACAAGCAGGACCGTAAAGATAGCAAAGTCTGGGTTTGGCCATCTATGCAGACTTCTCAGTACACTTCTAGATGATGCCTCCTCCTAATCTGCCCCAAAGTCTGATTTTATCTAGAAACTGTCCCTTACTGATGGCCATCTGAAGGAGAAATCACTGGACTGTCAATGTCAGAATTCAGCACGGCCCTCCATGGCCACTGGATTGTCTAGGAAAAAAGCAGTCACCATTTTATCCTCATCAATCTGGCTGTGGCCAGAACAAAGAACTCTTCCTGGGCATCCTCAAAAAGATCTACAGAAAAATTAGCATGGTGCATACCCCACTACTGTTTTAAAAATCAAATGAAATAAAAGGGCCCTGGTGTAATTCTCCTAGCTGCAGGACCAAGCTCAGGGAGAGTGTTGGAGCGAGGGAAGGTCCTGTCCGAGGCAGAGGTCCTCTTCCACCCCACAACTAATGCTGTGACAAGGCAGGCTGCAGCGTGCTCACCGCTCTGCAAATCAAGCTTCATGTCTCTGTCTGGGCAGCTGGAAAATGAACTACAGAGATCAAAATGAGATACTGCCTTTGAAGAGTTCCCTAGGTGATTATTAAGACTGTATCTTGATGTATACCCACCAGAGACCCTCGATACCAGTAATGCTGTCTCTGCAGAAGGGCTTGATAAATGAAGGATGGTCTGATGGCATCAAAGAGGTTCTTAAGTCAGGCATGAAGTCCAAGGCCTGAAATTACGTGGGCTGTATTGACCACAGAGCCAAGTGAAGAAGTCATTCATGAAATCATGACAGGTATGAAACAAAGAATATCTAGCCAGTGTTCAGAAGGCATGAGATGTTCAGTTACTCAAGTTTTTGAGGAGTAATAATTAGCTCAGCACAGCAACTCTCTGACTGGCTGCAAATTCTGCTTTACTCTGATTTGTCCCTTTCCAATTATTTTAGTTTGGAGGCCATCCAAAGTACCTGCATATTTTTCTGTCCTTCTGCACCATGCCCATGCTCCTGAAAATATGATCGCACAGAAATGTATGTAAATGGTTTCAGATCACAGTGGCTGTTCAGTGTGCTGTGGAGATGCTGCTGTATTCGGTTGTTGCCATCCCAAGCAAAATGTTGTGTACTATCCCCCTTTGCCCAAACTAAGTGATAAGAACCATGCCTATAGTGTGCTGCCGGTGGGTCCTGTGGGGCAGATTACAGGACCTGCTGGAGTACTCCACATTGCCCTGGCTGCCTGCAAAACCAGTTTTCCTCCCAAGGGAAGCCCACACCTGGGAAGATGGTACCCTTCCCATCCTTACCCTCACATGCAGTCATCACCGGCCGGGCTGGGCACCCAGCGCTCAGGGCTGGGGCATGCTCCCACGTGCTGCAGTGGAGGCATACGCAGTGTAAATCAAGGATGAGACCAATGTACTTAGTGGCAAAAAATAATTCAATACCAGGTAGAAATTGACCTTTAAAAGTCAGACAGAAGGGCAATGCCACACTTTAAACAGAGGGGTTTGGGGCAAAGTGTCGTATTGGGGAAAAAAGACTTTCATCATACAGATTCTTTGCTCACAGAACATACCAGTATGGACTGATGGATTCAGGAAAGTGAAATACGCAGCAGAGCAGCAACTCAGTGCTTAAGGTGAAGGCCTTATCTGCCATATCACAGACCACTAGACTTCCCTTTGCTGTCTAGTTAAATAAATACATAACTGTTCTGCACAAAGTGGAACATCATCAAAAAAAGATAAATAGCTTATCTCCTTCTCACCTGGAAGCTTGTCTTTAAGGCTGGAGGTGTAAACAAATAAGCTTGAATGGACTTCTGAGATGATTCAGTTGAACTTCTACAGGTAGATTGATTAAAGCTAGCTGGGTATTTCCACAGCTAACTGCAGACTGCAACTCCAGATAAATGCAAATCACAGCCAGAAGTGGGATAGGAAAATCCTTCCCTGCCTGCGCTGAGCTATGAGAAGCAACTCCTTCTGCAGAGCACCAGCTCATTTGGCTCTGAATTTTGCATGGTGGTTGCACAGACAAACTCATTTTGCCCATCCTAGACAGGCAACCAGTCCACACTGGTTATCTGGACTTCTCGACAAGTAGTGGATAAAGACAGGGCCCTTAGAAAAGAGTGACCCACCTACTTGATCGTCATATTGGAAAAATGATCTTTTGGCAGCTCCTTTCTTCACTGATTATCAAGAAAGCTGAATGATGAACTCAGAGTAGGTATCCAGCAATTAAATGTCAAACAAGAGGTGACAGGAATTGCAACTTTATGCTTAATTTGATTGTTACAATTTCCAGTTAGCACATGAAATGTAGGTACCACAATGTTCAAGATTAGCATGTTTAATGCTTACATTTCAACTGATACCAAGAATGATAAAGATTCCAGTGAGGGATAAGAGCCCTAAATTCCTTTGAGGCCTTGGATATTGGAATTTGACAAGGAAATTACACACCAAATAATCTTCTTAGAAATTCATACACACAACTGAGATAATGAGATGCTTCCTGCAAACACTCCACAAAGTACTAAGATTTTTTAGAGGAATTATTTACTCAGAACTATTGGTATCATTTTGCAGCTGGATAATTTATTGTGTCCATGCTGCCAAATTGTTTTGATTTGCCACTTATTTGCTTTTTATTTCCTCTTGCAATATATGAACAAATGGATATCACAGTCAAGGAATTCACATGGGTAAGTAAAATTAGCGTAAACAAAAATAATGTTTTGTTTATTATTAAACATCTTTCATTTTTTAGCTATGGTAGGCAATTAGTTGGTAGGAATTTGTAACTGGAGAAGTTCTACCATTTTATCTCAGGCCAAACAGTTTATCGCAGTTCATGCACAGACAAACTTCTGTGCTTCAAAAACCAGGGGAAAATATCTAATGGGACGTGGTATTTCTCTTCCAGTGCCAGAACAGTATGGATCCCAATTAAATTTTTGCTTCAAGGAAGGAAGGAAGGAAGGAAGAATTTCTGCCACTGGAGCATGAAACAGATTTTGGCTAGAAAGAAGATGGACAAGATTTTCAAAAAACCCCAAGTGATTTGCACACCAAAGTCTCATTAAAAGTAAACAAGACTTTGATTTCCAAGTTACTTGTGAAAATTTTCTCTGATGATTCCTACAAGTCTTTTAATACTTATCCTAAACAAGTGCTGACACATCATTCAAAAGCAGATCTGGGGCTGCAACAAGTTCTGGTAACCCCTCAAGACATTTCTAAAGCCTCACCCACAAGAGATTCAAAACTTCTGGCATATCCATATGTCTGAAATCTTCAGTCTGCATCATGCATTTGTCTGTTTAGGATAATTAAGAGTATGCCTCCATGAACACATTACTGCGAGGTAACTGGCGTCTGGATTTACAGCAGAACAGATGCTCTACTGTAACCGTCCATGTGTATGCCCTTACCCCGTGATAAACGTCAGGCAGCTTGGTGCACGGTCATTGAAGAACAGCATGCAACACATGTTCAGCATTCACACTCCATCTTCCAGTTGCCTCACTGTAACTTGCTCAGGTAGCCACACTGTCAGATTTGTTTTACAAGCCCAGCTACTATCACAGACTGCCCAAGAATAAACATAGGCAGAACATTTCGCACTAGGCCATTTTTTAGCCTGTTCACTGTCACCTCCAACACCCTTCAAGGATTTTGTATTCAGTGCTTATATCCCCACCTAGGCTGCACCAGGCTGGGTGCATCATGAAGAAATGGATGCTGGTGCTGGTTAGCTAGGAGAATCCATGCACTATGTTCCCAGAGAGGCTGTATTTAAACACTACTGAAAAAATGCCTAAATGGAAAAAAACAAAGCCATGACATTGCAGAGACTGCAAAAGTAAACAGCAGCCTTGTCAGAAAAGCAGTATGAGATGTTCAGGAACTGCCACTTAGTTCAACCCGCTAACGAAGGGTTTTTCTGTGGAAGAGTCACAGATTTCAGGATTCTCGAGTTTGGTCCCAAAGGGTGTGGAAACTGAGAGCTGTAAATGTGTTAAATATCAGCTTCTTAATGAGACTGTCATTCAGCTTCTACTTTCAATTCTGAGTACAAAGAGGAATGATCTCACCTCACTAGGGCGTAACTACAACATGCTGCTACAGCTCAGGCCTCCCCTTTTTTTTCCAACTCTCTCTGGTTAGAGGCTCCTGTGAGATTACTCTATCTGTGGCCCTAATGGAGCATCCTGGAGATGTCCCTGTGACCACTGGAGCACAGCCTGACAACAAGAACTTTTGTCTTCAACCTCCTGGTCCAGATTCCAGATCAAAAATTCATTTCAATGTCTCAGGAAATCATGTCTTCTGATATAGTTGAAAGATGTTTCTTCACTGCACATGGATATTGTTCATAACAACTACAAAGGCCAGGCCACTCCAGTGAGCACTTCTAAACCCACTGCTATAAATCCACCCCAACCATCAGTCAGAAGTTAAGGAAATCCATCCATTCTGTATTTTTTCATCTTGCAGATACTACTGGCTTTATGTAGACAGGAAAAAAGAAAAAAAAACCCTTTTTTGCTTCTGACTCAAAGTCTCAAGAATTTAACCAGTAAATAACCAGTGATATCTCTGGTAAAAAGGTAAGACTTCTGAATATGGTGTATAAAAAAGGTAACCCAATAGTTCTGTCTTTCTCTCCTGGAAAGCAAGTTTTTCTTTCTGTTCTAGCTTCTTATGCTGGAGTATATGGCTTATGTAACACTGGGATTGTGAATATCCTTATCTATGCAAACTCCACATGGCATTTTGGGAATATCTACCTGCTTTTTGAGTATGCACATTTTGTGTCCCTGCCAGATGCCTAATGGGAGTCATTTGGTTCACCACCAAGTTAACTGTCTCTTCACACCTTCGTGCAACGGTAAGAGATTCCCCTTCTGCCCGTGAGCTGAAAACCATGGCTCTGCTTCCAGCATGCACACAATACTGGGAGTGCAACTCCATGTGATGAATCATGCAACAGTGGAGACAGAGGTGGCCCTCCAACCTTTCCTTCCCTTCCTCCACTGCCCTGCTCCTGGGCCAACCCTGCTGCACAGTACAACGGACCTGTGAAATAAGCCCCTGAGAAAAGCAAGACCAAAGCGTTAAACCAATTCATTTCCCAGATCTGCTTTAGTGCTCCACCACAGCCAGAGCGGTCCTGGCAGGGAGCGGGGAGGAATGGCCGCAGGCAGCGGCAGGAGCCTCTTCAGCCAGCTCTGCAATTGAAGTATTCATAATGTGGAGTCATATCTTGTGTCTCCCTGAATGCTGACTATGGTCTCCCAAAGAACATTGATGTTTAACTCAATTTAGAAAGGTAATAAAGAATGAAGCCAGCAGCCTGTGAATGGATAGACTGCACTGTAGATAACAGGCACGACTAATACTGGTTTTAAATAACAATATGGACAGCAGACCCACTGGCAACAGCCAGAGCATTTCTTCAAATTATGCATTCTCTGACTTTCCTTTTGCTACTGGAGGACCCAACTCTGCAAACTATTTTTAGTAGTGTTACTTTGTCAGTGCCCAGCCATGAATCAGGGTCCCACTGTGCTATTCAAACACTTAACTAAAGGCTGGTTTCTGCCCAAAGACTTTGAAATCCAACTTACAAAAATCCCATAGGTTTAAATGGCAGAAAAAACTACATTAGCAGTACCTTCTTTTATTTTCTTTTATTACTTATTTTCCTAAATATTATTTACTTCATTTGCGGCAATCAGAGTAGAATAATGAAAAAAATGTTTCCAAGCAAAAGACTGGAACAAATCTGCAGCACTGCTGGTGAAATAACAAACCATTTCAATGAAAGAAACTGCAAGCATTCAAGAGCCCAAAATGGCTTCCACAGAGCCACAGCAGTATTGTATGCAAATATATAATTTAGTTGGTTTTATGCAACCTGGCTATTTTGTAATCACAGAAGTAGGGATTACACAAATGGGGCATATGCCATTTGTAAAGAAAGTACATGGGAAAAATATGCACTGCAGTTATAGTCCTGATATTTAAATTTAGATACTCAATAAATACATTGTCAGCTAACAGCAAATTACTCAGTTTTATTAATGATACTGATTTGGAGTTAAAGCAGAAGATACAGAAATGAAAGTCTATATATGTACATGATCTTTTAAAACAAGTTTTAATGAGTGGTGATTATCCTGCTTTTATCGAGTGCTGTTCATCCAAGCATGCTTTACAAAACAACTGCACAATTGCACACTCATTTGCCCATGAACAAAGGAGTTCACCGTGTCTATCACTAGATAGCCATCATCGCTGGTGTGACAATATGAGGTGCTCGTAAGCATGCAAAACACTTTTAGAACACTTTCTGTGCAATAAATGCAAGATATAGATAGGTTCTGTGTCTCCAATAACTCCAGCTAAAACGTCACGAGAAACATATATATATATCACAAAATCTATCAATCATGACTATATATATATAAAATAATCACAGGTGATTATGACTAAATACCTACATTCTGCAGATTCAGCTATTCATCCATACCACCATGCTGAGATATCATTTGCAACAACCTTTAAAGAAAATGACCTCTATTCCCAGAGAGCAGACTGCCTGCAGGACAGGTGTCTAGGATATGAGCTCATGATTGAGTGGCTAATATCTTTACACAACTCCAGTTCACCTGATCTAACATGAAAACCAGTTTTGAGACCATGTTTTTTGCCCCGTCTTTCAATGTTCTGCTTCCAAAACCTCTGCAGCAGCCTCTAAGAGGTTTTTGGAAAGCTTGATAACCTTCTCCATTAAAACCAAGGCAAAGACACAGCCTTATGTGCTTCTGACAACCAAAGCTTAAATGGATCTCTCCAAATGGTCTTTAAGATCTGTGGTAAGGCTCTGGATCCTTTCTGAAACCGCACTGAGTTATCTACCAAAGACCAGGAAAAAAGTACTACTGAAGGTGATTGTTTTAAAATATCTGTTCCTCATCACATAACACCAGCTACTTACATTATATAACACATTCCACCCGAAGTCTACCTACCACGCTTGGTATTTTTGGGCTGCTGTACCAGCAAAGGTCTTGCAAATGAAAAGTGTGGCCCAGATTCATCCCACTATTTTTAGTTACCTACTGCCGTTACCTATAGTGTGTCTGCAGACTGTCTACACAGTCAGTGCAGAGACAATCACCTGCCTCCTGCCCCCAGACCCAAACCTGACCGCTCTCAGGAGATCCTTACTGCTGGCTACAGTAGGAACACAGAGAAACCTGGGAGGTGCCTGCAGGTAGACAGGACCTCAAAATTTGATTTAGTAATTCAGAAGATCAAGGTTTTCATTGATAGAATAGTTCAGTTAGAAGGGACCTACAATGATAATCTAGTTCAACTGCCTGACCAGTCCAACTGTTAACTTCAGTTAACAAGTGAGAAAATGAACCATGAGTTGTGCTGCATCTACAGAGCCAAGGGGAAAAAAAAAGCAACAAAACTATTTTAGTTAACTAAGGCTGAACGCACGGACCTCAATACACACAGGGAACAGATTTTTTGAGTAAGGCGGTGCCATTTTTATATACTGATGAGTAATAACACACTCTAAAAATGGTTTATAGGATTTTATTGTGAGAGACAGAATTAGTTTGGAAACTTTCCCTTTTGAAGATCATGGCAACCACTAGAAAGGTGAAAAACAGTCTATTTGGGTCATTTCTATGGAGGTTTCTCATAGTAGCTTGGCTGGTGCTCACTTCTCTGCATGACAGCAGAATTACTGACTTTGCTGGGAACAGCCAAGACTCCTTGTTTGTTTAATACCAAGTTATGATAAATCATTGTTAATTCTAGTGCTGGCTATAAATTGTGTTAATATCTTTAGTTGAGATTTTAAGAACCAGACAAAGGATTTGGAGGATTGGAAGTTGTGTCCTGTTGACCAGTGTCCCTGTTAATTCCATACAGGTGCCTCAATTTTTGGAACTCTCCTTTCTCTAAATAAAACTCTGTGAAGGTCTGATACTAGCTATCTGCCAGCTGTTAAATGTCCTTCTGCGACTGCACAGCAGATCACCTCAGTCTATTCTGGCTGACAGTAATGGAGCTCTCACCACCTGGAAGCACATCCATCCTAAATTGATAGTAGCTCCCAATCCTTTTTGTCTTTGGAACTTCATGGTCTTGCCTCCTCACCCCATAGCAGTTGCTTAGTGTAAGAAAGGGCCAAAACTTATGCACAGAAATGTGTGTGTGCATATGCATACACCATGAATGAGGAATTAGCAACTTCTTCTCCAGAACCTCTTAGAGACTTAAAAGCATCACCGTAACCCTGCTGCATCAGGGGTTAGCCAGTAGCTGCTTTCCAGTGTCATCACACACCCTTTCCCCATGTTACATTTCTGGAACATTCTGCCAACTTTCCACCTTGCAATACTGAATGTGAAATCAAATTATATAAACAGCCAGCCTCTCACTCCAGTAGAAACATTAAATTCCATTTCAAGGTAGGATATCTAGATTGGGGAAGATTCCATTTGTACCTTTAAATGAAAGGCTGGTTTTGAGGTTTATTCCCCAAAAGAAAGGCCTTTTTAATGCTGATGATTTGCCCAAATTTGAGTCACTGATGGCCAGGATGAAAGGGCCAGAACCAGGACAAAAATACCTCAGCCCTTCTGAAGATGATATCTGGGCCTATGGAATGAACACTGTCACTGGTATAGACAGTCAAATCTGCCCCATGGGGATGCATCAGGATAACACCCCTTACTGACTGACTATCTATCTATCTATCTATCTATCTATCTATCTATCTATCTATCTATCTAATTTACATGGATATCAGATTTTTGACTTGTCTGTGTTGGCACTGATTACTGCATACACCCACACTGTCATCAGCTCCAAACAAAACTGTTTTTCACTATTCCAGTATTCATCCTTTGTGTGTCACGATGCATGACAGACTTACCCTTAAAGTCTGCATTGAAGTGTTTCTGTTTAGTCTTTCCTTATTCTAAGTAACACTTATGGGAAATTTGCTCTTTGATTTCAAGGTAAGACCAAAACGGACACACAGTGATACTTAACCAGGGATGATTTATTTAAAAACATAGTGTCATCTCCATAACTAGACCATGAAATCTAAACGCTCTAAAAAAATACTTTGGTTATTACTAGTGCACCTGGAGTCTGCTACCAATTTTGGTGGGTTTTCTGCCTTGTTTTTTCTCTTTAAATAATTCCAGTTCAAACAAAACAAAAAAACATCATAAGCACCCACAGACAGGTAGGGAGAAAAGAATTCACTTCTGATTTGCAGAGATGCTCAACTGTGGCAGCCTCTTTTAGCTTCAGGAGAAAGGAAGTGAAAAAAACAATTCTGGGTAACTATAAAGGAGAACAAATATAGATGTATATATATTTAAAAAAAAGACTGATGACAATAGAGTTCCACCACGTAAATTATAACCTAAACAAAAGCAAGTAGACAAATTAAGCATACGTATCCTCTGTGTATAAATGAATGTTGGTATTAGACCTCTAAAAAATAACTTCCTATTATGCACTCCTTAAGCAACTATAAATTTGATTGGCATATACATGTCAACGGAAGGACTGAAGCAGCCAGTGATATGAATTGTTGTTAAACTCTATCTACAACAATGATATCTTTATGCTAGCTGAAATTCTTTACTGTCCATAATCAGCTTTCAGTTCTAAAATCCGAGTCACCAGGATACATACATGCCTTACATTACACAGTAAGATGGTGGCTGTAAAAGAATATTAAGGAGGAACCCTTGCCAAAATAATACTAAATAATTCCTTTCTAGTTAAGATTAAAATTATGGCTAAGAGAGTAGAGGCTTGCTAATTCACTTTAATGATTGGGAGATTGGCTGCAAATTACGGAATTTTGCAACTAAGTGAGAAACACATTAAAAAAGCAAGTGTAATTTATCACAAAATGCACTTTGTTCATTTATTTTGACAACTGTTCTTTAAATTATTTATGCCCCTTCATCATGTAGTAGTAAATGTACTGTAGTCTGTTTTGTAAAAACAGTCATCAGTGAGATTAGAGTAACATAACATCCACTATTACCCTTTGCTTGGAGGTGAGCAGAAAGCAGCATTTTGTGCCTTGCCAATGCAAAACAGTGTTTAAGAAAAGGGCTGTGTTGGTGGTTCTTGGGTTTGTTTTTTTGTTTCAACAATGCTGAGCCTACAGCAGCTCCCAACCATTTCAAACATCTGTACTGAAAACTGAGTGAAAGGAGCTCGGTGTTCTTACCTTGAGCATGGAGCCACTTATTTAAGTGCCTTAAAAATATGGTTTGAGGATTCCACCCTTGGAAATCTTCATCAGTGCCCACAAACAAGGTTCTGAACCTGAACTCAAAGTCAGTAGGAGCTTTGCTTGAACAGGCTGACAAACATTATTGAGTATCTACTGCATTGAACTGATGCATCTTCTTTAAAGGCAAAGAAAATTTGCCTTCTCCCTGTTCCTGTTTCAGGTCTATTTGGAGGAACAAAGGAGGAAGCCACACCTTCCTCTCCTGAGCTGTGGTTTGACTTTACAAACTTGGATCATGGGTATGAAATCAAGGTGAATAAGTGCAAATGAGGTGGGAGAAAAGTTGAAGCAGATTTGTCTCTAGTCATTCCTTGAATCAAGTTATGTCAAGACAATGAAACACTCAGGGTGTTGGCTGGAGTTGCATCACAGACAACCTACGCTGATGAACACCGTGTACTCAGGAAACCAGGCAGTTGGGCATCCCATGAGGATTAGCACAGCAGGCTTGCCAGTGCATGTGCTTCCATCCATTCTACCAAGTATTACAACTCTGAAGAAGCAGAAAAAAACCCCAAACAACCCAGTTCCCCACCTCCCCAGTAAAAGATTAGCTATTGTGAAAGATGTCAGACTGACAGCCTGAATTAGGGATACAAGGGGTTTTGGCATCTGTAGTTAAGCAAGTACATTACAGGAGATCTTTTGAAGGGAGCTGGAGGACTTCTTGAGACCTTTTTCCTCTGCTACACAAAACCAGATCAACCCGTCTGACCTTACAACTGCATTCACCCCACCTAATTTATACCTTAATTAATGATAATTATTAATTACCCTTAATTACTTTAGATCCCTGAATTAATGATGGTGCTTCTCAATTAGAAGTGCAGTTATCCCTGGTATTCGGTGCCTCAGTAGATGCTATGAATCCAGGCCCTACAGTAGTACCTTCTCACTTACACACTCATGACTGAAGGTACTGAATATCCTCTCTGTGCACAGCTGAAAAAAGGGCCTTGAAAATGCTTCTTATGAAATCTTTTATGAACCTAATAATTAGCAAGTGAGTTTTAAAACATTTGGGGGGCTTTATAATCCCCCCCTCCCCCTGCCAGCCCACAGGTGTGTGTCTGTGCCTCAGCGGCTGCAGGGAGAGAGCCAATCTCTCTGAAGGACAGAGAGAAATTTGGGGCTTCAGGAAAGCAACAAGCTTTAGATTTAATTCACAGGGTGTTTTTTTTAAAAGCAGAGTCATTAAACTGTAATTTAGGGGAAGAGGGGGAGAAGAAAAGTGGGAAAAAAGATTTACTGATAATCTCACCAGTCATGTGCATTAGCTTCCTGTACGCTGACTCACCCTTAGCTGTTTAAACGTGTTTCCTTCTACTTTTTCCTTGGTTTCTTTTTTTTGTTTCTTTTTTTGTCTTTTTGTTTTAATAGTATAAACTTTTCTCTACTTAATATGGTAAGATGCAGGAAAAGACACTCAGGCCTTCATCCTGCTCATTTTTTCCTCCCCATTTTCTTCTACCTCCCTGGATCTATGGACACTTACCAGAGTTTCCTCTCGGATGTAGCCTGTCTGAAGGGCACCCGCAGGCAGACGAAGCAAGTCTGTACCATGCCCTGCAAGTGTTACAGCTTGTCCAGCATGATCTTTTTGTCTGAAAAGATACTTTCAGACAAACAGGTTTCCAAGCAGGAGAGTTAAATTTAATGGCACAGCGTCCCTACAGCTGGAGGATGGCTGCAGGAAAGCTGGTGGTACAAACCAGTTGGATTTCCATGTCAATGAATGTGTTGCTCAGACACGACTCACATTTCTGTGCTATTTACAGCAAAAAACACAACAGTTAATCCTTCCCCTGCTTCATCCTCCACTCTCTTCAGATGTGCAAATTAATGCAACTCAGTGACTACTTTTTAGGTAGCTTACACCTCTTCTGGACAGGTGAGACAGCTGTGGATGTCTTGGAGATGTTTGCTTCCTCAGGTGGGACTTCTCCTGTAGGAGCAAGAGCAGGAGCAGGAGGACCTGCACTGAGACCAACACTTCTCAAAACAGGGCTGAAGGCAGAGCTGTTACTACTAGTGGGAATATTTGGACTACACTATTAGATTAGTCTTGTGGACTGATGTTTTCATCCAGATTTAGCTGGGAACTATGAAACAAGAAGTTTTTCAGCCTGCATCAGTTTGTAGCCCTCTCAGAAACATCCATCCTCTGGAGGTGTGGGTCCTATACGATGCCTGGATGTCTGCTGATCCCAGCCAGTCTTGTCTTAGTTACCTCTCACTAGCCCCTGTAACAACCCCCGGCTCCCAGAGGCTGCAGCCACCTTCCCAAATCCCACTTTGAACAGTAAGACTACCACATCAACGTTTCTGGAGCACGTGTGTGTGTATGGAGGGGTATTGCTCTTTTAACTCCTGGTTAGATCTCATTAGGATCAGGATAAGATCACAGCACAGCATCTCTAAAACAGTTCAGGAGAAAAAACAAAAATGCCGTCAACTACCATTAGCTCAACTGGGATTGTAGTGGTAGTTTTGTGCACATAACACAGCAAATTATTAAACATACTTCAACTATAAATAATAATAAACTCAAAGCAGCAAGTCTTCTTATGGTCTGCAAAACTCAATCTTAAAATTTTAGGTGCAGTTCTGTAGTTAAATTACAAAGCACTAAACCTAAAATTAACTTGCTCTGGGCAATCTTAAAATAGTAGATTGCTGGATCTAAGCTTATGGGTGTTCTCAGTTAACTGCTTCTGAAGAAATATAAAAGTGGTTTATTACATCTATAATTACAGCAAAACTTTGCCCTGTACTTTCCTCTCCTGGCTGGAGGAGATGAGTTTGGATGTATCATGTGAAACTGAGCACTGAATATCAAAAGGACAGGAATTGTAACCGTGTCTGAGCTATCCAAGCTCTTGAGATAAACCTGATACAGCCTTACGCAGGATCTTGCAGGTTTGTCTCTCCTTCAAGACCACTTCTAGGTGTGTACACACACACACATGCATATATATTATGCACTTATATGTACACACACAATTACATATATACAGATGATCCTGCAGAAAAGGAAATTTCAGGGCACATTTAAAAATAGATGCTCTTGCACACACAGAGAATTACTTTTCAAAGTATTCTCCTTTTTCCATGTTTCTACTCTCATTTTGTTTATCAATATTTCTATTTTTCTATAAAATTTGAGACCCTGATCTTGATAAAATACACTGCCAGAGATCACAGAATATTGACAATATTGTCAGTCTTGGCAGAAGATGAGAGTCAGACTCCCCTCCACAAAACCATAAGACTGGGTGAAAAATCAATGTGAGTGATTGATCTGCTTTCTGATTTTTCAGTTCTTTGAGTCACATATCCAAGTTGTTTTCTCTAGACCATAAAGGACCAGAAACTTCTTTTTTATTGTTTAATGAAAGCTGAAAACTCATAATTTCACATGACTTCAGAGGCAGTAGCTCGTAGAGAAATATCAAATATTGTTACAGTCACGATAAACCTTACGATTGGCCACAGTTTTAAGATTGTGAGGGTTGAAATACTACCTTTGGCAGCAAGTCATGCAGATAGACTTTTAAACAAGGCATGAGTTGTAAAAAAGTCTGGAAAACCATTTTTTTATAAAAGACAGAATATTGCTATTTATAAAGAACTCCAATACAGCGTGGATATTTTGTAAACTTTTCTGCAGGGACTGCAGCAATCACAATTCATTTTTAAATTTATCTGCTTTAACCCAGTACATGTAGCAATATTTTCAGGTAAAAGATTTCTCTTGGAGGAAGTAATGCATCTGATATCCTGTGCTCATCTATGGCATCAGATGTAGTTCCTGGTTCTTGATTGCATTTGCTACTGTATTGCAACATTTTATGATTAAGTCAGTAAACTTAACAATATTTAAACTGCTGTTCTGATTAGAGAGCATAAAATATGTGGAGAGTAGTGGGGTTACTTTCAAAAGCACTTGGCTTAATTTTTCTTCCACTGTATTAAATGAAAATTACTGATTAGGAGAAGTATCACAGCAATATTGAGTATTTAGATCTAAAAAAATGCAAACCCTCCTATAATTCTATTTGCCCTCTGGTGTTTTTTCTACTGTTTTCCAGCCTACTGCTTTTCTTGAACTTTTTCAAATTTCCTCTGATAAATGAACAATTTGTACAAAAGAATGGCAATATGAGAATAGAAAAAGCCATTCCCACAATTATGCAATGCAAAATTTACTAAAAATGTCAATACTGTTGAAAGATCAGCAGACAGTTCTGTTAACAGAAGTGACTTTCATGGTCAACACTGACAACTGGCCAGTTCTGGAAAAGTACCATGTTTCTCTTACAGACTGTTTTAATACAGAAGGCAAATCTTGAAATATTAAAAAGGAAGTAAAGCAATAACAAGAGAGACATGTAAAGACTCCCCTTTCAAACTCTCATCTAGAGAATGAGTCATATGTTCGTTTACAGCTAAGCTTGGATTAAATTGCTAGCAGTGAATTTGAAAGCAGAAAAATAAAAACAGAACTACTGTACAAAGATGAACTTCCCACGTCAGAGAAAAATCAAAAGGATTTCACCGTAGATCTTCTAGTGTTTGTTCTGGTAAGCAAACTGAATTAAGAAAATGATGACATTTTAGAAAACATTAAAAAAATCTATTAAAATTATTTGCTAAAACCCATTTTATGATAACACAAAGGCTCTCTGTTCCCTGCAATGCACCAGCTGCTTTTCATTATTTTATGCTCAAAAAATGTATTCAATCACCTGTTCTACAAACTGCAATTTTGGAGAAAGTAAAAGACCAAAAAGCATGCAATACAGATGTTCAGACCCATTCAGTTCTCCGCAACCTGTGCTAGGTCTGGCCAAAAAGGTCCAGCGACGTCTGAATCATATTGATCTCAATGTAAGATAAATCTAAATTATCCCCTGCTTTTCCATGAATGGAAATAAACAAAACTTAAAGAAAATATACAGTTGCTTTTGCTTAGGGATTGTATTATATAACTCATTTGATCAAAAGCTTGCAGGATACGAAGAGCTTGATCTAAATATGAGGTTGCACATTTGCATGAGAATATACTTTTTATGGTATCAAGATATTTTCCCTTTTCTCATTATCCTTTGACAAAAAGTCACCAGGCAGCATTTTACAGGCACTGCAGGTGAGACTATAACCTGTCTGCCGAACCCACTTGCACAAACTGCTCCCAGGGTTTCTTGTTTTCACCAGATGGTGTTAGGGTGGGATCGCTGGTGAACACCAATCCTGCCTATTTCTGTGCTGATTCTTTCTGAAAGATTTGCTGACAGCAACATGTGAAAAGCAGAGCTGTGAAGTCGTGCCTCCTGTGCGTGAACTTGGTTTTTCACAGCGTCAGTCAACTGTCTGGGAAAGATAGCCATCCCCCGTATGCTCCCCGTCTCCTTCCCCAAGCCCTTTCCAAACAGTTAAAAACAAGCCCTGTCTCCAGCCAACATTTTTTTTAATATGCATTAGCATGCCAAGAAATCTTGATTCTTTGGGCTTTGTGTTACACTTCAAAACAGTATACAGGAACACTGGTCCTAGGGCAGTCAACTGTGCATATATGTTTTCATTTACAGTCGTCTGGATACATAAAGATCTATCATGGATTTTGTTTAAAGGAGACCCAACAGAAAACACAACCTGCTTGTCAACACTGTGATGGGCTTGGTGTATAATTTTTTGGGCTTTGTAAACAGAAGGTGACATAAGAAAGAAATCCAATTTTAACTGAAATTACTCAGGACAGGCAAAAGTAAACGCTTTAATGCATCATGTTCGTCCATCATCCTAGGCTAACTTTGAACTGAGATGAAGGCATATTGGGACTGTGAGTGATTTTGCGCCATTTTATCACGAGAGCTTCCTTAAGTAACAGGCTTTCCTTCATTACGCTTTCAGATGACAAACTGCTGAGTGCATTTTGACAGTTTGCAAAAGACTTTTAGTCCTGCCAAACAGTTATCTTGGAGGGCAGATATTCTCAGAAAAACTTTTGGCCCTACTATTATCCAACATCAGTGTTTAAATCTTTAATAGCATACAATGTTTATGTATATTAATATCTTTAACAATAACGATCTTAAGTCTTGAGCAGATGCTTATTCAAAACGCTTTTGACCCTTTTTCTCTTTTTTTTAGTCTTCTCCTCTACACTGCAATTTGGTTCATCCATTTTCAAACTTCAGTTAAGCTGAAAACACACAAAGGAAAACTTGCCTGCACTTGCTCAATGCTATTTCACAGCTAAGGTTAAGAACAATGAGAGGTCTTTCATTGTATGCACAACACCTTTGCTTGGACTGAACATGTCAGACTGCCTTGGAGCACTGGCTGTGAATGCCAGGAAAGCTGGATTGTTGAGATTGCAGTTTTCAGAAAAGCTGCACTACATTGGGCTTATCGGGGTATGAATGTGTATCAGCCAAAAGGTTTTTGAAAGAAAAGTCTTGCAGAAAAAGGCGGTAAAATTAGGTACCTAACCACATTATTTTTGCATCTATAAATGACCCCACATTAACAAGGATGGATCACTCCCACATTCCACCTCATGGAATGGCACCCACAGACTTCCAGCACTTCCAAGCTTAAGCTCCTTTATCAGAAACTCGCATCTGATTGTGAGAGCCAGACGTTAGCAGTTCAGCAAACTAGTTACTGGTCTGCCAGTCCAGAGAATGACAAGGTTTAACCATACTATGGGAAACAAGTGGATCATTAAATTTTACTTAACATTCAATGTAGTCTGTCCAGTTCTCCTTAGGAAACAAACTTGAGCCCCAGTGAGTCTCACAACCTGTTGTTCTCATGAACTTCAGCGAAGGGAAGCACAAAGTCCTGCCTCTGGGGAGAAACAACCCCAGGCACCAGTATATGTCGCGGCCAAACATCCGCAAAGCAGCTTTGCCGAAAAGGGCCTGGGGGTCCTGGTGGACACCAAGCTGACCATGAGACAGCAATGTGCCCTTGCAGCAAAGAAGGCCAACAGCCTCCTAGGCTGCATTAGGCAGAACATTGCCAGCACGTCAAGGGATGTGACCCCTCCCTCTGCTCAGCACCAGTGAGACATGTCTAGGGTGCTGTGTCCGGTGCTGGGCTCCCCAGTACAAGAGAGACATGGACTTAATAGAGATAGTCCAGCAAAGGGCCACAGAGACAATTAAGGGACTGGAGCTTCTGTCATACAAGGAGAGACTGAGAGCTGGGGCTGCTGTTTAGCTCTGAGGAAGAGAAGGCTCTGAGGGACCTTGTGCATGTGTGTAAGCACGTGATGGGGGAAAGTAGAGAAGATGGAGCCAGGCTCTTTTAAGCAGTGCACAGTGACATGCCCAGGCAATAGGCACGAATTTGACATACAGGAAATTTCATTTAAACATAAGAACAGACTTTTTTACTATGATGGTGATCAAACACCGGTACAGGTTGCCTGAAGTGATTAGAGTCTGTATGCTTGAAGATATTAAAAACCTGACTGAACATGGCCCTGAGCATCCCGCTTTAGAAGACCCTGCTTCAAGCAGAGGGCTTAGACTAGACAATCTCAAGAGGTCTCTCCCCACCTCAGCTGTTCTCTTCTGTGAGTGCTTCTTCCAGCAATGGCAATTAATTTAAGATCTGTAGCTGTACTTTACTTGAAAGACTCTAATTTTCTAAGTAAAACAGTTAATACTTTAGGAATAAAGGAGAAATGCATTTAATGCTAACTCAAGTCATAATGTACCCTATTGTGCATGTGGTTGGAGAGTTTCCTGAAATCCTTATTCTTTACATATCATCCTTCAACTTCATCATCTAGGGTGTGTAGGCAATTCAATTCTTGTCCTCAATCTACAGATTTGAAACTGTTTAGCAGTGTCCTCAGAAAAACTTCAGAAACAGAACTTTATGGACCCTAGGAAATCCGTAGGAGGCCTAGGATGGTATCTGATGCTCTGAGAGGAAAGATGGCCAAGAGTCAGCATTCAAATGTGGAATATAGTGACGAGAACTACAGCCCCTGCAAAAGCTATGCTTACAAATTTGTCTTAGCTATTATCATACAGGGATACTGGCAAATATTACAGTTAAATGCTTTTTTTTGCATATGTGTATGTAGTTCCTGACTCTTCTGCAACACTCCTCCTGTGCACTCCAGGACCGTCAAGTTTTGAACCAGCCTGTAATTGTGAAAATTAAATGAAATCTCACTTTGGCCAGTGCATTTAAACATCTTTTCATCTACAGCAGAACCGTGCTTTGACTTAAATTCTGAGTGAACACTCAATAAATAAATTTTTTTTGAGCCTTGCCCTATTAATATTCCAGAAAAAGCATTTTTCATTTATAAATGCTTTTTTCTAATTCACTTGCTTTAAACAGTGAGCAAGCCATTTGGAATTTTTAATGTAAACTCTCAAAAATGCAGATCTTTACAACAACACTGAAAGTAACATTATAATTCAGTCCATCTCAAACATAACTCATATTCAGAAATTTGTCTGTGTGTGAAATCATACTTAAACAGCAAATGGATTAGATCTTACTGATTCTAGTATTCAAACATCAGCTGAAAAACTAACTTTAAAAAAGTAACCTTAATCTTAGTATTTGTGGTTAAAATAAAAACTTTTACTCTACAAGTTAATAAATGTGGCTGAACAGCTGCTACAGCCACTGCTGGAGGAAAAGCAGCAATTTAATAAAGAGTAAAGTGATAATTATCCAGCATCCTGATTCATTTTAAGATATGGCATCTTGAAGCAACAGAACACACATACTCTCTTTAATTGATAACTGAAAACATTTCCTTGGGCTAACTAAATATCTAGTTGACTGAATTTTCATTAAAAAAAAATTGTGATATGATCCCCTTGGGGAGAATGTTCTTCAATTATAAACACCCGAGTTTCATTTTATATTCTCCTCCCATACCTTCTTGAGAAGCCTACATTAAGCTCATGCCATAAATCTCTTCGGAAGCAGACAATATTTACTATCTTTCATACTTTTTCCAGATAAAGAATAAATAAGAAGGCATTCTACACATCTGGACAGCATCGCATGCTGTGTATTTTCAGCACTACTAAAGCACAAATCTACCCTCAATGATTTTCCTCCACAAATGGTATCAGCCACATTTCATACTTCTCCACAGTGAACATAGTTATGCTTCACCTTCTGAAAAGCTGGTAGATGGAATGCTCTCAGGAGATGACTTCCCATTATGCCGCTGGCATGGTGAAGAGAAAGTTGGGTCAAGAGCAGATGATTTATGGCAAATTAGGGTCATTGTTCTTGCTTTTGCCTCAGCACTCAAGATTCCTTCTTGGATGTATAGGGAATGTAGCAAAGGCAGAGGAACTAAGCTGAATGATCTCTCCCAGCCTCCTTTTACCTGTGTGTGCTGCTCTGTCAGTCCTTTCCACTGCTGCCTCACTTCTTAAATTCCCATTCAGATGTGCAGCTCTCTTAGTGACAGCATTTGGTCTCAGAACTATCAATGCAGATCTGTAGATCTGCATCTAGATTACTAGATCCTGCTAATCTATTAATCCATATTCTGTCAACACTTTGAAGTTTATCCTCCAATCTCTGACCACATCACACTTTTTCTGCCTGCCACCTGCTCCTCTTCCACTCTTGCTGCCCAGCAATTCCCTACTGCACTCAAAATGTTGCTGTGGGGCCCATCATCTTCATACACCTCTGACAGCTCTGCCCTTGCACCCTGGGACTCTCATCCCATCTCTGACTTTCTCATGTGGAGATACCCTTCTGACCTGTGAAACCTGCCTAGAAGAGATCTTTCAATTTAGACATAATCCCTTTATCCTGGCTTCCTCATTCCCCATGAGGAGACTCATGGTGTGAATGGGAAGAGCTCCTACAATTACCCAACTTCAGGTCTTTTTTTGGGATTAGCCAGTACACCTATTGGTTGTTACTGTTTGATAACGGCTAGGCAGACTAACTGCGGTTTTGTTGGCTGCTGCTTCTAAGTAGGTCCCTGCATGTAGCAACTCCACATCCAGGTCACCACTCTCCTTTCCCCAGTCCTCATGCACCTCATTCCTTTCAGGCTGCAGACTCTTCAGCTGCCATTCACTATGGATTTGCCAGTCACTGAAGCTGGAGCCCGTGGTCTGGTGGTGTAAACACCAGTGTGGCAGTTAACCCTACTGAAGAAGGGAAAGGAAAACTGACAGTTATGTGACACTTGTGTACTGTGGGGAGAACTGGAGGTAGAGGAGAAAGATGCAATATGGACCAGTTCAAAAGAGGGACAAGAAATGGGAAGATGAAGAAAGTAAAGCAGGAAGAAAATCTATCATTGTCCTATATAATAACAAATTTTTTGCTGATATGTTCTATAAACCTTTGAACAATGGACTTTGGGAGGAGAGCCAAGCATTAAACTTGCAATACCCTCTGTGTTGATCACCACGGCTCTGTTTATAATGTAGGGCAGGAACATGCTATAAAATGTACTTGACCCACAATTATCCTGTGTTCAGTTTTCTCCCCTCACTACAAGAAAGGCATTGAGGTGCTGAAACATGTCCAGAGAAGAGCAACAAAGCTGGTGAAGAGTCTGGAGAAGAAGTCTTATGAGGAGCGGCTGAGGGAACTGGGCTTGTTTAGTCTGCAGAAAAGGGGGCTTAAAGAAGACCTTATAACTCTCTACAACTACCTAAAAGGCGATTGTAGTGAGGTGGGTGTTGGTCTCTTCTCTCACATAACAACTGATAGGACAAGAGGAAATAGCCTCAAGTTGTGCCAGACAAAGTTTAAATTGGATATTAGGAAAAATTTTTTCACTTAAAGGGTTATTAAGCATTGGGACATGCTGCCTGGGGAACTGGTGGAGTCACCAACCCTGGACGTATGTAAAAGACATGCAGATGTAGTGCTTAGCGACGTGGTCTAATGGTGGACTTGGCAGTATAAGGTTAGGTTAACAGTTGATTCAGTGGTCTTAAGGGTCTTTTCCAACCTAAACGATTCTCCCCTCCAATGGTCAACCTGAGGGGGATGATGCTGTGCTACTTGGGCTTTCTCTGTATGTAAACCGAGGTGTTAGGGCCTACTAAGAGGAGGGAACACGTGGGTCTTGCACCACTGTGGAGCTAAGAAGTAGCCAGACCCAGGTGTCGGGAAGTAGTACCAGATCGCACAGTATGGATAAGTACGGACACAACCAACATTGTTAGGGGGCAGAAAGGTTCATATCAGTGGATCACATAGAACTAAAGTAAGCAAAATCGTAATTAACAGACAACCCTTGCCTATTTCAAGCTGCTTGTGGAGGTTTTAGATGTGTTTTTTGGGATGGATTTGATTTTTTAAAAAAATCAGCCAGAATAAGCCCACTAATATTTGCAAATCATATATTCAAAACATAAAACCATTTAAAATTTAACAGTAGTCTTTGTTCTTCCCCTACACTTTGATATGCAGCTGCTTTAATCTCTGTTATGAAGCCTCCTAGGACATCCCCTTACAGATGTAATTTCAATACCATAAGCATAGTTATTTACTAAATGTTTTCAGGCCATCATTCAGTCCCCTTAGGATAGGTTTCATCTAGCCAACAGCAAATGTCTACAGAGCAGAACAGTTCACAGAATCACAGAATCATCTAGATTGGAAAAGACCTTGAAGATCATCCAGTCCAACCATTAACCTAACATTGACAGTTCCCAACTACACCAGATCCCTCAGTGCTAAGTCGACCTGACTCTTAAACACCTCCAGGGATGGGGACTCCACCACCTCCCTGGGCAGCACATTCCAACACCTAACAACCTGTTCTGGAAAGAAATGCTTCCTAATATCCAGACTAAACCTTCCCTGGTGCAACTTGAGGCTGTTACCTCTTGTCCTATCGCTTATTACTTGGTTAAAGAGACTCATCCCCAGCTCTCTGTACCCTCCTTTCAGGGAGCTGTAGAGGGCGATAAGGTCTCCCCTCCGCCTCCTCTTCTCCAGACTAAACCCCCCCAGTTCCCTCAGCCGCTCCCCGTACGACCTGTGCTCCAGAGCCTGCACCAGCTCCGTTGCCCTTCTCTGGACACGCTTGAGTCATTCAATGTCCTTTTTGTAGTGAGGGGCCCAAAACTGAACACAGGAATCAAGGTGCGGCCTCACCAGTGCCGAGTACAGGGGTCAGATCCCTTCCCTGTCCCTGCTGGCCACGCTATTGCTGACACAAGCCAGGATGCCATTGGCCTTCTTGGCCACCTGGGCACACTGCTGGCTCCTGTTCAGCCGGCTGTCAATCACCCCCCCAGGTCCCTCTCTGACTGGCAGCTCTCCAGCCACTCCTCCCCAAGCCTGTAGCCCTGCTGGGGGTTGTTGTGGCCCAAGGGCAGCCCCCGGCATTTGCCCTTAGTGAAACTCCTCCAATTGGCCTCAGCCCATGGCTCCAGCCTGTCCAGGTCTCTCTGCAGAGCCTCCCTACCCTCGAGCACATCAACAAAGTTTGATGGCTATGCTCCTTTCTTCCACAATGGAGAGCAGTAGACATTTCTGGTGTGCAGCTCATCTCATCTAATCTTGAATTAGGCAAGATGTAGGTCACACCATTAAGTCTAGTTAGGAGAGAACAGCTGAAACTCACTCTTCATCAGATCCAACCTTCCCTGTCCCTTGGTCAAATATTCTCTATTGAGTAGGAACCTCAGAAACCATCTACTAGGAAACAGTGCATGCAGGAAGAACTTATGGTGTCTTAGGCTGGGCTTTTAAAGTGTAACACATCACTAAACATGTAACACAAAAACTGTAATAAAACACTATCTCTGCAGCAAATTTTTGTCAGAAATGTAGTGGCATTGTTGCAAACATTAGAGTCACTGATGCTTGTAATAGAAAGAGAAAGTTATTTTTAACAAGATCCTGGAACTACCAAATACCCTCCTGTCATCCATTTTGTGTCAACAACTGCAGAGATGTGATTGAGGAAAAAAATGACAAACATGTCTCTGGAACACAAGAGCAGATCCTTTAGGACACTTATAACATCCTTCCTCTGACAGAGGTACCGCTGCCACTCAGACCTGCTTGTTCAGCCACCTGCCCCACAGCAGCTCACACTCAAAGCCCCAAGGGGTGTTGCACCAAGTCTGCTGCTGGCACAGGGGCGCACAGGGCTGCTTGTCCTCACCCTCCCTGCTCTAATAGAATCGACCACCATCAGGTCATGCTGCATATCCCTTCTCCAAAGGTTTTTCTGAGTGTGGGGGAAAAAAGCTCTTAATTCTGGACATTGCCATTAATTTATATGCTGTAGGTGACTATTTTTATTACTAATCTTCCACACCTGTGCCCAGCATGTTGGATGAGTGAATTTTAAATAAATTAAATTTTGCATACTCACTTCCTTTGTGATTTTATTATGCAAAAAATGCTCATCTTTTCACCTTTGAAACCATCCACATACCACAATTTCAAAGTCAGACTAATTTATAAAAATGCTGAGAAAGGCAGATCCTTTTTAAGGACTCAATACATTAAGAACTGATTTCTGCTCCTTTGTAATCTTGAGGGTAAATGGAAAAGCCCATTGTTTCAAAATAGAAATTTAATAGTAATTTTTATTTATGGTTGCATTCTGTTATCTCCAGATTTCTGCAGGTCGTCTTAAATCCCGACTGTTCAACTGGCTGTGGGTATTTTAGAATTTTCTGTGACACAGACTGCAACTCTGAAAGCAAAAACCACAATCATTTCTTGAGGTGGCTGGGGATGGATGAATTCCCAAGGTAAGGGGGGACAGGCGGGGGAGCAGGAGAGGCAGGACAATGCAGAACACAACGAGATGGAGAGCTGGCAGCTTTCAGAGCATTCAGATTGCTCTCCAGAGGCTTCCCTGGAAATTGGTGGAGTTCACAGCAGGACGTATTGAAAAGATACTGAGCACACAATCCCCAGTTCCTTCATAAATGCTGATCCACAGCTGGGTCACATCAGTGGCTGCAGAGCAGAAGCACTAGTAACAGATGCTACCAATGCAGAAATATGTCGTCTTTGTTAAGTCTCGGGTTTTGCAGAGGCAGACACAGGCTGGTCCCACACATCACGCTCATTTCTGACTCTCTGTGAAGTTTGGGTAGAGAGGGACTCCCTTCACCACTCATTTTATCCACCAGTTCAAACAGCAGAACCAGTTTCCTTAACATCTGAGGCCATACTGCCTAACTGCGGGCATTTATTAAAGGCTCTCAATATATGCGTACTGATTATTTATTACTTGGAGCAGGGGTTGCCCATTCTTGGCTAGAAATTATGAATATTGCTCAGTGCTTTCTTGACCTTAGTCTCAAAGATTAAGTTAGTCAGCTGTCTTGGTGGAATGAATACAGTCCTGCTCTACTGGAATTGGTCCAGTTCCAACTCTAGAAACTCTTGGAGGACATTTTTCTATTTTATTGCTTCCACGTACTTTTCCCTTTGAGCTTCTCATTTCAGCCTAACTAGGAAAGCCAGGAGTCAATGCCTCTGGTTAGGAGTCCTTTCTTCTTTATTGTCTTCAGTTAATACTTTATCTTATTTTCTTTAATGAGTGCCCTGTCACCTCTGTATTATGCAAGACTTATTTGGTGCATCCAAGCCAACCAGTAACTACCAACCCCAAAGACACCCATTCTAGTGATGAATCCAACAGATCAGATAGAGAAATAATTGAAAGGAATCATTAGCAATCTTAGCTTGCATAAGAAAAAACAACACAATAAAAAGTGTACTTATTTGATCTGTTCACATTTAGCATCAATTATAGAGATAGTGTAAAGTGAACAGATCTCAAATTTTAATTACCTTGAAATTTGCATAGTGGTTTACTAAATGCTTTTTTGTTTAAGTCTGTTTAATAGACTATTTAATTAAACCTAATTCTAGGTCAAAGTAATTTAATTTAAAAAAACTTATTGCCTGTAGGTCCTATGTAACCAGCACTGAGCACACCTTGGGCTTGGAGATCTATGATCAGGAACAAAGTTGCTTCCTTGCTCAGGGACAAGCTGATTTCTTAAAAACTTGTATTACTGGAAATGGAGAAACGGGAAGATGCTTTGCAATTGGTAAATCCCAACACAAAATACAGTTGTTCCACAGGAAAGTGCTTCTCTATAGAGAGGCTGTTGTGGTGTAAGTGGGATCCTGCACAGCAAACCCAGCACACACCCTTCTCTGAGTGGAACAGAAGGAGTGAGGGGATACAGTATTTTAAGTTATGTTTCAAGGAATTTTACTATAAAACACTGAAAAAATCCTGAACACAGACACACAGACACACACATACACTCCTCTTCTGCCAGGATGCACCTAATACAAACCTGGTAGTTTTAGGATATATTTTATGTACCCATACCTGGCCCAAAGCAAGTCAAATTTGATGCACAACAATCCAGTTATCAGTTTAAAATGTGACAGTACAAACATTTTTGTACCACCAAGAACCTGGGTAATCTTGCACCGATTAGAAACATATTTAAGTCTTGGCAGTATTTCCCTCTTACCCTTGTAAGATTTTTCATTTCCAAATGAAAATTTGTCCAAGTTCGTGACTATCTTGAGAGCCAGGGTCCATCAGCTGTAGGCTGTAACACTTCACAGGCTCTCCTGGCCCTGCTTCCCCTCCATTCAAAATGCTGTCATGAAAACTATTTTCTGTTTCCTTGCTTTGATGATAATGGATTCATATTTGCAACAGCAGACTCAGAAATACCTGAAGACTTTCAAGGTCCCTACAAGCAGAGCCTATCTTTACACATAATTTTGTATTTGTTACTGAGCTATTGATCCTAACTCTGCCGGGGACACCAGTCTCTGCTACCCAGTCAAAAAAACCCCCCTGAAGACAATTAGATTTTCTCCCAAGAGGCTCCCACTTCTGGGCAGAGTATGTCCAAAACACTTGTGATGTCACACCTTACTGTCTTCTTGAAAAATCTTAGAAGAAATCTAAAAAAGATTTTCCTTTAGCATGACATCTACAAAAATTTGATAGATCTGTTGGGATTGTGGCTTATTATAAGAGAGCTACTGCCTTATTTTTCTCCCATATTTATTTGTTATATTTACCTGCTGCTTTCTGACATATTTAGCATGCAATCTTTTGCAGTCCATATTCATAAAGCACTGAGTGCAGTGAGGTGTTGGCCCATAAGGAGGACTTCTGAAATGCTGTCATAATACAAATAAGCACAAAGAAATAACAACAGAATGTGGAAAGGATTAATTTTACCCTCTGCTTTTCATCAGTAAGAAAAAGAGGACTCTAATATCCAGACAGACAATAACTAGCACATAGTGTAGACAGACTACACGAACCAGTGCAAAGAAGAGATTTCACAGGATGCCTCATGATTACCTTCACAAGGAATCAATCTGCGTATCTGCAGATGAGTTTCATTCTTCATGATGACACCATAGAAGAGGGTCCAGGCTGCAGTGCACTTAGGCACCTTCATGTCTGACTTGCCTCATTCTTGGCTACTTCACCGCTGTTCCCTCTATCAGGGGTGGGCACACAGGTTTCCCAAAAGGCCACTCAGCTCCACATCTGAATTCATGCTCTTTGGTTCAAGATCGTTTAGCAGCATATGCCAAGGATATTTTCATGAAATAGCATGCACTATCACACAAACCATCTCTCTTCTCTGTTTATCTTATTCTAAAACTACTTAAAATGCATTAAAGAAGGCAAAATATGCAATCAAATAAGGCAGAATATGAAGTGTTGAAGAAGCATGACCGCTGCTTGATTTTCAGAGGTGTGAAGCCCCCAGAAGCTCTACACAGGCCTTGACTCTCTCAAAATAAATCTTATAAAGTAATTAATAGAGATTTTTAAACACCTGTGGGTACCTTGTAAAAATCAGGCTATCCCAGGGAACGTGTGTACAAAAGCTGCTGTTTTTTGTAGGCTATGCAGCCATGTGCAGCTGCTTATTTAAGGCAAGCTTTGAACTCTGAATGAGATGCACAGATAGAAAATGTTGCAATGCTGTGGCAAATTATGTAAATATCACACACAAGGAAGCACCCTCAAACAGTGATCTTGTTTGTGTTCTCTCTAAATTTCCATCAGCATGTATTTTAACTAAACAAACACTCTTCTTCTTGCGTTGTTACTTAGAGAGAGAACCCAGTGGGAACTCCACTTCTCTGAACCATGTCCTAGATCTTTCTAGCTTAAAACCTCCACCACCCACATCCCCAAACATCTCTACTTTCACCTGCAAAAATTAACCCTTAATTCTGCTATATCTTTCCAGACCTCAAGGCAATCAGTTACTAGGCAACCACCCCCTATTTTCCCCAGCTTGCTTGTTTAATTGAAGCCTGTACTAAATAACATCACCAAAGAGGAAAGGCACTCTAATGGTGCATACTTATTACGATAGTAATGGGTAAAGCTTTGGTACAAGGGGGATGGGTACAGGAAAGTAGTCCCCTCCATAAAATGTCCTCTTATCGCCAGCAAACCGTTGCTAAATATACAAGGAAAGATCTTTTGCCTCTTTGTCTTCTAAGCCCACAACAAGAGACCCGCATGAAGGCTAGGTCTGCACTGCCTGGTGACGTGCCCCAGGGAGACTCAATCTTCTATCTGCTCATCTCTCATCCACACCAGCTGATGGAGCCCTCCACAGATGGAGGAAACCACTGAACTGCCCAGCCTTCCTCTGTGAGGAGACTTAGACCTGTTTCTCCATGGACAGGACCTGCAGCTGATCTACCCTGTCTGCCTCAGGAACATCTGGGGACGTAGAGCACCCTCAAGGAGCACACCGAATTGACAGTGCTTCCCGTGTATATGGATAAGTAACTCTACCACTGGAGTTTGGGTCCACCAGACCAAAAATCAGGTCAGTTCCACAGCAAATATTTTGGTGCAGATTTTGAAGGAGGCCCAATATAGCATACATCATTCCAGCATCGGCACCCTGCACGTGCAGCAGGTAGGTCTGGAAACAGCTGGAATTTTTGCACCAGTTCCTGAAAGCTCAGATACAAAAGGTGCCACCTTTCAACAAGTACAGACCCTCCTGTTTTCAGAAGTACTGTCACTCAGAGGAAGGTGGAAACATGGACCAGAAAGTCAGATCTTAGTAACACACTACAGTTCCATACCCCAAATAGAACATGATCAAGCATGTGTGTTTGTGTGCACAGAGAAGGTGAGAACATATCTACATAGTGTGAAGAGTTCTAATGTGAACAACAAATGCCTCAGTGCACAAAGCCCTAATGCTTGGGCAGCCATTAGTTATTAAAGTGACTGGTTTCTGCCTAGACCAACTCAGTAAACCAGTTCTCCACACCACTGTACGAGTACCAAGAGAGGTGTTAGGAACTTGCAAGAAGTTGGGGAGGAGAAATTGCAGCAGCCTCCACCCAGATGACCTTAAACTGCTACACAAAGATCTCAAAACTGGACCCTATCTCTGAATATTCCCACTGCTGTGTTAGGTGGAAAGTTGTGATGGGATCTCACTGCTGCCATAGACCTGTCTATGGCGCAAGGTGCAGAGCACCTGAAAGCAGCTGCTGACTAGACATGCCTCAAGCCTGGCTTGCAGCTGAATTTATGTAACATTCACAGCAAAGGGAACAAAAAATAAATCTATGAGTTTCCTTAGTTAATGAACGGACAATAAATGATGTAATTGATTTTTAGGAAAAGCATTTAATCGGAGAAATTACTGACCTAAGTTTTGGGCAAGGGAGCAGTGGTATCAAACATTTTCATAAAGTGAGAGCTGTGGAGCAAGGCCTTCTAAAGAGAGCTATGCCTGGCTTCTCCACATAACTTTTCATTCCTTGAAGCCAAATTCTTGTCCAAGTAAATTCTATCAGGTTGCAGAGCTAGACCTTATAGGCTGGCTCCATCCCATTGAATTGAAAGCATTTAAACAAATGCCTTCAGAAGCTTAGAACCTGATTATTTTATATTCAGAGGAGGAAGAATACTGCCTCAAATTTGAACTGCCTTCTGGAAGCATGTCTGAATTGGTGGCTTGAGAGGGGTTTCTTGTCTTTCAACTCCATGTGTGTAATGCAGGTTTGGTGGGAAACTCGGGCTGTATACTTCCAACACCAAGGAAAGAAACATTCTCTATCATGCCTCATTTTCTCCTCTATGGCAAAAGAGATTTTCCTGAGAGATATTAAACATTTCACTCAAGAACTTCAAGAACTCCAAATTAGTTTGTGATATCTGAAATAGCACTACTTGCGCTATATCTTATCCTGACTCATGACACATATCTTCAAGATACCCCCTGCCAGCCAGATGGTAAGACTTGGTCTAAAAGCTCCAACTGACTAATTGGTAAGAATAGATCTTTAAGAGAATTATTTTAATTATGTGTGTTTGACATCTTTATATACATTTTGTGAGATGATAAATACATTTCCACCAGGTTTCCATTGATGCCATATGGCCACTCACAAAAAACTGAGCAGATTAGGTGTAATAAGTCTCATTTAAAGAAAAGGAATATCTGCTAATAAAAGGACTTTCAGAATTTGCAAGATGACTTCTAGGTGGAGGAGATAGCCTTTACCTCACTACTCTGGTATTTCTGGTAAATGGCCAGAAATGCCACTACCCGTGTCAGAGGTATCAGCAGACCTGTGAAGAGAAGCAGTCCTGGGAAACACTTGAAATATGAATAGAAAGCAGAACAGAAACATCTTTCACAAAATCAGATGCAAGCCAAACATCTTTAAAAGTTGTGAAATTGAGGGAGATGCCAGTGGGTGGACCTTGTAATACTGACTTAGAATCAGGTAACAGCTTCAGATGGACAGATGACTGGTAAGTCAAAGGTACCAGGCCAGAAGTCCTAACTGCTGTAGGTTGAAAGAGCCACAGGCAAGAAATGGGAAGAAGGTTCTACTGAGGGGTTCAGACGGGATAGCCTCTGCCTGTCCTCTCTTCCCTTGAGGGAAGGGGGGGTCAGACTATGTCTTGATCCAACAGAAAAAAAACAAACCACAACATACTATGGATCAGTATTAAAGATTCACAAAGGGATCACCAGGTTCAGGGCAGCAGTGAAAGAAGCACCAACGGTTGCTTGAAGCGGTTCTTCAGGGTTGATTCTCGCTCCGCCAAGTACACAGCCATCTCACTGCCAGATTATGCACATCTTGGAGGGCAGGGAAGAGGGAAAAGATCTGAAAAGTAGGTCAGCCTCTGGCATAGCAGCTATTTCCCAGTTCAGTCCAGCAGTGGGACTGGGTATCGTCTGGAAACAGAAAGGGCAGCCACTGGAGCCTATCAGCACTGCAGCAGTCCCTAGAAATGTAACGCGATCACTGCCATCACCTTGTGACACATTCAAACAACTAGACAGTGTTGTACCCCTTCCATCAAGGATGTTTGAGTATTTACAGTAGCATTAAGGATGCTTTTCTGTGACCTCAGAAGTTATAATATGGACACAAGCACCTAGACTTCATTTGCACTGAGGTCTCCCTCACCTGAGCTATGCTAGTTAGAGAAGTGCATCTCGAGCTAATTTTGCAGTGAAAATTTGTCTAGAGCCTTAGAGAAAACCCCAGCTGGTATTACTGTGGGAGACATCCACTGCTTAATTATTGTTAGAGCTGTGGCTCAGAAAGATAAGGCGGTTTATTACAGTTGCTGTCAGAACTAGTCTTCCTATCCCCTGCCTTTCACGTGCGAGTGCATGCTGCTTCTCTGACCTGGCCAGAGGACAAGCCCGATGACAGCAATTCACTTGCTTCTGGAATCACTGGATTAAGAGTAGGGTTTTTTTATTTTTTTAATTTTTTTTTTAAATGGTGAGATTATTCAAGAAAAGGGACCAAAATGGAGCAACAGATCAAAGGAGAGGACTCTTGACAATTAATCCAAGGTAGTCTGTCACAATGAACCTAACCCTACCTTTATCAGTAGGAGTAAAATCTGGTACTAGCATGGCACTTAAGACTTTCTTCAAATCTTTACTTTTCCACTCCCCTCTAGTTTTAACAGATTTGCCAGTAACAACAACTATTGCATCCCTAACCTCTGGCCATTTCCTAAAGCTTAGTGACTCCACCTAAACCCATCACTCTGCACGACTCCTCCATAGGATCCCTGTTTAAGACATTAACGTCTAAATTAATGTCTTCAATAGAAGCAGCAGATGCACAAAGCAGAAATAAAGACATACAGAGCAGGAAAGAGGAAGGACAGCACTGATTAAGTTTTGCTATGTTACAGCTTGTTCTTCCAGAAAGGCTTGCCGTCAGCTGTTTCCTAGCACTGTGCATGTGTCTCTTCTGGCTGGAAAGCACTGCATTGTGTGTCAGATGCAGCACGATTTCTCCTGGCTACTGCTCACTAATTGCAGACCCACTTCAGGGTCATTTGGCCTCTCTGCTCAACAGGATGCTGCATTTCACCTTTATAAAAAAATCCTTCCTGGGGCATATTACGCAGAAGACCCTACAATGAGAGACACGATATATTAATTAAGTTACATCAGCTGTATATTTTCTCCCATCCCATGTAAAAGAGTGGTGCACTTATCTAAAATCTCGAAGAATACAGATCAAAATATCTAACCAGTGGCAGAAAAAAGGGCCTCACCTCTTCTGGCAACACATCTTTAAAAGGTCCTTTCACAAGGAAAGTGCTGTTAGGATGGGAAATAGAAATATTGGCTCAATCTGGTTACAACAGGCAGATAATAAGGAATAAATGTATCAGAAATTATTAAGATAGGGGAAAAAAAGGCAATTTTTGTATTTATTTACACCCTGTTCAAATATCCAAAGGTAACATGTGTAGTGTTTTTTTAAATTCCCCAAGCTCAGGAGATGTTTGTAAGATTGCACTGCCTCAACAGTATTTACCCTATTTTATGTTACCACAAAGAGGACTTAAAGCTGATAAAATGTATTTCCAAAGAGCACATTAGTCTCCCTTTGGAATGATGGGTTTCCATTAAGACTGACAGGTATTTTCCATAATTTCCCAGGGGACACTATCCCCAGACTCCTCTAAAAGGTTTTCAAACCCCACTGCTGCTGCCATTCACAAGGCACAAGCAAAACACCCTGCTCCTGCTGTCCAGTTCCAAGTAGTCTTTAAAAACAAATGACAAATTCTCCATTCTCCACAAATTGCTACTGAATACAATTTGCCTGCCCTCCTTGATTTTGCTTATAAGGAAGAGTGTTTTGTTCACATTACTCTTCCTGCCAAAAGCATATTATCACAAGCTAAAGGGGGAAATTACTTTGCAGGAGCCTTTAATTAAAAGAGGGTCGCATTTCATTGCCTTTTTTCTCTGTGACAGACATTGCCATCCCTCCTCTCTCCTTTCTCCATCTCCCCCAAACCAATCCAGAACAGGTTGGCCCCATGGTCTCTTACCAAATCTAGATCATCACTGAAATTTGCTCCTTTTATACACTGGCAGAATGCAGCATTGCATAATGCTATAAATAACTTTTATTCACCAAGGGCCTACCTGGCACTGGCTAGCACACTGCTTTTTCTAGCACTGTGCAATAATTACAAATTTCAATTTTCTCACCAGTCTGTTTATTTAGCATTAAGAAATAATTGCAAGGAGCACAGTATCACAGTCTGGCTTTTAAAAAAATTATTTTCTCATCCCATTAATTGCAACTAAATTGTTCAAATTTTAATCTATTGTTGAGAGCAAAAATTAATTAAGAGCATCTTTTTCTATATTGTTAACTTTTCTCTGGATTAGGAAACTAGTTTTTCATGCCTGCCATGAATCTAAGTGAACGGCTATGTTAGTTTTTTTCTTGGATGAGAGACAGTGTATGTGTGAGTTGTGTTTCTTGGACGATTAGACTCTTTACCTCTGCTTCACTTCTATCTTCACTCCTATTTAGCTGACTGAAATATCAGTCAGAAGCCTGTACCAGACATACCAATGCTATTTGTGATTAGATATCTTGCCAGGATTTGCCACCTGACAGACCACTGCAAGATTTTAAGACCTTCTTCAGTAATTTCATTTTTTCCTGGAAACAGAATTTTCTCCTCTTCCTTTTGGGGCTGATACACATCTATGAAGCATATCTTGCTTTCCTTGCTTAAAAACTCCTGGATCAGCAGAAGTGTGTGCAACAGTAGGTATTAAGGGTTTCTCTGACAGCATGAGGCATTTGGATGGTACACTCCTAAGCTCATTTCAAAAGAAACTACAGGGGTTTTATTTTCACTGTTATACAGCACAAATTTATCACAATTGGAATAAAAGACTTAGCAAAAAAACATAAGCACCTCCTTGTCAAGACACCATTATCTAAATAGCATCTGAGATGTATCACAAGCACAAAGCCACATTCTTTCCTCGGGAGATGCCTTTCAAAGCCAACAGGTAAAAAAGGCAGGATAAAATACAGGGTTCAGAAAAAGATGACCCAAGGTCTATACACTATAATTCAGCATACATGAGCTGCAATCCAAAACATAGAAACACTGAGGAAAATTAAGGTAAATAACCCTAAAGAATGAAGTCACTGTGTAGGAAGTTGTGTCCCTTAAACCTACAAGTGGATGCTTTCATTCAAGCATATAGTCATAACTCACAACATCATAATTCTCCTTAGAGGATTTTATGTGCTCTATCACAGATGCATTGACTTAAAGCATTAGCAGATTTGGCTTATCTTTCCCCTATGTATTTGTGTATATACGGCCCTGCTCAGCGACGACTGATTCAAAAGTTGAGCTCAGATTTAACATGGCAATTTGCTCCATTGCTATAAATCTCTCTCACCCAAAATAACTTCATGAGGGAAGTCCTGACCACAGCCAATGCTATAAAAGTATCTCCTGAACTCCACTTTGAACTGCATTTTAGAAATACTTGAACCACCTGAAGCTTTAGTATTTCCACATCCACAGCCCAGGTATTTCTGTGAACATGCCAGGTTACAGCCAGAGTACTGTGCAGTCTTGGTAGGAAAGAATTGCCATTACAGGACAACAGAAGCTAAGGCTGTTTAAGAAACAACATTATAAAAGGCATTTTAAGAATCTGAGTTATAAAAGCTGTGGTTCTAGTCTAAAGAATGAGTCCATTAAAGAAAGTGTCACTAGATGTTTCCATGTTTATTATGTGCTAGTAACTCTGGGCTGAATGTGCTCAATTTGTGAGTACAAAGACATTTTTCTTCTAACAGCCAATCTTAAAAACTCAAGCTGGGATCTGAGAGGTGGGGTGGGTTTTTCATTCTCATACCTCATTACCAGTAAACGTCAATTAATATATACTTGCTTATGTAGCTGTAACTGATCCTTATTATTCCATTTTTTAATCTTGAAACCCGTTTGAGTACAAGAACCAAAAAATGCAAACTAGACTACAGAGTTTACACAACGATGATCCAGTGCCTATACACCGTAACTCAGCATATGTGAGCATAAATCCAAAACATCTGACTAAAGCCACAAATGTTGCAAAACTAATAACGAAGATAAACAGTGAAGATACCACAGTTTAGAGTCAAACCTTCCCAAGACGACTGCATGGGTTGTTATTGTCTTCTGAACTCCTGCCAGTATCTCTTCAAGAACGACCTGCTCGGGGCTCAATGTATTATCCTAGACACAGTCACAAAAAGCCAGATAGGAAGTCTATTACCTCCCTACATTATCATATAGTATCTTTGTTATCACTTCCCTGGTGGCAAGCATACAGTATTGTGAATTTATATTTAACCTATGGCTTAAATGCTAGAAGGGCAGGAGTTTATCAAAATGGCTTTGAGCAACAGCTCGTACTCCACCCACACGTGCTACAAGCAACCAGACTGGCTTAGATGAACCCAACTTAGAGCTGCTGCCTCTCCCTGGGATCAAGGCGGGAAGCAGTTTAAGTCAGTAGCCATCCTGTAATGAAATGAGAGTTTTAGAAGACTATCCTAAATTACAATTAGATCATAATAATTAGCAAGGAACAACAACAAAAATAGCATTCATTCACTTAAAATGATTTTTAATGTTATAATGACTGCTACATAATTATACCAGAGAAGGGCTATTTAAAAGAGGGGAAAGAAAGATAACTTCAAAAGAAGAGAATTCATTTGGTGTTTATTTGCTTCAGGGTTCTAATTACTCTGGAAACCAGCAACCCTCCTGATCAGATTACTGACACGAACGCAACTGCAGCTGCAAGGAACGCTGAGCACATCACTTTTTTAGCACCATTAAAACAGTCCTCTATAAATACCAGATGCATCTATCTATCTATTACTCTCCCTTCTCAGCACTTACTAGACGAGCAGTCGCAGAGCATATCACAAAAATGAAATGTGTAGCTGTGGCAGAACTGGCGCAGTAGAGCAAGTAATTTGTATCAAGCTGTATAAAAGTTTAAGTTTTATTATTAAGTATATGTCACAGATATACTAGCACCAGTTCATCTTTTTTCCCCTTATAGTTCAGATTTATACACTTATTAATAAAATCCAGATGGTCATTTCAACACCCTCATTTAGCAGAATAAGCCGGTCAAATCTGGTCGGAGTCGCGTGGACTCCATGTGGCAAAGCAGAGAGCCCTGGCAACTTTAATTGTTGCCATCTAGAGGAGATTTATGATGCTATCCATCCTGGTCCTAGCTAATAAATCACATCTTCCTCCATTCTTCAGCAGATAGGTTGGACAGAAAGGCTGGTACATCTCATTAGTGCTCCCAAAAGCGGCACAGAGGTAGGAAGGGAGCCATGAGTCTCAGCATTGCTTTTTCTTTTGCCCATATGGATTCTCAGAGAATTGTTTTACCTGATGGCATTTTGAAAACCATTTAGAGGAGGATTTTTCCTCAGGAACCACGGGTGGAGGAGCTTCAAGCTAGCATTCAGTTCTAGTCCCAGCACAGGTTTCCCACACAACCTAAAGCACATAGTTTGTTGCTGCTGTGCCTCCAAGGAGCAACCCTCAGATGATGCTTCCTACCATTTGTCTTGATTAGTAGGTAAGCTCTTTAGAACAGCCACTGCCTTCTACTATGCATACGCACCCATTCTCATCAGGGGGTGGCATATACAACAGCAATACAAAACAATAGCTAAAAGAGCTGGAAAATATATTTAAAAGTCAAGTTTTTGCATTCTATCCTTCTCTCTCACTTTTCTAGCAAGCTAGTAAAAAAAAAAATCAACATTGCAGAGCAGTTAGGCATTTCTTAGGTCCAATGTGAACATCATCAAGGAGAAAAAAGTAGAAATGTTCTATAAAATATTTATCAAAACACTCGAGATAGGGAAACGTCAAACTGGCAGTTTCATTATGATATCATACTCTAATGGTCTTTGTGCAGCAACATCATTGAAGAAATTAAAATTCTTACGTTATACTTTTAAAACTGTATTATTGTAAGACCTTCAAGTGAGGGAGAGAGCCTGCACTTACAACTACACTGTATGTCTCCTGAAGCCTGGCAAGACAAATGAGATGGGGCACCAGCAGCACAGCAGTGAAAAACAGGTGAGTTCCAATGTTCAGTATCTTCATAAATGATCTGGATGATGGGATCAAGTGTATCTTGATGAAGTTTGCTGGTGATACCAAACTCAGTGGGGAAGTGGATACTTTGGAAGGGAGAACCACCCCACAGGAAGACCTGGAAGGCTGGAAGAGTGGGCTAACAAGAACCTTCTGAAGTTCAACAAGGACAAGTGTAAGGTCTTTCACCTGGGAAAACATAATCCAGGAATGCAGCACAGGCTGGGATCTACCTAGATGGAGAGCAGCTCTGTGGAAAGGAACCTGGGGGTCCTTGTGGACAACAAGATCAATACGAATGGACGGTGTGCTGCAACAGCAAAGGAAGGCAACAGGACGCTGTGTTGCATCAAGGGCATCGCTATCGAGATAAAGAAGTCATTATCCCACTCTACTCAGCACTTGTCAGGCCACACACGGAATACTGTGTTGAGTTTTGGTCCCTGCTATACAAAGATGTGGACAGTCTGGAGAGGGTCCAGAGGAGGGCCACAAAGATGGTCAAGGGACTGGGAAGCCTGTCATGTGAGGAAAGGCTGAGAGAGTTGGGTTTGTTCAGCCTTGAGAAGAGAAGGCTTAGGGGAGACCTTATCGCCATGTTGCAGAATTTAAAGGGTGGCTACAAAGAAGATGGAGACTGCAGTTTACAAGGAGTCACATGGGAAAGATGAGGGGTAATGGGTAGAAATTACTCCTGGGGAGATTCTGACTGGACACAAGAGGAAAATTTTTCACAGTGAGAACAACCAGCCACTGGAATAATCTCCCCAGGGAAGTGGTGATTCCCCAACACTGGACACTTTTAAGATTCAACTGGACAGGGTGCTGGGCCACCTTGTTTAGATCGTGCTTTTAACAAGAAACATTGGACCAGATGATATTTGAGGTCCCTTCCAACTGGTATTCTGTGATTCTATGATTTTTCCTGTCATTACATGATAGCTCTGTAATGTATACAAATACACTGCTTGTCTAATTCATGTGAAAACATATTTATGAAAACATTTCCCTACTTGTCATGCCAAGTGCATTCCCAACACAAAACAAAAAGAAAGTGTGTGCTAGAGAGTAATGTATGGTACAGTGACCCAAGTTTAAAAGAGCTGGCTCAAAAAAGGAGCTATGATTGCAGAGCACAAAGCTTTTCCTCCTACAGGTAGACTCCTCCTAGCTCTCTGGATGGACTGTGTCTCTCCACAACATGCTGCAGAATGCAGTGCAGAAATATCCAAAGACAAGACAAACACAGCAGATGCAGACACAAGGAAACAGTGAGACACTGATTGTCAAGACAGTAAACAGTCAGTACACTTCTGTAGCTCAAATCCCAGCAAACTTTAAGCCAGCAAGATACAATCACAGATAGGATCTGAAGGAGACTGTGGGGTGACTATGTGGCACATCTCAGGGAACTCTTCCCAAGGAAGAGCAAATGTGATACCATCATTTAGACAGGGTGATGGGAGGTGGAATTGCAGCAAGGGGGAATGACCTTGCTAGTCCATAAAAGCCCCCTAAGAAGGGCTGGAACAAAAGTGAGCAGCTTAGATTTCATGCCACATGGAGTCAAGCCTGAAAAGGATTCCAAATCACTTTGTGGGGGGCAGTTTCCTGAAGACTGTAGAAGTTCACTTTGCTTGTGCTTACAGGCATCACAGAGGCACGTTCATAAAGACAGTAATACTGCCTGGAAATATTTGAAGTCTTTACTTATTTAAGTTGCATGTGTAACAGGAGAAAAAGACTATCATATCTTTGTTAATGACCTCATTAATGAAAACGGAATGAGACTCAGTGCTGCAAACCCTAATTGCTGGATAATGCTTAAGACGGCAAATAGTACCTATTTCTTGAGTAGTCAGTCACATTAAGCACCATACATACTCCTTCCTCACATTTCCGAGATGATGTTCAGCTTTCGAAGGGGAAGAGAGGGAATGAGAATGCTGCCTGCAGTCTCATAATAGCTTCAGTTGTGAAAAAGACACAGCTTCATGATTTCCAAAGTTGCTATTTTTGTACATGCTTGGAGAAAGCACAGTATAACAAAACTTCACAATCAGCGATCCTCACAAAATGTTCGGCATGTATTTGCCAGTTCTTTACTAAGCTAATTCATTTTTTAAAAGCAGCTTAGCAGAGATAACAGCTTAGATTTAGATTTGCATTCTTCTGTATGATATTCATCAGTAGAAATGAAATACTTTGGAGATAAAAACAATCATATTGTTTCATTAGCCTGAAATATTTCAGATGGGGACAGCAATAAAAATAGATAGCTTTTAGATATGAGCACAGCAGAAAAACTATGTTTCATAGTGAGAGTTCAGAATGACTCTGGCAAATGACCTACTCTTCTAACAGAAAAAGTGCATGTAAGGTCAGGTCATCACGTGGACTGACTCATTCGGCTGATGAAGGTCTTACAGCTTTTTGAGCTCTATGTGTTGTGCATCCTAATACACTGAGTTTCAGTGCTTCCCAGTGGTTACTTTATCTCATAGGGAAAAGCAAACACAGAGGAAAATGTTCCATAAACTCAAAACACAGACCCAGCCTTATGATCTACACATATTATTTTCCCTGAAGGCAAGTCAAGGAGGTTGCTATTCACATGTAGATGTTTCAGAATGGTCTTCCTCCTTCAAACTTCTGAGGAGACATCACTCCTGATAGGAAACATTTATGAATATCTCTTTCTCCAAGTCATCACAAGATTAAGGAAGGTTGTGGAAGTCAGTGTGAGCCCCAAACCAGATTTTAATCAATGCTTGACTGACCTCCTAATGCATTCATTTCTTTGTAGAAAAAATAGAAATTTCTTTCATTAGCAAAACAGGAATCTTAGAACCAAAGCACTATGGTATAGAGCAAGCAAGAAAACTCCAGACAAATTACCTCTTAATTTCTTTTTATCCTGAAAAGTTAATAAGCCTTCACTAGAATATACCAACACAACCCGGTGCTTTTCAGCAGAATACCCTGTGGCAGCCTATAAAGCCAACTCGCTGGTATTAACATGCAGGAGACAACTTAGAACTGAGAAAGAACTAAACCAAAACAATTTATATACTGAACTTCAACAGCCTTTCAGATTCAAATGTTATTGGTGTATATCACTCAGGTTTAATTTTTAAACTTCTTAGGTACATCAGAAGTTATTTTAGGAACATAACTTAAGCTATGAGGCACAAGCTGACATTTTGAGGTATCATCTGAAAGATTACAATGAAATGTTAAAGAGAAGAGCTATTCCCTCTAGGCTGACTGAAGCAGGAATGGCACATCCTCATCTCTCCAAGTCCACCACAAGCCCCAAATTGTATAACAGTACACTTTAATTATTCCCCTGCTTTCAGTGTGCTAAAAATAAGACTGACATCATAAACCAATTTTACCTAATATTATAAAGCTAAGTGCATGCCAATGTCAGTAAATGAAACGTAAAATTAATTGTGCTGCAAAAGAGGAAAGCCTTGTGAAAGAATTCACTCTAGTAGTAAACGGTGAGCACTCTGTATGCCCTCAAGCTTCACTGAAGTCATTACTACTTAGATGTCAGGAAGGCTTTCACAAAGTCTTTTTCAGTATGATGTTCATAATTTATTATCAGATAGACACAAAAACCAACTAGCCAATCGCCAAGACTTACTGAAGTCAGGTTCTCATGATTTCAAGGGGCAGTATCTGGCCTTGTACTTACAGACAGGAGGCTGTTTATAACTGAAGTTTTGACAGAACACAACATTGTCTACTCTAGAGAGACAAAAGGTATCATTTTCTGAAATAAATACAAATGTCATGTTCTCAAAATGGGTGATCATTAACGTAGAGAGCTGAAACTTGAACATGAAAGTAAGCAGATCAGAGGAACTTCAGAAGACTGGCACTCAACATATCAGCTTTCTACACAGCCTCAAATCACTACCGCTTACTTTCCTGGCCAAACAAGATTTGACTGCTGTTAGCAATATACTCCCAGTACAACTATGGATCAAGTGAACTAACTTCTATATGCTACCTTCATGCTTAATTACAACTCTGTCAGGTAAAGTAAGTCTCTTTTGGTTGTGATTGCGTTAAGAAACAGGAGGCAGGCAGGTAAGGTTGGCAGGACAGCACAGTCAGGGACAAAAAAGGCACCTGGTAACTTGTAAAAACAAAAGAAAACAAAGAAGACGTTGAAATCCATAGGAGAGAACACATCCTTTTAGACTTCTTCCTCTTCAAAAGTCACTTTTTTCACAAACTGCAGTTTTAAGTGGTTAATGAAGCAATAAGGGACAGCTGAATTTGATGCACAACAGTTTTAGGACCAGAAGCTGAAAGTACAGAGATAACTTGTTCTATGCTCCCTGAGGGCATGCAAAATGCAGGTCTGAGTGAGTCACTGGACAGGCAGCAGAGTTCTGGGACACAAATGGGCAATTTAACAAGCATGCTAATGCCCACTGAAGGGAATGACAATTAGAAGTGCAAGCTGTGTCTTAGGGATGAGATGAAGAGACAATGAGGAGATGCAGCTGTTTGGAAGGAAATGTGTTGAGCTGGGACCACATTGTATTTCTTATCTGTGCTCTCTACCACAGAGATCCTGATTCTGCTACAAAAATATTGACCATACTTTTGTGGAGATGGTTTCAAACCAATCTAAATATCACATGAATACATTTTCATACATAAAACGTGATCTTAGAACTCCCTGTTTCTTGGCCCTATTCTGTAGAGAGGAATATTGCCTACCACACAGGGATGAACACTAGTAAGTGTTAGTAAAATGCTGTGACTACCTGGTACTGGAGAACAAAGAAGCATTAACAGCCTCATTCCCAACACGGCTCTTGATCAAAAGAAGTTACACCAAATATGTATAACTATAGCAGATTTATAATTAATAAGTATAAGAATAATAATTTTCAGAACATCAGTGCTAAGACCACCAGTTCCTCAAACACTCGGAGAGTAACTTTGCTGTGTAAGGTCATACTCTGTGGCATTTATATGCCAAGGTTTTTGCATATGCTTTCACATTTGAAGAACTGGTTCCCAACACCATACCACAAAACTCCATCACCATACATAATTTAACATAGCCATGTGAAATTCAGTTTAATATGCAAAGCATAGATTACATGAAGTGATAAACATTTAATGTTAGTGGAGTTGAAGGTGACACGCTACCATTAAACAGAAACATATAAAGCAGTATTTGTTCTTCCTGTCATCCTCTGCTAGACGACTTGATAACAAAATGACACACATGCATTTCCAGACTTAATCTGGATGCACAACAAAGCCTAAAATTTAAACTAACAGGCCCCAAGGATTTGGATCCAAGAATAGACTATGCCAAGAGAAAACAGTGAAATCTGATGATTACACTTTTCAAAAGAATGATCCCTCAAATGTGTCATGCCAAGATTATAAATGTAACCGAATATCCACAGAACCTACAGACGAAATTTAAAATAGAAACCAGCCTTTAAATACAAGAATTTCAACCTGAGTCAAAGCTGAGTATATTTTTCTTTAAAATAATTTTGCTAGCTGTTTATTTTCAGTGTATTAGTTATTAACGTTTGACTGACCAGTAGCTTCTTCTTGCTTACAGCCAATGTAAAAGAAATAATAATAATAATTAAAAAGTCTTATACCTACCGGAAAACCAACTTTCTTTCCCTACCAATTTTGACCTTTTCTGTTTGGGAGACATTGATTTTTTTTTACTGCCTGTGTTTCTAATGGAGCTTGAAATTAACACGGCTTTTTGTTTACCTCCTAATTTGTGCACCACCATCATCAGTGCTGTCAGCACAGCTCTGGGAATAGGGCTTGTTTACTGCTTCTGCATAACCAGCAGAAGGAGCATAGGAGCAGAAAATAGGTTTGGTTTAGAGTTTTTCCTTTTTTTTTTTTTTTTTTTTTTTTTTCTTTTCTTTTTTTTTCCCCCCAGTCCTTTTATAGGTTATATATTAATGACTTGAGTGACAATGTGGCCCATTTTGTCAATATTTCTTAAACGGAACATAGAAAGACTTGAGCTAGCTCAGGGTTATGTTGAATTCCTCTGGCACACGTATCATAAAAAGTTGGTATTATTGTTGTGTCAGTCCAAAGCATCTGTCAGCCTTTTGCACAGTGCGAGTTTCAGCGAGACCTCGCATCGCCTGTCTAACATGGAATACCAGCTAGAGAAGTCCTACAGCAACTCATTCTCTGAGAGCCTGCTTTGACACAACGTCCTAATCTCTGCATTAAGATAGCCTCCAATATTAGAGCCCCCAAAGTGGTACAGGAACAATGTCATCTTCTCAGAGATGAATCAAATACACAGGATCAGTATGCAGGCTCATATTCTGGCAGATCTGCAGCCTTACCATCTCTGTAAGAGTAAGCTTATTTATCTTGGTCACCACCAAAGTGCACAGGTCAGGGGCTGGTGACATACAAATAAATTTGAGTAAGTTGCCATCCCATTACCATGTCCTTCAGCAACTGTCTTGTTGCTACATAATATGTCCAATTAGTATTATAATAGGTCATTGTATAATTGACATTTGTGATATACTATCAAACCACTAATATTGTCAACTACAAATTACTCTATCCCTTTTCCAGATATAACTGTGAATTCTATGCACTGTTTTTGTTTCAGTGCAAGGGAATGGACTACACGACCTGTGAAACCTACTATATCTATTTTTCATTAGTATTCAACAGAGAATTTTTTTCCTAAGAAACCTTGTAGTCCAAGGTGAGAGAGAGCAACTATATTCTCAAACATCCTCATGCTATGCTGCCATCTACTCTTGTATGAACACTGGCATAATCTGTGACTTGTTCATAAAAATATTCTAAACAGTAATTTTAGTTCGCTTTTTAAACCAGATTCACCTCTTCAAATATTATACCCACAAACCCATACAAGTCTGATGATCTTCCTCAGCATAACCTCATTAACGTGAGCTTCTTGTTGTTCCTGTCAGAAATGAACCCCTCTTCCCCAAATTCAGCATAATCTCCTACTGTGCTCCCCAGTTTCCTCCTGAATATAATATACCATTTGATGATTCTCAAAATTTAGTGATGTGTTCATTCAATGCTTTTCATCATGTGCAACGTATCTAATCATTAGGTATTCCTTAATAAAAATCCTGCTTCATTCCTTGTAAAGGATCAAGATCTGTGTTTTAAATATAATGATGCAGTATGTTGAAAAATCACACCTCACCTGCTCTGTCAACTGTGCTTCTATGCCAAAATAATACCTTTTATTTAACTCAAACATACAGTGTATTCCAGGTTTTTTTCTGTATTCTCTCCACTCCCCAGATGACAATCTTGTTGATTTCTGCTTGCATATCTTCATGCCTAAAGCCTTTTTCCCCTACAGAAGGTCATTAAGTTTCAGAGGGCTTTTTTTCTGCATGAAGCTACCAAAATTAGTTTGTCTCTAAGCACCTCCTTGTTAGTATCCCAGAGACTAAACAATTTTGCTTCCTCTGGAGACAGGAACTCAGAAAGGTCATCTCTTGACCCAACCAGACTGTGCATACGCACTCTGTATCCCCTAGGTCGTCTACGGGCTCAGTATAAATAATTATCAGGTAGTAGAAATACGAAAGCTAATCTGATTTTTAATACACATCTTCTGGAAAAACAAAACAAAACAAAAACAGCACAACAAAACAAAGCCTGGGGACTTACTTATTCTTCAGCTGAAAAAAAATGTAAGGTATGAGCAAAATAGAAACCTCAAACAATACAATTCCCAGCCTCCTAAACTGACCCTAAGCATCATATCCAAGGAGAAGAGGTTGACTAGCCTTGGAAAGTGAGTTACTTAGCCTTTTGAGAAGAGTGGATGCCCTGGTGGCAGGTTTGTGATGGGGAGACTTGTCCATTAGTGGCTATGTTAGAAAAGCATATTCATTTCCTAAGCCATCCAATCTGATGTTAACCATCTGCTTGCTTCTAGCCTTAGCTTCATGGAAGCAAATGACAACACAAACCACTGAGAGTCTCCTGAGCAATTCAGGTTCAGTGGATTTTCTCAAGAACAGTTTAAATACTTTAGATACTTGGACCATACCACAAGCACAGTAGGTCAATTTGGGACCTAACTGTCTCAGAGGAGAAATTTGCCTGCAGAAGATTAGGAAAGGATTCTCTCCTCTTCCTCTGTAATCATATAGTGGGAACCACTAATAGTAAACATTTGTCATCTCTTTGCAAATGAAATAAAAAGACATCTCCTATTCCAACAACTCTGTGGTTAACACAGATGCCTGGAGTGATGGGATGTGGTGCTTTTCATTGTAATTGCTGTAGCACTGTACATCTGGTTAACCAGCTCATTCGAGCCACTGCCAAAGGCTGAATGTCGGTCTAAATGGACCACGGTCTGACTGTGAAAACCTATCTCACATGTAGTTTATCCCTGAAGTTTAAAAGCAAATTTCTAAGCAGATCCCTGGTCTTATGTTCATAGGATTCAGATAAAGTTAGAAGTATGCTGGAAGGACTTCCACAAGAGTTTAGTAAAGGTTTACTAAGCTAAATTCATTTGCAACAGCATGTGAGTATTTACCAGGGCACAAAATCAAAGGATCTTAAGGGCATAATCTTAAAATAATTAAAATTATTTAAGTTTGTATTCTTATCCACAACTATTACAATAATTGTCTTATAAATAGATTCATGTATTTGTCTGTTTTCATTTCAATTTTTGTCAAAGACTGATGTACCAGAATGTTAATGTTATATAATTATATATTCTGAAAATTAAAGCAGCATGGCATACTGGTTGGGAATAGCACATTTCACACTTCATTACTTCTGCTGCAACCAATGTTAAGCTCTGAATTTTCTGTTTCCAGTAGTCAAGGTTTCTTTGGTTGTTACTTTTTTTAAAAGCATTTCTGTTCCATAGTTCTTTGCTGCTCATCCACAAACTATACTGTCCTCAGCAACAGACACATGGATGGAGATAGTGGAAATCTGGTGGTTTCCTTTAGTAATGAAGGGAGATAACAATGGCAGTGAACAGTAGGTTTGGGAAATGTACATGAGTATCACAGTGAGCACTAGAGAGGGGACAGAACTGTCACCAGTGGCCCAAGGTTCCAACTACCATGGCAATCTTACAGCCAATGGACTCAAAAGCCTAACTATTCTATTTTAAATCACAGCATGCATCCCAAATTCATCAGATTAGGATAAATACCATGTTGTAAGATTGTTATCAGGTTATGAAACTGTTAGGTGAATTTTCAAAGGCAGAAGATGATCCAAACTGATCTGCAGAAACATATAAAGAATATGCTTGGTGAATTAAGAGTCCTGAAATACTATTTCCTACTTTGACACTCCTCAAAATTTAATTTGTACTGGCCCTTCAAACAAACAAAAACCACTCAGGAATGTGCATTTTTGCCAATATAGCTATCAAAGATTAAACCAAGATGCTACCAAAATCCACATCTTTCTTTTCCTCTTAGCACATTTCCATGCTGATTCGGAGACAATTTTGATACCAGTAGTCAGAACAGGTTAGAATAACTTTGATTTTGATTTGTACTGCAGAAGGAAGACACGGTGCAAATTGGTAATGTTGTCAGAGCGGATGAGCTGTTCAACTGTAAACACAGGAGTTGTGGGTCACCTTTAAAAGATAAAAATCTTTGAACTTATTCATATGGGTTTAAGAATTTATGAATGATGGAACTAGTCATCTGTAAGACACCAGCTCTAACCATATCACAAATGGGAGCATTGGTAGGTTGCAACACATATTTAGTAGCTTAAAATTGCACATGTGGGTTTTCCAGGCAGGAGCAGGAGCGCCCTGCTCTCCCACTGATCACACTGTGCAGCACGTGAGCTTCCTATTGTATGTCACAGCAGAAGCAACCTCACAGATGTGAATCTTTCCCCCATCCAGATCACAGCACAACTCAGAGCCTTTAGTTTCAGTTTGGCTTCTAACTAGCAAGTAGATTGATTGTATGTAACAAAATCTGCTGCTTTCAAAGCCACGTGCAATGTGCACTAAGGGCACCAGGAAGCAGACCACAAGGTCCTTCCCTATGAAGTACTCTTTCCTTAGTTTACCTTGTAACTCATTCTGAAGTAGGCCCCCTTACTGAAGCTGCAGGTGACACTATGTTAACAACAAACAGATTCCCCAGGGATACAGTTACACACAGTTTCACAATGCTTCTATGATTTTAAAGGATATGAACTCTTTTCAATATAATAAACAAAAAGCTGCCATCACTGCATTGCCAGAGCAGCTTCCATTTAAGTAACTTCTATCACCTTCTTGGGCTTACAAGCACTATGTAATACCAAGACTCACAATACCACCAAATTTCACATATGGGCCACCAAGGCAAATAAGGGCTCAGTTTCCAGTCTGGTATCACCCAGGAAGCCTAGAGCAGAAATAGAGCCAAGACATCCAGAATGGCAGTCCTACACTGTAACCCCAGGCACATTCTTCCATAAAGGTACTTTATTTCAAGATGCACATTTTTCTTTCCAACTTGGCAGTTTGGCTTCTTTTTAAGCCCTTTAATTATAGCTCAAATTATGTTCAATTTATTTTTCCATGGCTGTTTTTTTCCTGTCTAGGCCTCCACTGTTTTTTCCTTTCTCCAGAAACACCAAATGCTTTAAAATCTCTTTTGTTGTTTGCAAGCAGGAAGGGAGGAGAATTTCTTGAAAATGTCTTTCTCTTTCTCCACTGAGGAAACAAAACAGATGTTGTGCCCTCCTCAGGGAGAAGGATCCTATCACAGAGCAGGTGTGAGCAAAGGCTGCTTTGCATGTGGAGAGGAAAAGAGCAGCATTAAAGGACCCTGATGGAGAAGCAGCACCAATGGCAGAGGAATTTGGTTTTTGAGCAAGAAAGAGAAGTTCATCCACCTAAAGAAAAGAAGGGGTACAGGGAAAGCAGTAGGGAAAATAACACCCTGCTTTGCATTGGCAGGAGGAGTAAGGGCTACTGCCAACTTTCCCAATATTAATCTAGCATTTCCCTTAAAGCAACAGCTCCACAAACCAGGGAATGGCATGAAAATGTCTACTTTTCTATTTTAAAAAGGTTTAATGCTTCAGCCTGAAACCAAGAATAGCCTAAAGACACAAATTCCCAAAACAACCAGAGCAAAATGTGGGCTCCTTTTAAACCTCATTATTTCTGAAAGGGGTCAACCATGAATTTTTTAATACTTTAGGTTGACATTACTGGGTAACTTTCACAACCTGAACAATTTCCTAAACCCTTCATTGCAATCCCAAAAGATAATTTTAAAAAATCCCCAGCATAATAAGAAACTATTGCTTGAATATAATTTCACCTTTTGAAACATTTCCCTTGTATGCATGTGAATATGCAGTTAAATAATCCTGTTTAACAGCAGTAAATCTTAGACAACTCAGAGTCACTATAGAAGTGTTTGCAGAAAACACAGCCCACTGCATATGGCAATAATTACGTCGGAACTGGCATAGTTAGTTCCAACCACTGATTTGATACTGGCCTCACTTATGATGAAACAGTCACGCTCAGTCTGTATCACGCAGGGAAAAAGAGGTCACAGTAGCTTCCTCCATCTCCATGAAGACTGGTATACTAATATAAAGAAAAGAAAAATGGTTTCCTTTGGAGTTTTACGGAGTTTTATTTTTTGTCCTCTCACAGATCAAAGAGTATCCTTTCCTGCATGAACTAAGTCATGTTTGCATAAATGTCAGCTCACTTCTAAGGACAGCCTTGCACTACAGGCAGCCAGTTTTATCTGCAGAGCTCAATTTGAAAAAGGAGACATCAAATGAGTTGATCCCAATGCTGCTTTCAAGATCAAATTTAAGAAAGGACAGGTGTTCACATACGTTATTTATACTCAAACACAGACCCAGATGGACCTAGAACCTCCAAACTTCTTCCGCCAGTATCCTCTGGCTGGTGGGAATAATGCTACAGCAAACAGAAACCTGTTCACTTGGGAATGAAAGAGCTATGGTATTCACGTACAATTTTACTTGTTTAGATCATGTATTTAATTTTGATGGATGCATTTTTGAAAAGTCCTCAGTGAGCAAAACTGGCTGTTTACACAGGGGTCCAGGGGTGTTGGAGGACAGGCAAGACTGCTGTATATCCACATTTATAAATCCAGTTCAGTTTTTCATAGGAGCATTGTTCTAAAGCAATGGAAAGTTAAAAACCTGATCATTTTCTTTTTCTGTTCTAACTGCAAATAGCAATTGTGGCCCCAGTGCCACCTTTCTAACCCAGTAGCAAAGGGACAAGGGTACAGTCTGGGCACAGGAACAGTATTGCTGCTCTGCAGTGGCCAGAAGGCAGTGGTTGTCTCCTTACGTCAGTGGCAGGCCATGAAATCTCAGGAAAGCAGGTGACTTTGTTAGATTCTATAAAGCTATGCTTGGTAAGAATGGAAAAAAGATCCCAAGTCCACCACTGTCTTCACACTTTACCTTTTCACTCCGTTTGCAGTGGAATGAAACCTGTTCTGCTACATGCATGAACCTCTGGAAATACTGAGGATCCAGGCTAGGTTTGTCTCCATGACCCAAATGCACTCTGTTTTTCTACTCTTGAGAAATAAACAGATTAGGAAGTTTGGTCCATCATACAATAAATAATTTGTGTGCACAAACAGATTTGATTCACAACAGCCCAATGGTGCACGCTACCAATGCGGCAAGCTGCTTGCTGTGAATGCAATGTGTTCCCCAACTATAGGAAAGCAAAGGGATACAGCTGCTGAAGGGTGATGTGAAATTAAAGAGGGAATGAAACGTGTGATCTTATTTAATCACACCTGGTGTTTCAATTTTTCAGTAACAGCACCCTGCTAGACTGTGTCAAATCGGTTCTACAAAGAAAAAAAATTATGGATGGAAAATGAATTAACTCTTTCATCCCTGCTGTTAAGACTTTATACCAGCCAGAAACATCTCTAGCAGTGGCTGTTAAGAATCCTTTTTTCTCAGATGAAAGGTGCTCAGCACCTGGCTAAATGGAGCTCAGTGGATGATAGTGCTTCTGTGCCAGCAGGTGAGCATGTGCCCTCCACACTGATAGAAGCACAAGTCATGTGTGTGTCTATAACCTATTATTACACAAAAGAAATCTTCCTGGTCAGAATCAACTTGAAGGACTGAAGTGACACACTGGGACCAGTTGTTTCTATTTGTTTCCTTCGGTGGGTGGCACATATGTGCAGAGAGACAGACAGAGGAAGCAGGACAGCTGGGGACAGCAGAATGCAAAAGGGCAGAAAGCAGCTCTTCCCTTGCCTTGTATGCTCTGCTCAGCACAGATTTCCTGTGAGAAGAGAATTTATCCCAGCAATTACCTGGTTTCTGTTTTCCTTTGGGCTTTCCTTTTTTGAAGATTGTTTGTTTGTTTTAAGTCTTATTTTGCAGTTTGGGTTAATATTAAACGTCAAACATAATTTGATTCTGCAGGCATTGCATTGTGTGATTACTAAGTCCCATTGGCTAGTCAGACACTGTTTCTCAGTGTGTCCTATGTACTAATAAATCACGTCTGGTAATAGACAGCAAGGTGCTCTATCTAATGTAAAAAATTGTAATTGTGGTCAAATGTTCCATTCTTCAGGGAAAAGGAAAAAAAAAAATCCTTCTATATGATTTCACTCAGCAGCAGAAAATAAAAAGCCAAGGTATAATTAGCTTAACATAACCATCTTTATATTAAATTCATAGAGAAGAAAATCAAACATGAAAAATAACTAGCCGGCTACCATTCTGGTCTCCTCATTGAATTAATGTCACCAGTACAGCACTGGATAAAGAAAGATATAAAAGGCTACTGTCTGGATGAGCTTTGTGTTTGGAGAGTATTTAGTTTTTAGGGGGAGAAAATTCTTTATGTAAGTGTTACCTATTTAAGAAATTGGTATTTATTAGGACAGTATTGTCTCAAAAGATGTCTAGTTTTTACAGTATGGATTCAGCCAATTTACTGAGAAACTAAGGCATTAAAGCAAATACCTCAGAACAGTTCTAAGAACATCTGAGTCTCTTCATCATTACTTGTACAACTCATACTCAAAGAGATTATCACACCAAGGAGCATTTTTTTGGTAATAAATAAAAAGGCATTGTAAAAGACCTCCATAAATAGAAGATGCTAACACTGCAACATAAGGGATTAATTTAAACCAGGATTATTTAAAATGCTGAACATAATCGCAGTTCAAATTAACAAGAAGGAACCCTTGGTTTAAATCAGTTCTATTCTTGTTTTGCATTTTTAATTTGTGTTTTCCTTTGGTGGACAGAACCACACATAGCACTGGACTTCAAAAAAATCATCTAGTCTACCCCTCCACTTGAGGCAAAGAAATATCCTCACAGGTGACTCTTACTTATTCCTCACACCTCTCCTCTACTCTTATTCCCCCAAATACTCCACTCTAATACGCTTACACTAAGTTTCTAATACCCAAACTAAACCTCCTTAGGTGCAAACTCAACTAATTATTTTCCCTCTTACCTTCGGGTAGGTAGAGAAGACAAGGGTAAACACCACTATGAATTTATATTACAAATCCTTTAATATACCTGAAAGATTGTGCTTCTTTCCAACTTTGTCCTTGCATCCTGGACCTAACTTCAAGTATTTCCTCACTGGTCTTTTCTAAATGTCTGCTCGCTCCTACAGCACTCTTCCTGGCTTTCCCCAGTTTGTCTATATTGTTTCATGGTGTGAAGCCCGCTCTGGACACTATCCCAGCAGAGCGATAGAGCCAACAGAAAAGAGTTGTTTATCCTATGGCTTACATGCAAGACTCCCACTTACAGTAAAGTCTGCTCTCTTCCCCATTTTCTCCCCCAGCTGTACCACAACATTGACTCATGTTCAGCTTGTGATATCCCGACACCACATGCTCTTTCACAGTACTGTCAATTACTCAGATATCCCTCGTCTGCATACATACACTTGTTTTCCCTTCCTCACTGCAGGCCTTCTTACTTACATTTGCTGAATTCCCATCTTACTCATTTTAACCATTTCTGCATTTTATCAAGATCACTTCAGACTCTAAACCTGCCCTTCACAATATCCAAAGCCTACTGCAGCTTGCAGTCCCTCTCACACTGCCTTCTCCAGTCCATTGTCCAAGACACTAATGAAAACCATGAGCAGCACATGACCTGGGGCACAATCTAACAGCACTGCACTTCAGGTTCCCTCCCCATCTGCCAAACAAGCAGTAACTATTCCTTGAACACAGTACTTCAACCAGGCCTTCACACACCTCACAGTAATTTCACCTAGACGATTTTTCCCTTGTTTACTTGTAAGAAGGTTATGGCTTTCTGCAACACTGCCAAAACCCTCACTAAAGACATACATACTACTTCTATCTCCTACACCTCTTACTCCATTCAGAAAGAAAATTAGAGAGGTTTGACACTTTTTTTTTCCTTAACAAATCCACACTGGTTGTTTTCCTATCAGCTTATTATCCTCTAGGTGTTGACAAATTGATTAATAATTTTCTGGAGCATTTCACCATGTATCAAAGTTAAGCTGACAGGTTTCCTCATTTTAGTGTTTAAGTTTGCCCTTCCTCATCCTTCACAAGTTCTTAAAGATAAAAGCTAAAGTTCAGGTGTGGTCTCATTTGACTCCCAGGTACTCAGGGGTCAGTTTCAGGAGACCCCTATGACTTGACTGCCTCCAGCTTCCCTCCATATATTTCATATATGTCCCCCATTCCAGCTTGTGCTTTTCTCCCTCTATTTAACTATTCCAAACACTCAGCCACAATTAACCTGTTTGGGAAAACTGAATCCAAGAAAGGCTGGTGTTCATCCTCCACTTTGTGACCAGCTTTCCCTTCGTTGTCCACAAAGTAACAGAACTCTAATTTCCTTCTTTCCCTTATTTCTATAGTCTTGAAAAACCTGAATTTTAATACCCCTTACAGTTGCAACGCATTAAACTACACGTTTGTGCTACTTTTAAAATTTTTCCCTTAGCTATGAATTCTCTTGTTCCCACTAGTTGTAACATTCATGATTGTTAAGTATTTGAAGAGGGCCTGAAGTACCTGTGATATTTTGTGTCTTCCTCCTTCAATGGAACAGTCTGCTGCCATGACTGTAGTATTTCACCTTCCAAAATATTGTCAGTTCCCTTGAACTTTCTTTTCCCTCTCTTCCTAGCCCTTGCCTATCTATTTCAAAGTTCAAAGAAACTAACTCTTTTAAAGCCTTTTGACATTATTCAACTGCTTTTACCCATTCCTTCCTCTCCTTCAGATCAGAAACTCTTTTGTGATCATTTTCACTCACAAAATCCTTCTGTCTTCAAATTCTCAACCACTTCCTCCTGATTACTCAGAATAAAGCATAAAGTAAATTCCTTCAATAATTTCCTTTGCCCTCAGAAACAAAAGTAACCCTCTCTAGTTTTTAACTCTTATTAGATAGCCTAGACATGATTCACTGGACCAAGGGTAGGCATCTATTCAGCTTGTCACACCAGAGAAGAGATCAGGATCTCCCAGAGTGAGATTCAATTTGCACCATAGTAGATGCCTAAAGCAAATCACATAAAACATCTCTAATGGTTCCTACTCCTCTTAGAGTGACCCACAAAGGTCAATTAGCTCACACACTGGCATCTATCAATCACAGAACCATGCAGGATGAAAGGCACCTCTGGAAGTCTCTAGTCCAGAGAGACCTGCTCAGAGAAAAGTAAGTGTTAGAGCAGATTGCTCTGGGCCATGTCCAGTTGAGTTTGGAATACCTGCAAGGATGAAGATCCACTCTCTCCGGGCCTGTTCCACTTTTTTCTCCCTTTCTTCTCCCTTTTTTCTCCCCCCTTATATTTAGTTAGAATTTTCTGTATTACAGCTTGTGCCCATTGACTCTTGTTCTGGCCCCATGCACATCTGAGAAGAAACTGGTTCTGTCTTTTCTGCAGTTGCAGACAGCAGTAAGACCCCTCAAACCTTGTCTTCAGGCTGAACAAACCCAGCCCTCACCTTCTTTTCCTACATCATGTGCTCCACCCCTGACTGCCTTGGTGACCTATCCATTGACTCACTTCAGTTTGTCAGTGTCTTTCTCATACTGAGCGCAAAACTGCACAGACTGCTCAAGATGTCATCTCAGTAGTGCCAAACAGAAGGGAATGATCAGTTCCCTTGACCTGCTGGCTACACTGCTGCTTGTACATCCCAGCATGTTGTTGTCCTCCTTTGCAGCAAGGGCACACTGCTTGTTCATATTTAAATTGTTGTTTATCAAGATCCCAAGGTATTTTTCAGCAAAGTGCTCCCCAGCCAGCCAGGCCCCAGCCTGTACTGGTACAGGGGGTTATTCCATCACAGATGCAGGACTCTGTTTAACTTCCTAAGGTCTCTGTCAGCCCACTTTTCCAGTCTGTCCAGATGCCTCTGAGACATCAAGCGCTGTCCTCAATTTGGTATCACCCCACAAATTTGCTGAGGGTGCACCCTGTCCCATAATTATGGTCACTAACAAACATATTTGGACAGTGTTGACCCCTGTATCAATCCCTTAGGGATGTCACTAAGTTGTCCATCCACTTCTTGTCTCCTTATCTATTCCATAAATCAGCAATTTCGTTACAAGGACACTGTGGGAGACCACATGAAAGGTGTTTGTAAAGTCCAGGTTGTGAGAGATGAGAAACCAGGCCTGCGAGTGGGACGTGACACAGGTATACAACATGCACCGCTCCTCCCTTGTCCACACAGCCAGTTCTCTCACCACAGAAGTCAAACAGGATGTTTTGCCCTTAGTAAACCCACGTCGGCTCCTCCCAGCTACCTCCTTGTCCTTTGTGTGCCTGGACCTCTAAACCAGAAAGGATTACTTGCTCCTCTGTGTCCTCCATACAACTACTTTCTGTTAATAGTTCCTGATAGTTAAAATGCTCCTTACCCATTGGACCGCTCCTATCAATACTTCTGTTATCTATTCAAAAATACCAAAACTACTTGTCATAAGCTTGCGGGCAGTTGACTCCAGATGTAAGACTGAACTTGTCAGCTTGTTGACATAAATTTAAATATAACATGTATCAATAAATATGACATTTCTTTTGCAGTTAACACAACCTACAGATATTTATTTACACAACTGGCACTTTTATACACAATTCTCGATTGATTTTCATACCTTGTGTTCTCATTATATTTGGGCACGAGTAATGATAAACTATGCTAGGTAGGGTTGGGGGGGGGGAATTCATGTTAAGTTCTAGTTACAAAATAGATCTTAGTATGTAAAAGTGAAATGCAGCAAAAATGTCGAAGAACAGTATTTTCCAAATAAGCCACATAATCAAGGCAAAAATAAGCTTATCATTATACTTTTAAAGTAATTGGTCTCATTAAGCAAGGAAGCATTACCTTGGTGAACTGAATGTCAGTTCTGGTTGCCATATTTCTCAAGATCGCAGAACTGGCAGATCTTATCCTCTACTGCACAGATTTTGTTTACAGATTAAAAGAGGAAAACAAGCTTTTCAGCTTTTTTTTCCTCCAAAGTGTTTTTTTTACTTTTGAATGAACTAGTCACTGAATTGAAATAGCTGAACAAACATGAAAGAGATATTATCTCTGCACCTGCAGAAGTAAAAAAAAGTTAGCTCTTCAACAACAGGTGTTTAACCAGTGACTTTCACCAATTCTGTTGTCTGACTTCCCTTGCATTTCAGCAGCATGTACTCACTGCTATACACTTGAAAAATATGAATTTAAATAATTACAAGAACCTGTAAGATCTAACTTTACTCTGCTGTCTGAAATTCAAATAAATCCAATGTACTTTTCTTCAAAAAAGTAAATATGTAGCACAGTTTTAATTTAAAATCACATTAAATATTTCATACCCACTTTGCACTGCATGGTTTGCAACTGTTGGAAATACTGCAGTATGTTAGCACGATTTTTAGTTTTTTGATTTTTTTGAAGAGGAAGGAAGAAAAAACCACGACAGATACCTTGCTGTGAAAAAAGATGCAGAAGCGCATGCTGCTTCATCCCCCCTAGAATCCAAGTGTCTGCTGGGGGGAAGAAACAGGAATGGGGTAGATGTGAATAAAATCAGCTTTTGATATTCAGAACTGTGTTGCAATAACTTTTGAGCAAACATGTTGCTGGCTTCAAAAAGCTTTTATTTCATTCTTTTGCAATTGTAATACAGGTTTTAAAATTTCAAGCTATTCAAGCTGTAACATGGACAATAAAGAGATGGTTCTAAATAGGAACTAGAGATGATAAACCCCACACAACTGGGCATGGATGAATTTTATTTTCTGTTTGGCACATCTGTCAAGCACCTAGATCTGATGTGCTGATAAAACAAGACAGCTTAAGGCAATAAACATGTCAGATCCATCTGTTCTTCAGGACTTTGAGAAGAAAAAGAATTGCTCCCTGTGGTATTCTGTACACTTGAGACCACTCTGGAGAGGTTTCCCTATGCATCTGACAGCAATTCAGCTTTATCAGCCTAAGCCAGCGGGTTTCCGACCACATTCCCTGTCTTTCACCTGGGCATGTTGTGTACCCTTGGCTTCCACTTCCTTCTCTTCAGTCTGAGAATTGGTGGCTGGACAGGGATGTCATGATGTTGGAAAGGCTTTGGCAAAGTCAGGAAACAAAACACAGAAAGCAAGAGTGAAGCCCATACTGAGTCTACCTAATCCAGGATCCTGGCTTCATCAGTGGCTCTCAGCAGCTGCAGGCACCCCACTCGGCATCTCAGACCCTGTTCACACCCACCACCTCCTCTGCTTTCTTAGAGCTACACCACCCCTTCTCATACTAATCCCCTGCTACATCCAGAACTCCCACTGTGAATACCCCAATAAGGGCAGATTTCATATCCCTCGAAACACAAGTCAGTTGTCTAAGTGACTGAAGGCAATCCTGAACAGTACTGCTCCTACAGAATTTATCACTCATTTGCTCAGCTCTCCAAAGCATGGCTGCAGCCAACGTTGAACTACACCACTAGCAGCTACCAAAGAGCCGCCCACTCACTGCATGGCTCCAAATGCTGACCACACCAACTGGAGCAGAACACGCACAGAACAGTTGACAGGGCTGAGGTGTTCATGACAGAAATAATCTTCCAGCTGTGTTTTAACAAAAACCACATTTGAGCCACCTGCAGCCCACATTCAAGTAGTTTGGCAGCCATTCAAGGGATGTGCTGTTTTCTCACAGGAAGGTGGAATTAAGGGCTTTTTTACAGAATATATATACAGAATATACAACACACTGATATTGAGCTGACTATAGATCTTTAACTCAAGTAACACGCATTCATTCCTTGCTTTTGACTGGCAGGAGAAAAGAGGGAAGGAGGTCCCCAGCCTAAATGAACACAGGACATCCAGATGATAAGCACAAAGTTCAGCTGCCTTCTGGAGTGAGCAGCACTCAGGTTTGGCCATATGAAAGCAGGAAACAAGGATGCAAAAGCTCCTTTGTACCATGTACTGTTCACATATCCTTATTATCCAACCCACCTGAAAAGCAAACAGCCAAGAAGATGAAGCTCACTGGAAAAGATCCTGCTTTGCTCAGCTCTTCCAGATTAGTCCCAATTTTGAGAGGTCCTTAACCTTGTTTCAACTTCCCCCTAAATATTTAAAGCTAACGTTGGTCTGCCAGTGTCGAATCCAGGCTGTAACAGTTCTATTGAGAATCACTTGCTCTAGCTCGAAACCACGCTGACTCTAATGAAGCAAGATGGTCAAACATCTTATTCTCTGGTACACAGGACTCCACGTGCAGTACACACAAGAAAGTCAGGCATAAATATTATGAGAGGGGATGGAAAGGGACCATGGAGCTGGAAGGTGCCCTTTCCAGAAACTGCAGTCTCTGCCATGCAGTGCCAGAAGGAGCTGGTCTGCAGATCACAGGCATGCATGTGTGGATGCAGCCCTCGGATAGGTAGGTGAATATGTATAAATCAACTTTGCCCTTCAGCTCATCATGCAGCACGGATGTAAATAAACAGTCTGCAATGTGGGTCACAGGATGGACAGGGGCTCTGGTGAAGCCCTGCAGAAAAAGGGGATGGAGTTGAGGGGCAAATCGTAGAAGTCTCACAAGGTATGAGATGGGACAAAGCTGGACCAGACCCATACTGTCTTATTCTGCTAAGCACCAGAGGTGAAGAATTAAGCATATCGCCCACTATAGTTCAAGAAAGTAATGCATATTATCAGTTACTTAAAAAGGCTGGCAAAAATTGTGAAGGAACAAAACAAGCAATCAGAGCTGAGGGTCTGATTACTGAAACCCAGAAATATCCTTTTGGAAAGCTGGCCTTATTTGCTGCAAATCAGTTTCAGCAGCCAATTTGAAGCTAGCACACCAGCATGCTGTTATATGTAAGTTAATAAGCACTTACTATTGATGGTTTCTGCAGTGGCTGTTTAATTTTTAATCATATCCTTAATTTACTGTTTACGTTTTTATCCAATTAGAGTGTGTGCATGTGTGTGCATCTGTGTGACAGAGAGAACATGGAAAACTGTGTTTATTCAGAAGTACAATGCCTTGCTTTCTAAATGAGGAGATAACGTGTGTCTCCTGCTTGAAATTTTTTCACATAGCCCTTATTTTTCAGAAAGCCATCTCAGGCTGCTGTGTTATGTTGCACCATTCTGTTGTTAGAAACAGGCACCACTGACCTCTCTGTGCAATACTGTACCTGGAGTTTGGAACTGAATGTCATTAAAATAGCCAGTGCTAAGAAACAGGCAGTTTTACTGGCACTTTCCTGAACAAAATCCCAGCATCCCTTTTCATCTGTAGATCAGACATTTAGGTAACACCCTGGGACACCCTCATCCTCCTCATTCCCATTTCAACCTTTCATTAGATTCCTATAGTCATAAAATCTAGATGCACTGAAGGGATGGAAGATGGATCATTTATTTTTAAGCACTGACAATCTTTCACAGCGATAGACAATAAAGTTCTCAATTACAGAGGAAGAGTAAATAAACCTAAGGATGGAGCTTCGAAAAGAGCTGGTTGATGACGGAAGGATAGAGATTAGAACATCTCAGAGTCCAAGAGATGAGCTAATCATAAATAAAATAATATTAGATTCCTATTGCTATCTAACATACTGGTTGGTGTAATGCCAGTGATTTAAAAAAAAAAAAAAAATCAAAAAAGGAAAGCCAGAAATACACTCAGCGGAGGCATAATGTGGTTGATATGGATCCTGGCAGAACTCTCAGGAGGTGATCTGACACCCAGCGCAACTCCCTGTGCCTGCGCCCTCCACATTCAGACTGCCTCCAGTCGCAGGCTCAGCTGTACAGCAAATTAGGACAGGCAGTAACAGGACTGCATGCTCCTCAGACAGAGACTGCTCTCACTCCCAGCAGGCAGTGGCTGAAGGGAAAAGGCAAGACCCTTTGTTTCCCCCCCACAGCATCTACTTCAAGAGAGATGATAGCAGATACCTGAAGAGTTCACAGCAAAGATTTAAATGGAGGTGTCTGATCAGGACTCGCAGCCTCCTCCTGCCATGTTCATGGCTCAGCACCTGGATACTCACATCCCACTGCAGCTCTACTCCCTGCATCCTTGAGAGCTAAGCTGAAAAACCCAGACTGGCATCTACTTTAATTTACTCTCAGAAAGAAAAAAAAAAAAAAAAAAAAAAAGATGCAATTCTATCCCTCTGCAAATATAGCACCTCCAATTTCACCTCTTTTTCTCTACAGCACAAGAAAGGTAAAGATAGGAAATCAATATGTTCATAGAAAAATTAAACACCTAAAAGTTCCCATAGCAGGAAGAAACTAAAGGGCTATGGCTATAGATGTCTTAATAGTGGCAGAACAGGTTGGATTAACGTGCTGATGTAAAAGACTAACAAATAGAGAGGAATAAATTGCTTTTCGAGTAAATGCTACAGGTTGCAGCACCCTTTTTCAGAAGCCCATCACAGTCTGTAGCCAAAGCACGGAGCAGTTACACGCCTTCATGCAGGAACCATTCCTAAAAACACCCACCCCGAGGAATGTTGCTGCTGTGTGTGCACAGCCCTGCACTCCAGGAACTGGACTCCTGTGTTTAAAACAAAAGCCATCGGCATCAGCCAGGCAGCCTAAAAAGGCAGCTTCAGTTCTTGTTTTCTTCTTTGCCCTCGGGAGCGGGAACTTTGCAGCAAGGAAGGAGGAGACTGTGTAATAAAAGGGAGACAGGAAGGTCTCCAGTAGGCTCTGGTCCTAAAGATAGCAATGAAACTAGCACGAAGGGAAGGAGGAAATCACCCTCCCACATAAGAGGAAACCCCAAAATAAAACCTTTTGGCAGATGGTAAAAGGCTTTAGCATTCAATAAAACGAACGAGCTCATGAGAATGCAAGAGAGCTTTAAAGGAGACACAGAAAGCCCAAACAAAAGACATATAAAGAAGCTTGGTTTTTTAGTTGCTCTTCTGTGTTATTATTTCAAGTCATTTTATGATAGGTCTTACCAGCTTGCCTATTTAATTGAAACTATGAAGTTCGTGGTTTTCAAGAGACTTACACCTTCATTGCCTGTACTAATTAATTATATGAAAGGGAAAAAATTTTCAGCAAGTTTTCTGGATTATAAAGCAAAAGTTCAGTTCCCAATGAACATTTCATCTGGGGCTCTCAGCCTGGTCCCGGCCTTCCTGTGTAAGACTGGATCCAGCTCCACAGAGGCAACAAAAGCCACAATCAAATAATAATAATAATAATAATAATAATAATAATAATAATAATAATAATAATAATAATGATGGTTTGATATTTCTATCAGGCTCAACAACATCCAGATGAAAGGAAGAACTCAGAGGACTAGGATCTGTCTAACTGTAGTTATTAAAGAACTCATGTCTGAGAAAAATTGCCGAACCACAGGTAAATTATAACCCTATCCCAAGACAATATATAAAATAAGTCCCTGTCTGCTTCAGACTTAAGGACCATTTAAATGTAAGAACAAGTAAGAACACAATGCCAAAACCCCTTAACCCAGAACTTGTAACTCATTAATTTTAGCCTTTTTGGTTGATATTTTAATTCTACTACCATGAGCAGTAGTTAGCTCAGTTAAAAAAAATGTTCATAGAAAGTATATGAACAGAATATGAAAGACGATGTTATCAATTGTACAAAAAAATAAAAAAAAGCAATTTAAGGGCACAACATAACCAGAATTTGCTAACAGGTACAGATAAAGACAAAATTAATATACTAAGGCAGTAGAATGTTGGTGTCAAATTAAAAGTGGGTAATGTCACTGGTTATATGCTTCATGCTGAGAAGCAAAAAATGGGAAGAGCTACTGCATATTTTTCCTCTATTTAATTTTAGCCATCCCAAATTAGACGGCAAGTCGTCTAGCTAACAGAGGCAGGAACATCTAGAGGAGCAATGCATTGCACCTATCATGGGCATCTGTTTTAGAAGGGCACAGATTATCTCTGGAGGTGTCCGTTGTTCTTCATTAATTATTTGAGGAATGTGAACAATGAGTTCAACCAGACAGCCAACTTTTTGTTGGCTAATGTAAGAAGCAACAAAGACACTTCAAACTACTCAAGCTAAAAGACAGTATACTTGTTTTTATCTTTGATTATGACATTTTAGTAAAGAAAACGAATAAAAAGAGTAAGATAAAAGCAAGTTTTGTAGCTTTCATTTTCAACAGTGATTATGAAATTAGGATTACAAATAACATAGGCAGTACATCATCAAAAGAGATTTTGAGACCAAGTGAAAACTAGGCTTATGTAAGCCTAGTTTTAAAGAGAAAAAAAAATCAAAATTGTATTTTTGATGCAATAAAATCAGCAAGAGATCATATTTTTCAATTTTAGATAGACCTATGTTGGGTTAGAGAACAGAACACTTATGTTTCTGTATTTGTGGTTTTAATTAAGCTACTAAAAAGGTTTATGGATTTGATTCAAAGGTCAGAAAAGTCATTGGTACCCTTCATTGATTTGAATGGTCTTTATAGTCTCATGCTGTAGAGGAAAAATGGGGTTGATCCTGTTCTCATTTTAACTAGTTTCACGTTTCGCTGAAATCAATGGAGCATGACTCCTTCATTTGCCCTCACAGAACCAGGAGCAAAGTTGAGGTCTCAGATTTTCAAAGGGAGATAATTGGAATAAAACCAACCCATAGCTGGTGGTAGACATAAACTGACATTCTTAGTGGAGTAGCCACTCTTGCTATTTGCTCACAGTGCTAGAATTGATGCAGAATGTGTGCATGAAGAGTATGGATCAAGTTTTAAGTCAGCTAAAGACTTTCCCAAAGACTCTAGCTAAATTAATTATAAGCAGCAGAAACTTAAAGAAGATACTAGCTTTAGGTGCTCCTGATTCCTAGAGACATCCCTGATAAAAAGATTCCTCTCTTCTGGTCCCAGCATCTGTTTACATTGCTCACCTAAACAGCATGGGTTCTCATAATCTGGATCACAAGAAAACACTGAAGAAATCAGTAAAACATATATTCTCATACAAGAATGACCATATAATCAGCTAAGCTATGTAGAAGTACAGTAAAATTCCCACAGTGACATTCCCATTACTAGAGGGAACCAAAGAGCTCTCAATAATAGCAGTAACAGTATAATAAAGGAAAACATGAATTGCTGACAAAGCAACAGTCACACAATAGCTGATATTTAAGAAGGGAGAAAGAAAATTCACCAACAAACAATTCTAGCAAGCAAATATCAGTAAATGATAGTAATTCACTCAGGAAGAGCTTATTAGGATTAGAAGAAAATGAAACACTATTTTCACAGTGATAACTGAAAAAAGCTCTACACCTAAAGGAAACATTTTTTTAAAAAGACAAAAAAAGCTCATAGATGTCTCATTTTATGAAGATACATCCCAGCAAAAAGACATTCGTTACCTTGATGGGCTGTAAGGGCTGGCTGCTTTTCTATGACCCTCAAAAAACCATGCTCCAGGTTTAAGTAGAGATCTACAAAAGTCAACAACATCAGTGGTTAGTTTCACAGTCAACAGCTGTAACAAAATGGATGGCAGCTGCACTGCTGGGCAATTTTGAGTCTAGAGAAGAATGCATTCAGAAACTACTCAGGTGACAACTGATTTGTCAGTGGAGCATTAGAGGTAGGACTATCCCTCCCTTCCTCTTTTCTGCCCCTTTTCTCTAAAATATAGTTTGTTTGCTTCAAAGTTTTTAAAGTTTAGACTGAGAATTGTAACTGCTGTGACACCATGGGAGTGATCAGCATAGAGAATTTTCAAAGGTCTATCTACATCCTTAATTGCCTGACACTTTTAAAAGCTGGTCCATTGCCTAAGACAATGCTGATTGCTCCTTCTGGCATCCAAGACTTTTTAAATACAGCTGGATCATCTTAGCACATTATGACAGAAAATCACAAGGAGTGGCTGAAAAGCATTTCACACAGCTACACTCTCTGGAACAAGCTAAAGAAACTCCTCACCAGACAACTGTAGTCTAATATGCCCTTTAAACACGCAGGGTAAAGGAAAATCAACAAAAGAAAACTAGAGCAGGAGGTAATTTATAAGGAGTCACGTGGAAAAGATGAGGGGTAATATGTACAAGTTACTCCCGGAGAGATTCTGATTGCACACAAGAGGAAGAGTTTTCACAATGAGAATAATCAGCTATTGGAATAATCTCCCCAGGGAAGTGGTGGATTCCCCAACGTTGGAGACTTTTAAGATTCAGCTGGACAGGGTGACAGGTCACCTTGTCTAGACCGTGCTTTTGCCAAGAAAGGTTGGACCAGATGATCCTTGAGGTCCCTTCCAATCTGGTGTTCTATGATTCTATGATACTAATCTCTCAGCTCAACTTTATTGACAATCCTCAGTTACTCACGAGTTCTTAAAGGAATGAAAGACAAAAAGGAATAGAGTAAGAAAGATGACTTTCCTCTTTATTTCTCAAGAAGACTGGAATGACATAACACTTTAAAAGAAAGAAGGAAATGTGATTACCATTACTTCTCCATGTCCACCTCTGATATATGCCAAAGAGGAAAGAGAAGAAAAAAACATACAGCTTAAAAGACTTTGTAGAATAATTTTTAATAACAGAAGCTTTGCATTGCTGCTCCCTGAACAAAGGCATAATCAGTAAGAACCTCCTCTTCTTGCTGTGCAAGACCTTTTTTTCTTTCAGGCCTTTCTCTCAAAACCCAGCTCTTGAAAGTTCTACACAACGGTGCTCTCTCAACACAAAACCCCCAGAACTGGACTTCAGAGTCTGCCAGATGACACTACCAACAGTAAGCCTTCCAACTGGTCTCAGTAAGGAATGAAAGAATTTGACAGATTTACTTGTTTCAAGGCTCAGGTGTTGGGGTTGCTTCAACTCCATCACAAATCATCAAATGTCACCTGATGGGTATCCCAGATGCAGTGAATGGGAAGATCTGAATCCTGTTTCTAATGAAGAGGACTCAAAACTCTAAGACCACATCAATGTGTATGCCTTCAGATTGCACTCAAGCTTGAAGGGGAACCTTGACATGCCTTTTTGTTCACATAAAAAAGTCTCTAACTTGCTTATCCCTACAGTTCCTAAGGATGAGATCTCCAGCTTTCTTGTATAGTTGAATGAGTATGCCAAGTCACAGTTCTGACAATTTATATCAGGCTGCCTGGATATAAAATGATGCATGCAGTCCTGAGTCTGACTATTTTCTAATCAGGTTGTCTTCAGGTGGAAGTCATTGTACAAGCCAAATGTACGTAAAACAACTACTTTTGCAATGATGTGGATAAGCTTAACTGAGAAAAAGCTCTAGGATGTGGATGTAACCTCAGTGTGGTTGAAGAGCATCAGAACTGTGTGGTATTGCCATGTACATACTGCCTAAAACTCAATTCGTCACTCAGAAAAACAGTCAAATGACTCAATGCCCTTACAGCTGATACCTCTGGAAAAACACTGAAACTCTTACAGAACTAGTCACTAAAGATTTTCTCAATGTATCCTTTCTTTGTACAGGCAGCTTGTAATAAGTCAGGTGACTGAGAGGTATTTTACTGATAAAAGAAGGTAACATTATGCATAGCAGTATACATTTAAATTTTAGGATCACACAATACAGCTGTAGCTGAACTACAAACAGAAAAATACATTTTTAAAAAAACAATACCCTGCCACATTTCCGTTCACATTCATGTTTCAAATTAAGGCTGCTGTATAAATTGCTGGAATTAGCACTTAAGTACAGGTGCTTTATGAATACCTAGGCTGCATAGAGGAAAATTGGGTACTTTTTGAAAACCGTTCAGAATTTTGTTAGAATTCAGAGCTCCTTAACATCAAGGACCACAAGATCATTGTTAATACACTTCAATTTATTATTTTATAGGGAATCAATTTCAATTAAAATCCATTCAAACAGTGACTGGAAAAATTCTATAATATTGATCTTACGGGGGAACCAGCATAGTTAAAATTATTAATCATACTTGAGAATGTCATAAAACACTGGGCTAGTACCCATGCTTTATGATCATGTCAAATAAAGAGTTTAAAAAAACCCACCCTGTCCTTTGAGGAAGATGCCAGAGATCTGCATACTGCTTAGTAATAAAGAAACAGTTCATAACACTGCTGACTGCCTATGTATAACTAAGTAAATGAAGGTGCTTTATCATATGAAGCATAAAAGCCATTAAGAGTAAACTTTTATTTGAATAGAACCACATTCATTTTAAAAATTGCATTGCAGAAAGGCTTTTAAAGAATGTGAATGAAAAAAGAGAAGCTTTTAAATAAAACAGGTTCTTTTTACACAACTTAGAAAAGCAGCTTTACAAAGGCATAAAAAGGAGAGGGTTTTTCTCCTGCCTCCCTCGAATCTCTCCAGTAATTATAAATCTTTATTGCACAGGCCATAAATGCTAGTAACAATAGGAAGAAAAATGCTTTTGAACTATTTGGCAATGTTCACCTTCAGGGATTCAACACAGAAAAACTTTATTTTACTTTTTTAAAAAGGCTTTAAGCGACTTTAATATTTGTTAAAAGTGCCAATAAGGTGAAACAAACAGAACACATTCATGCAGGCATCATCATCACCAGTTTCACAAAATCAGAAAGATGGTGTTGCCAAAACGCATCTGGGTGAAGAGGGCAATACATCCAGCATTCAGACCAACTTTTCTCAGCGTAGGAGTTTACATCTAGGCAGAGCAAGTGGGAATTGATCGCACCTAAGTTTAGTCATCCACCACATAGACAAATACATCTGGCAGCCACAATGAGTTTCTCTAATAATGGAGAGCAACAGGCATCATTCATCTGACATCTCAGGTGTGACTGGTGTATCTGAAATACAGAGGATGTGTAGCTGCTACTGCATGCACATAATAGTAGATTGTTTAGAGTCTCCGTGGAAGGCAGCAGGTACCCAGTTGAAGGCATGCCAAGATAGGCTTTGGCACTTTCAGCACCACTGAGGCTGCCAGTGACTATGTTCTAGTTTGTAAAAAAAATTGTTGTGAACAACTTGTTTCATGACAGAGTACGACAGATACTCAATGGATACTAAAAGAATTAGGTGGGGAAGTACTCTTTCTAATGCAACAATTCTGGATGCTGGGGAGCCCAAGGGGATGGGACCAGAGGAAGGAGCCAGGGTTCTGGGCTCTGCCTAAACAGCACCTGATACTCTCCAAGGCAGAGTACTGGGACAGAGGGATACTGGATCTGACCAAGAATGGCATTTCTTATCTTATTTCCAACACTATCCATTCAGTTTGGTGTTAGCTGATAAAGACAGTCAGGTTTTGCATTGGACGCCCAGTTTCTATGTACTTTCTAAAGTGTCTGAAGGATAGTTAGGGCTCTCATTTCCTCAATTCTTTTATAAAAAAACTATCAACCCTAATTTTATTCTATGTCTGATTTCTGGAAAAATCTCACTAGAAATTACAAATACGTTACACTGTAAATGGCACCATCTTACAATATGTAGACTTGATTTATTTAAACTCTGTGTGAAAGACTGTACCTATTCCTGAAATCCCTTTTCCCAGCCTGTTCTTTTCGCCTGGGTGAAAACCAGTGATTTCTACTGGCACTGATCACAAACAGCTGTTGTTAAATCACAGCCTCTGACTGCTCAAAACTTTCCTATTTAGTTGAAAGTCTGTCATAACTGGCTGCAGCACAAACAGCAATATCTTCTTTTTTTTTTTTTTTTAAACCTTGAGCAAAATTCTTTTTTCTCTTTCCAATTTACACATGAGTAGGGAAATACATGCGTGTGTGTGTGTGTGTGTGTGTGCGTGTGTATGTAGTATCTATACATCAAACATGTAAGACAGTTTCAGGTATGCATTAGCATAGGAAAGGAACAAACTTCCCAGAACAAATTTTGCAGTAGACTGTCTTCTGAGAAATTTGAAAAGTGAGAATGAAAAAAAAAAAAAAATCAACATTAATAAAATAGTAAAACCAAACAACTGCAATCATGTCCTTGCAATTATACAAGACAGCTAATACTAAATCCTCAGTAGACTGAGCTGCAATATTATTTATAGAAACACATAAAAACACAAGCACATCATAATATTATACAGCTAAAATCTTGATGTAGAAGTTCATCAATACAAATTTCATAGTTGCATACATGTTTTCTTATTCATACTCCAAACTACTCTACTATGTACACTGAAGGACAATTCTGTGTTAAACCTATCCAGAGTGCATTACAATGTATCGTCCAGTGTATTGGAACTTATTTTACCTGTCAGCTGAATCACTCGGTTATTTGATATGAATATGTATTAGCATCACAGCAATAGCTAAAAGGTAACTAACAGAACCATGATAATTCAATGGTCTACCAGGGACCATTGACTGTACTGCAGAGTATATTCTTCAGGTTAGAAACCAGCCACATTAAATTCAAATAACTGATGCCGTAGATGGAATTTGATATTTACCGTCACTGATGCATGTATTTTTAAACATTTTATCTGCGCTCAGATACACACTCCACATACAATATTCTGCTTCAGCTAAAACAAATGAAAACTACAGAATACCCCTCAGTGCATACTTGTAACCTGAAAAAATTGATTTTCAGAAGTCTTAACAGTGCCTAAAGTCTGAAAAGCCTCTCAAGAACAACCACGCTTCTGACTCCAGAGCCTACACCCTCTTTAAGTGCTGCAAATGTCCTTGACTGGAAGTGGAAAAATTACAACAAAGACTGCTTTTTTGTAGTCTAAGGGATAGCAGCAAAGTCATTTTACAGTCTTCGAAAAGCAGTGTTAAGTACAAGTACTATGACTCCTACAGTGGTACAGGAAAAAAAGACATACGATGGAAAGGAATAAAAGGGGTATGGACCTATAGTGAAAATAAACCCGTATCAAGAAGGTGGTTAAGATTTCTTTACCTATTATCAGACAATTTAGCACACTGAGTACTGGAACAGTTTTGATGCCAGGATAAGGGATAAACTACAACTTTTAAGTAATTTCTGACAGCGTTTCTATGACATACTTTGTGTTCAATTCACAAGGTCTCCCAGAGATGTTGGAGCATAACAGGAGCATGGAGCAAAGGAAATCAGCTGGCAACTAAGTTGCTGGAACTCTTCTGAAATATTAAGTGTATTTTTCTGTGCCTTGGATAGATGCCATGTATGCAGCATATGCAAGAAACATTTGCATAGTAATTTGTGCTATAAGAAGGAAGGCCCTTCCTGACTAGCTGGAAGCTTCAAGGTTAGGGAAAAGAAAAAGGTGAGGTCAAGACAATGAAAACAAAAGAACTGGTGCCTGGTAAGAGGACAGTCAACATTTCAAACGCTGCATGCCTCTGAACACCACCACAGGGACATGAAACCAAGATTCCTCAAGTGTTACATACTTCCCCTGCCAGCTGCCTGGGAAGGCGAACACACTGCCTACCTGGAGCGCTCACAGAGACAACATCTGCTCTTTTTTACAGAAAAGAAAAAGAGTATTTCTGGCGGAAGGAACTCATGACTCCTCATGTGCCAAAACCCTGAGTCCAGAACATACCCAGGAAAGAAAATCGTACATCCTGCAAGTGTAACAGGATGACCCTCTATCACAAACCTCAGTTGTTCTGACTTCTTTACAGGGATGACAAAGAAATGTGCTGACCTCAAGAAATACTTCTTCGGAGGACATGAAGGACAGTAGGCAACAGGAGTTCGGACACCACAGCATCCAAAAAGCCTACATAGCAGGGAGACAACAAGCCGCAATCATCCTCTCTTAACTCCAGATGACCTTCCAGTTCTGCGCTTTGCAAAGTCACAAGTTCTCTCAAATTTTCTGACCACTCAAGTCCCTTTCTAGGCAGATGTGTAACTCCCAATCATTCATGGTGTGTACTGGAGCCATCACAGCAGGGAAGGTCTTCATATGTGGGAATTCAGAAGATGGGAGCGAGCCTAGTACTCCAAGGCTTTGAAAAATGACAACAAATCTCTTTACATGCGGTGATGCAAGCTGGAATGGCAGTGTTCAGGTTCCTCCCACCTTCAACATTCACAAGGAAGAAGCAGATAAGGTGATAAGGTGAACAGGAACTAGCATCATGTTTCTGACAGCCTCGGAGAGTTCAGTGCCAAACAGCTCAAATTTTGATCAAGCCTGCCTTTACTCTAGTATTAAAAGGCTGATAATACTGTAAAAATCCTTATGTTTCAGCTAGGGGGTTTTCATGGTCCTTTTATACTCACCACATCGACCATGAAGAAAAGGTTTCTGTTACAAGGTTTCCCTAAAACCCAGTGAGTGATCCATCACTAGAATACATGGCTCATACTTCATCCTTCCTCAGAAAATGAGACGCATCTTTGAAGGCCCTCTAGTTCCCTTCCTGAAAGAATACAGTGCTAGGGTACTGTAACAGGTTTTGAATGGGACTATTCTGGAAATTGAAGGAAGGAAAAAAAAATCAGTTTCATTGTGGTTACCATTAGGCACGTATGTTTTTCAGTAGCTGAGCATCAGTGCAGGATGAGCAGAAAACTTACTGAAGAAATAATTTCAACAAGTATCAACAGCTGTGATGATTTTCAGTGAAGCACAAAGCCTTATTCTAACACATTTTGCTAGCAGGATATTTTTTTTTTTTTTTAAATTTGTCACATTCTGTGCCTGGCAGTATATTCAAGTAGCACTTTGCCCCATATAAAACTCACAGAAGAGCTTAGGAGGGGACTCAGCGTCATTTTAAATACAGGTGTCATTTAATCCAAATCCAAAAACGCTTCTTAAGCTCAGCCTTATTAGCAGATTGCTGGCTATGGATACTTTGCTCAGAGACACACACAGCACTGTTGTACCACTTTGAGGACAGTCTCTTCTATGCTAGTCAAAAGCAGGACTCACATTGAAAAAGCTCAAAATAACGTCTTCTCTGTGTAGTTATGTAAGGCTTTTAAAAAAAAAATGATCTTTCAACTCAGGCTTACAGTGATAAGAGTACAATAATGGTGTTTCCAACAGTGTGCAGCTCTCCCCAAGAGACATTGGAACATATTTTGTCAAATTAGTTCCTCAACATCACTAAGTCTGGGAAAAAAGCACACATCAGTAGTTGGGCCTGTGCCCTTCTATCCTAGTGGAGGTTGGAATAGCATTTCTGCCGATAATAGCCTCAATCAGGCAGTTCTTACTCCAAAGAAAAGTCTTCCTAAAACTCAAGACAAGCCTTCAATTACACAATCACATACTATTCTGGCTCTAAGGTTCCCAGAACAGACTGGATGGTGTGTCCTGAATGAAGAAGAATGAAACAGTTTTAAGTTATTTTCTGAAACAGAAGTAGAAAAGAATGTTAGTTTTCTATTGAGATTTAAAAATGAGGTTAAATTTCTCTGCAGACAACAGAACACAAAACCACTTAAAATATCCGATAAGTATTACATAATGCTTTTTTAAAACTTTCCCTGTTCACTCCAGCTTCAATTGGGGTATGAACTAAAGTCAGTGGAAGTCTTTTTGCTGACATCAGTGGGCTCTGAATTAGGGCCTCATTGCTTGCAACCCAGCTTGCAAGCTAAATTAATTCAGAAAGGGGTTTTAACACCTTCTTTCACCTAATGATCTCCTGAGTTGTGCACTGAGAGACAGAGGGCTTTTTTTCTCCTCTTTTTAGAGGACGTTTTGGAGGACAGCAAAAGCACCGTTGTAACAACAGCTACACTGTGACCTGCAATATGTAAGTGGAATTTCCAAAAGGCAGAAACTCCTGGCATGCAAATATGTTACTTTTCAGAGGAAAAATGTTCTCAAAAACAGAAAAGCATTTACAAAAAACTATTCCAGTAGCAATCATAGTAAGAATATGAGTGGACACAGTTTGAAGAAGCTGGGCAAGGGGACAGAACCAGTTTTGAAGAACAACTGACATACACACAACTTTACAGACTGCACTGTAGTTGAGAGATTGTATCTTAACCTTAATACGTGCAAACAAGCACTTTCAACTGACACACACTCCAATTTAGTGTAAATGAGGTGATAAGGGATAGGAATACTTCTGTCATCCTACCACTCACTGTGCACCACCACCCACCCCCCCACTCCAGGATCATACAATTAACACAGTTCTGCTGCACAGGGGAATGTTTTCTGGACTGTTGTACTGCCCCATAACTTCAGCTCCATTTAAGAAGGCTGGAGAGGAGCTGAAGTGCAACACAAAGGCCAGCGGCATCGTGGGGGAAGACAGCAGGAGCTGCAGACCACCAGCTTTTTCTAAGTTTGTGCTGGCCTTTTTAAAGCATATGATGACATGACTTTATATGATCAGGCTAACTAACAACGTTCTCTCTATATGGCAGAGACACACTACTTTAAACACACATCCGTACATCTATCACTAGCCTGCCCTTCATAGTCCAGCATGTGTTTATTCATCCTCTTAGCAAAGTTCAGAACTGTATCCTCAACTGCATGTGCAAGGAATAAACCTCAAAGGATGCTGTCCTGAATTCCTTGAAATGCCAGTTGCCACTGTCTGCCTGATCATGATTCATACACCAGTTGATGTGTCCAGAGAAGAACCAGAAAGAAACAATAAAGGAGAAGCCTGGAACCATATAGCTCTCAATCTATAGGGAATCTATAGGAGAAATCTATAGGGACTGCAGTGATCAACTGACCCAAATTTACAGCTAGTGGGTCTTCATTGTCCCACATCAATAAAATCCCAACTTTCATAAGCAGGCCTAAAAACGTGATTGTTGGTGACCAGAACTTCACAGTCCTGCAAACTCTCAAGTGACACTCCAGATGCAGGTGAAGAGAGAACCCAGACAACTGAAAAGGACGTAGGAATAATGGATGAAAGGATCAGGAAGCACTTCTTTCCATAACGGGTTGTTAGGCATTGGAATGGTGGAGTCCCCATCCCTGGAGGTGTTTAAGAGTCGGGTTGACATAGCACTGAGGGATATGGTGTAGTTGGGAACTGTTAATGTTGGGTTGATGGTTGAACTGGATGGTCTTCAAGGTCTTTTCCAACATAGACAATTCTGTGATTCTGTGATGAAAGGATGAGGGGAAAAAAACAGTTCTAAACATCTGGGGACGACACTGATGCTTCAGCGTGTGCACTGTCTTTGACATGACACAACATGAGGTGAGCTTATATTCACAGATCATGGCAAAATGAAGGAGCCCTAAAGCTCCTCATCACAATCAACAAGACACCAAGTCTGAAGGAACAATTCAGTTGAGACATCTCTCTCAGATAAAATGCAGCTTACTCAACTAATCAGAAAGCTCTTCCCGAAACACAGTGAGCAAGGCTTAATAAAGAACATAATGCCATGTGTGAAGGACATTTTGTTAAAAATACACTGCATGTACTGAAGAACTCTATTTTTTTCATATGATGTGACATATAACGGGCACTGAACCAAAACACCACAGAAGTATGTGGTTAATGCTATCTCACTGGACTACCAAACAACGTTTAACATTGAGAAAGTATTGCAGATAGTAGATTGTAGAGGATCTCTAAATGTTCCTTTGAACTATTGCCACAATGATTGCTTTTCTTCCATGTTACCACAGCTGTTAGAAAGCCTTAATAGAGAGCTAATAACACAAGTCATCATAAAACATCTTAACCTCATTTGGAAAATAAGTATGAGATTTTTTGTTACTCCTTCTTCCCTGTCTTCTAATCAAGATCTCCATATTGAGCCCAGTTTTGCATTTTCTTAGCAGCATAAATTAGAAGCAACTCTATTCAAGTCAATAAAATTACAACAGGCAAAAAGAATCAGCCATCTGCAAAAAACAGTCTAACAGGTAATTTTCCACTGACAGCTCTTACCATAAAACAGGTTACAGAGATTACTCTTTAATTAACACCGAAAGTAAACAATTAATGCAAAATGTACTATGTCTGTAAAGACAGCATGTTCACTAATTCTGCCCTTTATATGTAATTATTTTCATCTTAGCAAGCAGACAGTTAAGTAAGGCTACTATCAAGCTGTAGATGGAGCCTATTCATCATGCAAAACAGGCAGCTGAACATCTCTATTTATTTATGCATTATTTTACCTTTTGTTCCCACCTTGGAAAGCATGTGAAATCTATGAGACATTTTCATGCACCATTTCTTGCGGGAGAACGTCAAGTCACCTTTTATGTCCTTAGGCAAACTTCTCCTGCCTGATCTCAATAACTGTCCAGACCAAAATTGTTTTTCATACCTTGTGTAAGCAGCTGGAGGTTTCGGACTTCTTCCCTCACCTTCAGCTGAAGGACTTGCTGCAGAATGTGCTGTCGCAGGCTTTCCTGGGCAATGCCCATTCGTTCAAGCTTTTTGTCAGTAAGTCTCAGCAAAGCACGGCCTGGATGCAAAAGGCAAAAAGGAAGAATCACCCAAGGATTTCCAGTAAGGCAATATTTTCATTCTGACAGGATAATTTTCTACAGAAAAATTCTCAGCCCTGAAATACCTCAGTCTGAGAGGTTTTGTTTCATCAGTTAGGTACTTCCTTGCTGTCAGAGATTATATTCCACTCCTCCCTTTTATTTTGATTTACTGTGTCATTCTGGTGCTTTGTGATACATTTAGGCATGTAAAATAGGCATCTTGTGCTGTTTTAGACAACCAACTGCTGTTCTTAAGTGCCAGCTGGTCTCCTACCGTTGGGATATCCCCTATAAGTCTACAATTGTTCCAGGTGACTAAATAGACCCTCACCTGTTTTCAAGCATCTACATTACTGTCAAGAAACCACTGGTGAAAGTGATTTTTACCAATTTAATCAATTTAAGATATACTGAGGATTAATATTGTTGTAATTCTGTATGTCTACAGAATAATAGCTCCATTTCTCAGGAGAGCCCTGGACTTCATGGGCCAGCCTTCCAAATCCCTCTCAACAGTAACCTATCACAGCAGAAGAGAAAGAATAGCCAGAGATTTCCCTTCACACTGTCAGTTATATTTAAATTATATTATATGAAAAAGATGTTTGCCCACCTATAAAAAGACATTTGTCCAACTATAAGGAGTCTATGCTCTTTGCAAGTAATGTTTGCGACTTATCTTTAGCATTAGGGTAATATTGAACCCATGGTCCCCACAGAGACTGTAGAAGTTAAAAAAAAAAAAATAAAATTAAACAATCCACACTCCCCAGATTACGCTAGTGGAATTCTAACTCCACTCTTTTGGGTATTGCTATGCTATAAGTAAACAGGAGGAAGGCAGCATACTGACTGAGCCAACACTAAAAAAGTATTTGGACCAAGCAGAGAGCCAAAGCATCAAGCAGAGCTTTACCTTAGGAAGAAAACCAAAATTTACTTTCTCTGGTCTTCACCACTGAACTGGTATAGGGAGGAGTGCCCTACAGCCCTCTACTTGATTCCCAGTGTATACATTTGCTATCCAAAGGTGCCCTGGTCAATACCAGCAAATCACACTGGAGTTACACTGATACTAACTTGGAAAATGGCATAAAATTTGGTTCACTTTTTTAAACAGACTCAACTTTTTACCTCCTCTAATTCTGACTGTAAGCACTAAAAATCTCTTCTTTGATTTCTCAGGCTTTATTCTGAAATCAGAAGATAGCGAAGAGCAAGTTACTCCCTCTGCAACACAGAAGGCTCCATGCTACTGTGGCTTTTGAATGGATTTAGCTCATCATAAAGTGTTACTCAACACAGCAAGATTAGGCCCTTATTCAATCTCTTTCCTTACAAACCAGCAATGAGTACAGAATTTTTATGATTATTTTAATTAAAAAATTTAGGATAAATGCCAAGAATCTAAAGGGGTGCACAATATTTGCCCTAAACCAAGCAGTTAGTAGTATACCCTTCAATGACTGCTAGATTTCATTCACAAGTGTTCTGTGAAGCAGGTAGTGGGATCTTGACATGATGCAATGTAAAATACTGGGATATTACTATTAACAAAGCAAGATGTCATTGATCAGATAAAAAATGACAGAGTACATACATTTTTTCCCCTTCCATGTCTCTGAAGTACTACATGCTATGGAGGATGACCTTTTGATGAGGGAAACTTTCTTTGAAATCAAAATAAGAATAATTCTATGGGTTAATATAATAAAAAATATGGAAATTAGTCTCTGACAGATCAATGCTAGCTGTCCAATTCCCCTAGTGATCCAGATAGTAATAATGACTTTAATTTTTATATCATCTTATCACACCAAAACATCTTAAAGCAATTTATAAAGGAAGTACAGTAGTACAAGAGTATGGTCTGTAATGCCAGTCTAGCAACTGAAAGAAAAAAAAAACCCAACAAGTCATCAGTTTTAAAGAGTACCAACATGCATATCATCTTAGGGCAGGGAGTCAGCAACAGTAGTATGAATGGACAGAAGCCAGGCACCTCATCCAGTGCCCTCCACCTCTTTTTGGACATAGATATAGTCATTACTTTTTACCTCCTCTGGGCAACTCTATTTCGTATTCAAACCGGTTTTCTACCCTAGTCACTGCCTTTGGAAGTTGAATGTGCACAAAACAGAGACGTCTCTTTTCAACTCCTGGCATGCCAGTTCCTCTTGCAGCTTAGGCTCAAAGCACAATGCTATTGGAAAAAACTGTCTTTGACTCATACTATCTGCAGCAGGTTGCACAAGTTGTCTTAAATTAACTCTTTCTTGCACCAAATCCAATGTGACATGTTGAGGCAGTGATGAGGCAAGAATGCAAACATCCAAATGTGGCATTTCAAGAATGCAGTAAATGACCTCAACTAAGAAAATTTAATCCTCCCCATATTTTTTCACCCCTCAACACTCAGAACATTATCCAAGTCAGAACTGGAATAATTTTTTATTCTGGTACTAAGTCATACCTTTGAAATGATAATGCTAATGCCTGGATCAGTCACCAAAGACAATTAGTTATTAAGGCCAAGGCCCTGACAATCAGCTAAAGATTTTAGATGCTTTGCTGTCTTGCTTCCTGTACTGTACATAGCACCAAATGATAACTCTTTCAGATAAGAACTCTGTAAAGGTTATTGAACACTGAAACCAGTTGTCCAGAAAGGTTGTGGAGTCTCCATCTTTGGAAACATTCAAAACCTGACTATAGTTGGCAACCTGAGCAACCTGCTATAGTTGGGTCTGCTTTCAGTAGGGGGTTAGACTAGATGATTGCCAGAGGTGCATTCTAACACCTCTGTGATTCTGTGAAACAACCTGCATGAAGGATCTCATAGAAAGATACATTGTCTTTGAAAAAGAGAATATTAACAAGGGCACTTAATAAGCATACACAAAAGATTGTCATTTTGGCAAGCATCACAGTTAAAACAGAGACAGTACAAATTGGGGACAGATTTTTAATTTTCAGAGTGCTGGGTAGAAAATGTTATCAAGAGCAGAACACGTAACAAATCTAACATTTTCTAAGCGTGTACACTGATCTTAGCTAGGACACAAGAAAAGGAACTTTACCTATAACTCAGGAAATTTTCTCAATGCTACAGAACTGGCACTACCTCTCAGTCATAGCAGCAACATGCATAAAAGAGACCAAGAGATTTTTTTCAAAAGCAACTTTACCAATAGAACCATAATGATTGCAGTCACAAACACCTGGGCCTTGGCTCTAGCTAATTGCAAGGCTGGAAACCAAATGCTTTAAAAAAACCCACAACTCCCTCAGTATCTGTACACATCTTTTAGCACCTAAACCCCAGCCCTCTCATACTCAGGACAGATCAGCCGTGGAATGTTGAGACACCCTGAGGGCAGACACAGAATACAAAATACTTTCCAACTTAATAATGGATTGATGGCCTAATTTTTTCTAATAAGACTTAGCTGCTGCAGATCTCATTTCATCAAGCTGAGGTTAGATGAAAATTTGAATGGAGGGAGAAACACTGCATGCCACAGAACATTACTATAAGTATTGGTCCAATGAGGTTGGCATTGGCCCTAGAGCAAGGAATGTGGCACAATCTGATGTACCTAATCAAAAATGCTCATACCTCCCTGCACTGGTATAGCTTACTGCTCTTCTCCCCAAGCCTGTGAAGCTGCACCAACTGCCAGTTCACAGGCCTCTAGAGGGACACCACTAACAACCCTTGAAAGTACACTTGTAATGGAGGTGAATGAAGAGGTAAGAAGGGACTTCTTAACCATGTAGAAAGAACCGAAGAAATACAGGGAAATGAGAGAAGATAGTAAGAGGCTGGTTTCACACAAAACCCTGAAGAAAACTATGATTAATTTAAAGTTGATGAAAATTATAAACCACTGGTGGAAACAAATGACGTGTGTGAAATACGGCCAAGAAAGGTGATCTTGTCTTCTGAGTACAATTGGATAGGTATACCTGAATATCAAGACAAGATATTCGGTTTATTTAATGTGGGGCACAGAGTCTAGGCAAAAAGGAACAAGGCGGAGAACACAAGGACATTAAAAAATGCCCTCATGCCAGACCAACAGCTCACCCAGCCCTGTATTCAGAGTGACAGTAGAAGATAAATTTCAGGAGAGCTATTGGGAGAGCTACTTTCCCTTTGTACCATGCCAGCATCCAGAACTGTTATACTAGGGTTATTAGAGACTACAGCATTTTTAGCACCTACTTATTGTCCTGATATCCATAAATTTGTCTTTTTAATCTTCCTGATACTGTCTGCCTCTGCAGCCTCCTGGGGAAATGCCTCACTGCCCATTTTTGTCTATTTTATATTGATTTCTTACTAATTGCTTCAAGTCTTCTCTAGTTCTTGCATTGCAGTAATTGGTTAACAGTTGAACACTCAGCTTATCTGTTGCTCCCATAATTTGTAAACTTCAGTCATATGCCTTCCGATCATATTTCTGGATGGATCCAGCTGACAAAACTAGAAAAACAGGAACACGGGATTCACTAAGATTCTAAATTATGCAGGATGAAAGCTTTTTCAAGTTTATACTTAAATGCTGCAAACACCATTTTAAATTGTTGTTGACACAACAGGATATTCTTACTTAATTGATGATAATGTGCTTCTCTACTTTTAGGGTAGAACAATTTCAAACATATTGCTTTTGTATTTATCTCTTTAGTTCCACAGACATATTCATAATTCTAGTTCATTGGATTTTTCTACTTGAAATAGTCTGATCACAGCTTTCCTCTTTCTTGTATAGGCTGATTGTTGGCTTCTCTTCACTACAGTGCTTAAAAACAAGCCTCCTAAGACTTATCAAGCAAAAAATTTCCATGACTGAGAAACAGACATTAATATCATTGTTCAGGTGCTGGTGAGACACAATTATAAAATTCTAATCATATACTCAGGAAAGAATTTAAACAAGAACAGGCAGAGAGAACGGCTATGACTTCATAGTGAGAATGGTGAAACTGTGAGAGGAGGCAAGAAAAACAATAGTCACCCACAGAATGAAAATGGCCTCGTGATGGCAGTGGAGGGAGATGAACATCGGGCAAAGAGAAGGAAACTATTAAACTAAGGAACTAAGTTGAAAAGAAAACAAATGGACATGAATACAACTGAGGATGCTGGGCCCAGAAACGTAAAAGAAGCACAAACCAGACCTCAATCAAATTGGTGTGACTTTATGATGCTGTTCTTGATTACCCATCAGATCTTCTACAGTCCCAGATTTTCTGCTTTCCAGATGAGAATTTAAGACCACATCTCTCTTTCTCTTGCCAGTCTCATCACTAGTCAACCAGCCACACCAGCCACTTTGTCATCAATGCCTTGTGGCAAATCTGTAGCTTTTCTTGCAAAAACAGTTAGATCTGGCTCATCTTACTAATCATTTTAGCCCTGAGACTGGTACACTCTTGGTAAACTGCAGCTTGCATTATCGCCCTCTTTGCTTCACTTCAGCTATCTAATATCTCACTAATCAGGGAAGACTCACTTGCTTCAAAACCAAAAATTGATTCATTTTTCATCAGACTCACAATACCAACAAATGCTTTATTGATCTATGTACTAACATAATGGCAGCTGTCAGCCTAGATGAAGGAGAGTTAGCTCCCAAAGTTGCTATTGGTGGCTGCCTGGTACTTCTGACACAATGAATAACTCTCAACTGGGGACCAGCTTTGGCAGATAGGAGATGCAAGGGATACTGGTAGGGAAATAAAACAGACGGAACAATAAATTCTAATGATAGGGACCAGAAGGAGCAAAGAAGACTATTTAACCTTGATGAATACTGGGAGACCTCAAACTGAGGAAGTTCTCTAACATCAGAGCCACATTCTTGTGCTTTCTCGTCCTGTTAACAAATGCAGCAAACCTCCATGGAACCATAGGAATTACTTTGTGGTAAGTCACAGGAATGGGAGAGGCCTGTGACTCCAGTATGGCTCCAGTGGAAGTTCTGGAAAGCACAGGAAGGCATTTGCTCATGTATCAAATTAGCTTCAGACACATCCTTATTTGTTAACATCATTAAAGAAGAGTAAGATGATTTGCTGGCTCTTTCTCATTCATTATTTGCTGTATCTGGATAAGGCCAGCTCTACAATAAAGTTTCTCAAAGAAAACACTGTCATATTGTTCAATTAATGTCTGATCAAGCTCAAAAAAGCAGCTATGTAAACAAAGGCACTTTCTGAATATTATCTGTATCCTTTATCTTCACATCATGTCTGTTTAAAGCTCTGACATGAGGAAGTGATGACTATTGTTACTGCTGCCAATAAATCTACAATAAAACCAATTTATTTCCATAAAACCCCTCTCAGGTCGCAGTTCTCTTGCACCTGTCTGTCCTTCCTCCACACTTCTGAACCACAAGCATGAACAGGATATGAAAGAAAAGTAAATCAACACAATCTTAAACTTAGCTGCATTTTCAAACACAAAATCAGCAACAACCATGATATAACTTTGTTTCTAAATTTGTCTGTTTCCGAAGTAGTCAGTTTCCCAATTCCCTCCATATTCCATCACATAAGGATGTAATTTTCTATTCTCTTAATTCTGACACAGTCCTTTGAGCTATATATCTCCTGCTCATCAAAGGTCTCCAAAAATGCACCAAGTCAGGAGATGTCTTTCTGGGACTCAGTTTTTCCCCAGCTCTTCCCAAGGACCTCTCCCAGCCAGCTACCTCCACAGCTGCTTCTCCCCAGCCACCACTATCTTTGGGGCTCCTACACCCTGCTACACAGGCTCAAGCATGTCCATCTGCTCAGTTACAACAATGTTGAATTTATGCTGTTGTAAGAAACAAACCTGCAGTAATGGTGAAGTCACGTAAAAATACCAAAAGACGGTGAGTTAACAGAGCATGGATCTTGAATATTCATTTTAGGAACTGCATTTTAAAAAGTACCCTTACTCTCTTCCTGATAGATACTATCTTCCAGCCAAGCAGCTCAAAACAGCCCAAGTATCTTGAAAAGTCATGCTAAAGACAAAAATCCCTCTGCTGAAGCGAGAGTCTCCCGACTCCCAGCTCCTCCCATAAAAAAAGCAAGCAATTCCTGCTCCTTGACTCCACCACACATTTTCAAGAAAGTATTTAATTGTATACTTTAATTGTGTGGGAGCACCACACATCCTTATATCACAGAATCATTTAGGTTGGAAAAGACCCTTAAGGTCATCAAGTCCAACGGTAAACCTAACACTGCCAAGCCCACCACTAAACCATGTCCCTAAGCACCACATCTACATGTCTTTTAAATACGTCCAGGGATGATGACTCTACCACTGCCCTGGGCAGCCTGTTCCAGTGCTTGACAACCCTTTCAGTGAAGCAGTTTTTCCTAATACCCAATTTAAACCTCCCCTGGTGCAACTTGAGGCCATTTCCTCCTGTCCTATCATTTGTTATGAGGGAAAATAGATCAACACCCCCCCCCTCACTACAACATCCTTGCATGTAGTTGTAGAGAGTTATAAGGTCTCCCCTGAGCCTCCTTTTCTGCAGACTAAACAAGCCCAGTTCCCTCAGCCACTCTCATAAGACATGTGCTCCAGACCCTTCATCAGCTTCTCTGCTCTTCTTTGGACAGGCTGCAGCACCTCAACATCTTTCTTGTAGTGAGGGGCCCAAAACTGAACACATTATTCCCAGGTGCAGCCTCACCAGTGCCGAGCACAGGGGTCAGATCCCTTCCCTGTCCCTGCTGGCCACGCTATTGCTGACACAAGCCAGGATGCCATTGGCCTTCTTGGCCACCCGGGCACACTGCTGGCTCCTGTTCAGCCGGCTGTCAATCCACACCCCCAGGTCCTTTTCCACCAGGCAGCTTTCCAGCCACTCTGCCCCAAGCCTGTAGCGTTGCACGGGGTTGTTGTGACCCAAGTGCAGGATTCAGCACTTAGCCTTGTTCAACTTCATATAATTGGCCTCGGCCTGTCCAGATCCCTCTGTAGAGCCTGACTGCCCTCAAGCAGATCAACACTCCCACCCAACTTGGTGTTACCTGCAGACTCACTGAGAGTGCACTTGATCCCCTCATCCAGATCGTTGATAAAGATATTAAATATAACTGTTACAGATATGTAACAGCCTTAGTTATCAAATTTTAAATTAATTACTTGTGTCTAATGATTTAGAAATATATTCCATAATAACTTTTTTCTAAGATAGTATTGGTTCTATACAGAGAAGGGAAGGGGTTAATGAGAAATTGTGCATCGTGATTACTGGAAGTGGTTCAGTAAGTAATTTACTGTACTGATGGGAACTATATTGATTCCTTACAAGTCTTGAGTAAAAGACTGTTAGACAGTCCTGTTTTTCAGCTGAACGTATTCAGGACCTGATGATTTTAATAGGAGGAAATTGTAATAAATTGAATTCCCTTCTGAAATATAAATTCAGGCACAAATCATATTACACCACTTTTCAAATATACTCTAGAATGTGAGACAACCATTTTTAGTGCTCTCAGGAAGGACCCGATAGGACCCACAAAGTAAATTAAGGATAAATGTAAACCTTTAGCAGGCAGTCTATAAATCCACATTGCTTGTTGTATATACGTTTGCCAACCTACTTCCTGGCCATACATAATTATATATTATCTACAGCTATATATAAAGATATAAAGACATGTAATAATGGACTTCTATTATATTGCACATTGTATTTTTAAGAAACAAAATCCAGGACTATTGTTTGCTTGTATCTGTGTGCTAAATTTATGGTCCTCCTATTCAAATAAACAACCTCAAGGTCTTTTTTGTTCGTGATGGAGTGACTCAATCTGTCAACACCTCTGATTTTGTCCACCATCAGCAGGACACACAGTTCTTCAATTCCTAGTTAATCTAATGTTGCACAGTGTGCAACCCATTATGCATTACATATTCCATTTCTTTATTAATTAAAAAAAAAATCACATTAGATTATGCCTGCTGGCAAAACTCTTGTTAATTTATTCAGGAGTAAACACACACCCATATATTATAATGCACAGCTTCTACACAGAACAGATTAGGAAATGGAGAGCCAATTTGGAAAGCATTAGAATCAACAGAATTCTTTACAGCAAACTCAAACCTTTCCTGTAACTCCTAATGGTGGACTTTACAAAACTCAGTTTTCTTCCAGAAAAAAAGGGATCATTTATCACCACAAGAAAAAACCATACACACAAAAGAACCCAGCACTCATCGTTGAAGTGCTCAACCCAACTGGAACTGGGAAATCCTTGAAAGCACACAGAGGACTGTATTATCTTCTGACATTTCCAAAGCAAAAGGGATTCTGCAGTTCTGCCTAGAAACAGACCTGGTGTGTACATCTGGCAAAGGAGGCAAGCCCTGTGAAGTACACATGTGAATTCAAAAAAAGCTGCCATTTAATTAAGAACACCTGCTCCTATCACAAACATACCCACTGAGCTCTTTGAACTGCACTAGTATGAAACACGCTGAAGACCAGGCTCTGGGAGCATGCCTCCCCCATCCAAGGGACAGAAATGGTCAGTAAATATTGCTGCTTGCTCTAATTTGCTACTAAACAATCCAATCAATAACCCAAAGGACACGACTCTTCAGTATACAATATATAGAAGGATGAGGAAAAACAATCCATTTATATGGAATATCTTCCATGTTTTTGTAATGCTTCGGAAGGTGATCTTGGGGGCCATCTCACGCATTCTGTGATGCTGGTAAAAAATGTCCCTTCTTCCTCCTGATTATTCTGCCATACAGCATTCAGGCAAAAACCTACAAAAATATCGTATTTGGAACATGTTTAATTCATTTTCTGAGTTTCTTTTAATGCCAAACTTGTGGGAAGCAAGGAGGACCTACATAATGTGACCAGACAGCTTACTGTACTGCATTACAAAAGCTCTGTGGCCATCATAGGTTCTAGTGGACCACAATCTGCGAACTTAGATTTTCTAGTAAGACTTTCCAATCACTACTTTGCTTTTTTTTTTTTAAGAGCAAAATTAAATTTTTATTAAATATTAAAATAAGCTTTCATATGTCAATGCTGAGATGCATACAGTATAACAACATTTCCCAATCAGTACCCTTAGCTCCCTCCTGCTCCACATTGCTATCTCCAAGCACCTTTCAGTGGTGCTTTCTTCCATGCCTGTATCAGCTTTGCCCTTCATTTTTTAATAAAAAATGAAATTGAGAAAAGTTTTGTGTTAATATTCATGACGTTAATAATTCATGTTAATAAAAATGGAAAAATTAAAAGCAGCATGCTCATAGGTTAAGCACGATAGACTGTTTCAACTCTCCTAACCTGAAGGAAGAATCAGCCCCATCTCTCCTTGTACATTTTTTGCTCTACCATTTCTCTTTGGGGGCTTTAACTAGAAGCCTGGCATCTGTTAAGCTGCACACAGCACCTCCGATGGGCCCTTAACTTACAGTTTATGCTGCCCATTTTATAACCTAGAGGAAGATAATTTTCCCATTCTAAGAATTACCTTTACTCAATTACATGCACAGTCTTACAGATAGATAACACTAATCTGTTGCTACGTTGTTTGTGTAGTAGACAACATTGCAGAAATCCTTTGCATTTCTTCCAACCTTTATTACTGTAGCTGTGAGGAGGAGAATCAGGACATAAGGATTTTATTCTGCTGGCCTATTCCTATTTAATATTTACACTCAACCTATAGAAGACTTTGAGACCAGTAATTTGGGATCAGAAATAAAACAGACATCTAAGCAATGACTTATTGTACCTAATTTGTAAGCAACTGGTCCCTATAACAGAATCCAGACCTTATTTTTTTAAATTCTGCCTCCTGTACCCCATGCACTTGACTCAGCAAGACATTCCACCACGCACATAGAAGTAGGACCAATAATAATAATGCAACACTAACATACAGGAGCCTTACCAGAGGCTGCAGACTGGTACTGTGGTCCAAATGGAACATGCAGCCCAGACCACTGCTCTGGCTTTAGGTCTCACTCTCTCAAGGAAAAATAACAGCTCATTTTCCCCTACAAAGTGTAAGAAGACATTGTGTGACCTTTTTTATAAAAACAACTACTACAGCAAGGGAGCTCTCCCAAAAAGAGGGAGATGCCTCATCCCCAAACTCCCAGGGAATATGATGAATCCCAGCTCCTCCTCCAAGCCAGGGGCACCAGGACTCTGGAGGAAAGGCTGCACTGACCTTTCTGCAACGCACTTGGGAAGCTGTACACGAGATGCAAGCAAACAAATCTCTGTCAACTCCCAGACTGTTTCCAAGACCAGACAGAGAGAACCCAGTCCAGCCCCTGGGGAAGTGTCCTGGTGTCGGTGTTAACACAGCTCTCCCTTCCCTGCGCTTCAGGGAAAGCATCAATTGCCCAGGCAGGTGGTTAGCTTGGAGGCAGGACTTGAAAGCCCTCAGGCTGAGGAGGAAGCCAGACTTATTTTCCCTTCTGCTCAGATTGGGATGATTTGGGCATGCATAAAGAAGCAACTCCAGGCACTGAGGTAAATTCACAGCTAAAATAAAAAGGGAACTAGGATGTTGAGGCACCTCCAGGCATTTTCATCAACCAAACAAGGGACTCTTCTGGATGATAATTCAGGCGTTCAGTTTGCAATCCAGAACATCGCACCTAGCTCCTGCATTAGGCACAATGGGATCTGCGTGTGTTGCTCGCTCTCTGGCTGCTCAGCAGAAGATGCCTAGAAAGGAGCTTGGGAGCAAAGCTAGAATATAACGCTTTCCCAAAACACACTCTCAGCCTCCAAAAGCTTATAGTTTAGGGACTAATTAACAAAAATAGAGTTGGCTAATTTGAGCTACAGCTGATGGATGGCTTCCAGTGACTATTGCAATACTTAAGAGCTGCTTGTGAGAGGAACCTCACCAACATCTGAAAATGGCAGAACAACTCTCCCACTCTCAGTGTGATTTGATTTGATCTAGCAGGAAGCGGCAAAATTAGAAACAAGTGTGCAAGGTAAACCTAAACTAATTCAAATGAGAAATGAGCTCAGTAATGATGTTATTTCATATTCACAGCCATCTAGCAGTGAAATGGGTGATTCTCAGGTCCATATGGTCTTCAAATGAAGTTTTTGGAAGAGACAGTTCAGAGGAGCCCAGGTTATTGGGGTCTGCACAAGAGCAAGGCAGCAGTACTGGGGGGCTGTTTACCTCTGCATGAGATCCAGCATTCCAAAAGGCCTTGGAAAAAAGTGTGGTAAAGAGTAAGAGAAAGGAAAAGAAATGTATATAAGCCAAACAAGTACTAGTAAACTCCCAAACCCCAGGTAACCTAGGGTTTTTGCTTTGTATTATACCGTCTTTCCAATAGCTCCCATGGGGTTTCTTTCTACTATAATTTTTTTCTCTTTCAGACAGTCTGCATCACTTCAAAATAGCAAATGTTAAAGCCTTGTATTATGTATGAATCTTCAGTTACACCTTGCTTTTTAAGAAAGAGTGTATCGAGAGGACACATTCAAGCACATGACATGATCCACCTTTAAGTTCTTTTGGTAAAGAGGCACTGAGTTGAACAAGCACTAGTCAACCAATAAAATCAGACTAGAGAAAAAGCAACAACTGTGGCTAGAGAATATATTCTAACCCTTACTAACAATTTGCATATAATAATTTATACAGAGGAAAAAGACTGGAAACAATCATCACAGAAATTTCCTATACTGAAGACTATTTCTCTAAGCAGACCAAAAAAGCAGATGACACACTGTTTAAGCACAGTGCTTTTACTCACAGAATATGCATTAGGTGTCAGTGACACACTGGTTAAGTCTAGGGCCAGATACTTTCCTAGTGCAAAGAGTGACTATTCTGACAGTTTCAGTGAAGATGCAGCCACTCTTATCAGAGCTCAGACACATATACACAAAATCATTTTTCCACTGGTTTACACACACAGAACAAAGAAAAGAAATACATAATTTTCAGCCTGGCAAAACTTTCCTAAACCACAAGAGTCTAGAGAATGTTTTCTGAGTACTAACACTGAGCCACAAATTTAATCCTTAGTCAAGTACTAAATTGTCTATCTTCATCTCCATTCATTAGCTTGCACGCAGTCTTCAGTACAGAAGCCAAATCATTTCAGGGTTAGTTTCAAACATAGTTTTGGCTATGCACGAAATAAAATTTCTTATTTCTACATAATAAATAAACATCTAAGCTTAACACTCTTTCTTGGGCTGTAGATGCATGTCTTGTGAAACTCTAGCAAGTAACAGTATTTACATAGCAAGATCTGAATAGCAATACAAACCCAGAGAGTGACAACAGACATAAAGTAGTTATTTACTTCATCTTCCAGTGTATAATTAAAATTCTAAAACAAATATCCTGATCTGTAAATACTCTTTACTCAATTCACTTACATTTCTTCTGTAATGTTCTCCTTTGAGTCCTCTTTACGATCCACATTATGCTTGGTTTTCCTCACCAGTGTTCTTCTGTTTTTTTTCCCACTGGAACAAGTTATTTTCTGCAGTTTTCACAGACTGCAAAGCTTCCCTGGTTAAGAAATACATTGTGCACCATGTGAGCACTGACAGTGTGAAATCCTGATGGTACCCAAGAAGTAAATCAGCTGGATGGTAAGTAGGATCACAGCTGTCTATAGATTGAATTATCAACTACAAATCCTTCAGCACAGTTGCGTAAGAAGCTGATCTAAATCAAGTTATTTCTAGCCTGACCCTGATTGCTAGATCCTTTCTAGCAATTTTCTGATGACCTTTGAAGACAGGCAGGCCAAGATTCTTTCTGCGACATACAATGAGCCATGAGCACTCCCAATCATGTCCTCAATACCTTGTATCTGCTCTGAGCATCCAGGTGCTACTTAAACGATAAGGAGAAGATTGCATAAGGTCCATTCATAGTGACGTAGGAAACATTTTTGTTATTCAGCTAGCAAGAAAAGGACCTGGGGTCCTGGAGGATACCAAGTTGAACATAAGCCAGCAACGTGCCCTTGCAGCAAAGAAGGCAAACAGCCTCCTGGGCTGCATTAGGGCAAAGCGTTTCCAGCAGGCCAAGGGAAGTGCTCCTTCCCTTCTGCTTGACCCTGCTGAGGCCCCATCTGGAGTACTGTGTCCATTTCTGGGATCCTCAGAGCAGGAGAGACATGGACATACTGGAGCAAGTCCATCAAAGGGCCATGAAGACGATTAATGGATTGGAGCACCTGTCAGATAAAGGAAGGCTGACAGAGATGAGACTGCTCAGCCAGGAGAAGAGAAGGCTCAGGGGGAGGTTTTCAATGTGTGTAAACACCTGATGGGAGGAGTAAAGAGAGAAAGGCCACAAACTGAAACACAAGAAGTTCCACTGAAACTTAACATTTTTTTATTATGAGTGTACTAGAACACTAGAACTTATGTTTAGAGAAGTGGAGTTTCCATTCTTGGAGATACTCAAAACTGATGCGACATAGCCCTGAACAACAGGTTCTAGCTGACACTGCTTTAAGCAGGGGATTGGACAAGGTGATCTCCAGAGCTGCCTTCCAATCTCCATGATTCTCTGATTCTATTCCATGAAGGTACAGAGCAGCAAATCTGGCTGCCTGAACTTCAAGAGAGTTAGCAAGGTCACAATTAGCAGCTACTGAAGAGTCTTACACACTTTGTATATCAATATATTCCATTGAAATGTGCAAACCAAGGAGACAGGTTGAAAGAGTGCCTATCTACCTGGAACCTCCTCCAAAACTGTTCATATACTACTGTACACAACCTGCAGTATCCCTCAGTAGGAGCATCCAGACATTGGATTTCTCTAAAGGAAATGCTATAACTAGCAAGGTTGGAAAGGCAGAAGGATGGGGGCTATTAAGTGTGTAAAACCTGTTTTTTTCCAGCCTTTTGAAGCTCAGCTGATGTTGTGTGCTCTGAAACAGGGCTGCAGCTGGTTCTAAGAATGTGCATTCTCCACTGCTGTCCATTACAGCAAATTAAGCAGTGCCACCATTGTCCAGGCACGGGAAGTCAGCTGTTTTTACTATCAAGTCACCCCAACAGTTCCTGGGATGACTCTGGCCTGCACCACTTAACACTTCCCCAGAAACTCCAGGGTATGGCTCAGGAACTAGCAGAGGCTCTTTCACACCCATAGATGGTATGAACACAGCCTAAAGAATAAAAGCCCTTAGTAGCATGGGCACAAGCCATTCTGTAAAAATTAGCCTTAGTGCCAAAAGAGGTTTGAGGAAACATCACTGTATCAACACAACATTACAGAGCCACAAGTTCTGTTGGCAAAACCCACCCTGCTCCACTGAATAGTACATCTGCTCCATAAGGGTCTGTTCAGTCTTAGAAACAAGAGGACTTTCAGGATTCATTATCTCTTCCTAAAAAGTAAAAGCATAAGCTGGTTTCTCAGAAATCAGAGATCAGAGGTGAGACAAAATTATTTCCTCCCCTGTGAATTCTATGTGTCCATTGGCACAAGTCAAGCAGTTGGAAAGGATTTCCCCCGCTGTTTCCTACCTGTTCTAAACTATTAAATAACTTAGTTCTCTCAGCAGTGGAAATGGGGAAAAGCAATGGAAAATAGATGTTTGGTTAAGTTTTTAATGACTATGGCAATTTTATTTAGATTTAATTTTCACTTCTATGCATTTGAAGAATTCTGCTGTTTTCAGAGCTGTCTCAGCTCTTAGTTATGCCACATGAGAAAGGTGTTCCAACATTTCAAACACTGGAAGTGAGGAGGAGAGAGAAGAGGTGTAAATGACTGGGATGTTGTGTTTGAGGAAAGTAACAACACATTTCTACAAGGAATGCCATTTCTGTGAAGTCCTGTAAGAAACAATGTGTGAAAGAGAGCCCAAAAAGCAGCAATCTCAAATCCAGTTTTGGATTTGAAGGGCAACATGCTGTATTTCACATTGCACAAGTATGAAGAGCTGTCAAGGATTTTTACACATATATTCTGCCTGATTCACAGGGACCATTAATTACGGTTGTAGTGTATGTCTGTCTTAGTTCACTTGCATTTCTTGGGCACACCCTTAACATGTTTTGCGATGCTGACCTCTAAACCAGTACTGCTTCTGAAGCACTGTCAGGTCACATAGAAACAATACTCACGAATATTGGTCTCCTGCAAGTACAATTAGACTGCTGGCCCAGACCCCACAGGAACAGCTTTAAAGCAAGGGCAATAAGAGCATCTGAAAAAGGAAGACTGACAAAAATCTGATACTTCTAAAGACAGTTACTAGGTTTTGGTCTTTACCTAAGCACAATAATTAATGGGATAAGATATCATTCCAGACTTGGATAAACACCATGTGATAGAAGTAAATCACCTTCCTACAACTCTGCAGACTGAACACTTTCTGCAAAGTAACTTCCCCAGTATGGGAAAGCACCTGCTTGTTGCTAGCCCAGAGCCTCTCACTGTTGCAGAGTGGCTGGGTAGTAGCAGAGCTACTACAAGATTGCTGTAACAGAAGAATGCACAGATATCAAGACAACTACTCTGCTGTCACAGAGGTGGTCGATATGAAGACAGTTATTAATGGCTTGTACTGTTAGGGTTCCTGAATGGTGCAAAGCTGTTAATAAGAAACATTCTTATTACTGATTCCCAGTCTAAGATTTGAGGTTCACTGTAAATATTTTTATTAGGCTTTAAAGCATTGTTCTGACCACTGTAAAAGGTTTATTTGGAGGGGTGATGGAAGAAGTTAGAAAGAACCACAATGCCAGGATTTGAGAACCGTCCTGACTTACACCCACACACATGCTGACAACAGGAACATTTGCATCAACAGAGGACCATCTCCTGAGATGAGTCCTGACTTGCAGCATTTTGGAATTGCCAGTCATTCAATGCACTTCCCAAGCTTGCAAAACCTTTCACTAAACACTTGCTTAGAAAAGAGAATCAATTCAAGTCTGCCTTAAGAAGACAGACTTAAGAATCCTAGAATGACTGGGGAAATGGCTTTTAGGGAGCTGAAAGACAGATCAGCACCCAACTAACCAGGCTCTTCACACGGAAATGTTTCTTGCTACCACTGACTTCTGCAACGCAATCAAGAGTTTTCTGAAAGCAAGAGACCTGCACTTCAATATGGAGTATCAGATAATCTCAGTTACATGAAACAGCCTCTATGAAATGAAGTGATTTAAAAAAGAGAGACTCTTATTCGAGGAGTAGTTTGTGGGAAAACCATGTTCTTTGATAAGAAATTTTACTTATGTGATAAAGTAAAATATTGCCCCATATACACTTACCTATTTGAGTGTCAACTCATGCAAAGTGTTACTCATAACTGCGGCATCCACACTCTCATTCATATTCTGTATCTTCAGTTTTAATAAGCTGTCTATTACAAAGTTATTTTCACGTATCCCTGTTCTGAATTTGTTATAAGGCCTGCCTGGATGTTATGGCAGCAGTGCTTCAAAACAGAAAGAGCAGCAGTACAAAGCCATCAAATGACAAATACAATGAAATTTCAGGATATTATTTATTATTTTTAATAATAAAAACTCAATAGTATACCATGATGAAAGCTGCTCACATTATGGATTTTTTTTTATAGTAGAGTCAGAAGGTTGTGCAAAGCTAAAACATTTGTTTAAGGAGGCTAAATTGCTTCTCTGCCAGCTAAGTTTCTCTCCTCACACTGATACTACAGTTTTCTCCAGTGCCTTTCTTAAAACTCTCGGTCAGGTGATACTGTTATTTTTTTACTATTATTTTTGAATTGTGGTAAAAACCCACACAAGTGGACAGACAAATAAGTATAATTTTTCCCGAGCTTTCTTATCACCCTAGAAGAGGGATAAACAATTTACATCATCTCTAACTGCTACATTCAGTCCAGCAGTGGTGTGGCAGGCAGGCACTAAGTGCATTATTTCTCCACCATTAAGTTCTATTTCTACATAGTCTTAAATACTTACAGGAACTGGAAACATGATCAGTTGAGGTGGAGATCTATGGTCCAGATTTCTTTATTTCGAACTTGGACTCATTGAAGATTTCTTTGACTCCAGCTGGTTCAATGGGTTAGCGGCACATGGGTTTGGATACAAGTTATATTATTCATACCACCACAAGTTTTGAAAGCAACGTCATCTCACAAGATATGGAGAAGATTTTTCAGTTACAGTATCACACTTCTCACCCTATTGTTGAGAGGCAATAGTCAATACAATATAGTTTGACCACAGCTATTCCATTTTACAAAGGCACTGGAGAGCGCCCTGGTTGTCCCCTTACTTGGAACCTGCCGCAACTCCTGCTTTTATAGCTCTGTTAAGCTACTGTCTGACAGCTGGCAAAGATAAAGCTCCCCTCTCCAGGGGTCAATTACACTGAGCATTTCCAGTACACGACCACAATACAGTTGCCTGAGGCATGACTGGGGAGTAACCAGGACAAAGATGATATGTGATCTCCCCACAAACTAAAATTGCACGGGATGGTTAACAGCCACACACCAATATCTAAAACTAGAGATGAAATCCTGCCTGGGTGCCCCAGGAGCAGGCGCAAACACATCAGTCTGCAAAGAGATATTGTTTTACTGGCTGCATGAGTTATAAGGAACTACTTAGAAAACTTAGTAACTTGCAAGAATTGCAAGAGGACACAAAGGCATCCATGCCTACTTTGTTGAGGGCAAATCCAACCCACTTCTAAGTTAACCCACTTCCAATGTGGTTTGACAACCAGATGACATACAAAGTTTATGGATACAAGGCATGTTAGTGCAAAATGATTTGAAGTTGAGTCAAACTAATTTGTTGTCCATGTTGGGCCACTGGAGTTGCAATCAGTTTCAGTGCTTTTCAATAACCTCCTGCAGAGGACAATTACATGACTGGTCATGGTGGTTTACATAAAACAAAAAAAGTTCAGTATTCCAGCTATGATTCTGGTCCAAGGTCAAATTTGGCAACTCTTCTGCACTCAGAGAAAGCTATTAATTATTGAAAGTTTAAGCTGCATTTTTTTTTAAACTCATATATCAGTCTAGAATCAACAACTCCTCAAATTCTTTGGGAAAGCTGTTTAATACTTTTGATATATTTCTGAGAGATACTATCAAAAGATACTGGGTCCCCCAGTTTCTTGCTACCAATTATAATTGCAGGTTTCTACAAGTGAGTGTTTCAGACTACGATTGTTTATACTATTCTTTTACTGTGGGTAATTCATTGAGGTACAGAATGAATTCAGCACATCAGAGCTTTTGCCATACAAAAGTGTTAATGGCACTGCAGTTTACAGCATTTTTTTTCTGCCAGATGGATGATCATATTGGTGTAACAGTTCCCAGCAATTTTTGCAAGTCAGCAATAGACTGTACAAGATTTAGTAGATGCTGTTTAGCTAGAGCTTGCTTACATAAAGAGTATGCAAATACTTGCTTACTACTGAAGGATTCATTCAGACGGGATATAAAAAAAATATATTCTACTTTGTCTTAAATTTTCAAGACTAGTATGACTAAGAAGAGATGAAGTTTCCACCTTTTCCTGTAAATTGTATTCTGACATCTGTCATTCCAGAACAAGTAATAAATGCTCAGATACTGTAATTGTTATTTTACTGACAACTAACTAGCTTGCTAATAAAGGGGAAAAACAAACAAAGAGTCAGTCCTGAAGCACACCTGGTGAAAATGAACAGTCTGTCAGGGAAATGAAAGCCAGGCATGATTCATCAAATTCAACCAAATAAAAAGTCTCTTTGAGTTCTTCAGAAGTGGTGCCTCTGAAGGTCAGAACTGTATTGCAACAGTAGGGATCTGTAAGTAAATACTGCAAGTTTTTTAAAGCAGACTTCCATCAGTATTGACAGAACTATCTCAAACTGGGGTTGTTCAGTCTGAAAAAGAGAAGGTTCCAAGGAGACCTTATAGCAGCTTTTCAGTACTTGAAGGAAGCCTATAAGAAAGATGGTGTGGCAGGTGCACCTGCCCAATGAAAATAGGACTTCTTGGCTGCTGAAGTGTAGCATCTCCTGATGGCCTGTTTTCGGGGCCTTGCAGTAGTTGGGGCCTTTGGCCAATGGGAGCCGCTACTGACTACAGGGCAGATTCAGCCTGGGTATAAAAGGAGTCCCCTGGAGAAGCCATTTTCAGCTTGTCCCCTGGAGCAGCACACTGTGGCTGAGGACTCTCCCCTTGGGTCAGGACGCTGCCCAAGGAAACTTCTTGAGGTGTCTTGGGTCGGGACACTGCCCTGAGCAGGTCCTCGAGGGTGAGAGCCCTCACTTGTCAGGTGGGTGATGGAGCATTTTGGGTTGTCGTTAAACCCTAAGGAGTGGTTCTTTGTTCTGCATTTTGGGTTGTTGTTAAACCCTAGGAAGTTGTTCTGTTCTCTTACAGACATTCGAACCTGTAATTTGTGGAGAGCTAGTTAATTGTATTGACAATAAAATTATTTTGGTACTTGGTCGTTTATTTGAGAGCCTCTGTAACAGATGGGGACAAAATTTTCGAGAGCCTCTGTAACAGATGGAGACAAAATTTTCAGCAGGGCCTGTTGTGATAGGACAAAGGGTAATGGTTTTAAACTAAAAGAGGGTAGATTTAGACTAGATATAAGGAAGAAATTCTTTAATGTGAGGGTGGTGAGGCACTAAAACAGGTGCCCCATCCCTGGAAACATTCAAGGTCAGGTTGATGAGGCTCTGAGCAACCTGTTGAAGATGTCCCTAGTCACTGCAGTGTGGGTTGGACCAGATGACCTTTCAAGATGCCTTCCAACCCAAACTATTCTGTGATTCTCTGATTCAAACACCACACATCTAGATCATGTACGAAAACTGAAACAGACTCACATGGGCATATATTGTGCTCATTTAGGTTGCATTTTCTGGACATAAAAGTATTTGTGCCAACAAATAACACAAAGAATCCATTTTTTAACTAAAGTATCAACTAACTACAAGCTCAAGAGGCACACAGTTTTCTACTTCATCAGTCTGGTGGGTTTTGGTGTTTGGGTATTTTTTAAAATAATACCCTTATTACTCCCTCGCATCTTAAAATGTTCATCTCTTCTAGTACAAAATACAACACCATCACTGAGCACATGAAAAGTCAATATAAGCTACAGTGCTCAGATCTCAGAAATCAGGAAATGTCAGCTTTCAGGCTGCATGAGCACTCTTCTCCCTGTCCTTTTCTCATACCTATTACCACAGAGACTTCGGCTATGTGTTCATCTAGTGGCTGATCAAACACACGAGTTATCCCACCTTGTGGAAGGCTGCAAACAACAAACTGTTGGAAGGCAGGAGGGCATTAGAAGGTAATACGCTTGTCCTGTACTCACAGTCCACCCTAAGCACTACTTTTGGACAAAGGAAGGATTCTTGGCTAGATGCATCTTTGGCCTGATATAGCACACTCATAACTACAGCTACTTCATTGCTTTAAAGATGCATATAGGATATGTCTGAAAACTATGTGTACTGAGGTTTGAGAGATAATCTATGAAAATTACTACAATACGTGGAAACTACAGATACAACATTTTATTTTTAAGAAATGAAACTTACTGACAATTATTTTCTATATAAGGAATGCAAGTGTATTTCTAGTTTGAAAAAATAATTTTAAAATAAACAAGTGAAAAAAAATTAAAGCTTTCATAAAAGTATGCTCTTGATTCACAGAATAGCAGCAGCCCCTCTAAACAGACATTCCTTTTACACAGAGAAATGTGCAGTGCAGCCAATAGAGAGACTAGTAACAATTAGGCACTGAATATATTCCAAACAAGGGAGACTGAATACATGTTTCAGTACACACATACAGCACAGGTGTTGATGACTATGATTATAGCTGCTTGACACCTTTCATAATCATCAAGTGTTGCTGAACCACAACCACTGAGGCTGAAAATTTCCGTGTCAGTTAGTTCGCATCAGAATAATTTTTGGTAGGCTTAATTGTTGTCACCAAAATTTCAATGGTTTTCAATACAAGGTCAGGGAAAATACTTGTGGTTCCACTGCAAGAATTAAATAATTGTTGGGAAGAAGAAAAAGACCCCCACAGTTTCTAATTGGAAAGCACAACTTGAGCCTAAGCCTTTGTGCCAATGTACTGTCTTCATGAAGATCGACCTAAATTTGTTCATGTTAGAACCTTTAAAGCATTTCAGTCTAAAATCACTCAACAGACCCACCTAAAAAGTCTTATTTCAAGAGACTGTGCATGCTCCAACCCCAGGCTAAGGGACAGAGGCATCCAAGCCAGGTAGTGTCTTTTTGAAGACAGATACAGTAAGAGAAGAAAACTGTCCCTCCCGTACTGCTAAAGGTCTCCACTAATTGAAAAGAGGACTGTTCAACAGAAGGATCAAAAATCTGCAAACAGAAGAAAAAGATTTTTAAAAGACTAAGACTAGGACAAGAAAATGATGGAAGGTCCCAGTTACATATGACCGAACCAAGGCCTAAATTTGCCTTCTTTTGAATGGACATTCATCAGGACCTGAAACAGAAGACTCTCAAAACTTCCTCTACTGTCAGCCAGTTCCTGTGAAACTCACTGGCAAAATGAAGGCCTTATTGTCCACTGCAAAGCTGTGTCATGCTGCAACAGTGCCAATCTACAAATTATGAAAGTGGTATTAAAAATACAGGAAATTAGACTCAGACAATCCAGTGTCAGTGTTTCTCCACGAACAATTCACACAGTAGTTTAAGATTCAGCCTTGTCAAAAAAGTCTTGTACAGTTCTATGGCAAATTTATTCTTTCAACCTGAGTAGGTAACTGTTTCTGCTTTTGTTAAAGAGAATCCGTGCACCAAGATAAAATCTTGTGGAAGCCTACAGTCCTTGAATTACTTTTCTGAATGGACACCCTAGAACACCTGAATTTCACAATCTGAATCACTCAAGAGCTTTTGCAAAATCTCAGACCCTGAGGTTATGTAATCTATTTAAACCCAAAGAAGCCATAAGCACAGAAAAAAAGAAGCAATGGCATTTGCATAAGTAGAATATATTCTTGCCTAAAAACGGGACAAACATAGCTAGTGTGAACCCTGCTTTCCTTTAGATTTATTTGATACCTGCACTTTGCAGCTCTGAGTCCCATCCCAGCAACACAGCATTAGATCAGGAAACCTTATGGCACTACTTTATGTAGCATATGGAGGCCAAAGATAGCTCCATGGATAAAATCCTTCTATTGATCTGACAGAGGCTACATCAGTTGATGGCCACACATTTCTGAATCGGAAAAAAATAACTGAAGTGTTATGCCTTCAGAATAAATGGTTATTTCAAGTAGTTATTTTCATTACCATTTTTATGACAGTGCAAGAGCTACTTCTGATGTTGCAAATATAAGGAAATGCATAGCATGACATAAGAATTAGGTATCTGCCCTCCAGTGCTTTTTACAGTAATTCCCAGGCAACAGCTCTAGAAGTCAGTCTCCTACCAGGCTGTAGGTTCTGGTACCTGTCCCAGCAAGAGAGCATCACATGTAGCTTCAGCAACAAATATTTATGTGATCTAGAAAGAATGTGTAAGTAGACATGGAAAACAGACAGTATTAATAGGCTATGTGGCGAATCTTGTACAGAAATGATGCCAAAGAAGAGAAAGGAATGGCAGGTATGTGAGCATGTATCAGCATCCCACTGGACTCATGAGAAATGTGTAATAGATTGTTTACAGATGTCATCTTTGCATATGTCAGATTCGGTACATTTGTAAAATTCAAGTCACAGGGGAATTCTAAAAGGAGACAGAGGAGGACATTAAATCTTAGAGTTAGACTTTCTATATTACATTAATGTAGCCTAACATGCTCTTTGGTCAAACAGAGAAAAATATAACAGATTCAAACCCTAGGAGAGTTTGCAGGCAAAATACACATTACACATGTAAACTACTAACTGGATTTATCACTTAGTTTGCTAAGTACAAGTACTTACCCCAAATGGGATGGTTACAACAGGGGTACATCTACTAGCATGCAGGGCTGCTCACATCCAGCTTGAAGTGGGAATACAAAGATAAATTGCCCTTATATCAAAAGTTTTACCCTAGACCTAGTCTGACATACTGATTGAACAAGTAGGAAAAAACATGTGTAGAGCACAGAAAGAACAGCTGGGTAACTGGCAGATTATTTTATCTGTAATTTCGCTAATTAGTTTCTCCCGCTATGCGGGGTGCCTAGTTGAACGCTCATTTGAGCTTCCCAGGGGCCTTTGCTTCTGAAGACCTAGACTCTCAAGAAGTAGAAAAACAAAACTGCGAATACAAATCACCCCTTACCCAAATTCACAAGACGAGGTTACAGCTATTTCTGCTAAAGGACCACAGTGACCATGCAGCCTGGGTGCTGCATGTACACATGCTTACCATGTATTTTTCCACCTACCTTTTTCACCTTTTAAAAACTTGATTCTGTCAGCATCTACCCTTTTTCCTCCTAGTAAGCACTTCCACTGCTGAATGACTGCAAAGCTGGGATTCATTTTCTGATTACTGAATTACTCAAGCTTCCAATTTCAGCTTTTGAACACACGCTGTTGTCCTGTTAAGTCCCTATACCCAGTTATCAAGTCACCTATCAACCTTCCTTTCAGCAGCTTCATCTCCTGTAACATGACAACACAAGGCTCATCTTCCAGGCTTGGGAAAAGGCTGGGCTCCGCCTTCCATCTACTTCTGTGCTATTCTTGGAATTAAATCATCACAACTGGACACAGTATCCTAGTAGGAGACTTAAGTGACCTGACCTGTACATGTTACAATAGTCCCAGCTATTCAATACAACTTTGATAACCAGAAGTTACATTAGTCCCATTAGCTTTGCATTTAGAGTACATGTAACTTGGCTACCTACAGTAACTCCCAACTCATTTTCTCCTTTGACAGCCTGCTTCCCAAGGGGGAAGAAACCATACCTGTAGGATGATTCTCGTATATTGCAGGACATTTGGCTACAATAAAACAAATTTTGCCAGGACCATTTAGCTAGTTCATTTATACTACACTTGTACCATCAACCTGTCCTGCTAATTGCTTGCTACCACATCAACCACATCACTTAGGCAACTAACACAAAGTCTGAATGATGCTGCACAACCAGCTAAACCAAAGGACACCAGTAAAAGTCCTTTTGTGTCACCCTACTGCATACAGACATCTGTCAATGAACCAGCCTGACTCCAGCATGCAGCATACGGAATTAAAAGGCCCATATATAATTAAGATGTCATGTGATCCTAAGATGGACAGGGGCAAAAAACCCCATAATATATTTCATGTGGTAGCGGTTAACTACTAAACTTGTACCCTTGCCAACAGAAAAGAGAAAAAGAAACAAAAAAGTACCAGGTTAGTTTGACAGGCTGAATATCAAGATGACTGGTATTAAACTATACAATGCAATACTCTGTTGACAGAAACCAAAATTAACTGTTCCATTATTTTGGCAGGATTGGCAAGAGACTAGCAAGCCTGTAGCTTCTTGTGTTGAGTGTAATAAAAAAAATAATCTCAGAACATGATTTTTGAACAGAAAAAAAGCTTTCTCCATGAGACTCACTTGGAATGAGTCAGAATGATATGTGTCTGAATATGGCTTAATGTGACATAAAAAAGGACTGTACGCATCTGTGAATGGCAAATTCAGAAGTCGATTAGCTTAGGATAAAGGTTACAGGTGACATTCATCACAATCAAGCTGTATTTTGTTTGTTTTTGATAAGCCAATATATGACAAGCTTTATCTACATGCATATAACATCCATAAACCAATGGACACAAGCATTTTAGCATTGCAATTTAACTAGTGCTTGACAGCGGATTGGATTGCAGTACTTCATAGATTTGATATGCTCATAACAGATTGTCACATTCCTGGCATTTCTCCAGACAGTGTTTATACTTAACAACGGCAGCAAAAAATTAGAACATGTAACAAACATTTCCTTATAGGCCATTTGGGATTATTCCACATTTGGCACTGTTTTTTGAATAACCTTATTAATCCATCTTAAGGTTCTGAGCTGTTATATTTAGATCAAGAACATGTACTGCAAGATAAAATCCACATAACCTATGCAAAACAAACATTAAAAAGTGTACGTTCACAATGATAGTAAAGAAAAGCCTTGACTAAATAGGACATCTGTGCCAATATTCAAAACCCAGCTGGACATGGTCCTGGACAATCTGTTCTAGCTGACACTGCTTGAGCAGAGGAGTTGGACTGGATGATCTAAGAAGAACCATTGCAACCTAAATAACTCCAGGATTTGGTAATTTTCACGTGTGAACAGGTAAGTAATCTCAAATTGCAATTCCCTTCACCCAATGGAACCTGCAGAGAAAGTGACTGGGGTTCATACACATAAATTTGTTTGGGGGATCAAATACTACTGTAAAAGACCTCCCTCTAATCACAGCATGGCATCACCAGGGCCTGTGCAATGCAGATGCCCTGTCAGTACAGTTGACAGGACTAGGATTAATTGACAGCTCATCTCAAATACATGGCACACTGACAAAAGATACACATTTCCTCAAGGGTATCACTGTTCAACATTTCACAAAACAGAGCAAAAACTCAAATTCCCTTGGAGGAGCATTTGAGTTTTTTAGTCAGTGATTAAGAAGCAACATTTGTGTCTGTGGAACTAGGATGCTTCTCTTACCAGCCTGGTGCGCAGGAATGCCACTGTGGTTCAAGCACAGCTATTGGGGAACAGGGGGAGTCTGCACAGCCGTCTGTAAATATGCAGCAGTGTAGTCCTAAAAGACTAAAATCCACAGCAGATTGTAATAGCAGCCACTGAAGTTCAGGGAGAACAGAGCACCTGATTTTCAGCAGCAACACAGCCCTCAAATGTATGAATTCACATATTGGATTATGTTAGATAGTAACTGTAGTTAATAATAAGCCATTAGGAGTCCCCCAAGTTTTATCTGAGGTTAACCACTTAATGTTGATTGCTGTATAACAGAGTTTGCCTCTGATAAGTGCTTTGGGGCTCAGTAAGGTTAATGAAACCTCAGGGGAGGGAAGACTGTATTTTGTTGAGGTTTTTTTGAGGACTTATGCTTTTAGTGTACCTTGGTAAGAAGGTTCATGGATTAATCTACATGTCCATGTTTCAGACCAAAATGGCTTATTAATATCCTACTTTTTTTGTGTCTAGGTTCACATTTATAAGTATAGGGTTTCGGTTCACAGATAACAAAAATCAATTAAGACACAAGTCTCTCACAGTGGATTCCTCTTTTTAAGTAGCCAGCAATGCTTCTGTCTGCACAGAGGACAGAAAGCCTTCTCCTGCATCAGTTAAGTGTTGATGACCACTAGGATCTGAGGAATCAGATAAACACTTCACAGGGTGTGCAGATCCTTATTGGGTGAAGGGCTGAAAATCAATTCCTGAATGCAGTAAGGACTTGGACAGAATCCAGTCTTTTTTTTTTTTTTTTTCTTTTTTCTTTTTTGGTTCCAAGAGCTCCTTCCACTGAATTCAGAGGAAAATGGTGGAGCTGGGTCCCTACATCTTTCCTAAAAGAGCCAGGTATTTATGACTTCTCTCCCATGTGCATTCTATGCTAACAAGGACAAAGCTCAGTGTCAAGTGCACTGTACTGGACACTGTCAGACTTCTAACCTGTTCAACTAACTATTTCAAATCAAACAGTTTTCACTGGAACACTGGGAGGCACATCTTTTCTACTGAAGCCTCTTCCCTTCACAAATCTTACTGTCAGAGGCCAGCTGTTTTAGCACTTGAGCAGTTCAAAAAAGCAGCTTTGGATTTTATTTTTATTATAATACAGAGGAGGCAGGGAAGAGGGCAGTGCTTCTTCATCCAGTTTCTTTGCTCTCTGTAAAAGGTTTAGCTGGCTGGGCAGGTATTTCCAAAACCAGAATCATTTTCAGAGGGACATAAAAAAATTAGGAACTAGCAAGCTAATGAGAAGAGACTGAAAACTAGGGGTAAGAACTGGCATGTCTTACACCCTCCTGAGCGTAGTTGTCACTGGTTAGACAAGACTACAGAACTGCTGATATTCTGTTGGGATAAAACCTGTAGTAACTTCCAGGGGCTGCTACCATTTGCCGTCAGACGGGGAATCCGGCTCCAGGCCGGGCGTTAGCCGGTGTGCCGGCTCCCCCCCGAGGGGCCGCGGGGTACTGCACCCCGCCAGCCCCGCCGAACTCAACTCCAGCTATGCAAGAGGAAGAGGTCAAAACCCCACTGTTTGCCCAAGTGTATTTCCAATTCTTTCTAAACACTGACCCGCAGACACCGGGGAAGTACTGAAGGCTGAGGGGGCTGTTTGCCCTCCCTCAGCAACAGCGGGGGAATTGGGGCTGTACCTGCACAGGGCCACCCCTGTTCCTGCGGGCAGTGCTGTGAGTCCTGACAAAGGGTCCAGGGGAGGGTGAGCAGAAACAGAGCCATGACAGAGGGCAACATTTAGGATATGAGTTAATCCATTTGTCAGAGATTTGGTGCAAGAGTGGATTTGTTGGCTACATATATAAAACATAGAGACAGGAGAAGCTGGAATCACAGCACAATCTGCAGAGGGCTTGAGTAGAGTCACAGGGGATTAGACAACGTGAGAGTTGGAGGTAAGAGAAGGAACACAGCAAACTGCAGACCGATTGGATGGGAGAGATTAAATATGCACTTGCTCGTTTGTGTCACAAAACAGAAGTCAAACTCTCAGTTGTCTTCCTCCAGGTTCACATTTCAGGAGAGCTTCCTTCTGCATTTCATCATTAGGTTAGCTGTGTTGTTAGACTGGGGAACAGTGCCAAATAATTATAAGATTACACTAAGACTAAATAAATCCCCGTATCATGAATAGCACATGCTGGCAAGTAGCAAGCTGAAATAAAAAGAATCAGCTCTAGCTGCTCACTGATATCACAAACACACACCCACTACGCAGCAAATTAATTCACTTCTTCAAAGTGAAGAATTGTAAGGTCCTCTAACACCTCCTCCACTTAATCACTGAAGTTTTTCCCCATCTAAGTTTTCCTTACCTACAACTGAGCCATAAAATTGACTTCATGTCTGCAGAGCAATAAGATAAATACTCCTTCCCAGACAACAGCACAAGTAATCTGAAAGGACACCCTCCAATACCTCTCATTTTTGTCCTGTTCCCCACCAGAATGGGAATCAGAACTTCCAAGACGTTGCAGGAAAGCCTGACTTGGTGGGAAATGAGTCAAACAGTACTAACCAGAAGTTTTACTGAGCTGAAAAAATAAGTTCCAGACTCCACAGAATCATTCAGATTGGAAAAGACCCTTGGGATCATCGAGTCCAACCATCAGCCCTACTCTACAAAGTTCTTCCCTACACCACATCCCCCAACACCACAACCAAATGACCCTTAAACACATCCAGGGGTGGTGACTCCACCACCTCCCTGGACAGCCCATTCCACTGTCTGACCACTCTTTCCGTGAAAAATTTTTTCCTAATGTCCAGTCTAAACTTGCCCTGTTGGAGTTTAAAGACATTCCCTCTTGCTCTATTGCTTATTAACTGTGGGAAGAGACCAGCACCAACCTCTCTACAATGTCCTTTCAGGTAGCTGTAGAGAGTGATGAGGTCTCCCCTCAGCCTTCTCTTCCTCAAACTGAACAGTCCCAGCTCCTTCAATTGCTCCTCACAGGATCTGTTCTCCAGGCCCTTCACCACCTTCATTGCCCTCCTCTGCACCCGCTCCAGCACCTCGATATCTCTCTCATATTGAGGTGCCCAAGACTGGACACAATACTTCAGGTGTGGCCTCACCAGTGCAGAGCACAGGGGGACCATCACCTCCCTACTTCTGCTGGTCACACTATTTCTGACACAAGCCAGGATGCCGTTGGCTTTCTTGGCCACCTGGGCACACTGCTGGCTCATGTTCAGCTGCTTCTCAATTAGAACCCCCAGATCCTTCTCTTCCAGACAGCTCTCCAGCCACACCTCCCCAAGCCTGTAGCGATGCAGGGGGTTGTTGTGGCCCAAGTGCAGGATCTGGCACTCGGCCTTGTTGAAGCTCATCCTGTTAACATCGACCCACTGATCCAATCTATCCAAGTCTCTCCGTAGTGCCTCCCTATCCTCATGCAGATCGACACTCCCGCTTAACTTGGTGTCATCTGTGAACTTAGTGATGATACATTCTATGTCCTTATCAAGATCATCAATAAAGATGTTGAACAGAAATGGTCCCAACATTGAGCCCTGAGGAACACCACCTGCCAGCTGGATTGAACTCCACTGACCACCAGTCTCTAGAACCATCCACCCAGCCAGTGCCTGACCCAGCAGACCGTTCGCTCATCCAGGCCATGAGCAGCCAGTTTTTCTATCAGAATTCTATGGGGAACCATTGAATGCTTTTTGAAAATCCAGGTAGACAATATCCACAGTTTTTCCCTTGTCCAACAGTCAGGTCATCTTGTCATAGGATATCAGGTTTGTCAGGCAGGACCTGCCTTTCATAAACCCATGCTGACTAGGCCTGATCCCCTGGTTGTCTATTAAGAGACCTGTAATGGCACTCGAGATGATCTGCTCCATGACCTTCCTGGAACTGAGGTCAGACTGATAGAACAGATACAACAGAGGTTTTAATAAAGCAACACAGAATTAAAGCAACACAGAATTACAGCTTAAAGAGACTGTGGTCAGGATACAATACTTGGAATCAACACAGTCCATAGGAAAGCTTAAATATTCAATGACCAGTCCTAAAGCAAGGAGAGCATCCTTTGAGTGGATGGTTATGCAGGCTGTTATGCACCATATTGAAGTAGTTCATCAATATTAACCAAGTGGGGAAATAAAAAAAAAAGAAATGAAGTGCAATGAGGGTTAACAATGCTACATCCTATGGCTTCAAGCTGTTCCTTGGAAGTCTCCAAGTAATAACAGTGCTTCACCCTGCCTAGCTTCTAGATAACAGGATCACATAGCCTAGTGATCAAGAAACATATTAAAGTAATAATGTAGTCACTAACAGTTAGTGATGGTTCCAAAAACCTGCAGGAAAAAAACTTCCTGAGAAATTAAACGAGAGGGTAGAGCTTCAATATTTGGCAAAGTGTTGGAACTATTAATAAAGTAATCAATACCCCTGTAAAGCAGCTAAAGAAAAAATAGTTGATAAAAAGCACGCTTGGTCAAGAACATGTGAAGGGTCACAAAACAATAGAAAGTGAACAAAGGAAACAGGGTGAACATAAAAGGGGTGTTTTCATAACATCTTCTCTAAGCTATGTTAAGTACACTAAATTCATCTGTTGGGAGGCATCCCTCATCCCTCCATTGATTACTTCAGCAGTTTACTCTCTTATCCTTGATTTTATGAATCCCGTTTAAGGTGGATGCCTGAGTCACCTAAGATAGATAGAGCAAGCACCCAAAGGCTACATCAGTAGCTCCCGAGCTTTTTGGCTGTCAGTGGATCACAATCAGTGTTCAGTTCTTTTCGCAGACACACTACGCAGCCTTATCAGCAAACTAGGAAATATCACAAAGCTTTACAATATGATTTGAGAATTCCTGAAACAGGCTTTTCTAAGACATTTGATACAGTTTTCCATATCTTACCCTCGTTCACATTTTTAGCTCCTCTCTAAGAAACATAAATTGATTTTGAAACTGGCTGCCACAGTGAGAGGTTCTGAGGGTGTTTTACATGATACTGATGTGAATCAGTGTTTTGTAGAGAATACAGTGGATCAGGTTTACAAAGACCGTACAACAAATACCTTTTAAGGAGAAGGGTAAAAGATTATGAGATCCCTAGTTAGTAAAAGTTTGACTAAAATAAACAGAACAAGATCAAACTAAAAATGAAAAAAACCCTTGTGTTAGAGGGAAGGAATAATCCAATTATCATTGCATGTAATTATGAAACATTAATTCCCCAACATCTGACAGCACTTCAGGAATAAGTACTGAGGAGCATGTAAACACTGTGTCAAATGAAGAGCAATATATCTTTTTCTTCTGCCACCTAAATACTGACACTCTAAGGGTACAGAAGAACTTATCTATGTCAAATTGACAGGGAATTTCAAATCTGAAGCTAAAGGACAGGCATGATACTTTTCAGTTCAAAGATGATTTGGATTCTGTGTTACACATCAGGTAGGAGTAAAAGCTACAGCAAATCTGGCTACTGTGGCTTTTACTGAATTCTTATATAGCAACAGAGTAAAGAAAAAGAGGCAGCTAGAGTGCAATTCACTTCTGAGTATGCTGTAGAGCGATTGTTTATTGAAACCATGAGAGATCTTTCCAGGTAGTTAGAAGTGGAGAGAGTATACCAAGCTAGAGCAATTAGGCCCAAGAAATATCCAAAAAGGCAGGAAACAGTGTAAAAGATCCATCAGCTACTTGCACAGCAGATCTCACAGCTGACGATGGAGCAGGAGCATAGAAACTGTTCATTCTGATTTTAGTAGATATAGAAGTAATAACAGTATGTCATTGGCAAGCAAGGCCAAAAATGCCTCAATCGCCCTTCAGCGAGTTCCCTTTCCTATTAAACCAAACAGATAATAATATCACTTCTTCCACACAGGATTTTATGTAAGAGTGTCATTAGACACTCCCCAATGGTTTGCGCACAGAAGATAGTTACACTTCATAACTAATTGACTCTAATTCTTCTTACGTATGTAGGGCCTAGTTCTCCTATGCACAAGCAGCAAGTTGGTTTAGCAATGAAGACTTTGTCACAGCAGCTAGTAAGAAAACATTCTGTTCCAGATTAAAAAAAAAAACTCACAAAAATTATTACTTTCTCCTAGAATACTCTACAGATTATTTTTCACAGAAAAGCCAATTTATCAGAAAATAATCAACTATGTTAAAACATAACTTATAACTTCCATGAAGCATTCAAGTGCCTCACTGTCCCCTTCTCAACTGCAGATGACCTTTCCTGGTCATACCAGGTCTCTCATGAGCTGCTACAGTTCTGCCTCCCATTTTGGGATTTCACTATATATTGCATGAGCTATAATCTAACTGAAAAGCGAGACACAGGAGCCATTGCAGAGGCATGAGAGATTACATTCATGAAAATTTTTCTTTATCAGTGAGAGGTTGAATAATGAAGAAAAGATTTCCACTTCCCAGCTATTTGGCTCATTCAACTTCTTTCAATTCTATGCTATATAAACACAAGGTTGTATTAATATATTTCTGATACTATTTTCAATGCAAAAAGGAACAGTTACCACATATTATGCAAACAGGAGCCTTATCCCAACACCCATCACTTTGATGTGTTCCACATGTTAAAAGTTTGAAAGCAGCCAAGTATGGAACAGGGAAAACTCTTTAGTCCCTCACATTTTCCAACACGAGCACCACAGCTTCACAAAGAATGCTGCAAGTAGGTCTGACCTTATCCAGGCAGCAGAATAAAAGCTCTCTCCAGAGTGAAGCAGTGATTTCATTTTATTTTTTAAACCACAGATGGATGTAGTTAGGATTGATCTGACAGTCCACCAATCAACACTGCTGTTAAGACCTCACAGAAAGAACAGGGAAAAGTAGCATAAATAAGGACTGTGGGCAAGGCTGGCTTAAACTTTGCACCACAGAGAAGGGAAGGGCGTCACAGGGATGGCTGGAGACAGAAGCTGCTTCTACAACACCACTATCAGATGAACACTGCTTGGGAGGAGAGATCTTTCGTGCTGAAGAGCACTGTCACATGTAAAACAAGGAAGACAATGTCTTATTGGAAATACCCTCCATTTGGACACAATCAAGGTTCTTTTTATTAAAAAGGTATTTTCTCCTTCTGTGAATAAAATAGATGGTTTCTGATATACGTGATAGTGCTGCAGAATGCTCAAAACTTGCTACAGGTTTAGGACCAGAGAAAAACGTTGTAAACAAAATTTTAATAATGCTTTAAAGGAGACTAAAGTACTTCCTACAACACCTTGCCCTGACCCACAACCTTCTTCACTTGGAACCAGTCCTACACTCAATCATAAAAACAGTCCTCCACCAATAACAACCTAGAGGGTAGGTTGTGACCAGTTTATAAGGGACAACGTCAAACAAAATAAGCTAAGAAAAGGTGCCAGTTTGTATAGTGTAGTGCACTGTAACTACTACAGTAGAATTTGTGAGAAGACTCTGCGGGGCCAGGTGTCAGGTAACACAGAAGGGAAAGTGCTGGGGTAAACAGCTATTGAGGTTACCTTACAAAAGGCCTCATTTTGCCTCCTGAATCAGGCCTCACATCAGGTGTGCTGTGCTGTGCCACTGGCATGAGTGATATTTCAGGTCAACGTGATACTCATCAATAATGGAAGGATGAAGGATAACGAAGTTGGAATTGCTTGCCAAGGGAAGTGAGCAGAAGTCGTTCCAAATCTATCAGACCTATTAACAGGAAGACTCAGTTGGCTCTTAAACAATTTCTTTTATACACCTATCACACCACATTCATTTAACAACACTGGTATCTTTAATTTTTTTGTACAGACACCAAAACATATCCAAGGAGGATGAACACTATCAGAAGGTCACAACATGGTGAATAAAGCCACCTGGTCTTGGTCACCCTCCTGCCCCAGGGGTAGGAACGAGAACCAAGCCTCCTGTGCTCTACTATGCATCTCTCATGCCCAGGTCACTTCATTGCTTGCAGCACAAAACTCAGTTGAGTTCCATGAAACAAAGGGCATAATTAAATAATATATGTCCTGGAAACCAGAAGGATATCTGCCAACACTTTGATCAGAAGAAGCAGCCCTTTCTCTGTATGGAGAGAGTAACTTAGACCCTTAGGATTCAGCGTGCTTCCTAAGAATACCACAGTAACCTGAAACAGAGCCAAGATTTCTCAGAATTCCAGTGTAGTATCTTAAACCACAAGACCATCTCTTCACCAACATGCTAAATAACTTGAGTATTTCAGCTGATACGATAAACCCCTACCATTTGCAAATATATTATTGAAGAGAAAAAATTAATCAAGATTTAATGCAAGATTTTTTATGAATTTCATAAAAATATGTCAGTATAGCTGATTTAATGTAAGCATCTTTAGAGGTTATAGAATTAGCCAGATTTTATGGCTTTTTGTAGCAGGTTTTTGTTTTCCAAGGTGCCGCTTGGTATTTAATGAATATGCATAAGTTCTGGTCCCTTCTAAAACTAAAAAGATGTTTTCTTGAGTCCTGTTCCTTTCCTCTTTAAAAGTTTAATTTGAAAAGGCTTGAGTCCTTTCAAGTACCTCCTATCAAATTCCTTCACTTGGACCAAGGTACCTCTTGGGTATTACTTTGACAGAATGAGGTTTGTTTAATGATCATAGCATTAAAACCTCATGCTCTGAAGACATTCATTAGCACACTGGGGAACACGGCGTAAAAACAAGAGGTGAAGCAGGGTTTCTTTCAACAAATCACACATCAGTAAGTTATTTAGACATCATCTTTATTACTTTGTCAATGGGCCATTTTCCAAAAAATGGTTATACTTTAGTCATTCTACGCCCAGGCTTGCTCCTGTTAACGCTGAGACATTGCAAAAAATTTCATTTGTTTCAATGGTACAGGCTAAGACTGTCAAAGAACAGCTCATCTCTCAAGAACTCCCTAATCATTTAAAAGTATTGCTGCCTGGTAAATTCAAAGCCACAAATACACACTGAGGTACCAAGGTTCTGAGGTACTCAGTAAGTTTTCACCAAATTACAGGACCACAGAAGAATTCAGGTTAGAAGGGGCCCCAGCAGATTTCTAGCCCAACCTCCTGCTCAAAACAGCATCAGCTATGAGATCAGATCAGATTTCTCAAGGTTTTGTCAGCTGGGGCTTGAAACCTTCCCAGAACAGAGACTTCTCAACATATCTAAACAATCTGTTCCAACGCCCAACTGTCCTCATGGGGACAATGTTTCTCCTTATGTTCAGCCTTTTCTTTCAGCTGAACTCTGGTGTCTCTCATATATCCCTGTGAAGGGTCTAGGTCCATCTTTTTGATAACATCCTCCTGCATACTGGGGGATGCTGCTAGTCCCCCCATCCCACCCCAGCAAGCTGCCTCTTCCCCAGGCAGGACAAGCCCAGCTCCCTCAATCCCCTGCTCAGAGCAAGTTCTCCCACCCTGAGCAAGTGGCCCTCACCTGAACTTGCACTGGAGATCCAAGAACAGGAGTCTAAAAAGTACAGAGGAAAGGGGAATAATGACTATCCTTGATCAACTCGCTTAACTCTTGTTAATACTGCTCATGATCTGTTAGCATTCCTTGCTGCCAAGGCACAACACTGGTTCATCTCATCCCCCTGACTATCAAGATGACAGGTTCTCTTCACCAAGCTACTACCCAGTCAGTCAGCCCTAGGCTGAATGGCGAACAAGGGGCTTGACCTTTCCAGATGCAGAACTTTGCATTTGTCCTTGTTGAATTTCATAAGATCCCTGTTGATACATTCCTCCAGCCTGTGTCTGGTCCCTATGCCTAAGCCTCTATGAATGGCAGCCCTACTCTTGAGTCTATTGACCATTACCCTCAATTTCGTGTCATCTGCAGATCTGATGAGAGTACACTCTGCCCCATGGCATCCTCAAGATCACTGTCAATATGAAGATCTTTTTTCTTACTAGGTAAATGACTAGATGAAGCTTTTTTTTTTCTTATACACCTGCAGCTGCTTTTTGTTAGGAGTAGTAAAAAGGTATAAAATCTTCACAAAAGAGAGGACATTTTGAGTTATGTTTTTGCCCCCAACTCAATAAACTGTAGTCAGCAACTGACAGTCTCAAGTAAAATGCCACACTTTTCAATATCTATGGTTAACAACTGCTAGATATGTTTGCCGGAGACTATTTTCCTGGCTTATGACCATGCCTTAGATTTTATCTTCAAATAAAGTTTAAATATCCTTTTCATGTCACTTTCTTCAAGTTCTTTTCCATCATATTTTTCCATATCAAAGCAGCCTGTAAAGCCACTTTAATTCTTGAGAAATTTTCAACAATCACATTACTTTTCCATAGCCATATCTGGAAACAGTTAACACTACCTTGGCTTAATCTTCACATTAGTTTCTATGCTCCTTTCATGCTCCACTTTTTTTGAGCCACAAATCCACTGTTCTATCCCCTTATTAGATTTCAAATAATCAGAGTCACAGGGACCAACAGCACTGGAAATATCCTCCTGAGTTATTGATTTCACTCATAATATTATCACAATATACTTTTATTAAATCCATACAAACATTGATCGCATTTATTCTTTTCTTTGGTAGTTACTGAATTGCAGTTATTTTCTTTCCTGCAGACTTACTTTCTAACACTCGTACTAATATTTTCCTTATACCTCTTTTGTGCAAAGTAAGAAAGATTGATCTTGATTCTTCTTTTTCATAGAGGTCTATGAAGTTTGAAGTTTTGCACATCTGCAATGAAACTATAAGGTTTCCATCTCTGTTTACATTGAAATTAAAGCAAATTTTTACTCTTTTCATCTCAGTGCCTTAATTCTAAAAAGAGACAATATGATAGAAAAAAAATTGAAAATAGCTTCAATTTTTCCTGGTAGTTCTTTGGATGCAGTCAGCTCTGTACACATGGGTGGAGACACAGACTACATTCCTATGGACTGTATTCAACAGATGATGACTTAGAGAAAATAGGCACAATGGTAATGTACTAAAACTCAACATTTACCAGACAAATACAACCCATGTCTTACATATAAGTGTGTATGCATATTCATGACTACATAGTAAACAAATATCAGTAGTTTAATTTGTCATGTTTGCAATCATTCATATATTATAGGAAAGAATAACAACATAAATCAATGTGAAATTTGAAACACCACAAGTATATGTATACAGACACCGTTTCAAACATACATTAGTTAACAATACCTGATTGCTATGACTGAGATTTGTATGTGAAATTCAAATCTCCACTTATATTAAAAGTTTGAATGCCAGTTATCAGTTTTGTATACCACCACTTCAGAGAACAAATTAGTGTTCCACATAAAACTTTTTACAGATTAATTCCTGCCTGTGATATGAGTAAAAATGCTATTTAAGTCCCAAGTTACATCTGTAGTTACATTAACCCAGTTACTCTGCTTAACTGATGTTAGTTCAAAGTATTCAGCTAAAATACCACTACAGCAAACTCAGTAGGAGTTAACAAGTCAAGCAGATCAACAAAATCAATATCAACTTCTAAAGTAAATAGGAAAATAAAATACAATTATGCTTTTTAATATATTCTTCTAAGACAAGACAAGAAGTGCTGAGGAGGTCCTGCAGGTGTTTGGGGGACAAACCAGGATAGAACAAACAAGTATTTTTTAGGCTAGACAAGGAAAGTACATGTAAGTGGGAAGCCCCCTATCCAATAAAGGAAAGACTGCAAGAAAGACCTATTGTGCTTGAGCCACGCTTGGGACAGAAATTAGTTTCACTAGCTGGAAATGGGCAATGGGCTGAAGCCAACTGGAGGAGTTTCACTAAGGGCAAATGCCGGGGGCTGCCTTTGGGCCACAACAACCCCCAGCAGCGCTACAGGCTTGGGGAGGAGTGGCTGGAGAGCTGCCAGTCAGAGAGGGACTTGGGGGGGTTGACTGACAGCCGGCTGAACAGAAGCCAGCAGTGTGCCCAGGGGGCCAAGAAGGCCAATGGCATCCTGGCTTGTGTCAGCAATAGCGTGGCCAGCAGGGACAGGGAAGGGATCTGACCCCTGTACTCGGCACTGGTGAGGCCGCACCTCGATTCCTGTGCTCAGTTTTGGGCCCCTCACTACAAAAAGGACATTGAATGACTCGAGCGTGTCCAGAGAAGGGCAACGGAGCTGGTGCAGGCTCTGGAGCACAGGTCGTACAGGGAACAGCTGAGGGAACTGGGGGTGTTTAGTCTGGAGAAGAGGAGGCTGAGGAGAGACCTCATCGCCCTCTACAGCTCCCTGAAAGGAGGGTGCAGAGAGCTGGGGATGAGTCTCTTTAAACAAGTAATAAGCGATAGGACAAGAGGGAATGGCCTCAAGTTGTAACAGGGAAGGTTTAGACTAGATGTCAGGAAGTATTTCTTTCCAGAATGGGTTGTTAGGCCTTGGAATGGGCTGCTCAGGGAGGTGGTGGAGTCCCCATCCCTGGAGGGGTTTAAGAGCAGGGTCAACTTAGCGCTTAAGGACATGGTGTAGTTGGGAACTGTCAATGTTAGGTTAATGGTTGGACTGGATGATCTTCAAGGTCCTTTCCAACCTAATTGATTCTGTGATTCTATGAAATAATAGTTTAGACTGATACTCAGAAAATAACAACTTTAAGGACCATAAAATACTGGAATAAAGAGATGTAAAAATCTCCTCCATTGGAAATTTTCCAGAACAAAGTTAGACAAACATCTGTCAGAAATTAATTTGCTGTATTGATCCTGCTTCAGCTCTAGAGAGGGGGTCAGTTGGGCTTGCTTCCCATCCTACATGTTTAAGGACTCTAATTTTAAATAAATAAATAAAATTTTAAAAAGGCAAAAAAGAATATTAACTCAAGGTGAAACAACTCAGTGAAAAAAACCCATTTACATATTTCTTCATAGGATATTTCCTAATGTTTAGTTTGTTTTTTTTTTAATTTGTGTGGAATGAACAGGGTGTAGCCCTTACCCACATACTGACTGACTTCTTTCTTCATTATATTAACCCTGAATAATCTGAAATTTATCTTTTAGGGAGATGGAGAAATCACTTACCATATCCTATTAAAGCTGGTATATTTGCCCTGCTCTAAACCTTGCTACTCTCTAGACATACAATCAACAAAAAGCCCTCAGTGCACAGTCACAATCTATTAACAATGAAGTAAAACAATTTGCCACATTTTAAGTAAAATATTTCTGATAGTGCATACTTTACCAGTTATGTCATGCTGTTTGAATGACTCACTGTAGATTTGATACTGATTAGGGCAATGTTTCTTCAGCCATTTGCAGACATCCTGCTGGGTCCATAACGCCACAGGCTTGGTCAGCTTCACAGTCCCGGACTAGAAACACAGAATAAATAACAGAAATTATGTTTAGTCCACATACAAGTTTCAGAAATATTAGTCTGTGACATCCATATATGATATTAAAATAATAAATTTAAGATAGGAGCTGCTCTGACTAGCAGATATCCAATAATCACCAGCACGTTACACAAGACCCAGCTATTCAAATACATGGCGCAGGAATCACCCACAGTGAAAGGTTCTTTAACATTGTTTTGCATCGCGTACATGTTCCTTGCATCACAGAAACATACTGCACCCTGTCTTACTTGAATAACAGTTTAAAGAGTGACCAACTCTGACTGGACCCAAAGGGCAATAGTTGGAGCCTTTGAAGCCTTTGGATTCACAAGAGGGATGTATATTTGTGTCCTAGTTTAGATATAACCATAAAAGACCAGGAGTATCTTTAGGCCAGGCACGTTCCTCAACTACAATTAAAAGATCTTTCAACAAAGCTCTTTAGTGCAAACAAGTTTAAAGACAGGTTCTGCCTGGGAAAAGGAGACTACACACCAATGGAGGTAGAGCTGGTGATATCAGTTCATACTGAACATTTCAGCTGACATCATTCCCAGGGTTTACAAGCAGGTTTAGTTTTTCTGCTTCCTTTTTACTTTTAACCCACCTATAATCACCATTATGTGAAGTAGGACTCCTGCTTAAAACAGTCACTTCTTTATGAAGATCAGTGTTCAATACTTTCCTGAAAAATCAGTTTTATAATAATAATCTGAACAAATAGATTGTTTATACATAAAACATGCATAAGTTAACTCAATTGCATTATCATAAGTACAAAGTCACATCTCATTTAATCAAACAATTCACCTTTGCATATACTTTTTTTAACCATATGAGAATGCTGAGTTCTAGACAACCCGAACTGCAGGGATTTAAAGCCTTTCATCTAAGTAGGCAAAATAACAAAAAAAGAGAAAATATATTCAAAGTGATTCCATCTTTTTTTTGCAACACAGTCTGCCCAGGAGACTAAGAAAAATCTTAAACAGATGGGCCGTTATTACCAACAATAAATATTTAACATTGGACACTGCTGATATAAGTGGGTGTGAACACCAATGTATCCATTTACTTCACGATTTTGTCAAAGAACTGAGTCTACAGAATAAAATCGAAGTATCTTTGTTCCCATGCTGTGCATGCAGAATACCTGTCCTCAGCTCCTTGTGGTGCAGAAGGTTCAAGAGAAGTTTTTCTGTACAAATTTGAGGTGAAGGGAAATGTCATCTCGATCATTCTACTCCATTAGGACTCGCAGTGGATTCCCTTGATACTGCCAGCCAGGGCTTATCCCAGCATTTACGCAGATGTACTTTGTCAGACAGACCTTTCCAAAGTTGCTCTGAAACTTTTCATTACTAGAAGCCCAAAGGACCAAAGCAGTTCTAAACTAGTGCACTGCATGTCCTATTAAGTCCAGAAAGTACATCACGCAAAGATACTAAGATAAGGACAGGGAATATGGCAGAGCTAAAATTCCAAGAGGCAAACATGTCTTGTATTTCCCACGTTCAATTTTCCCACTTTTTCACTGCTTGGGTAGAAGTTTATTTAAATAGCAGGAAAAATATTGTTAAATATATAATATAATGCACATCCCTTAGCTCAGCCTTTTTTGTTTTGAACAAAACCACATTCACCAGAAACAAACATTTTTTCAAACACACCAAGAGGCACCATCCAATTGTAGAGGTATCACAATAATACATAAAACCACCCCAAATAATTGATTCTCATTCTTTGCTGCCACCTACCAACATGCAGCAGGCAGAAGCTTGACTGACAGACTTGGTATCCACAAAAAAAGAAACTTCCAGAGGTGTTGATGGTGCACTATAACCAGGACAGCACTTGCTCTACCACTATCCTTTCTGAGAACCATGTCAGTCTTCCACACACAGAGAAACCTGCTCTGGACACTGCATCCATCCGGAGAAGGGGCAGCCTCTGTAGGGAAAGCAAGTGCCCCGTAACAGCTCCTCATGCAACTAGGAAGATCAAAGGCTCCTCTTTGAACTTCTTTAGCCTACTTGCTACTGCTATTTGAGTCAAAGAAGAAACAGAATTTCAGTGAAGAGCCCAATATTATGGTATCAGTTTGCTGATTTTTATTGCACACATATATAAATGCGTGTCCTTCACAAATACATCAAAGAAAAAAAAACAAGTAAACATAGCCATAACACAAGCAGTCCCTTTGATTCCGTAAAAATCTTCGAACAACCGGGTCAAGACTTCAGCATCTATCTTTACATGTTACTGCTTAAATTTAAAGATATTTCTTGAGCACTGGAATTTCTGAAGACTAGAGAAAAGTCTGCCAGTCTTTGAAAAATAAATTGTTACTGCCTGTCTTTGTACATCATAAAAATACTTAAATCACAAATATTTGTCTACAAATATATATAGCTAGCTATAGGTTTACAAGCTATTTATTCCTAGCTGAAAATATACAAGTAGTGCCAACATCTGTTTTATCTGTTTTAACTAAGAGGTTGCTTTTTTCAGTACAGCAACTATTCTCCTCTTCAAAGGTTTAAGTATCATCATGCTAAACATCTGAAGCAAGTTTATCAGCAATTACAGTACAAATTTAACATTTCCCTCTGTGCCTATAGAACTGAAACAGTTTCAAATGTAGCTATTATGCCATGTAATATGCAGATCACCACACAGCAGACATACATCCTGATTTTTTCACTGTCCAGTGTTCAGAATTATGATTGCAACATGTTTGACTTAAACTTACAACTGCAGTCCAAAGAGGACATTTTTACACTGACACCATCAAGCATTATGCTTAATTTTCTAATTCATAATTACTTGAGTTAAAGGAATACAGGGTTTTCAAAGCAATGGTTATAAAAAGTATATTGTTGTTGCTTTCATTTTTGGAACATCATACCCAAAATATTTTCCAGCCAGATGCTCCAAGTGAAAGGCTATGAAAAAATATGCTTCCCTCCCACAAAATTCGTTAGTTTCTTCCCTGCTCTCAAGCTAGATCTTATACTAAAAAAAATTCCCAGTAAACCAAGAAAAATTACCCCTACCATAAACATATCTACCAAATGAGTTCCGTGCCACTAACTATACATATAAGCTACCTTGAAAGGTGGAAAACATATTATGTTTTACTTCATTTCTGTTTATCAGCTCACTCAAACAATAGGCCTAAACTGATTAAAATAAAATATTTAAAAAATATCTTTGGTCCAGCTTGCCTTTCATTTTCCTGACATAAACTCATCCTAAGATCACCCTTTGCTGGTAACACTTAAATAGTTTAATCCTGCCAAACACTATTCCAACTCATGTGCCAGATGCAGATCTGATGAGAATACAAGTCTTCAGTATTATGATCTTTTCCTGTATATTTGAAGGAAAACCAGTTTCTTCAGGATTTTGTATCAAACTCTTCTAAATTGGCTAACCCCAGTTTTTGCTAGGTGTATCTCAATTTATAAAAATTACTCCCAAGGAAAAAGAAAACAAAAAGCACATTTAATACATGACAATTTCTTTGTTCTATAGTGTAGAGAAGACAGTACTTAACATTACCACTCAAAAATAAACAAACGAATCAAAATCACAGCCTGCACACTACTAGAGACTGTATTTCAGTGTTCAGAATAGCATTAGCAACCAAGCCCTGCTCTTCCTAAGCAATGACATACAACTTATCTCTTTGGCTTTTCAGGTGCAGTTTACCAAGCCTGCCAGTTTTGAAGGTTAAATTATTTACCAGAATTTCTTTGTCTTTATTGTATTTTACTCTAGAAAATAAAGGTTTCTATATTTTTGAGTGACACAGGATTCAGTCTCATTATTAAAACTATGTAACATATTATGAGCCAGGTTATTTAAAAGAGCTTCTCCAACCCAAACATTTTGTGTGTTTATGAATCTTCTCAGATTAGAAAATCAGCGATTGTGGAGATCAGGGTCTTCAGCCAAACAGGGCTCCAGGTCTGCTGGAAGAAGGTTGCCTGGTACCATTTGTAACACCCAATTTGCCAACATACTGATACTGACATGTAAGCAAAGTCAGTGCATATTTACATTCAAATTTATCCAAAGTCAGACTCTACAGTTTCTGCCTAAAAAAAAAATGCTTGTATGAAACAGAGATGGATAAAAAAAGGTACTGCCTAAAGCATTAAGGCAGATTCTGCTCCAACACATATGAGAGACTCTCTGGACTTCACAGTTTAACCAGAAAAAGAAAAAAAGCAGGACCAATTTTGTTATAGCTGTGCTGGTCAAAGGGCATAAACAAGGCAAGGCTGCAAGGAGAAGCACCATCATTTATTAGACCAGCAGCGCAGAGCTCTGCCAGCTGTGTTTCAGACACGAAGAAATCTTCATACAGAGTAGATGTGGAGTACAACTTCTCAATGGTGAACCATTATGTTAACCCAGTTAGGCAGTTCAAGAGAAAAGTAGGCCGACAGCTGTGAGAGGAGGTATGGGAAGAGCAAAAGAAAGTAGTAATAAGGTCACTGCTACCTAGTAAGGACAGAGGGAGCGAGACGGGTGGCTATCACCCCTAGAATAATGCAGAGGCAGCTGGGGTAGGAAAAAAAATGTGTCAGAAAACCATTGACGTGTCTGTGATCAGAGACTGGGAGGAAAGAAACAGGATCACTTCATGCATGAAGTTGAGAAGGAAGTATTTGTAAAATCAAAACATAGTATCTTCTGCAAGCAAACTGTAGAGGGCCAATAATATATTTAAAAATTAGAAAAATCAAGTTTTATGTGTTTCTGATATAGATACACATAGCAGAGAACTTAAACGACACAACTCAGAAAAACCTAAGTTGATGTCAAATCTTTCAGTCTGCTCCAGAAGCAACACTAACAGAATCATCTTCATTGCTCATGACAAGAAGCAGCAGTGCCCATTAAGAATTTCAAAAGCATGTTTTGGGTTTTTTTTAAACATGCTTGGGTTATATTTCTAAAACTGAAAAAATAGGAATCTTTTTCATATATTCCAAATTACTTCTCCAACATTAAACTGCCTATACAGAATTCAGAATCAATGCCTAACATAAAAGCTGGTCTCAGTTCTGGAAAGAACAGAAGAAATGAGCCAGGCTAGTGAATATTTTTTATAGGATATCTTAAAATATTGAAGAATCTGGAAAGGACACATTTTGTTTTAGAAATTCACTTTCTCAGTCAGATAGTCATACTTAGAAATTTTTCCAGCAAAGACTAAAGAAAATTACAGTAAGAAGCAGATACCCCATAAAACCACTGAAACTTCCATTGTGTTCCCATCTGTGTTACTAATAATTTTAATACTAAGGAAAGACAAAAATTACAAACTAGATGAAATGTATTTATTTAAAAAAGAAAAACAACAGGAAAATACTTTATGATACCTTCCTTCTTATGCTGATAAAAGATTGAATGTTTAAAACTTTAATTGGATCAGCAATCCCGACAGCCATATTCTAGTTTATTACATAAGTCACTGTGAAAAACAAAAAACCAGTATGGTAAATAAAATATTTTAAAGAAAAATCATTGCAATTTAGTTTAAAGCACACTTTAAAGGCCAAGTCTGCACCAACTTCAGTTTAGCCAAGACTTAAACTCTAATACCACCCAGGAAGGATTAAAACAGAGACACAACAACAGCTATCATGCAAGTCATATACTTAGGACTCATCAACACACAATGTCCACTTCGAATGAAAACTATTGAGACATGGGAGACTTACCAAGACTCCCAAACTGTGCTGGAATCGTGGTCAGCTAGTGCATTGCATCCCCTAAATTGCAAGCTTGTGTCTCACATTTGCAGCCCCAAACTTACTTGCTCCTCACGGCAAGATGAAAAATGCAACTGGTTGGCCTAATCTATAACCCCCTGAGCATGGCACAGTGTCATATAATGACGCCGTGAGCAAGACTTGGAGGCTGTGCAGCTCCCAGGGTGCTCACATCTGTTAACACAGCCTGATGCTCAAAGCATGCTGCCAGAAGCAGTACACAGCCCACGTCTGAGTCCTTCTCCCATCACTCCCATGCATGTTGTCCTACACGTTGCCCCTCCTTCCCTGGTCCGGTCCGCTGGCACATGGCCACACCATGTTGCCCAACTCGGGCTCCACATACGGGATCCCACAAAAGACAAGATCAGTTACAGGTACACGGAAGAGGGAGTTATTTCCCATCACTAGTCAGCAGAAGGATCAGAGTAGGGCTATAATACCTTCTGGTTCACCTAAATTCATATTCTCAGAATATATTGGTTGTTTTAGAGAAGTAACTCAGTGCAGCCAGTTCATTGTCTCACCGGAGCACAAATGAAGTCCAGGACAAAGTACCTGAGGCCACAGGAGAACCACATCCTCACTGACTCCAAGCTAGTTCAAACACACCTGAAGTCTAAGGTGAGACACAAACCAGACTCGCAGAGAGATCATTGCCCCCTCAATCCAGTCACTGACAGATGGGGACCATCCCTTGTGTTACAGATGCTCTCAAATAAACAACCGACCACCAAAAAGAATAAAAAATTATTATTAACACAGGTAACTAGCTCTCCGTAAATTACAGGTTCAAATGTCTGTGAGAGGAGAACAGAACAGCTTTCTAGGGTTTAACGGCAACCCAGAACACATAAAGAACTCTATAGGGTTTAACGGCAACCCAAAACACAGACAAAGCCCCGCTCCCTGGAGTTTAACGACAACCCCAAACGCTTTACAAAGCCCTGCTACCTAGGGTTTAATGACAACCCAAAACGCTTTATCACTCACCTGACAAGTGAGGGCTCTCAACCTCGAGGACCTGCTCAGGGCAGTGTCCCGACCCAAGGCACCTCAAGGAGTTTCCCTGGGCAGCGTCCTGACCCAAGGGGAGAGTCCTCGACCGCAGCTGCTGCTCCAGGGGATGAGCTCCAAGTAGCCCCCCCAGGGGACTCCATTTATACCCAGGACGAATCTGACCTGTAGTCAATAGCAGCTCTCATTGGCCAAAAGCCCCAACTGCCACAAGGCCCTGAGTACAAAGGCAGCCCAAAGCTGCTACACTTCAGCAGCCAAGAAGCTCTGCTCTCATTGGGCGGATTCACCTGCCACACCTTGACATCATGGGGGAGAGAGGAGAGAACAGGGCTGAAGGGGGAAGTAAGGACACCTGAGAAGCACCAGCTCAGGACTCTGAGCACAGGGTGCACAGGGCCAGGTCAGCCCTCTCCAAGAAGGACCAGGTAGGGCAAGGACTGGAGACTGGCAGGGAAGCCATGGAAGGTACAGGAGGAGTGGAAACAGTTCTGTAGAATAGATTTGCTATTCCTACCCTCTCACTTTCTGGAAAAGGGGTGTCATAAATGCCACTTCTACAAGGCCCTGCCTATATTAGCAGCAGTGGTTCACAGCCTCCCATCTCTCTCACTTACGGAGTCTCTTCACCTTTTCACAACTTCAAGGGCCAAGTAAGCCACTGGCTTCTTCTTGTTTACCAAGAAACTGCTCTGGCAATGCCTAAGGCCAGTTCTACACAAGCAGAAAATTCTACCCCAGGATCCCAAATCTGTGTAGCACCACCACTTGTTCAAAGACCAATGAAAAAAGGGGGAGGTTTTACCTCGCTTTCAAGCAACACCGGGATAGACCCAATCCAGTACCTCTATACTGATGCCACAAGCTTAGGTATACTACAGACTGCAAAGGGAAGGAAAGGAAACAAATTATGAAAAGTAATGAGATCAATCTGGAAAGTAAGAAGTTGTTAGAGGGAGTTAACTCCCTCTTAAGGCTGTCACAAGTATAACCATCGACAGGAAAAGATAAAGTTGTCAAAAAAAAAAAAATCACTAAGCATTATCCTGATTGGGATAAAGACAGTATCGAAACAACAAGCAAGGATAAATAAGGTGACACATTTCCTATGAGAGTACTCTCTTTCAATGAGGTATTGCACTCTGAAAGCAAGAATCATGACTGGCAGATGCTGGTGTTGATATAAATGGCAGCGGCACTATCAGCAAACTGTGAAGAACTGAAGTGTCAAGACGAGAAGGAGAAGACAGAACACTCCTCAGCATTGTCAGGAAGCTTGCCTGACATCAAAATCCTGCTATCAAAAATCCTGAAAGCCACAACCAGGGCAGACAAGCCAACAATGCTTAAAATAAAATCACATGTAGGACCAGGAGCACAATCAAAAAAAAAAAAAAGAAAAAGAAAAAGAAAAAAGAAAAAGGAGCACAGCCAAATTGAAATCAAAGAGTGTAATGTTTTAAAATTCACTTCATCTAAAACCACTGCATTTTTAATCTTGCCAAACTAAAGATCCATTTCACTCAGTGCAAAAGATTCCTTTCAGTCCAAAAATTAAATATTTGCAGAGAAAATGCAGAGAGGGAGACTTCTTCTGCCAGGGTGAGGGTTCTTACTTCACAAGATACATCAATTGTTTGATACTTCTTCATTGATGTGGCTTTGATTTCTCTTCTCTACCTGAGACAATTCAAAGCTGTCCAAGTCTGGACTCCAACTATCACTATCTTATATCACAGATTACAGTCTTCACAAGTAAATACAAATCCTCCTGCTTTTACAAACAGAAACCTACTCTGTATACTGCATAGCTCTGGAGAATGGACAATTTCTGTTCACACAGCAGATGCCCTACTAGCATGCCTTGTGCAGCTATGAAGATAAAAAAGGTTCCTCCTTGAACTTCTCCAGTCTGCTTTTTACTCATATTGAGTCAAAGAAGAAACAAATAATTTCAGTTAACAGCCCTGTGTATTAACAGCAAGTTACAACAAGTAGTTAACCTATTACTAAACTTTATTACAAGCTCATGTTCTTTATTTCACATCCACTACAGCAAAAATTTAAAAATTGAGACATTCACCCCCGACATGGCACACATAACTTGCAGGTTAGCCCATCTTTTATCCTGTCTTAAGGACTAAGTACTATACCTACTGCAAAGATGATTTATGGCATTAGTCTTCATCACAGAATACTCTATTCAGACTAGTGGTAGGCATAGGAGAGTGCTCCACCCTGGTGAAAGCCGTAAATTCAAATCCATTCAGGTGCACATAGGAAAGACAGTGCTGAAATGTAGCTCCCCCTTTTCCAACAGTTGGTCCTGAACTCAGAAGTACCGTCAGAGCAACTGAAATTCCAACTTTTGAGGAAACTCAGTATTTGAACTGAGAATATGAAAAAATATTTTCTCCAGATCTAGATTAAAATTAAAAAATAACACCACTCAAAACCTACCTATACTACAAAACTGACAATTACAAAGGAGTCTCCATTTCCATTTTTTTTTTTTCCAATCAATCCTGACACCTTTTCAAGTTGCATCTTAGGTAGTTACATCTAGAGCTGAACTAAACAGAGACTGCTTATCAGGAATTCCATTAAAATAAATACATATCAGGAGTATAAGTAGGTCCATTGATTTTCTCACATACTTAAAGATGGCCATATAGAAGAATTCTGCTAAAATACAGTCTGTAGCAGCAACAAAATCTACAGGCCAGAATTGGCTGGAAAAATGTCTAATTTGCACAAAAATGTCAATACTACACTGAAATATTGTTGCTCTAACTACAGAACAGTAAACGGCAAAAGATGAGAGCTAAAAAAGCAGACATCTGAAGGATAGCACAAAGTTTTAATTTTATAATTGTGAATTCAACACTAAGAATTAAAAGGAAGTTGGTCAGCCTGTATTTGTTTTGGGGATCACAAGAATGTTTCTGACTCATAAGCACATATATTTAGTGATGCTTTATCTGCAATTCTTCAGTCACTTAACTGGATTCTTTCAAAAACAGCTCAATTATCAATAGTTAGCAATAAGAATCGTAAACATGCTGCCTTGAAATATGAACTAGACAGGACCATGACTGTTTTAAATGTAACTGTTTCACATTCACATTATGCATACTAACATGGGTATGAACTGAATGTGTCAATTAAAAATCATGATGTGTAGCTTAATGGTAGAACTTAAGGCTTATAAAAATTAGTTTTCTTTACTAAGAAGAATACTACTATAATACAGATAGATCTTCATTTAACGGGGGGGGGGGGGGGGGGAAGTAGTTGTACAGAGCAGGACTCTGGTCTTTCCAGAGATTTCAAGTAACGCCAGCAAGAAAACATAAGTGTGTATCTAAAATTCAAAATCCTCCTTACAAATTACATTCTAAAAATAATATTCCCTATGTTTCTAAATGTTCAGGATATTCTAATAAAAAGGTTGTTCAAATACAGGTGAAGCTTAATCTCAGAAACACATACCTAACAGTGTCAGTGGGAGTTAGGTGCTTTTTGGTGACACGCTTTTTTAAAGAAACACATATCTATGACATAATATTGCTTTTGCCAAGGCAGCAGACCTGTCTCTGGGGAAGTTGTCTTTAAGATACTAGCAGAATTTTTTTATTCTTGGGATTTACTGGTGGAGTTACCCTGACATAATAAGTCTGTACAGCACAGACCACACCTCAGTCCTCCTATTTCTAATTACAGTATTGTGTTGAGAAGATACTTGACATGTCAAAACACAGGGTTTAAGTAGCAGCTTTTTTTTTTAATAGCTGCCATATGTCTAAGGTGAAGGGTAAAGTCATTTTTTGATCTCAAAGACACAGAAAGTGAAGAATTTCTATATGAGAAAAGCTATAAAACTGTTTCTTCAGCATTCGGATGTAGTGAGGTTAATTCTGCCATTAGCTCGACAACAGTACATTTGTACAAGGAGAACATCTAACATCCTGAGAGGATTTTAATCCCTACTAAATAATGACAGGTTGCTTCCTTACAAGGTTTACTCCTTCTGAGTGAATCACATTTTTTTGGCACCTTTGTTTCCAGCAGATGTGCCAATTAAGAGGCTTGTACTGTAAGAAGTAATGTAACCTTTCTATGCCAACTTTCAGTCTTTATGGATAGGCTCATTCATATGCAGAAGGCAAGTGCAGCAGCCAAGGCATTTTATACCCCAACAGCAATCAAAGTTTTCTAGGTATCTTTGCCAGTTGACTCCTAACTATGTTCTCCTGAGCCAAACACATTTTGAGAACAACGTTACAGGCCAGATGTGCACATGAGTAAGAGTAAGAAAAGGTCTCTGAGCCTCCACTGACAGGTCAACCTCTTGCTTCCCAGTAAGACATTACTTCCACTTCTAGGAAAGTCAGGCAAATGTTGATATAAGAGGCAGATGAGCCCAGCCATCTGATTCATGCAGCAGCACTGCAATGCCTGTGTAGAAGGTCATAAAGGATTTCTCAAATATCTGGAAGGCAGATACACTACTTATTTTTCAAAACAAGCAGGGCACTTCTGATGTCAGTGTAATTTCTTGCTAATTACTTTTGAGAAACTAGTCTTCTCTCCTAATAAGGGAATTCCTGTATTCTCTTATCATCCCTATGAAGTCCTACATTCATAAAAAGAGCTTAAGCACTACAATGCCCTTTTATCCCCTTTATTAGAGAAAGCAAAAAAACTCAAACAGATTCATGAAGGGCAGACCCTCCTGGCTAGGAAACAGCCTAAGTTAGCCAACAAGAAGATACAGAAAAAGCCACAGAGCACAAGTCCCATATTCACATCAAGGCCAGCCCAGGACAAAGGGAGACATCTCTTCTTACTCACAGTAAGTACCTCTTCTTGTAGTGCGGCAAATAAATTTGAAAGGTCAGAAGCTCGTCCTTATTTTAAAAGGAAACAAGGATGTGGCAGCAGCACCGTCTCTTCTCAAAACCCTGAAGATTTGGAGCTATAAAGCCCACGTGGATGGGACTCAGCAGACCAGATTCGGCGGGGGGGGGGGGGGGGGGGGGGGAGGAAGGCAGAGGTTAATATTGTTGCCATGCTCTGAACATATCTCCTAGATCACATCACTCCTAGGAAAATGGGGATTCCCCAAGAACATCCTGGCAGGCAGCATGAGGAGGCTAAGCAGGGGAGGAATGCCAGTCAAGTGAAGCTTTGCATCTTTGGTTCTAGGTACCATTTGTAAATCCAGCCCCAAACACCCCAGCCACATCTTCCTGGGGATGGCAGCTGTGAGATGCCCCTAGAAATGTTGAGATTTTCAACAAAAATATTATGCCCACCTGACCTCAATATAAGGAACTTGGGTGGTAAGGAGATGAGTGTGAAGGAAGGGCTGAGAGAAGGTAAATTAGCCTTTCTGAGGAACGAGGTTAATCCGCTGTAATGTCTTGAGTACATACACTACACATCCTTTCTGGAGAAAAATCTGTGAAGGGATATCTAAATTGATGTGCTGGGAAGACAAACTGGCCCTGAATAAGAACTAGAAATATTTTCATTACATTTCTGGAAGGAACTCGGGTCTCTTTCTTGGATCATTTGCTTGCATTACATGAAAAATTCACACTAATCCTTCAGTTTCTGTTTGCAGAAAGAGCAGTAGTGTCAGGCAGGGAACAGCAGGCAGTTCTCAAGATTCACTCCAGGGGCAAATTCATTTCACAAGCCAAAATTTAACTCTTGGTTAAGTAGCTGATGTTCTATACACAGACCACTGCATAAAGACATGCATAACTTTAAAGCATCTCAAATTCCACATCAGGGCTGCCATTCTGGTCTGCTGCCCAGATCAAGGCTTTCGTCTCAACAGCAGCCTTTGGCAAGTGATGTTTTTACACAATTAACACATTTAACTTTTTTCCTCCAGAGCTGGCATATTTTCCAAAAAATAAAAAATGCAAGCAGGGTCCAATAATACTTCAATCACATTAATAAGGAAATCTTCATTTTTATGCAGCATTTTATATCCATCCAATTACCAATGAACAAATGACTCCAGGTAAAACTTACAATTTCACTGATTAATTTAAGTCCTTTCTAAGAAGTATTACATTTAAAAATAAACTAATTCCTATCTGTCCAGAAACATCAGGTAAAACTGCAAAGTTGATATGCAGTTGATATGTTTAGGACTGCTTCACAGTTTTATTTTAGATCACATCATTGCAGTTTCTTACATGTCTGTTGCCAAACTGAATTAGCCTGCTACATATCCTCAATCCACAATTTTTGTTCAAGGTTTTTTTATGCTTGAAGCTTCTGAATTTGTCCAAGTTCAAAACAATACATGTTCACAAGCAAAAGTTGTTGAAAAATTCAAGGATGGAGGATGTTTCAAAGGAACTTAGTCAATACTATTTAATTTTTTTTGGCAGTCGCTCAGATGCCTCTGTTTCCTAATCTCCCAGACATCAGAATTCAGAGAAATTAACTGTTAAAGAATGTTTTTACGTGAAAACACAGTCAAACACAGGCAGCATGAGTAAATAGCTGATATAAAGAGCACCATCTACTGACAGGCAGCGTTTTGACAGACCCAGACAGTTTTGCAAGGCACTGCATGAGGTTTCCAGATAATCAAGCTTTTAAGGGATTCAGCTTTCCTTTGGAGCTGTGCAGTACTTTTCACATTTTCTTTTCTCACCTGCCCTGTCTCTTCTATGCTATTTAAGCTGTTCTGCTCACGGCTCATGAGACAGCCCCCTCACTCCAAGATGCAACAGCACAGCTCTAGGAGCCAGGCACACCCATCTTCCCATTTGTCATTGATGCTTCCCACATGGAGCTGCTCCCCCCTTGTATATAGCTGCCACACCACCATTTTACAATTACAAATTAACATTTTATTACCAGCTGTTTATAAAGACATGTTTCCAAAACCTCGGTAGTCAACAAGGATTTTCTACTGAAGTCACTTTCACACTGTCCCTAGAGGAGATGCAATCACCTCATGATTACTGAAAGCTTCAAGGTTTATTTCATGAGATGAAACATCTGTGTTCTCATGGAAAAGATTACATGGAGGTGGAGGTTTCTTCCTCGCTTTTATTCTACTGCTATTTCTTTGAACACAGTACTATAGCCTTTTATTATTTTACAACACAAAATTATTAGCATATGCACATAAGAAAAGGCTGTTTTCTGACAGACAATAAAATATTATCAATATTCACAAATGGTTCTGATGCTACTCTCTTGGTTAGTATAATCAGAGATAATCTTTAGGAATGCTATTTAACACCTCTTCTAAACCCAGGCATAATACACAGTAGAAATACACTAAACTATTACAGCACATTGTTTAAAAGTACATATTGTATTTGAAGGTGTCCTTGCCCATAGCAGGGGGGTTGGAACTAGATGATCTTTAAGGTCCCTTCCAACCTAAACCACTCTGATACATACTTGCTAGCACTATCACAATTACTTATTGTGTAAAATTTGTGTTGCAACACAGTAAGAGCTATATATGTTTGGAGAGAATAAAAATAGTGAATTAGAATATTTTTTCTAACAAATTGGTTGAAATTCAATAGTCCTAAAGGCCTTCACTAACAAAAGAACCACTAATGATAACTAATTTAGAAAGTGAAAGTAGAAAAGAAATTCTTACATATGGTTTTTACTTTGTGTTGCTTCACTGATTAAAAGAGCAATAACACATCTGAAGCTCATCTCTTATATTTTTATATTTCACACAGATTCCAAAGGTCACTGAAACTCAATTTACTGTTTTTATAAAATAATCCTTGTCAATCTATTTAGAACAGGATCAAAAGTGAAACAACCAATATGAGCTTTGCTCAGGGAGAGGTTATAGTCAATCTGTTTATACATGTGGCATATTAATACCCACTAATAAAGAGAGGGCCCTTCTAATAGGTAGGAAAGTTTCAAGTTCTACCTTGTTTTACAACCCTACTTGCTTGTGTCAGCACACAAGTTTTATTCTTCCAGTCTATTTGCATGCAGCAGCCACAATTTTCTGGGTTTACCTCCTTCTCAATTCTAAGATTTATAAATACAGTGTGATATTCAAACCCATCCTAGAAATTAGTTTTCCATTACACTATATTTTATCATCTGCAGTCAAATTCCCTTTTACTGCACATATTCTACTACTTTGCCCAATCTCCATCATCCACCTACTATCCCTGCAGCCTATGCCTTCCTCAGCTTTTTCTTTTGATCCTTTGAGCTCAGTGATACATCCCAGTCTACAAGATGGATAATTTCACTGCTCCCCACTCCACTGTTCATGAAATTATAGCACTGACCATAGAGGGCTGATACTTTTCTCTGAACAAGAAATGCTTGCAATTTCCTGTTTCACTGTAAGATCACCCAGTTCTCATCTCTTACACATTAGGACAAACTGAAGCATGTGGTAAAGCTGGTGAAGTTGTGTAAAATCAAAACACATTTGGTTATTAAGGTTGCTACTCTTTTATATTGATATCTCTTGTTCCTCCTCCTAATCTGATTCAGTCTCCCCCTAGTTCTATTTAGACTGCACCTTCACAGACTTTTCTCTCAGCAGCAAAAACAGAAAAGCAATATTCTCCCTAACTATTGCCAGCATGGCAAAGTGATTAAAACAAGCCAAATTAACAAGGAAACACTGCCAAAGGGGACAGTTCTCATTGGTTGCTCTTGACCAACAAGTACATAGTACTCTATCACTAATAAGAGCCAGAGTGAGATAATCCAAGTGGATGATAAAGTGATCAACTCACTGAAGTCAAAGAACTGAGCAGTTAACTCAATAAAATGAGAGAAAGTAGGGGCTGAGGACTGAAATGTCCTGCAGGAAATACATCACTAAATGGGGTGCTCCATCATCAGCTCAGTTCAGCTAGGACACACTTGCACTTTCACTCCATCATGTTCCCTCTCCAAACCAGTAGAAGTCTTTGTAAGATCCTGAAGGGAACCAGGTTTGTCAAAAAAAAAAAACAAAAAAACCAAACCCAACCCAAACAAACAGACAACAAAGGGGGAGCTGTGATAGAACACACAACAATCTACAAACCCAGAACAGAAACCTAACCATGGAAGAGGGGTATCAGAGGAAGATGATGATGAACATGCAGAAAAGTTAAACAAGAATTTAATCAAAATTTTTTTTTTTGCTATCATTGTGCCATGTATAGAGGATCTAATTTAATTTTCAAGTTCATTTTCATCTGTTCAGTTTATCTAGTGTTTTCAGAATCAATTGCACAAGATATTTTAGAGCACAACAATAGGATGCACTCTGGTGAGGGTTTTTTCCCACCAAATGTCAAGCCTGTTCACACAACCTGACTACATTCTACAATATTCTTTTTGGAATCAAAAGCTAAACCAACTGCCTTTCCAGTTATTCTTCTCTTTGGCTTTTATCAGCATTTTTGTGTCCTTTGGAACCTGGAAACCAGGGTGGAAGAGAAAAAGTCAACAGGGAAAAACAAAGGTAATATCTTATACTGTTTTCCTCCCAGCAAAAGGCAGAAGGGGCAATATGTAGTAATGTACACATACAAATAACTGAATTTCATCAGAATTTGAGAGTTTAATCAACATGCTGAACACTTACCTGATCTGAGCATTTCATTTGGCACTGGTTTTTTTTCCCCCCTTCAAAAATACTGTTTAAAATGAATCCCTTCCCAATACTAAATTATTGCAACAGAGTAAGGGAACATGAAACAACAGCTATGGAAAACAAAGCTGATAATTATCCAGACAAAAAAACTCTTTCGAAATAATTTGCTACCAGTTACTATGGACAATTAACTAGTTTGCAAGCCATAAAATAGCCCTCCCTACAGAAAAAGAAAACAGTAGTGACAGTTTAATAAGCATGAACCTTCACAAACACTTCAGACTCTTCTTCTACACTCAACAATAAAGGTTTCAGGAGAGCTTAGTACATGGAATAGCACTTTCAGTTTTCCTCATCAACTTCACATATCATCTAATGTTGAAATGTTGACAATTAATCTATTTGTTTTTTAGGACAGACCTGAAAAAAGAAAAACTTCTGAGTCACCAGAAGAGAATTAAGTTTGAGACAGTCTTGTATTTGAAGAACATATGATTGTGATAGAAAACCTTTTCCTGGAGATAAAGACCATTTAATCATCAAGGATACTGATTATTTAAAAATACATCTTCATCTGTACACAAGCTTTATTTAGATAAAAGACTGTATTATCAGCACAGGTATGCTGAAGTTCAGTTACATCTACCTTTTCATAATGAACACTCACAAAATCCTTCGCAATCTAAAGTGTACTACTAAGATTGAAAGCAATCAGCCTTGAATGAAAGATGAATTAATAACAGTTCTAAAACCGTTAGATATAGACTATTGTCATGGTTTTGTTTAAAGCAAGGAAAAAAAGGCAAAAAAGTAGAGGGTGTATAGGTCAGCAAAGTCATCAGTGGTTGATGGATGCACTTAGAGATATTAAAGAGAATAAAGGAAAACAGGCAGAACATAATACCCACTTACGAGATTCTCTATGTTGAGGATAGAAAAAAGGCCTCAAGATGTGCAGCAACGCTATCTTGTTCAGAGCTGAAGGTTTTCTACTTTTATGTATGCATGTCAAGGACACCTTTAACCTAGACATTGGTAAAATTGGAAATGTTCTGCCAAGTACATCTTCTGAGAACAGCCCCTACTGGTAATAACTACAACCTCTGGGTGAGAATTAGGAGGTAAGGGAGATAGAAGAACTGATGTTCCAAATCATGTTAATCACTACTAGCAGTTGTGTGGCGACCTCCAGGGAGGCAGGAAATGCAATGTTTATGTTGTAAGAAATAGCCAATTTAACAGCTTCCTATTACCCAAAACAGTGGCCTTGCTCCCTCTCCCCTACAGCCCTGGCTGCACACTCTAGCTGCTTCTACTGTTGCAGCTCTTGAGACTGCAAGGAGACGGGTCGCATCTGCGAGCTACTGTGGGACATAAGAGGGGCATTGCTTCCTCCTGAAACCCATGTTAATCTTCTCCCACTGCACACTCAGTCAGACTATGAGAAGCCCTAAGCAGATTCTGCTTGCTCAACTGGAATCAGGCATAGGTGGGCTTTAGTAGCACTGTACCACAGTGACCAGAATCAGCATTTCCCATTTCAGGCAACAGTTTGTGAAGCAAGATTAAATACTACATCAGTCTTAACTGGTCGTAGCTAACTCTTTGCTTTCAGTGAACTCTTTGCTCTCCATAGGGGGGCAGATGAAAAGATACAGGCTCTAGGGGTAACAAGATCAGTTTGGCGGGTGAAATAAAGACTGAACCAGTGGGCTATGTGCCAGTCTGTATGTGATAGCTATGTGCCGGTCTGTAAGGGCTCAAGGGCTGGCAGACCAAAGATGACAGCTGATATACTTCGAGAATAGGAAAACATCACAAGTTTGCATGAACAGAACAAGAGACAGTTCAAAAGCTACAATAAGTAAATAGGCTAAAACCAGAAGGTAATCTCTTTTCTCTTCTTAAACTGTGGATTTGTTGAAGAAATTGGATTCACATTCCCTAATCTCTTAAAAGGAAATTACTTGTGATGTTTGATGCCCCTATCACCAACATTCGTCTTTTCCAAGTACTGATGGTCTCAGCTGCAGATTAACATTGACACTTTCCAAATTCAAAGAAACATACTGTTGTACTGCTTCTTCCCACCCTCCACTCTCCCACTGCAAACTCACAACACTTCTTTTAAAGTGGCAACTTCAAGCCATCCCCAGGCTGAATCACTATATCAAAGTTTCACTTAATGGGATCACAGCCAAGGAAACCCCACGCCACTTACAAATCAGTTAGTCAAAAAATTAAAGAGGGAAAGGGAAAAATTTCTCTCATTAAACACATTCTCCTTACCTTCCACTTGCGCCACTAATAATACACAGCACTGTAGAAAATGTCTGCTTTAACATCTGGGAGTTGTTTCCCTGATCCCTGCAGTGGCACATCAGCTACACAGTAATGTGCAGCTGACTGTGGAATAGAGATAAAACAGAAACACTTCTGACTGAAGTCCACATTCAGAAATAGCTAAAAAGAACCAGTATTTGCAAAGCATACTGAGAAGCCTCCTTGGTTTCAGAGGTCATTATTGTCAGCATTTCTGCAGCGCCTAGAGGCCCCAGATGAGACAAGATACCCCTCAGAGCCAAACACCATGCACACTCTAGTCCCCATCCACAGCATACTTCAATCAAAATCAGAGGCATGATACAGACAAAGTGGCCTTTGCCACTACCTACCATAGAAAACAGCTGGAGAATCTGTCCCACAGAGGGGAATGGGAACAGGCAGCAAACGTGGTGCTGCATTTATTATCTTTGAGCAGCCTGACGAAGCCAATGTCTTCATGTTTCCAGGTACATGCTGTAGTGCTTTTGGTCAATCAATTTTACATACATACACATGCAAAAGACAAAAGTTTAGTAGAAAATTTATTCTAAAGCTCAGTTTTCTATTGAAACAACAGTTTTAACGGGTCCTAATTATCATCATTCTATGGTTAGAAAAACTGAGCCAAAGAGCAAGAACTTCACTTCCACAGCAACAGGCTTCTGAAGTCCAAGACCAATTAAAAGAAAGGGAAAGAACGACACATCCACTCCAATCACTTCCTTTTAATCCATAAACCAGACATTTTTTCAGATTGAGCACTATTTGCTTGCCAGAAGATCATCTTGATTATAGCCATAGGCATGGGACTAGTCTATTCTAAATGTTCAAAATATAATTTTTGAGGTAAACGCAGCTTCTGAAATAGTTTCCCAACACAAGGTATCACCTCCATCAGACATTTCAGCATCACATGCAGAGGATGGTTAGCCAGTATAGCAGAGGACAGAACTGAGTTTGAAATCCAAATACCTAAACTCAAGTGTCAATGCAGTCCCCAAAGAGTCACCAGATTCAGCTGAGCAGTGCTCACTTCAGATGCAGTCTGATCCCTCTCTGTACTCCTCCGAGCATACCGACTAAAACTCCAACAAATCTAATAGGAGTTTAGACACTAGCTTACATATAGACACTTAAATTGCCCTCATCGGCAAGCTCAATTCCACCCATGGTAACTAGGAGAAGACAGACTCCACTCGGCCCCAAGGCCACCCTTTTCCAGACTCTGTAATGAAATCCCTTCTTTCCCTAGCGCACCTCTGCACCGAGGGAAAGATTGAGAGGTTGATAACACAAGAAACACCCTTCAGACATCAAGGCTATTACAACCCCACACTCCTTTTGTGATTGTGACGCATTCTACTTCCAGTGCTCAGCAATTATGTTATTTTTCCAAATGGAAAAGAAAAAAAGTTCCCACTTCTAAAGAGAAAGGTAGACTACAGCAACTGCTAATCAGTTTTGTCAGAAGTGTCCTACGAACACATGTGGCAGATTAATGAAATTATTGTTATAACTCATCTGAGATGTACTATTTGCAGAACCTGCAGTGCCAGCAGTGGAGCATTAAACTACTTTCCCATTTTAAATGCTAAATTGGCTCTATAATACATTTTGTAATCCCTCTAATCACAATGCTGTTTTCTTTACTGGGCAATTCTATACTTTTCCTTCCCCATCAAGGTAGCTGTGTCATTAAAATACTGCTTTATTTTTAAAGCAATCGGTATGAAACCCTTAAAGTAGCTTCAAGCTTCAAAGTGAAAGCAGAGGGTTTGGATGGCTTTGTGAAGCAGCTTCACAATGAGGCAAGCAGCAGAACAGGCACTGTAAGTACATTATGCATCCACACGGTGTGTGGAATTGCTTTTTCCTTTAAAAGCTGCTCCATCTTTTTATCTATATTTCCTTTTCCCCAAAGAGAAGTTCTTTTAAATAATGTGTCTGTGTCTACATGTGTCTATAGTATTAGACATCCCACTTATTTCTAGAGTACTACCATGGCTTTTTACAGCTTATGTTTGCTAATATGTACTGCAATTGCTGCTCCTTTTCACACTAGTGTAATGGAAAAGAACACAAATTTCACATTGATAGCTTTCACAGGACAACAGGAGCCAGATCAGACTACATTTCCCTCCTTATGCTCCCTCAGCTGCCTCTTTGTAACCATCTGCTTTTGCCTGCCCTATACGAGGACTGCATTCGCTCCCTGCGGCAGAAACCACCACTTTGTTGTGCATTTGTGCAGCCCCCGGCACACCACAGGGTCACAGACTGCACCGCTTCCCAGGGGCCAACGCTTTGCCATCCTTCACATGCATTCACTGTGTGCATGCTGCCACTGGAAGTGTTTTTGTCATTGATTTTTTTGGTTAAAGTCCAACTGTAAAAAGCCTGACAAACAGAAATTTCTCTTCCTATTATCATCTGATGGACTGAAGTTGTAGATAGAGCCTGCTTGTACAGTTGAATTCCATAAAGGATCCCTTCAAACAGTTTGGAAGGTCAATCAATAGTAATCTTTGTGAGTAAACTTAATCTGTTCTACTTATACCCATCTAAAGAGCTAAGTATTAGTCTGAGCTAATTATTCTGACTACCTATGGGGAGAAAGAAGAGAAGCAATTGGAAAATAATCCCACCTTGTGATGGGGGGTGAAGGAGAATTAAATTAATAATGTTCCTTTGCAGATGCCCTTCTTTTCCCCTCACTGTCATGAGCAGAGCACAACAAACTAACTCAGACAAGATCCCCCACTTACGTGCAGCTGCTGTCAGGGCAGATGATACTTCAGAATTGCCAGGCACGCAGTCAGGGCAAACAGGATGAACAGAAGCAGCCACATCTTTTATGCTGAATGTAGAAACCTCACTGCAAAAATGTGGACCTTCACATTACACTATTTATTACAAGAACGGATGATATAGCAATGGGGAAAAACATGGTAGAGAGTAAGGATAAATTTGGATTCTGGATCAGGCATTTGTCCTCCTATGATACACTGACTTACAAAACCCCACCAGAGAGGTGTTTCTTGTTTTCCTGGCTCGTGACAGTGTAAATTCTGAATCAAGCAGCTATATTCTGCACTACAGGTAGGGTTACTCCAGCACTTCATTCACACCAGTAAAACCTCAGAGTGATAAACAAAACATCAGCCTCAGCTGCTTGAAATGTACAGAGTCACCCAGCGCCCATGTTTCACCGCTCAAGATAGGTTTGTTCACTGCATGGTTCTGAAACTTCAGACTTCAGCCAGAGGTCACAATCATGAGTGATAGGCTGAGAGAGGAAGAGATACATACACATCAAACATTTCAGCCCCCAATCTAGACACCTGAAAGCAAGACAACATGCATACTTCTAACTATGAAAAACATGAAAGAAAAAGTCTATTGAAATTAAGATAGAAGTGAGCACACTAATTATTGTGTATTTCTAATAATCATAGAATGAGACATTAGAAAGGCAGGTTGCCCTAAAGTCTAATTATTTCAGCTGATACCAACACTTAGTAAATAATTTTAAATCTACTTCAGACATACTGTACACTCAGATTCTGTACTTACTTTTGTTAGTCATAAAAAAGGCCGAATATAATAAGTGGTGTTTTGTCACTACTGCAGTCAAAAAAAATAATTAAAAAAAAAATTTTTTAAAAAACCCCACACTCACACCATATTTGTTGGTTTTTATTGTGGTGATCTGATGTGGACATTGGTAATTTTCTAACTATTTCTCCACAAAAATCAACTAAGAAAAGCAAACTTCGGGTCAGTAAAGTAACATTTTACCATCCACGGTCTGCACATCAGCTGAAATATGTGTAGAGGTCTGCAATTCAAACACCTTCTCACCCTGCCACACAATTTTAAAGCAAAACCTGGAGGAGTGGAACAGCCCAGCTAGCGTTATTCTGAACCTCCACTTCAACTGGCAAAACTTTGGTAACTGCAGCCATCCAATCTGGCTTCACATATCCTGTGGCCACCACAAGTTTCACAAGAGGGGGATAGTTGAAGACAATGCAAAATAGTAACACCTCATTGCCCCAGTTCAGTAGCCACTGGTGTTTCTCAACCAGTGGCAAAAAAAAAAAAATTAAAAGGGGGGCTGTGGGGGAGTGGTGTGTCAGGGGGAAAGGGGCAAGTGTGAATAAAATGGGCTTGGCATACTAAACAGCTATGCTGATGGGAATACACGCTCATTATATTCATTGCCAGGACCACTGCTTGGCAAATACCATCTTTCTCATGCAACCCATTTTCATTTTCTAAGCTTGACAAAAAGGATAAACACTGTGAAGCAGAAGCCACTGATTAAGAAAACTGAAGACTTCATCTAGAAAATTACTTTTGCTATTCTCTCTTTAGAGAACAGTACCAGGACATTTATTTTTTTAAAAAAATATCTGAAAACCACTTTTATATTTCTAAGAACGCTATAACACCCTTATTACTCAGAAGCCTTATATTTCTAAGAAGAATTTTATAACACACTCACTCTCTCGTCCCTGAACAATTCATCACACACTTGACACACACCCCAAATACTTCCCAAGCAGAGCAGAACTCCCCAGGAATCCAGAGGAGCTGCTTCCACCCCAGTCAGCTCTGAACTGGACCCAGTAAGCTGAGATAAATTCTCATCCTCTTGTTACTCAGTTCAGTCAGCCCTTCACTGATGTCATTTTGAAAGAAAGCTGGGTTGTTTTTTATTTTAAGAAAGCAAAAGCAACCAAAAGAATGAATTACCTACACCGCAAGAAGTATAGTCCACTGGGGTCTATATAGCATTTATCAACAGAATTCAAGGTAAAAAAGCTTCTCATTTCTCTCACCAGTTTATTTTCATAGTTTTCATAAACATTTTAAAAGGACTGTTAATTTGTCTCCAAGTCAGATAAAAAAACCTGCCATTGCTAACACATGATAAAAAGTCTAACTTTAGCGGTTGCCATTAAAAAGCCTTTATTATTTGCTACTGCTGCTACCACATAATGAGACAAAGTGTGTCACCAGATATGCACACCTTATTTAAGAATCAAAACTCCCTGAATAAATAATAATCTTCTAATAAGTGACAGACCAGATTTGGGTCTCATGCTCACAATGAACAGGGCTTTATGAGTACAACACGTGGGAAGCCTTGATAAAAGTTGATACTTCTGCAGGAGATGATTTTTCTAAATCTTGTTAGGAAAGTCACCTTCTGTTAAAAGCTTCTACTCAGAGAAGTACAGGTCTTCAAAACTATAGTAAAACTTTAAATTTTTTTTAACAGAACTCTACTTTGTAACTCCAAATGTCCTGACTCATTGTGTTTATCTAGAGATAACTATCATATTAAAACCAAACAGACCAGACATGAGAGCCAGAAGTAGAATTTTAATGAAAAAATAAGAATTTCAGAAAACACACCCAGAGGTTAGATATAGGTGCTAAAGAAATAATATATATTTTTAAAATTTAAATGAAAAGCCATCCCCACTTTCTCCAGTGAAGTCTTCTGCTCTGTAAAAGTGTCCACCCAACTGCCTGATTATTTTTTAAATACAATGAATAATGAAAAATAAATTGCTGACCAAGAAAGTGTGTATATTGATATATATACATACACACTTTAAAATAAATATGTAAACCAAAAAAGCTAAGTATTTTTACATTTCATATAGTTGCCTTAATTTGTATTATATTCTGTATATTAACCAGGGTCTCACTGGATTATGCACATCAGTTTAGATACGAATAATCTTGGCCTTTTCTGGACTTGCTCACATTCATAACAAGGTGGTTCCTTAGGGAACCAGCTGAGGGAGACTAAGATCATCTGTTCTGTTTACCGTTAGAACTCTACCTCAGTCTCTAAAAATTAGATTCCATACTCATCAGGAACTTCTAAATGAGTGATCCTTCACTCACGCTACACTTCCTGCCGTCTGCATGCCAAATATAGGAACAAACACTTGTACCCCCCTATTTACATTATAATAACTGCATAAAAAGTAACTTTAAATCTACCTGTAGCCCATGAGTTACTACTGTTCTGCAAGTTCATAGCTGAGAACAGAAGAAGGACACGCTTCATTAGAAAAGCGATTTTGTTTGTTTCTTTGGACAGCAAAACCTTAGAGCAGCCAGGGGTTTAAAGTGCTGGAATTGGTCCCAATGAAGACAAATTAGAAAGCTGAAAGCAAAGAAGATGGTCTAATAAGGCATCTAAAATTGCATTCAATATGTTGCATTGCTTTGTCAAATATGTCTCACTACTGTGGATATGAGGTATGTGTTAATATCATTTGAGTACACAGAGTTGCAAAGAAACCTTTTTAAAAACAACTGAGCAATGAGAAAATATAAAACAAATGGCTCTGCCCACAATGTTTTATTTACAATATTTTCCTCTATTCCCACTCATCTTTCCACTGCACAGATATGATTGCATGGATTAAATTTCATAATGACAGCTTAATTCAAGTCTTAAAGCCACACAAGTTACAAACCCAACTCTATATTCATATTTTAGAAGATAAAGCAACACAATTTTTAAATTTAAGGCAGAGCAAGCCAGAAAAGACAGACCACCTCAGGCTGGAACCTATGAATCCAGATGAAAAACATCACCAAGTTAATATACCACATAAAAAACAAAGTTGCTAACAAGGAAGCAATACATTCAGAAAAAAAGTCCACTTCATTAGCTTGATACTATTATGCCAAGCTTATTCCATCAAGCAAATGTTTAGTTTTGTTTGGTGGTTGGTTTGTTTTTAAATCTGAAGCATGCTCAACTTTCTAAATAAAGCTACTGCAATCAAATGTAGGAAATCAATAGTTCATTTTACTACTTTGAGAACGCTACACTTCCTCTCCTGCCCAGCTATCTCCAGCAGGGACAGCCTTGGAAACAGTTTTCTATTCGTTAGTCCAGTAAGGACTGCTAAAACACTGGCAACAGGCTCCATTACATTTAAACACCAATATATTTCATCCTGATTTTCCACTAGTATGAGTCTTTTGCAAGCAAAGACAAACTTGATCTGCCCATGTTCCATGTCAACTACACATGAGCCCATTCTCCATTGGAAGCCCCATTGCACCATTTAGCTTTACATTTCAACCTTGTAAGATCCCCTACGAGCTTAACACATCTCCTCAGCTTTCCATACAGGGCAGATTTTCAACTGGTGACGTTGAAAAATGGGCAGGGTTAGCTTGCCTTTGGCTGCAAAATCTGGGTAAAGGCATTATTAGCTAAGCTTTGTCTCAAAGCTCATCCAGATTTGGTGGTCTTGTTACCAAATTGATGATTCAAAGCAATAACACAAACCTCTTTTCCAAGGGTTCAAAGAAAAATCAGCAACGTGCTTGATAATTGGCCACAAAAAAACCTGCAAGTAGCAGTGATTTTGATCAATGAAAATTTGTACTAGATCTAGTTCAATGACTTAAGACAGAATTAAATGAGTTTAAATTCTACTCATTTTAAACTAGGTATTTTAGATAAAAATCAGAATGGAGAACTCATACTGAGCCTTCATTGTCAAGGCTACTGCTCAAGAAATTCAATACTATTTTATTCTAAAAGTGAAATACATTACAACTATACCCGTATTGTTTGTTAGATTTATTGTACTGATAACAGTAGGAAATACTCTTACTTGTTCAGTCATTTAATTAACTGATACTGTCTTTTTTGGACTTTTTTTTTTTTAAACAAAAAAAAAGGACACATTTTATTTGCTCTATTAATTTCTAAAGTGTCAGATTCAGGAAGAACTCTATTTCCAACTCTGCTGAAATCACCTCCAAAACCCTCGTTCTAGGCCTTTAAAGATCAAGAAGACTGATAAGGCTTTTAAAGATCTCTCCTTTATTTTTTTTTAACCATTCTCTTATTTTTCATTCTAGTTCTAGTTAAAAATATATCTAATATGACAAATTATTGTCCTGTACCCAAAGTGTCTGAAGCACACAAATTCACCTGCACTTGGTAGTCAGGTCTGCTTATGAATGAGAACAGACACTTCATTTGTCTTCAGGAATTCACTTCTGAAGTATGTTTATTCACTGACATACCAGACATGGAAGAAGTGACTTGTATTTTGCCTAAAATTAGTTAAGAGTTTAATAAAAACTCAGTCATCCATATAAAAATCCATATATTCATATATCCATAGAACCTTTTCCTTCCTTTACCTGTCCCAGGAAAAAATAAACAACGAAACAAAAAACACTCAAGAAAAACATACGTATTCCCATCCTGGTTGTTATCCAAGTAATTTGAAAAAAAAGTCTCCACAGTGCTTGAGAAAAAGAGATTGCATTATTTTAATTATCTTCATCTAGAGAAAAATAAAATAGTGTAATGTCAAAGATATGTGTGGGCTAAAACTCCATGGCAATACCCTGCTTCTGTAACACCCATTTCCTCAGGCTGTTATTTTTGCACCTTTGTATGTCTTTAACATGAGGATAAGTGCTTTTTAAGCAGTAGCCAACACTTCAAGAAGCCTGGATTCTTTAAGACACACCAAAATAAATAAGAATCCAGTCCTACCTACCTTAGATATTTCTGGCTCCACCTGTCTCTTGGGTGTCTCTTTTGACTCAGGCCCTTTTGGACTAGTAGTGTTCTTAACAGAGGGCGATTCAACTCCTTCACCTTCAAGTTGCAGATTAATACCTTCTGTGGGGACAGGGTGATCAATACCATTTGGATTCAGATTGCAATGGATAGCTGGGAAAAAATAAGAGAAAGAAAACTCTGCTTAGGAAAGAGGAAACCAATGTTACAAAGATTTATCACAAAGTATTAGGAAGTGCTACATGGTAACCAGAGCTATGTCAGATCATGGCAAAAGAACTGTCTATACCTTGACATGGGTTCAGGGTAAGATACTTGAGAAAGAAAATGAGAGGCAATCCAGCACTGTGTTAAGGCTATTTAGCGCAGGGTACCGTGTTGAGCTTTGCTCTATTGGATTCACTAGCGGCCAAGACCCTCAACTTACAGCTTTCACTAGGATAGGACAATATATCACCATGTATTAATCATTCAGCCATACCTTTTTTTTCTAAGCAAGTAAATTAAAGTTTTTCTATTACATTTCCAATTACTACAACATTCTAGGTCCTAAACAATGTGGGGTAAGCAAGCTGTGCACAGCAAGTTGGTCTCTGCACAGAGTAATGATTTACCCAGCTGATTATCTCTCCTTCAGCACTTTGTACCACTGCAAATTACCACCTACACCACCCTAACAAGCAAGAGGGATGCACTCTCTAGGAGCATATAATGAGGTGTGGACTAATGGCAGCAGAATAAGGAAAGCAGCCAGAGGAAAAAGTAAAACAAATGCAAACCATACCACAGAAATGCACATTTAGAACTATGGCAGTCGTTTAATCACTTTCTGTCCAAAATTTCACAGTTCCAGCAATCACATAGAGAACAGGCTTAACAGCCTTCTTGGCACGTGTAGCAATCTTAAAACGTGTGGATCCTGAGGCAACTTCCTCTTCATGTTCCTGGGTAACTGCGCTACTTTTAGTGCTACTCATAATTAACAGTCCCAACTTCCCCTGTACGCAAAAGAACTTTGCTCAGATACCATGGTGCAATGTTTGACAGACCTGAATAGAAACCCAAAACACAATGTAATGTAAAGTCAAAATAAAAGCTGCCCTTTTACTCTTGCTGGGCTTAGAAGCAGAGGGTGGGGAGCAGGGGAAGGAATCAGAACTGCCAGTTTCTACCAGCTACAGATTAGTCCTTGAAAGCCTCTCATGTGAAACAGGCTCCAGCTGCCGGAGAAGGCAAAGGGTCCTTCGACTACAGCACCTTTTTAAAATCCATTCACCTTCAATCCTAGAGTCATAATTCAAAATTCAAGCCTAAATTACAGCAATTCCTTGGTGCAGAATTAAAGCAGAGGCCAAAAAGTTGGCCTTCTCTCCTTGGAATTTTTAAAAACATCCAAATACTTGTAAAAGATAAGTGATCTGTCAAAGCACTACAATACCTATGTCTGCAAGCTACGGATGGAAACATCTCCTATTTTCAAGTCAAAGGACGTTATGAAGATAATTCATTAACAACACTGAGTGATGGGAAGCAGTAAAGAACTGCAACATTTTATTACAAATTGCAGCCATTTTGTATAGAAGAGAAAAATATGTCACTGGCCCACAGAAAACTAGTAAATGAAACTAAGAACAGGAAGGGAACTAAATCATTGTGAGAAGCTGTAGGGGATTAGTCCTTGACTTCTTTTACAAATACGTAAAATAGACAGAGATCCCCCTCCAAATAGACAATTCTTTAGCAGACAGCATGAGAAGAAGAGGAGAAACCATAATTCCATTACGTCATGTCCAGAGCTGAGCCCTGCAGAGCCTCCTTCTGGAGAAGGAATCAGAAGAGGTAAACGATGCAGAGCTTCTGGAGGTGAGCCAGCGTTTCTACTGGCCACCCCATGGACCACTCTATGAGAATGATTTCCAGCTAAAAATCTTTTCTTTCTCAAAAGGGATCCTCCATCTGCTTAGGTCTTGCATAGAGAGCTGTGGTTTTGCTTTAAAAGCATTGAAAACCCTCTGAGAAGTTTTTTGGGAACTCCTGGGTTTCCCCTTCATGCACCAATTTCTCAAAAAACAAGAACATTTTTTATTTTAATAGGTAAAAAAGCACATCAGTGAAAGGGGTCTGCAGCAGCCTGTGTGATACCCGTTCTCATGTGTCATCTTTCTGCCACACTTTAGCAGGGCAGGCCTCTGCAATTTCTTCCTGATACCTAGCGAGCTGCTACAGACCGTCCTTTCCCAAACCAGCTCTAAGGAGCTTTTCCCTAAGTCTAGCTGCAGCTCTTCTTGCAAGTCTCTTTCTTCCTTGATTCAAACCAATTCTGCAGGTTGGCTGAAGGCAGTGCAAAACCAAATCAACCTTGTTCTGGCGTTGCCTCTCACTGGTGAGAAGGGAAAAATAGATGACTCTCTTCAAGGTGCTCCTTTCCTCCTACTGGTTTTCCTAGCCACACCACTGATTCAAACCAAATGTAAATACTTAAATCCTAATAACATTCGCAGAGGCATTTCCTAACTTTTGACTCCTTAATTTCTAGGTATACTCCATACCAACCTCTTCCTGGATTTTGCTTTTGTCACAGCTACAAGACTACAATGGAACTGAACTTGAACACAGCTGTTGCTTGATTTTTTTCCTTGCAGGGCCTCTTTCTGTGTCAGAGAAAATGAAAAATCCTTGTTACTTCTGTAGTGAAGCTAACATGCTCTGGCTCTATGGACATCATGGGGAGGTATCCAAAACCTGTCCAGCTGTTATGACAAAGGGAGTCTTTGGGGCTTTTAAGCTCCCATGGAAGGTTTCAGAGAGATATGATTTTGTGGTTTATATTTATATCAGTGTGTCTTAAGGAAAAAAATTAAATCTCTTTCTCTCCTAGATCATACCCACCTATCATTATCTGCCTCCTCTAGATTGTATTTACCTACCTGAAAGAAAGAAGAAATTACTAATGACTACTCTGCTTAACCCCCAGACCACAGAAGAGATGGATGAGATCCACCAAGACAGATTTCTTCACAGCCCAATGAGGATGGAAACTGTTGTGTTAGTAGCCAAACTAATTCCCTCCTTCACAAAAAGTGAGAGATATCCTAACCAACCTATAAAAATACTCTCAGCACACCCTGCTCCAGCAAGGGCTGGAAATTAGTAGCGAATGACACTCGGTATGGAATGTGGTCCATAAAAATCCCTCCAAATGTCTTCTGCAAGGATCTTGTCTAGGTGAATAGGATGGCTCCTGCATATACCTTTGAACCACTAACACACCATCCAGAAACAGCAGAAACCCCTTGCAGAGTTTGCTACAGAGAAATCACAAAGCACAGTGGAACTTACCACTGCCTAGAAGAAGACTGCCAGCAGCAAGCTTCCTGTGGATTACAACTCCACCCTCCCAGTGCCCCCAAAACAATACAGATTAGGGAGGAAGGTAGTAGGAGGTGGACAAGGAAAGCCTTCTGGATTACAGTATTGATTTGCTATGCATTACAGGAAGGAAGTGATCCATATTTCTGATAACACAGTAGCATAACTATCACCTGGATGGCTTAAAAAAGAAATAAATCACATGACAATATGCTGCTTGACTCTTAGCCCATCGTTCTTTCAAGAGTAATGAATGTTAGTGCTGTTTCAGCAATGCTTTATATTGGGCTCCTTCAGGACACAAAAGAAAAAATTGGAGAGGCTGCTAGCAATTACATACTTGCCCATTACCTTTTTACTGACAAAGAGGTGACTGGTTAAAAGAAACACAGGCTGCCTCAGGAAAGACTTTTCCAAAGTTGCTGATATAGGGGCAGAGGGAAGACAACTTTTTTTATTTCCTAGGGGTAGAAGGAGAAAGGAAGAGTTCATCTCCGTCCTTCATATCCATCACAGTCTTGGCTTACCGTACACCTGGACAGAATCTGTTCCTTAAGGAAGGCACAACTAGAACAAGAGCCTCAGCATGGGGAGAAGGATGTGGGGCAGGAGGAAAAAAAAGCAGAGGTGAGAATAACTCTCTCAGTCACTTTGCAAAGCTAATCACTCTTTGTCATGGGTCATCTTCAGGTAGCCAGCTTCACTTTTACTGTTTTCCTCTAGTGTGGCATCCAACTCTCAACTACACAGAGGGTAAGAAGGAAAGAGTATTTGTGTGTATGGGTCTTATTTCCTGTTACTACATAGAAACACCTATATCCATCTCTGGCAGACAGAAGTAGAGCTCCTGCCTCCTTTTAAATGTCAATACAAACCATATTTGCTCCCCTTCAAGATTTGTTGAAAGCAGGGAAAGAAGTCAATGTTTGGTCAATAATAACATACTATCTTATTTGTTCTGGTTTGAGTCAGTGGCAGGGATTTTTCTGGTAGCAGGGGAGAGGGCTACAGCCGTGGTCCCCTGTGAGAAGTTTCTCAAAGCTTCCCCAGCTCTAAGTCAGACCCACCTTTGCACAAAGGCTGGACCAATTAGCTGTACCTCTGCAATAATGTATTTAAGAAGAGGAACCTGGGAGAAGTTGTGGGAGTTTGTAAGGAGAAATTTTGAGGAGAACATCTGTGCAAACACTGGTCAGTGGAAGAAAAGAGAAGGGGAGGAGATGTGCCAGAGCAGAGACTCCAACGTATTTTGTGGTGAGACAGCAGGACCACCCCTCCCTGCCACCCAGGGGGGGTCACTGGTGGAGCAGATACCGATTGCAGCCTGTGGGGGCCCCACACCAGGTGACTGCACCTGAACAAGGCTCTGCAGGAAGCAGCCCCTGCTGTTGTAGTTGGGCACTGGGAGGACTGCAACACATGGGGGTGGCCCACACACCCATGGGAGGGATTCATGTTGGAGTTGGTTTGTGGAGGACTGTCTCCTGTGAGAGGTGGACCAGGCTGAAACAGAGCAGAAATGCCAGAACTTCCCCCTGCCCTGAAGTGGAAGAAGTGGCAGGATTGAGCGCACCCCCTATTCCCTGCCCCCTGCACCACTGCGAGGGGGGGAGGTAGAGAAATCTGAAGCAAAGCTGAGCCTGGGAAGGAGGGAAGGATGGGGGAAGGTGTTTTCAAGATGTGGTAATGCTTCTCACGGTCCTACTCTGTCTGTTAAGTGTTGTTGTTGTTGTTAGTGTCTGTATTAAATTTTATGTTTTTTCTTCCCCTAATGAGTCTGTTGTTTGCCTGTGCCTCAAAGGATGATGTCAGCCTCCGTGTCCTTATCTCAATTTTCTGGGCCCTTTGCTTTCCTCCTTCCCAGCCCTGGGGAGGAAGGAGGGAGTGAACAGCGTCTTTGCTTATTTTCCTCTTCTCAGTGCTGGGGGGGTGAAGAGGGGAGTGAGCAGATGCGTGGTGCTCAGTTTCCCTCCGAGCTCAAATCATGACAGTAAATCAGCACCTTGTATAATTTTATCTAGATAAGGTCAACTCTAAACTCAGGATTGACTATGCAAAACTGAAGGAGGCTAGAGGACTGACAGCACCCAGGGTTGCAGAACTGAGTCTAAGCAGCTCTTACAGAAGAATCACAAATCACCAAATTCACCACAACCCAACTGCTCTGACCCTCTTAGCTGACTCTCTTTAAACCATTTTCAGGCCTTAACACCATTCATCTGGAAAAGATTCTACCTACAGACAAAGTAGCTTCTTGCTAAACTACTTGTCTATGCTCTCACTTGTCATTACTCTGGTATTAGCTAACGTTAGCTCACTCCACCCTCTGCACTCAGATCATCTTCCTACGCCACTGCTTTGACAATACCACTACTGTCTCAGCACCTCTTCCCTCTACCAAATTCAATCTACCTCATCATTCCCTAAAAGTCTATCAAGACACCAAACCCTACCTCCAAATCAGCTGATAGTATCAGCCCAATACCACTAGATTTCAGCAGTATCATTAGATTTTGAAACAGAACCTCTTCCAATATTCTTCCATACAATCTCAATATTTGTATATCATCCATATGTCTCTAATACAACACTTCATCCAGTTTTAGAGCACTTATATTCTCTTTTCCCTGCTGAAAACCCCACCTAACACTTGATTAATGCCCTGTCTCTCTTCATGCTCCCCAACAATTATCACTTAACTTGGATTGAGAACTTTCTGTGGCAGGAACTTGTTTTCTTTTGGGAAGGGAGAGTGAATGTTCTGTACAGTTCCAACTGCACAGCAACAAGCACATGATGAATGGTACTGGCAGACACAATAACATAGATCCATAGACGATATTTATGAAACAAACTATTATTTAAAACAAAGGTACTTAAGTGCTCTTGTAGTCCCAGCTCAATGGTAGAGCTGAATCTACAGGAAAATATCCACTTTTCCAGAACTTTAAAGAAAAGACTGCTGAGATCTGCCAAGTTATGACAGTCAAAAACTGTGAGAAAATAGTAAGCGAAGCACCCGAAATGGAAAAATGACCATGTCTGTCCTAAAAAAAAACTAGGGAAGGAACAAATTAATGTAATACACAGTGGGTTTTTTCCACATGCTATAACACAAACCCAAGGCCTTTTCATGTATACAAAGCAAGAGAATTTGTTGCCCTGCAGAGGCTGATACATGTCAGCCAAGCTCTGTGCCCACATGGATCCCTTAAGACATATGCCGTTCAAAAGGAGAGCTCAAAGGGCAACGTAAATGCTCTGCTACCTCCCTCCCATACTTGCCTGCCTCCCAGATGGCAAGCAGCCAAGAGCCATAGTAAGTTACCAGCACCTGGGGGCAAGCCTTGCCTTTTACTAGAGGGTATTCTGTGAATCCTGTCTTTAGAAAAGCCCGAAGGCACTCTTCAAAACACAGCCTTGATATATCCAAAATTTTGCATGGGCAGATGGTAAGTCTTTGTGTCTCCATCTGTAGGCAAGGCTTAGCAGATCAAGTTTATGATCAATTGCTACTCTGTGCGCTCTACCGCCTACTGTGTCAAACTTTTCATAACTCCTTGTTTCAGTGAGAATACTGCTGGCTTAAGATTTTAAGCAGATCAATTAAGGCTACATTAAAGCATATTTGGCAAGTACTTGAGTTACATGCAATAACAATAGTTCTATTCTAAAAAGCGATCGAGTAAAAATAGCATCTTCTTACTCATGTACCCTGTTCTGTGTGCATCACAGTCATATGCTAGCTTTTGCTATTCAGAGACAAGAAGCAGGCATGGGAGACACCCATCCAACCTCTAACAATCCTTAGAAAAAAACTTTTGTGTGTCAAGTACTGGCAAACATGGGAGCTCCATTTTATCTATTCATGCCACAGATTTAGCTGCACAACGTTAAGAGGTAAATCCATACAATCCACCCGATACTCCCACCAAAAAATGTCACACTGCTGAAAGAGACAGGCAGAAGTTTGTCCCTACAGCTGGAACATTAACAAACTCAGGCTGGACACAGAAGAGACCTTACAAAGAGGATCCAAATATATTTTCAGTCACCTCAAGTCTTCATGAAGGTCATGAAGATTTAACAGGTATTTCCAGGAAAGGAGATCCTACAAAACCTTTGGACAGCAGCTCTCGCTGGAGCTGTTTCTTCCATCTCTTCCCAGTTCTTTGTCAAAAGCAAATCAAATCTCCAAACACATCAAATTTTGCAGTCAGCACTTTCAGTCAGACTTCTGTACACTTCCAGATGCTGCACTTCAATATCAAGTAGTCAAACAACATCCCTGAGGCTTTTTGCTTGCCATCATTCACAACCCACTTTAAATGGGGGGAGGAGACATTCACATTGAGAACACGGAGATCTTGTTCCAGATGAGATAGCTGCTCACACTGACCAAATGTGCAAGAAGGATCTGCACTGCAAAGCCCTTCCTATCTTTCCAGAAGCTAGTACTTCATTAGTAAAAACTCTGAATATCCCTAGAAAACATGTCTGACCTGAACAGTTATTACCACTTCTATGATACTGAAAAACAAGATTAAAAACACCTAATAAAGAAGACTTTAATTTGTACCATAAAATCTAAGATTATTTTGACCACTTAATCTGGCAGAGTTTTTCCACAGTAATCAGTTTCTACAACTCCTGGATGGTCCATCTGCCTCACAACCAGTCCCTAGTTTTGAGAAACCGTCTGGCTTTTGCCTGTAGGAATTATTTCTCAATACAGTCCTATCTCCAGCTAATGTAAATCAGCACAGGTCCCCCAACCTATCACTTTGGACCATCTTAAACTGCAGTCAAAGTTTCACATGAATACAACCTGCTGCTTATGTTGTCACCTAGTAAACACGCTGGCAACCTGCTGAGGAAGTAGCTTCAAGATTTTGACCACTGTTTCTCAAGTCTGCCTCTCTAATGGCCGCCAACTGAGTACCATTCACACAAAGCAAAGCAGCCTACCAAATCAGTCAGGACCTTTTCTACTTCAGTACAGACAACATGAATTTAACAGAAACCTCTAAGCCTCAAGTCCCAAAATACTTAGCTGAAGTAATATTGGTATCTAGCTACCTGCTTCTGTTGGTCAGAAGCAAAAATCAGCATTAAGTGATTACAAACAGGCTGTGCCAAAAGCCAGGCTAACACTGAGCTGTGGGGTACTTTGTAAACTGCTGCTACTGATGAGCTGTACCTGTAGGTTTGAGTTCAAAGCTCAGACATAGACAGCAAGGCTTGGCAGACACAGCTGCACACTGCTGTACCTTCAGGTCCCTCCAGAGAGTGGCTTGTCTTTCTAGCCTCTCTATCATGACTATTGATATCATCTACTGGATTGATCTATTTAACAAACAATAAGCATCTGACAACATATGAATTTTACAGTCAAGAATTTGTTCAAGCAGTGGGACATGCCTTCCATCTGGGAGGTATCTTGAAGGGCAAGAGAAAAGACAGTTCTGTAGCAAGGAAGTGGCCATTGAACCAGGTCAAGATGGGCAGGGAGGGTAGAGCAAAGGGGAGACAACTGTAGGAAGAACATGAAGGTAAAAGAGGATAAAGTGTTCAGAGGAAAGGTGTTGATTTTAGTTTGTAACTATAGATTATGGGGGTTTTGCCTTTTTTTACCCCTTTAAATTTATCATCACTAAGAAAAAAAATAAAGTAACTGCACTCCTGATGCAACTATCCCTGAACATCTCTAGCTAGGCAACAGGGTAGTCACCCCATGGTATCAAGCCAATTACTACTACAAGCCATTTGCTCTCTCCAGAAACAATGAATTAGTGAGCAAAAATAAAGCCAAACACAGAAAGAAAACAAAGTGTGAGACGATCTACCACACTTCACATACATTGCTTATATGCACCTCAGCTGTAAGAGGTAGCTGACGGTAGAGAGTCTTGTACAGCATCAGAAATCTATCAAGAAACTGCTAAACTGTTCATTCTGGTTTCATCTGAAATCAAACTACTCATAATCTGGTTGAAGGCCATGCAAATATTGAGCATACAGAGAGGAGAGACTCCTTATCTGCCTATTGAACAGAAACACTAAGCCCAGAATAAAAATCCCTCTTCTTGTATGGGTTAAATTTGCCTTTTAAGACTCTCATCCCACCAGGATACATATGTACTTAACTTTACTCAGCTAAGAAATTTACCTGTGCATTTTTGACAATTTTCCTATTGAAAACTACTTATTTTATGTATGGCAATATCATTTGCCATCTCTTATCTCATAGACTTTAGTAAATGCTGTAAACATAAAAGAGTTTCTGTTACACCTGCTCTTCAGGAGACAGACTGCATATATATTCCTGAAGTCTCAGGAATTCAAGTTCTGCCTTTGTAACAGCAATGGGATTTCATGATAAAAAGCAAGCACAATGACTGGACAGACAAATTATTTCTGAAGCATTTTCTCATACCATTTTAATAAACATACAGTTGATACAAGCAGCTCTTGAATTCATACCAGCAACAGAAAGGCTCATTGAAAAATGGATCAATTCAGTGAATAAGGCAGGCAAGTCTACCACAAATTCTGTACAGGTATAGAGAAAGAGGAGAATACTAGCAAAGAAGAGGACTAATGAGCTATGCAATTAGCTCAGAGCAAAATGGATCTTAGGGAACAAAGTAATAAAGGTCAGTAAGTAAAATGCATCACATGTAAACAGGAACATAAATTGAGCAATGGATTACAGCACAAAATAGTTGGTAATGTGTTCCACAAACTAATTTCATCCCCTGTTAATAAGAAGGCTTGTGCGAGCATCTACAAAGCTTCTGAAAAGTAAAGGAACTCCTTTGGATTTCAAGTTTGAGATGCACAGACTTGCAATCAAAGAGGGTGCTACAGGAGTTAAGTATAAAAAAAAATAAAATCAGTGGATAGATAGAGAGGAAGAGACCTAAAATAATGCTCTCTGAGGCAAAAGTATCCACCATACGTTGCAACTGTCAGACACCAACTGACTTAGGCAAACTCCAGACTAGGTACCATTGTAGACCTCTGAGGATTTCACAGTGAATACGGAAGGGAAGTAGATAAAAAAGATAAAGAACACACCTCGGTAAGAAACAAGTCTTCATTAGTTCCACTGTCCCTGGAAGAAACTTGTCTTGGAATCACTGTTTAGGAGATCAGCTAGTCACGCTCCACCACAAATTATATTTCTAAGAATGCCTCACCTCAAGTCCTAATAGCACTACTACAATTCTATAAACAGACAGCAGTACATTAGAAATCTTTTCTAAACACTAGTGAGCCTATCCAGCATACAAAGAATGGCTCAGACACACAGAGGTTAAGTCTTTATTACAGCATCAAGAGTGTGATGTCCAGACACACACCACCATGAAAGCCGGTGTCTGCTGAACACGTGGCACAGAAGTAGCTGCAATTCAGCTGTGGATCCAGTCTTTATTTCTTGTCCCATGAATGATGCAGCAAGTCATCAACATGCAAAGGAAAATGTATTTATTCATTCTCACTAGCATAACTAGTTCGCAATCTGGCAGTTGACTTCTATCCTGGCTTTCAACCGCCTAAAAGTTACCTCCTTTACCATTGTTCAAGGCTACCCCTTCTCTTGCACACTTAACTGAAGAGCCTGAAAATGCCTTCTTTCCTTCCCCCAGTAAAATTCTTCACCTCCTACTGCTTACTCATACCACTGTATCCTACTCACTCGAGTACCCCAGCCGATTTGTGTAGCGACAAACCGATAGCTGAGAGCATGCAATTATTTTTCTAGAGGAAAATCCAGGAGAAAGCTTCTATTTACACACATTACAATCCTTCTTTCTTTATGTTTCTGAAACAGCAGTATTAAAAGTCTCTTTCTTGCTTTTACTAGGTTATTTGGAGAGAAGCAAATCAACTCAACTAAAATCCCCTCTGGGGGGGGAAAAATAAAAGAAAAAGAAAAAGCCACAAAAACAGGGCAGAGGAGAGTGAACGAGTGGGGGAATGGAGAGAAGTAATGATCTGAATGTTCAGCTGAAGAGCATGAGCTAGTGAGATTCCACATCATACAGGGACACGTAGCACTGCACTAAAGACAGGTTACAATTAACACCAAATGTCTTCCTCGCAGCCTTCTCCTGTTCAGTCACATACTCCCTGCAAGCATATCAGATCCCGTAATGGATGCAGAGTTCACTTCAGCCCAAGTCCAGTCCCCCAGCCCACCTGTTTGGTTCATCCAGGAGCAGCACATATTAGGGTGAATACTTGCTGTTTTGATTAATGAACCTGGCTCTTCAATGCCAAGTTTTGCTCATGCTGCACAGAGAACATGCAGCTACTGACAGCAACTCCCTCATCATTCTCTTTGCCATCCTTCTGCCACAGGACGCTTCTGGAGAGAGAAAGAGGACCCTATGCAAAGGTGAGGGAACATACCACCTACCCAAGACAGAAGCCACCAAGGGTGAGATCTGTAGATCTCTGTAGATCTAATCTGCTTCAGGGTCTCCTGAAGGGGTCTCTCAGAGCATATTTCACCTCATTTATGCAGCTCAGTACAGCATTTTACAACCCTACCTGCTGTGGAAAACTAGTATTTTCCAGAATGGCATTTCTACAGCTGCAGCCTAATGCAGGGCCCCTCCCCCTCAATTCCATTGACCTGACATAGCAGACAGTTCCTCTTACACAACAGTATCAGTTCCTATATATTGGGAAAAAGAGAGCTACATATATTATACATCACAACCCTGTCTGTTAACGTTTTTATAGCTCAGTGCCCAACCCCCCATCTCCTCTTTGTGTTTCTGGGTTGTCCTGGCCAAACTGTCCTCTTAATTACTTGATGCATATCAAGCTCTTGTGGTGAGTGGAAGTGTTCTGGATGCACACAAGATGAGCCAGACTGTCATAAAAGTGATCAGGCTAGGTCAGACTAGAAGTCTAGCCCTTTATGCCACAGCTTAAGGAAATGGTGTGAGAGCAAGGCATACCTGAATTGATCCTTTCTTGGCAAGTTAGGAGTAACCCAAGGTTGAAAGCTGCACCTGAGGAACTGCGTGTTATATGAAAAACTATTTTGTTTTTTTGTTAAGCACAAAACCCTACAGTTTCATTGTTCTGCCTTGTGACCTAGTTCCCTTTTTACCTTCTCCAAATCATTCATCTACATCTGGTCATCTCTTCTTCAAGCTAAAAGGATTCAAAATCTTTATAAGCTGCCCTCTGAGAAGATACCATGTCCCTGACCAGCCGACTGCCCATTCCTGTATTCTTTTCTGTCCTGTCCCTTTTTTGGGGCATGGCAAGCAAAACTGCAGGAAACATTCAAAATACAATAGCAATATGCAATGACATAGAAGCAAAGATCCTTCTTGCCTTGTCTGAGTTTGTCCTCATAATTCCTGAAATCCTATTTTGACCACCACAAACCAGACAGTTTCAGAAGACTTCAAAATTACTCCATTTTCTAGCCCTTTTCTCCACCTATGGCACCTTCCACAACTACTCCCTCCCCATTCTCTGCATGCTTTGAGCAAATAATTGAGGCTGGAGTTGTTCAACTGTTAATCTGCAAGGGTAAATACTTATATCCATTCAAAGGCCATTATATCCATTCTATTTCATGAGAAATAACCCAAACAGGATTGCTCAGTCCCAACTCCTGAGTATCTCTTGTGCACAGAAAGGGGAGCCCTTGCCTCAAAGATCATACAGTTTGGACAGAAAGAGAGACGGGACAGGACACAAGAGAGTAAAGTTGTTTCAGCCAGAACAGCAGAGCAAGTTGGCATCAGAACCAGACACAGTATCCCTAACAAACCCAGAAACTGAATACTCAGTGCACTGAGTAGTAGCCCTCCCACAGTTCTACCACCTCTGCAAACTAGCTGTAGCACTTTCAGAGACCAATGAGCAAACCAAAAACTTACAGTGCTAACCAGATACCCAGGGTCCGCGCTCACTAGCAAGCCTGCATAGATGATGTTTTGGACAGAAAACTCTCCAAGGTTTTCAGCTGAATAATCCGCACCAATCTGCAACTCTGACACCACCTAGCTACAGTGCCTTCTTCTGAGCTTCTCACTGATGCTCTCCTGCCATAACCCTCATACTGAGAGAATACTGAGAAACACAGGAGACTGCCTCCAGCTTGCCCTGGCTTCACACACCAAGCTGTAAATGAGAGGAACAAAGCTACACAACCTCCTTGAATGTTACCCACCATGCTTGGACATATCAGCAAAAAAAAAAAAATGAAAAAGACAAGAAGAAGAAGAAGAAGAAAAAAAGAAAACCAAACAACAGGAAAACCCAACCCAAACACTCAAGAATTCTACTTTATAATTTCCAGTTAAGCCGTAAACATGGGATCTTACATCCTCACCAAAGACTTTGTCAGTACTTTCCAGAAGTATGTTAGGAAATGTACCTAATGTCTAACTCTTTGTCATTTGCTTACTTGTCTTCCCTTCTTGGTGGAGAAAGCACAGGAACTTTCAAAGCACAATTTATTCCTTTTGCCTATACATCACCATCACCTGACAAATTTTATCTTTATAATGGCATTCAATTGCATTGAAACAGCCAATTTATATTAATCAATGTCCTCCCTGAGCCTCTGAGTCCTCCAAGTATTTTAAAGGGTAATGCCAAATACTCATGGAATTGTATTTAATTTGGTTGACCTGAAAGCACTTCTGAGTTTCCAGGCACAGTCTTATCCTACAACCAGATTTCATCCAAGGGAAATGCAGCAACACACCAAGTCTATACTGTATCTTGATTCCTGCCTCATATGAGTTTATTCCTAACAACCAATTGTTTATTCCAAAAACAAACACATAACCTACAATCATAACCACTCCCCACTCGGTCTGAATACACCCAAAGAGACTTCAGTGCAGTGTTGCCACAGTTTCATTTTGGGGTCTCCAATTCCCACAGTAGAGCGTACCTTCTGAACTTCAGCTCAGTCTCCCTATACAATGCCTGAGGAGCATAGTGTACCTGTTCAGAATAAGAACCTGCAGTCCAAACCAGACTCCTGGCCTTAGATAGTGACTTAATTCCTTTGGAGAGGGATCACTGACTATCTACCTTGTTAAAGACAGATGCAATGAACTGTGACTTTCTCAAATGTAGCCACCTAAATAGGAAAGCTCTAAGCAGTGGTTCAAAGCAGAGGAGCAGACACTGCCACCAAGCTGTGTGCACACTGGCGGGGAGAGGGGGAAGCATGTCAAGGGAAGCACCATCTTCTGAAGTTGTGCTGCTGCTGAGCAAGAAAGAAAGGTATAGATGTTACAGCCCAACAAGAAGGCTGCCACAGGAACGTGGATGTGAGAAGACTGATGTTCCACTTTGGAATACCATAATTGCTGATGTATTTTTGCAATAGATGGTCACTAAATAACATACAGAATTAGTACAACGACCAAATGCTGATGATGTTCAGGTCTTACTCCTTTCTGTCCCGTGTGCACCTCCACCACTGGTGTAATCCATCTCCTCTGCTATGACCCAATGCAACAGTTGCAACTGGAGAGGTAGATACCTATCTCAGACCTGGTTCCAACTGGCAGTCCTTTTCAAGCCATATGTCTGAGTCCCTCAGGCTAAGGAGTGGTTGAAAACTTCTGAAGAAAACAAGAGCATTGATGGAAGCACATGTTATTTTTGAATGAGAGGGTTTGTTACTTCATTGCTCCACAGGCTATTAAGTGTGCCGAAAACCCATCTGTGAGATCACATTCCCTGGAAACTTAGATGTGGAGACATCTAGGCTCAGAAGCTTGGAGTGAGTGTAGGAATAACACAAAGCTGAGTAACTGAACACCTGTCAAAAGAGTTGTACTTTTGGGCACACCCTGGAACAGCATGATAGGTACCTACACTGAAACCTGTTTCAAAGCTGTCCTTGGGATGGTCCTGAACTTGCTTTAACATTCCTGGCAGAGTTGGCATAGCACATCTCTGAGCTCACCACATCTCAAGTCTCTGAGGAAACCCACGTCAGCATTCAACATTCATCAGAGTTGGCTAGGCACTGAAGGTTTTCCACCCAGGTATTGCTGAAATTCAGAGGATCGCTTTGAGAGAAATTGGTTACAAGCTGCAAATAACCAGTCTTGCAGCAGTTAACCTTGACGCCACATCCCAGAATGCCCTTATGTCCTCTGAGTCTCTAGTCCCCTTGGGAATTACCAAGGGGTAAGGCTAGAGTCATTGCTATTTTATGTCAGGAAGACTCCACTCCTTAGTAAAAGAATATTCTCCTGTAGGGAGACCCAGGGTCTCAGTAGCACAAGCCCACTAAAGAAGAGCCATAGAAAAGTAGAAGTTTACATAAACTTTCAAGAGGAGATCAGCTACAAACATATGTATGCACTCTCCCAAGCCTATACACAGCAGGAAAGGCGTTAGACCAAACTTCATTAAACACTTACTATGAAAGAACTCCATGATCTAATGAGCACTTTTTTGCTCAGGAATCTCAAAGACACCACAGGCTAGAGCTGGAGGGGATCTGACAGAACTGTGTGGGATTACGTGCATGCATACATTATCTGGTGGCTGCTGTCAGTCTTTCACTTTCCTGTGCAATAAATACTTGGGGGGGCGGGGGGGGGGGGAGGGGGGGGGCACAAAGAAATCACCATTTCATTCTACCTCTGCTGCACAAGAGCAAAAAGAAAAAAATTTTGAGAACACTGTTGCAGAGATCAAAAGCCTTTTTCTCCTGGCTCTGACCTAGTTCTTTCATTCTTACTAAAGGGAAAAAAACCACTTAAAGGAACATTGTCAAAACTGCTAGGTCTAAAAATAGACTTACCTTGGCAGTGCTCCCATCTAGATGGGCTCATATTAAGGAGTGAAAACTCACTTTCCCAATACACACACCAATCCTGTCATCAGTCAGGAAGCACTGGTACTGTGCAACCCAAAGGATCTCCCAGTCCACCTAATCTCTTTTGGGACACTCAGGTATGTATTATATATAACTGTCAAGCAACTGTAGTATCCTCCAAATTCCTATTTCATATTTGTAAATGCATTACTGCCAGCTATCCCAGTAAAAAATTTAGGGTGTTTTCCTTAAGTAAGCCACTGGACATTTTGTTACCATAACTCAACTCCAGCACTCCACGCTAAGACAGCATTAAAATAATCAAATTTGAGGAAGAGTTCAACAGTTTGTTAGGTAAAATGAAATCGGAATTTTACAAAGTTTCTCCACAAACTAGAAGTTACAAAATATTTTCACTTTAGCCACACAGAGCATTTCTGAAAGGAGAAACAAAGAGTCTCTGGGTCATGGCTGAGGCTGACAAATGGGCGGTTTCCAGAGAACAATAGCCGTGGTGGAGCTGGTGGGACAGCGGATATTGGCTCCGGCCAGGAACTCCCATGCTCCAAGATCCGTGGTTCCCTTGTGCCCCAGGGACCTCTCCACTCCCTGACAGTTGCATCCCAGAGCCAGCCACTTGTGAGTTCACAGAAGCCAGTTGGCCCAGGCATCCAGAAGCCTTACTACACTCTATAAAAAGGTCTGAAGACCCAGGAAGACCATCCTAGCCAAGAACCCAGCTGACTACCACTGAGGCTGGAAGGCCAGACAGCTTCAGCTTAAACCAGGTTTCAAGGGCTTTCCTTATTTCCAAGCTTACAGAGCAGATGCACAGCAGATTATGCTCTCAAGATCCCAAGCAGTAAACCAGGAAAAATTTTCCAATAAAAACAAACAAATCAAATCAGGAAGGGAAAAAAAAAAGCAGCAGTCTGTTTCGTGAGTCCAAGACACTGAGTTCAGCAAATTGGCATTTTTCTACAAAACTATCAGTTTAGAAGATTCAACAGCAACTTTACTTTCAACTAGAGTAGGATCTGCACACTGTGGTGATCAGAACCATGAGGGACAAGTAACTTCTCAGCTTCCCAAACAAAAGCTGTAATGCCACATGTTACCTGCCAAAAGTCACAGTTCACAAGAAGAACATGGCTCATGCCCTGGGCTCCAATACAGCAGAAGTTACATTAAGAAAAAAGTGTGCTTTTAAGCACAGTCACACAAAGAAACATAGTTCCAGCAGAAAATGATGAATAAGAAAAGGCCTTAGATGTGCATGCACCTCATACACACAAAGCAGTCACAGCCACACAGCTACTCAGGCTGAAGAAGTCATCATACTATGCTAGTGTGAGGGTAATAGAATTATGCAAAGGCAAGAAAGTTGAGGGAGAAAAACCCTAAACGGGAGGAAAGAAGAACATGCAGACAAGAAAACCTGTTCTGAGAGACCATAGCAGGGATGAATCCTGGGGGAAAGAAATGGGAAGAAGGAGTTAAAAGAAAAAAAATCCCATCTCAGAAGGGAAAGGCACTGCTTCCCAAAGCTTTAGCAGAGCTTTCCTTCATTAATATTTACAAAGCTTTTAGAGATTCTCAGATGGAAGGCACTGCAGATACGACAGGAATTATTACAGACCTGAAAAGATCTAGCAAACAGACTGAGAAGGACTTCAAGTGAATAAAGGAGGATGAGATTAGAGAGCACACTGAAATAGGGGTTGCTGCTGGCATATGAACCATCTGGTGCATGGCAGTCCCTTTCATTTACTTACCCACTGGCAGGCACGCATGCCCAGTTCACGTTGGTAAGTTTTTGCCACCACAGAAGCAATACTTTGATTCAGGACCACTACCTCCCTTCTTTATATCATTACAGTCTTCAAACCGCCATTCAGTAAAGCAGCCTCTGCGTAAAAAATCTATTTGACTCATGGAGATGCTTATGGCTTAGGATGGGCAACTTTGGATGTACACAGACACCTTCTGAGACAGTGGTCTTGTTTACCTTTATTTGAGTTTGCCTAGGAAGCTGTTTTTCAGGGATGTCAAGCTGCCCACTGCCTTCAGTAAGCCCAAGCTTTTGCTGGACTATTTGTGCTGCTCAGTTGGGTACTCAGCATGACTGCTTCAGCATGGATTTTCAGCAATAAAGAAAGTGGTCTCTGATGGAACTGTAGATGTCAGCATATCTGAGAAACAAAACTCAAGGTGGTCTCAAGATGAGCACCCCAAAAAACCCAACATACCCCAAATTAAGAATAGGGGAGAGGTTAGATGGCTGGTTTTCATACTGCAGACTTCCAAAACTTTCCCAAGGGCACAGAAGAAACCAAGAAGGGACACAGACCTTGGGGATTCTCAATGCCTTGTTCTGAAGCACTGGAAAACCGAGTAAATTTTATAAGCGGACAGCAGGAAAGTGGATTTGCTTTTTCCCATACACCTAGAGTCATGTCTTTCCTCCAACTTCCCAAAAGACACATGGAAAGGGAACACGCAGCCAACATCAGACTGCCACAAGAGCCCAGCATCTCTTGGAAGACCTCAGCAAAGCGTCCACCTTCCCAGCTCTTGGTAGGCACCCCCTCAGTTACCGGTTCCTTCCCCAGGAGCCAGGCACCTCGGCCCTGGGGCTTCTGCATCTCCTACAGCGGGAGGACGGGCCGAGCACACCCCGGCGCCCACAGCTCAGCGCCCACGCGGGAGGACGGCCGGGGGCTGCTGGAGCTTCGTGGGTACCGCGGCCTCGGGGCACTCGGGGAATCTGGGCGGCACCGAGGGACGGCGGCGCCCCGGCTCCCGCGGGAGAGCGGCGGCGGCAGCGGCGGGGCGGGGAAGCCGCCCGGCGGGCTGAGCGGGGCCGCCGCGGCCACTTCGGCGGGAGGCGGCGCAGGTTCCGCCGCCCCTGCCGGGAGAGGCGGCACCGCCGGGCCCGCCGGGAAGTTGCCGGACTGAAGCCTCTGGCTGCCGCAGGCTGGGCGGGCAGCCCCCGCTGCCTCCCCCGCCGCCGGCCCCCACGGGCGGGCGCCCCTCCCGCGGGCCACCGCGGCCCGGCCCCACGCCACCTGGCCCGGGGGCAGGCTCGGGGCCGGCGGCGGCCGAGCCGAGGGGCGCGGGAGGCGGCCGGGCGCCCCGCGGGCGAGGCCGGCGCGAGCGGGCGGCAGAGCGGCCTCGCCGCCCCGGGCGCCGCCGGCGGGCACAGCCCCCAGCCCCCGCCCTCCCTGCCGCCGAAGCCGGGCCGGCCCCGCCGCGGCGCAGGTGAGTGCCCGGGGGAGGAGACAGGGGTGGGACCCCGGGGGCGGCGGGCAGGGGGCGCGGAGCCCTTACCTTCCACCGCCATCCTCCCGGCCTCGCATAGTGCGCCGGCCGCCGACCCGGCCCCGGCCCCGGCGGCGCTGCCCCGGCCGCGCGCGGGCTCCGCTCATCTGCAGCCGCGGCGATCAACCTGCCGCGCGCCCGCTGACAGCCGGGCGGGGCCGCGCGCCCGCCCCGCGGCACCCTGGGAAATGTAGTCCGGGCCCGCCGCGCGCCCCGGCCGGGCACCGGCTGGTCCTGCCGCCGGGTCGGCCCCGCGGGCCTGGGGTCATCGGGCGCCTCCGCGCTTTCCTGCCGAGCGGGGAGAGCAGCACGGGGGCGGGAGCGGCAGGTGCCGTTGGCGGGGCTGTGGGAGGCTGGAGGGGTGGTGGCCAGCGCGGGCCGTCGGAAGAAGGGGTGAGCAGGTGCCCTGCCGAAGGAGACGTCACTGCACGGGTGCGCTGGGATATTTCTGTCGCGGTGTTTCAGTCATTGCGACTTCCAGCCTGATGGCTCCTCGGGACTGGGGTGTCAGCCTGTCCTGTCCCAGTCCCATTCTGCTTCTCCGCCCCCGGCACAGCCGGAGAGGTCTTCCACAGGGAGGGAGAAAGGCACACAGAGAGCGTCGCGGACTTCCCGCCAGCACCTCAGCCCGGAGTGAGGCCCTCAGTCTCTCTCCATTGCTCCAGCAACGTGCACTCATAGCCCAGAAAGCCAACGGTATTCTGGGCTGCATCAGGGCAGTGTGGCCAGCAGGTCAAGGGAGGGGATTCTCCCCCGCCACTCCACTCTCATGAGACCCCACCTGGAGTGTGCTGTGTTCAGCTCGGGGATCCCCAGCATAAAAAAGAACATGGACATGCTCGGCTGCGTCCAGAGGAGGCCACAAAAATGATCAGGGGTTTGGAGCACCTCCCTTGTGAGCACAGGCTGGGAGAGTTGGGGGTGTTCAGCCTGGAGAAGAGAAGGCTCTGGGGAGACCTTATAGCAGCCCTCCAGTACTTAAAGGGGGCTACAGGGAAGATGGGGAGGTACTTTTTACAAGGGCATGCAGTGATAGGATGAGGGGTAACCATTTTAAACTGAAAGAGGGTAGATTTAGATTACCCATAAGGAAGAACTTCTTTACTGTGAGGGTGGTGAGACACTGGCACAGGTTGCCCAGAGAAGCTGTGGCTGCCCCCTCCCTGGCAGTGTTCAAGGCCAGGTTGGACGGGGCTGTGAGCAACCTGGGCTAGTGGAAGGTGTCCCTGCCCATGGCAGGGGGGTGGAACTAGATGAGCTTTAAAGGACCCTTCTAAGCTGAACAATTCTATGATTCACCATCTTTATCCTGCCCAACTCTGATAGGTCATCCAAAATATCCAGAAAACAGAGGAGATTAGGGACACAGCAACGGAGCCTTTACTTCAGGTCCTCACAAATGCCAAACAACCTGGCACTCCTGAGGTTCTGAAACGTTGGTTGTCTGAAAAACAGCTGTGGGTTTGTACCCTTTTCAGTTTCATTTTGAGATATCAAAAAGGTTTTGAAGGTTTTTCTATTTCAAAAATACTTTTTTTTTTTTTTTACTTTAAATGTTAACAAATATTAACCTACCCAGAAAGAGACTGAGTTCCTTCACTCACCAAAATTATGTCATTACTAAAATCAGGAATACAGTAGAAGAGTGTCTGAGCATACAAGGGCAAATGCAGAGAGGGTGTGAAAACATTTTCACATTTTCTTTTTGTTTGTTTGCTATCAGTGGCTATTGCAGCTAATAAGTGTTATTTGTGACAGGCTGTTTTTGCAATAAAACCTCCATGAGTTCAAATTAGAATGCAAGAACATACAATGTGCAGATTAATAAGGGCTTCATAAACCCCAGGAATTTTGACATTCTAGAAATACCTAATAAAAATAAAATTGGGTCTTCATTATTTGTTTTATGAAGGAAAACTAAACCCTATACAGAATGGCCTTAAAGCCCAACTCTTTCCTGAAGCCTTCTATTACCAGCTTTGCCCTGAAGACCTCACTTGTTCTTTGCTCTCATAAGCATTTGAACTATTAGCCTTTGTGTTGTGTATGAGGCAAGATACAAGCTTTCTGGAGGAGCAGCCTTGTCTTTCACGTGTTTGTAAAGTGGTAGGCATACTCACAGTGCATTATAAGTAATAATGATTGAGAGGATATGCTGTTATTCCCAAGGGCAATGTAGTCACACAATCCCATACGCTGGGAGAAATGGGCTGATATTCATATACTTCCTGTCAAGAAAATAGGGTGTTCCGAGATTTCAGAGTTTTCCAATACACGTAATGCACACATACAACCTTCAGCAGTTTCTTTGCAACATCACTACATAAGATTCTGTGATTTTGATGACATTTTGTATTAAGCTTATGTATTCAACTAATCATTAATCATTTATTTAATCTTTACAATATTTGGAAGTATGTTAGAGTAATTACCTGGCTAATACGTATGTGAAGCAGTGCTTTCTTGGTTAGAATGAGTTGGAAGCCACAGAGCGAATAAATCAAGGCTCAGAGTTCAAGTGGCTTGGACATGGAGAGCTGGAGTCCTATCCCCATTAGTATGCTGAATTTCTGACTGGTAACTACATTTCAGCTGTGGGCCCTGAGGACATCCCTAGTGAGTACAATTTTACTAAGCCCTTTAAACAGCCCTGTAGTTTTTAATTACGACTTTGTGCCTGCTGAAGAACAGCAAAATTATGGCTGTGACTAGATAGCAAATGGGGCATGACAGATGTTAAGAAGTGTAGTGTTTGATACCTAATGTTACATGATAGCTAGTGAAACCTAGTATTTAACAGCATCTAAGAACATCAGAAACTTCTCAAATTCTGGCCAAGACTAGGCAAAATGTAATTTAATGTATGTCACTCATTAGAGAAAAGAGGATGTAAATTGATTCAATTAATCTATGGTAAAGTACAATCTGTTTTGAGCAGAGCTTTCAAAAACATCAGTGAGAGCAAGCTAACTTTCTAAAAACACCCTGCTAAATTATAGAGTAGAAAAAGACTGGCTTTCTCTGCTCAGAAAGAGATATTTCATCACGCTTCCTTGCTTTCTTCCTTCTCTTTTTACCTCGCCTCTCTCCACACAGGTTTCTTCCAAACTTTCTCTTCAAAGTGTAGCAAACTCTCTTTAAACAGACTCGGTTTGTCACAGCCAAAGTCAATTTTCTGTGTACTTTGCCCTAGCCCACCAGATGAAATAAGCAGTATGGACCAGAGGCTCCTTAGCCATTTGAATTATTTCTAGGTAGGACTTCTGCCAGCTAACATTAGATGAAAGTACATCCATCAACAGCATTGCTCTACTAGAAGAGTTCTGAAGTCTAAACAAGATGTTAGGCTTGTGTACTTCACTACACTACCATCCATCACCGTTTTTCCCTTTCACCTTACAGAAATTCAACAGTCATTAAGCTTTAAGCATCCCTTTGTGCTCTTAAGTCCTTTCTGTAAAGCACAGTGAAATTCTCACTCATCTTCATCTGGTGATCTTGTTAGCGAGGTGCTTCTGCCATATCATTGTGACCCAGGATTTTCAAACATGATTAATTATTTTGGGTGCCCAAACACACACACAGAGACATCTTTCAGGGACAGCTGAAGAAACATTTGAAAATCATTGACCTCAAGTCAGGCACCAGGTCTCTCTGGCAGTGAACATGGGAACTCTCTGATATCTCACAGCCATGACTGAATATTTTTGGCTGTGATTCACTTAGCTGAATGGGCCTAGACTGTGATGGTGAAATTAAAAACCTTCAAAGTTTGTCATCAAACTCAAGTGTGACAGAAATAGCCCTATCACAGGACCATCCCACCTGTCTAACAACTCAGTATCTAAACTCTTACATTGCCTTGCATATTTCTGGGAAAGAGTACATGAAAATGGGTGTTTTTTCAAAGGTAACTGATGATCAGTGCATTTAGATTGGAGGAAGATGTGGGAGGGACATGTGTAGTACTATACAGGTTTGATACTGATGGGGAAGAAGAAGTGGGGTTTTCCACTTCAGTACCTCTGCCAGTACTGAGGGCTGGAAGAGGGAAGAGCTGTGCAGTCGTTCAGGCACATGCCCGAGTCCACGTGCTGCACTCCTTTGGTAGTGAAAAACAAGGAAGTTTTCAGCAGAAACTTTATGGGCACTAGTGTAGGAGGTAGCAGGAAATTCAGGTGTGGAATTGGTAGGTAGAGAATTCCTGTCCAATTCCCCTCCCTTTGAAGAACCAGCCACATGGCTGGAAAAGCAGCCTGAGGAAGACTGGGTGCCAGATCTGGAATGAGAGGAGAAGCGTGGGGAATTTCTATGCATTTTCTTTTCTGCTGTAGGAAGTGGCATTTCCTGAGAAGACCTGCTGAGTATCACACAAATACCTGAAAAGCATGGGAATAAAATGCTAGGTGCACTGCTGATTTTTTTTTTTTTCAATATCCAACTTTATGTTAATGTTCTGCAGGGTTTTGAGTTCAAAAGAAGTGCTCTAGAACCCAACTAAGCATATACTGAGAAGAGAAGAGAAGAGAAAGAGAAGTTTAGATATAAGTCTCATGCTCTGATCCCTGGAAACAGATTCTTATGCTTGTGTGGATCCAGTCTTACCATCACAAAATGAACCAAGGTACTCTCTGTGTTAAAGTGTAAAGTTTTCTGGGGTCTGAGAATGAAATCAGAAGAGCTATTAGGCAGGGAGTCTGTAGTCTGCCCAAAAATAGAATAAGCATGTTTAAAATCTATGTGATAGAGTTTAACAGTGTCATTAAAGCTGAAAAGTAGGTTTTAGTAGTGTAGTAGTGTGATTGCATAATTGATATCCTTTGTTTATACTATTGTTGAAATATGCTTTGAGTATTGTTTCTTACACACCTAAATTCCCTTATTATCAAAAATATTTTGCATGATAATCCATAATACTACAAGAACTGCATTTGGTGGTCTGTAGGAGACTCAGAAAAGATCATAGAATGTCTTCAAGGTGTATTTTATCATTAGTGTTGCAATTTCTGGTATTTTCTCTAATTTTGTCTTTTCAGTCATTGATTTGTTTTTTTAAATAAAAAATATATTAACTAGCCAATGTCCTCTGATTTTAGTTGCAAAGAAAAAAAAATTGAATTTGAGTGTTAAAATAGTCAGAAAATCCATAGAATTTATTATGGTTTATTTCATGTGATAGAAAACTGGGGAAGCGGATGGGTTAATATGATCTGTACATATCTGAGGGGGACAGCAGTATGTACACATCTATCCTGTTATAAGTGTGAGGTTAATTCTGCTCTCCCGTAACACCTATGTCTTAAGTCATGCACAGAGAGTGGTTCTGACTTTTGCCATCATCAGATGATCTGATGAGTTGTTTATTTCATTCATTGCTTTGTGATAAACTAAAGAGAAATTTTATGCAAATGAGAAAACATGCCACACATTTTCCTCCCAAAGCTAGTTTGTGACAACTTGCCCAGCAGAACAATCCAAAATCAGCAGCGGGGCTGCATGCATAGACCACAGCTGTGGCTGTCTTGGACAACAGCTTTTTGAGTCAGGCTTTTCACAGTGGTGCATGGTGAGAGGTTGGGAGAAATTACGTATAGACTGAAAAAAGAGAGGTTCAGGCTGGGTATGAGGAAAACCTTTTTCACCAGGTGGACAGTCATGGATTGGAGCCGGTTGGTTGCTCAGAGAGGTTTTACAGTCACCATCCTTGGTGATTTCCAGGCCTCAACTGGATGAAGCCCTGAGCAACCTGCTCTGATCTCACACCTGACCCTGCTTGGAGCAGGAGGTTGGGCTAGAGACCTCCTGAGGTCCGTTCCACCCTGAATCATCCTGTGATCTTATGAACACTTTTAGCTACCCTGTGCTAGCACTGCTATCTAAAGCAGTGGTCTACCTTCCTGCTTTCTACTGCTATCATTAGCTTCAAACAGCCTTCCTTTTTACTGAAAACTAACTTGGCACAAAGCCTTTTGAGTGTTACCCCCATCAGTTACCTGCTCTAATTCACTGGCGACTGCCCAAACACACATGGTAGCACAAGAAATTGGGCAGTATGAGGTGGGAACAAGCAAGTGAGGGTAGTGTTACCATTACAGAACTTGGCTGTTTCAGTGATAGCCTCAGATGAGTTTGTACTGTAGATCTGAGAGCAGTGAATGAGATTCATGGTGTCCAGAAAAATGCTTGAATCCCTTTTTTGTGGAGGAAATTAAAACATTGAGTGCTCTCCTTGCTCTTGATCAGAGACTGTGAATCACTGGGACTTACCACGAAGCATTCCTCATAGAAAATGAAAGAACCATACGTAACGGAAGTTGTGTATATAAACAGAGCTGGAGAAACTGTACTATAGCAGATCCATGTGACCAGTTGGCAAACATTTGGGTAACTTGTTTAAACAATTCTGACTTCTGCTATTATTTGTTGAACTGCAACTTGGTGTGGGCTGGAGTAATTAAATGCTCTCAGTAACCTGCAGTCACAAAATCACAGAGTCATTGGGGCTGGAAGGCAGCTCTAGGGATCATCTAGTCCAACGCCCTGCTCAGAGCAGGGGCAACTAGAGCAGGTTGCTCAGGGTCATGTCTAGTCAGGTTTGAATATTGCCAAGGGTGGAGACTACACAGCCTCCCTTGGCAGCCTGCTCTGATGTTTGATCATTCCTTGCAGTTTCCTTTTCCATCTAAATGGAATTTCCTGTGTTTCAGTTTGTGACCATTGCCTCATTTCTTTTCACTGGGCACTTCTGAGAAGAGTCTGGCTCCATCTTCTTTACTCCTCCATATTGGGTATTTATACACATTGACAAGATCCCCCACAAGCCTTTTCCTCTACAAGCTGAACAGGTCCAGCTCTCTCAGCCTCTCCTTGTATGAGAGATACTCCAGTCCCCTAATCATCTTCATGGCCCTTCAGTGGACACACTCCAGTATGTCCATGTTCACCAGCCAGTCCAGGTTTCTCTGAATGGCAGCACAACCATCCAGTATATCAGCCACTTCTCCCAGTTTTGTGTTATCAGCACACTTGCTGAGGATGCACACTGTCCCATCATCCCAGTAGGTCATTAATAAAGATGATGGAACAGCGTTGGCCCCAGTATCAACCCCTGTGGTATACCGTTAGTGTCTGGTTTCCAAATGGACTTTGTGCTGTTGATCACAACCTTTTGAGCTCAGCCTATCAGTCAGTTTTCAGTCCACCTCACCAACCACTTATCTAGTCTGTACTTCATCAGTTTTTCTAAGGAGGTATTATGGAACACAATGGTGAAAACCGGTCATTTCATCGTAGAAGGCTATCAGGTTAGTCGGGCTCAATTACCCCTGTGTAAATCGATTTTGATCATGAATTCCATTCCAGTGGCATTCCTATCCTAAATATGGGAAATGGTTTCCAGGATTAGTTGCTCCACCACCTTCACAGGGATCAAGGCTAAGCTGTCTGACCTGGAATTCTCCAGGTTTTCCTTGCCCTTCTTGAAGGTAGGAGTGACATTTTCTGGATTCCAGTCATCAAAAATCTTCCCAAATTACCATGAGCTTTCAAAGATAATTGAGGGTCATCTTGCAATGGTGTTGGCCAGCTCCCTCAGGACTTGTTGGGTGCAACCTATCAGGCCCTGTGGGTTTATATATGTCCAGTTTGTTTAAATGTTCCCTAACCTGATTCCCATCCACAAAGGGTATGTCTTCCTTGCACCATACCTTCCCACTATTATCAGGGGCCTGGTCTTACTAGTAAAGAGGAGGTGAAGAAGGCATTGAGTACCTTGGCTTTTTCCATTTCCTTTGTCACTAGGGCCACTGCCCCATTCAGCAGTGGGTCCACATTTTCCCTAGTCTTCCTATTGACATAGATGTAGAAGCTTTTCTTGTTGCCCCTCATGTCCCTCACCAGATACGTCCCCAGGTGGGCTTTGGCTTTCCTAACACCATCTCTGCATGTTTGGACAGTGTCTCTGTATTTTCCCTGGTTATAACAATTTTCTTCTCTGCTGTTTTGAGGATCCTGGCCCAGGTCTGCTGTGGAACCTGAGTGAATTCTGCTTATGTAAGGTCTTTATTTCAGTAATTCTACACTGTTTTTTACTGGCTGAGCATTCAAACCACTCCTGCTACACTCACACATTAGACGTTGACTGGTGTGTGCACATATGTTTGTATTGTGGAGCCTCATTGTGCTCAGATTTGGGTAACATGCATGCAGCTCTTCCAGATGAGCAGCAAAACAGATTTAAAATTCATATTTGTAGGTTTTGTTACAGGTATAAATAATTTCTGAGAAACAGTTTTAGGTAGCAATATCATAGCTCTTCTGGGAGTCCCCGGAGAGAAATAGATGAACCTGTGCAGTATGGGACATGTGCATCAGTACAGAGCCCATCTAGACCATGACCTCTGTACGCACAGTAGCTCTGCCACATCCTGAGCATAGTGCACTTACAGCCAGAACATTTAATTTGTATAGTCACAGTGTCTCTATCATACTTGGGCAAAATTACTGGGCAAGTGGAAAAAAGGACACCTCTGAGGAATTTCCCAATGTACAGAAGCTCCAGCCATGGGGAGTCTGGAACATAGAGCTTGGGATCTGACCTTTAACAGTAATGTTTGTCACTTGCCTCAGTGCCAGTATGATGAAGCTATAACTAATAATCAATACTGCATAAACTTCAGTGTAATAACACATGTAGTGTGATCTTCTGAAGGTCAGAGCTAAAAAAAATGTGACATCTTTAATATTCTTTTATGTGCTGGATTTGGATAGAAGCAGTTCTGTTATTACAGATAATAATAACTTGATAATGATCAGAGTTGATAATGTCTTAACATGATGACCTTTACCTGCTTATGAATGACTCAGCAGTGTTGAAAAATTCAAGTGGTTGGCGGTGATCTGTGAGCATTTATTAAGGCAAATCAGATAATTGCATTTAACATCACAGATGGCGTGTATTTTCTAAAGTGCTTTTATTTCAGTGCAATAAGATGACTCAGAAACTCAGTGGGATGTTATGACCCTGATTTTTCATTGCCTCACACCTCATACAGTGAAATTCCCAGTGCAAAGGAGGTGTAGGTCCAGTATGGAAGGATTTTATGCTTTCACTATGCAAACATCAACTGTTAACAGCAATACAAAGCATCATGGCCCTATCCCCTTTCTTATGCTACTTTTCCTCATCAGTGTTATATTTTGAGATCATTTATATAGTGTTACTTTATGTTTTCCCTTTGTACTTTGCATGCTTTTACTACCCAGAGGGACAAGGGAATTTTTAATGATTCAGCAGAAGATTAAACCGTCCCTGACATCTAGGAAAGAACACCTATTTCACATTCCTAAAAGCTTTCCACTTATTTCTGAACAGGCTGGTTTGTTTTGCTTTTTAATAGAAAGGGAATTCCACATGTATTCCAAGCACAAGAATTCAGAGCACTGCTCCATATGGGCAAACATAATGTCTGCTATTTCTTGGCAGAGGAGCAGCAGCATAGGTCTGCTTCCTCTTGGCAGGGAGCAGGAAGGGTAGGATTCATCTCACTGAATTTTTATCTATCAAAGCATCAAGACTCGGTAAGACTACATTTCCTAGAAATCACCAAAGGGACAAAAAGCAACATTAGTTGAAGCTGCTTGTCATCCTCTCTCCTGACAGCAACAGCAGCCCAGATGACCAATGAGCTTAAACATCTAACTCATAGGGGGCAAGGTTTACAAAATCTTACTCTTCACTGCCTACTTGCTTTATTTTCATTTGTCCTTGAACAGAAATGGTCACAAATATCAGGTGGGTACATACTTCTCAGCCTTAAAACTAGGGTTATTTCCTAGGAAGCTTTGTTTTTTTGCCATGATTGGAACTCAGGAGAATTTAAGAGACAGTGGAAACTACTGCTATTTGTAACAGCCTCACAAAAATACAGCATTTCTGCATTGAGGCAACATTGTATTCCAAGAAACAGAACTCTACAAAGAGCATTACCCGGGGAATCTGAAATACATCTCTGCTGGAGTTATGACAAGATCCAGTAGTTTCTCTCACAGATGTTTTCAGCACCATACAATGATCTCCAGTACAGGCTGACAACAGAGCTTACAGCTCGTATGGACCTCTACCATGTAAGCTAGGGAACGAGAAGCACTGACAGGAGGGAAAGTTGTGAATTACAAATAAGCAATGGCATATAAGCATGCACAGGTTTTATCTATGCAAATGCATAGCTCAAGCTGCTGGTGCAGTGGAGATACATCAGCTGGAATGACAACAAGTAATTAACGGTTCTGTCCAGCCACTCTGCTAATCTAATCACTCAGCACTGCTAATCAAATCACTCCAGTAGCTGGAGTGGTGTTTCCCAAATGCCAACACTCACTAAAACTAAGCTAAGCACAAATGAAGTCATTCAGGTGTATTAACTTAAACTAATGATTGTAAATGAAGACAAGCTTCCAGAGTGCCAAGTCCTCAATTCCTACTTTCTCTCACCCACAAAGCATCATTCCAGGAAAGTGGATGTAGTTATTTTGGATTAGGTTAGGATAGAAGCAAGGGGAGAATCCAACTGCAGTATCTACTAGCATGGTTCAGTTGACCTACAGCTCAGGAGAATAGAAATCTCTGTTCACACTGGCTGAAGTGGCTGTATGTAGGTCTTGCTGTCAGGGCCAAGGGTAGCTAACAGGCTGCTGGGCATAGGTAAATAACCTAAATAATACCCTGTGATATTATTTGTCTGTCCTAGCAGGAGAAAAGACCAGTTTGGGGAACAGCACATAGCTACATGCCCAGCTTAGGCACTAGTGCTGCCCCGGCAGGAATGGTGATGTGAGAGGTGTTGGTTTCTGGGGGAGGAAATGCACCTTTCTCAGTGTCAACCAACAGCAGAAGCAACAAGCCCAGCTCACCAAGACTCTTCTGAGCTGTCACTCCAGCTATCTGGCCCTTTTTCATGCTTCCCTTTGGCGGAAGCCTGCTGTCTCTCTTTCTGTCCCCATGGTTATGTGGAAGTGAATATGGTCTATTTGGGGACAAGGAGAAAAGGTTTCTTCAGTGTAGAACTGATAGATGGGGGAATGTTAGTGAGAGAAGAGCATGAAATCCTTCTGTTTGTATGACCGTAAAACCTCCCGCAATCCCTTGACATTCTGCTTCTTTAACACAGAGTTTTATGGTAACCCCAAAACCCCATTCCATTGCAAAGCTGGATTTTACCACCCCAAAGATAAGCACAAAATAAGCTGTAAGTTATTTTGTGCTCATCTTTGTGAGTGGCTTTGTCTGAGCTGCTGAGAAGCCTTGGGAAAAAGAAGAGGGAGAAAGGAGGAAATTTCAGAAGACAGCAGTACGAGGCAGCATTGCAGGCTGAGTATGTTACTTAAGTGCCCTTGCAGACATTATGCAGCTGTACCAAACTGGGTGAATGTGTCCCCAAGTGCCCTGCTCTGACACGTTGCAATGGAGAAGCTCTGAAACATGCAGTAAGCCCAGAAATGCAAGTTGTGTTTGTGACTCTGGTGTGTAGATGTTCCAGCATCAATTCAGCTGTCTAAACACAAATGTCTGGTGCCCTTTGAGATTCTTTCAGTGACATCTCTGACCGTCCTTGTGGTGGACTTTTTCATCACAGTCTGGCTTCCTACAGAGCAGCAGAAGCTGGTGTGACTGTCCTCTTGGGCCCTGGGGTGAAGGCTACACCCAGCAGTTTTGTACTTACTGTTTGTTGTCCCAGCTGCGTGGAAGTGCCTGCCAGGAATAACAGAAGCTGGGGAACGGCTCTGCCCGCTCCTCCTCAGCCCCATGTGGAAGGTGCTGGTAGCCTTCAGCCTTGTCAGCCTGCACCCCACCCCGCGTGCATCGCAAAGGGGCTGGAGGCCACACACATTCCCAACACCGGGGCAGTGCAATGTGTCCCGTGCAGTCATACACTGGCCAAAGCTGCTGGAGGTCCCAGTGCACATGGGCACAGTTCTGACCCACGCTCAGCCCCAATGAATACGTTCTGAGCACACCTGTGCAGACCAGCAATGAACTGCAGTCAGCCATGGGGATGCTATTGGTTCAAGCCCAGCAACTCAAGGAAAAACTCGAAGGAAGCCTGAGCTGGTGTGACTGGGTAATTTCTGGGGGCAGTAAGAACCATGCTCTTGAGCCTAATGGCTTTCACAGTGTTATTTCTCCAAGATAACAGTCAAAAGCAGACTTTTACTTTGTGTCTTGCAGATAAGAAATCTGTGCTGTCTCCTAAGATTCCTACTGTAGGTTATTTTTTAAGAATGTAAGCTGTAATGAGTTAATTATTTTTAACACACAGGAAGAAAACAAAGCACAGTCTTTTAGTTATGCTTTTATTTTTCCACCTTAGTCACTTTTTTCTACTAGTTTGAACACATCTGTTTTACAAGCTTAAAGCATCAGAAATTCGAGGAGTTATGTTACAGAACTACAGATTCCAAATATGACTTTTCCACCCTTTCCCCAAACAACAGTGAAAAGAAAAGATTTTGTAATACACAACAGCTTTGTAAGGGTTTTAATGCTTCTCCTTTTTCCTCTCTACTGCTCCAAAAGATCTTTTTGAAGAGTTTTCTTTCAATTGAGTCTGGAAACCATCCGCTTCTAATGAGAACTTACTGACACCTAATTGCCATATGCCTCCTTCAGTTTTCTCTCATAAGACGGCTTCATTTTTCCTTTGCACTCTGAACTACTCCTCGGTTGCTGCTGCTGTTTGTACCCCAAGTGAATTTTTAAGTCATCTTAGCGTAATTTTTAAGTCCTTTATTCTATATTTCACCTCTGCCTCTTCCAGAACTACACTAAAAAGCCTTTAGAGCTAAATACTCACTGGCTGCAGAATATAGATACAACCTTCCTATCACAACATGGATAAAGCTTGCCAGTGTGCCCATTTTACAACAGCGTCTTGTCTTGTCTGATGACACCATATCAGAAAGGCAAAGCAGTACATGGCAATACAGTGTGAGAAAAGTACTGAAAATCTCACAAACAAGGAAATACGTGAAGTCTTCCGCAAAATTAAATCTACTCTTTTGTTGAGAGCCTGTGCTAGGACATGCCTTTAATAAGGCCTCCAAATGAGCTATCAGTACTCCTTTGTGGTGGCCTTCTGCTTCATGGTGAGTTCAGCCCGTGTGAGAAGCAAGAAATCTTTCACTGACTGAGGGCTGAACAGGTCTTTCAGAAATCTTTGGCAAGCCACATCTTAACATGCCTCTTACTGTTAAGATGTAAAGAGGTTTATAGAAAGTCTCCAGTGAAGATTTTCCTACTTTCCTTCAGTTAACAGTTTCTGTTAAAAGTTCTGCTGATGTTTTCAGGTTCTCTGGCTTACCTGAAGGTAAGCTTCCAGTGATGCCCCTGCATCATGATTTTCTCCCTTAAGAAGAAGTTCAAATCCTAAGATGGTGAATTGTGATCCTTGGTCAGATATTGGTTCTCTGAAGATTTTCTTCCTGGCTGAAAACAGTAGAAAGACAAGTGAGCTATAGTAGCAGGTGCAACTTGTGACATTAGTGCTGTTTCTGGGCATTTCCTACCAGGAGGAGAATGCAGTTAAATGGTGCATCCGCTCATGGGCCCGTCATCTGAACTGCACCGTGCTGAACTATGTAGATCAGGCTGGAAGGGCAGCGTGTTTGTCACTGTTATCTTCTTAGAAATTCTGTAAATAATTAAATATTTCATATTAATTTGAATTAGAGCATCTGATACTCCACTGTCAGGTTTTTCTTCTGAAAATGAATCGAGGTTTAGCATGAGCCAATTTTACCTATTTTGTGTATAATTTTAATAGAATAACAAGATAGTGAGTAACTTAGACTGCACAACTGCATTTTGGAAAAAATAATTTGTAATCTTAAGTTTCTTAGGATTGTTAGGCCATCTTGCCAGAAAGCCACTGAACTTTTGTTGAATCAGATGTGATGAGGAATCTCTTTCAAATAACTGCACCTATCATTCCAATACTCCAGACAATTATTTGACATTGTGCAGACACCTAATGAAGAGAAAGAGTGGTGAAACAGTTGTCCTGTGTCCAGTTTCTGATAGGCCTTTTATGTCAGTGAAGTTCTGAATTTATGCCTGTAAATTCAAGTTATCTGACTGACCATTAGGCATTTTATATCTCTGCTCATTTGAATCCTTCTGTTGTTCACAGAACAAAGCAATCTGTATGCTGTTTACATCTATGTCTTGAAGGATAGTTTCTCTATTTTTATGTACAAGAGTCTTTCAACAGTAATATACTCTCTCTTGGTTTTATTAAGTGTTCTTGCCTCAAATATAGTGGCCTTACTATTATCCCAAAGGGCTGAAGTAAGCAGAGCTCTGAATTCATAGTCTGAGGTATCAGGAGTCAGAGTTGCAGTAGCACAAGATGGAATAAGGTTGGTGTTGTGCTACTTATAATCCAGGATTTCACTGTTTCTGCAGGTTTCTGCAAGGTCTGCCCTGGGCGGGCTTTAGGTTCTCTGAAGTGGTGCTGATCTACACATCAAGCAGAGATAAGGATAAAGTCTCCTTAACAACACACAAGAAATAAGCCTATGAAATAAACAGTATGCCTGTTCATTTTCCTGGCAGTTCTAAACTTTGATACCTGCAAGCTCTGTCTTTGTAATGTCGAGATTATATTCTGGTCCTGCTAGAAAAATTATATTCCTAAAAGAAGATGACTCTCTCCATCTGAAGTATCATCTGGCAAAGTTCAGCTTCTGTCCTGCTGAGCTGATGCAGTATAAGATGATCTGTGCTTCTGCGTTGGCATTCTTTTTGAGAAAATAAAATAAAATAATAAAATAAAAATCATCTAAGCAATACTGGACTTCAGATATCTTGCTCTTGCTTCATTGGTCTGCAAGTCTGTGTTACATCCAAGTTTACTATAAGTGGTGTGTTTTACATACATTAGATACTACTACTTTTATTTTTTCCTTGTTACCCAGCAAAACTGGTTTTATCCATCTCCTGGTCTGCATTTCTTTAAGTGATGGTGGGTGAGCTGCCACAGCCATTGGGTCTCCAGTTCCAGCCTGTGCCCCATCCCTTATCATCTGTATCTACTTCACAGCATCCTGTATCCCCATTTCTCAAGTCCTCTGCTGTCATGACAGGCCTGTATTTCTTTGTACTACATCTCTATGTTAGAAACATAAATATCTTGTTCTACAGAGAATAACTGCTTGTTACAGCTGTCTGTATAAAACTATTGCTGTACCACACAGAGATAAGCAAAACTAAAACAAATAAAGTGTAGCCACCTGGTCAGAAGCTGCAGCTAAACCCTCTGAAAACAAAGCTCCAGGCAGGGCAAGGCAAGCTCTGACAGAGCCAGTCTGACAAGCCTTTCTCCTGAATGACAGTACTGTTATACAACCTATAGCAAAGCTCCATCCTTAGAAGTCCTCAAGGCCCAACAAGGCCCTGAACAACCCAGTCTGAATTCAGTATTGACCCTGCTTTGAGCAGAAGGTTGGAGTAGAAACCCCCGAGGTCTCTTCCTGCCCACATGCTTCAGTGAGTCTGTACTGATGCAAACTCATATAACCATATTTGAAATGTAAAAGTTTACCCTCTGTAATAAATGCTAGGAGGGGTCTGTTATGCCCAGGCAATATATCTTGGTGTTACTCATTCAATCTAGAGTATATTTTTGAACCATAGAGCTTCATAAATGCCCTGCTAGCTCTATGCACCTGAACCCTGTTGGTCACAAAGACCTCATCTACTGCTCTGATTTTGTTGCCAATTACTTTGTCAATGACTTTGTTGTCATTGCAGATCATATTTTATCATTCACAAGATTCAGTTTCTCCTAAAACATCACACAAGTTTCTGTAATTATCTCCTTAGCTGTAAATGATAGTTGACGTAACTTCTGTTATGTGGGGTCAGATTAAGCTGAATTTTAACTCCATGAACAAATCCTTCAGCAGAATTTCCTTCCTCAGTGACTCTCACAGTAAATGACTGAACTCTGCACTGCATTAAAATCTGATGGTAAGGAAGCCCAGTTCCCATTACATATTTGTGTATTTATTGTAGCAGTACTGGACCTCTGTGCTTTTCTGGTAAAGAATTTAGCAGGTACACAAATCATACCCATGGTCATGAAACAACATGAAACAACTACTCTCTGGAATTTCATCTTGAGTTAACAAACTATACATAAACTGGACAAGGCTTATAATGGTGCAGGTAAACAGTCATCACAGAGAGTAAATAATCTGCATCCAAGATTAATTAAATAGACTTCCTGTCTCACTGATGACACAGCAGAAACACCCTGGTTCTTGCTGTGCCTCTGCCTTTCCCAGAGCTTGGGGGTTGTCTCTGCCGTAGTGTAATATTCTCTTGGCCATACTTTAAGCCATATTTATACTGCTCCTCGAGCTTGAACAGCATGATCTGTGCATCACCTGCTCACTTTCTTCTGCTGTCGCCAGCTTGGTCTGAATGGCAATGACTACCCTTCTTTAATGTCAGATCTTGTTCAAGCAGTATGAGCTCTCTGCAGCAAGGTTTAAATGTTCTTCTACAAGCAGGTCTCTGGGCATTTCGCCTGCCATGTTTGCACGCTCCCCTGGGACCACTGCTTGCCATAAAGCAGCAATGCACAAAGCAGCAGGTTCTCTAACAGCAGCAATGCAGTATTGCATTTATCATGAACTAAAGGGCTTGGAGCCTCTGTCCTGCATTCTAGCTTACTACATAAGCAGAATGGGTATTTTTCTCTGTTGAAAGATTAATGTTATCTATTGCAAATATCTAATTTTCAAATGCTCAGGAATTCAAGCTTTTCTCAGATTTTGGAGAAATGGTGCAAATGGATTTAAGAATTGCACTGATGCTCTTTTTGCTAAATCATTGGGCATATTGACAGAAGGTAGACCGAGGTTTTATAGTGTTTATTTAGATGCATAAAAGTACTAAGCTAAAATGGCCACAGCAATTGCATGACAGAAAGAGTGTGACACAAAGCACACAGAGGAAGGGCAACCAGGAGAAAAGGCTGTACTTCCCTCGGGCCCAGGGTGCCCTATCAGTGCCCTGCACAGCAGAGCAACAGCACCTTTCCAAGAGATGCTCAATGAGTATCTTCCATGCATAAAACTGGAACTGCTGGGCTGTCTTTTCCTTGTAGTTTATCCGAATTATATGTCCAATAGCAGCTATTAGAAAGCAACAGTTAAACATGAAGTAATGTAGGCTTTGATCCTCCTAGAAGAGGAGACTTGGCTCTCTGCAAGAAGCTGCATGAGCCTAGACACCATTTACTTCCGTCCTTTGATCTGAAGGACACTGCTTGTTAGTGGAGGCAGCTTATCCTAATCACAGTGAAGGGCTCTGATTTGCTGTTCTTTCACATTCACACTCTTCCTCCAGAAAGGAAGAGAGGGTGGAAATACTGGGAGTGTAGAACTGCAGAGCACTTACTGGGCTGCAATATCTGTGGGAGGCATTCACCAGTTGGGGTGATGGAGCGTCTTTTCATCTTTGCTGTTTGGAGAATGAGGAAGAAGTGGAAAAGGGGGAAGCATTTCTGAGTCTCCTTGAACAGTTACAGGGGAGGGTGCAGACATTGTTTACTCATTGCTTAGCAAAGCGATGACAAAGGTCAAGAAATGCAGAAGTGTAGAATTTGAGAGCAGGTGTGCTTGACTGGACAAGATTGGCTGGGGAACAGGAAAATATAAATCCCATTTGACCTCTGGCAATTCTTTTTGCTAATGTCTATATTTACATTTACTGCTGGATTGTCGCCAGTCCCTCAGTGACTTGCCATTGAGGAGCTGTGTGACATCACTCTGCATCAATATATGGTATTTTTAGTATGTTTGGATATAGTTCACTTTTTCAGCTATGCATCAAAAATCTAAGCCTGTTGGCCTTATCTAGAAATGACAGAGTTGTCTTTTGTGTTTTGTTTTTTAAAGACAACCATCTGTCTATCTCAAGCCTATTCAGAGTTCCCACAGGCAAAGTATTTTTAACTATTTCAATTTTAGTTGTATCAACTGTTTTGTAATTACTGCCTTGTAGCTTTTCCCTGCTGTATCAACAACCCTTTTTCTAGTCTCTTTTCAGAGAAATCATGATCTTGTTTCTGTCACCCAGAGGAAGAACTCTCCATGTATTATTTGCTGAGGAGCAAAACTAAGTGTTTGTAAAGCTATATTTTCAAGTGGTGCTTCTACCTACTGCTCTCTAAATATCCTATCCAAGTAAAAGGTATAAGCAGATTTCTTCCTAAGGAAACTCACTCCTTTGTTATAACTCAGTGAAAAGCATATGTTTTGTATTCACAGTCCCTGTGAATCTATTTAATTAATTCTCATTTTCTCTGAACATTTAAATTAAGAAAATAAAATGTAAATGAATTAAAGACAAGTCAGATAAGACGACCTGCTGCTGATGGCCCTGTTTCCACTTAATAAAGTATTCTCAGTTAGGTAAGTAACCTGAGGATTTTATTTACTGTTCATCACTTTTTATGTCTATATTTTTTTGTACCTTACACAGTGTTTTCCACAAATGTTTAATAACTGCATTTAATATCATATAATTGCACTCTGAAGTCACATGTGATTAAGTCTTCCAACTCTGCCTCAGCAAATACTACGTTTTCCTACTAGACCATATAAATTTGAAGACTGAAAGTCATCTGACACAATCTAGCATCTCATTTCCATTCCTCTTTCACTCAAGGCAATGCATACACTATCTTATTCAAGATAACACAGTTTTCAGGAAGGCTAATATCTCTTTCTCTAACTCTGAATAAAAATTGCATTGGGAATACTCCATGGCAACATTTGTAATGAGAAGTGAATTTTTGGAGTAGAAATAATTTTAATTACATTTGCTTTTCTCTAGAGACTCAGATTGTCCTGTCTTTGAAATAATCTAATATATTTTGCACCATAGGGCTCTGAATATATTTCACTATGTTATTAAGACCATTATTTAGTTTAATACTGCAGTAACTATGAGCTGGATTGGCCCATTTCCTGCAGAAGCTAATAAGATACAGAACCAGGCAAGTATTGCAAAGTTGCTTTCACAGACTTCTCTGTAAATCTCCCCCTTTAGGCTTATGGATTTACATGAATATGGGATTGGCAGAGCATATGACCTCCTGCTGATAAAAGGAATGTAAGATTCAGAGAAACTCTGTGCTCCTGAATTCTCCAGCAAAAATCTGCATGAACTCCTAGGGAAACAGAAGTTCACCTCCTTCTGCTGTGGGTAGAAGACCTGTTCTATAGAATAGGTGTTTGTAAAAGCCAAGCATTCATTTACAGGAATAAATATTTATGAGCATAAAATATTACAGGAGGGCAGAGATACTGAATTTTTGTCCAGCTGGTTTGTCCTGAAATACTGCCAACACATTAGCAATTTATAAAATAAGTAGGACTGGGACATCTGTCCTCTCAATTGTCCACCTCAATAATAATGCCATGAGCATTGTGACCAGTTTTGTTAACCTTTCTAATATTCTTTCTTTCACTAATCATACCAGCAAGTATCTACACGGACGTAGCCTACAGTAGTAATTAAAGCTGTGAAGCTGCTTGGCATGCAACTAGCCTAACTGGTACCCATCTCACAGCACCCATCTGGCATATGACTGTGGGGTTCATGCTAAGAGCATTGATAATTACAGGTTTGGAGACAAAACAGCTGGAGTGTGCCCAAAAACACAGAATTGAAGGTGCCTAATGTGGCAAGTGCTTCTACTAGATGCCCTTATGATGCATTATAATCTTTGGCTATTCTTTATGTGTCCTTATGGCATAGCAAAGGCTAACTTCCATCCACCAAGATGAACCTGCCACATTAAAGTATCAGTAGCTTTTCAGGATACACAAGCCATCTGCATAATTTTAGGAGGCTGACCAGCCTGTTCTTTCTCCATGATCCAGTAAGAGAAGAGTTCAAATGCAGTATCTGAGCTTATCTTGTCACATCTGATCTGTCTGAGGATTGGGAGCTACTACAGCATTAGGATGTATTCTTTATCCTATGAATTCTGAAAACCCAGAGGAGAGAATATGAGGCTTGGAAAATCTAAACAGTAGCTTTTCTACAATCCAGCACTTCCATGGAGAGAATGCTTCTCCTAAAAAAACATAGTCTTGTGATTACTAGTCTTTTTCATCCCTAGAAAATGTGCCAATGATATCTATACATTTATGTGTTGTACCTGTAGAAGTGAATAGGGATTGTGCTCTTTGTAAGGAAAGAGGCTTTTTCTGTCAATACATAGTTCTTCCAGGCTGCCTATGGTGCTTGTCTGGGGAATCTTCAAGAAGATGGACCCTCCCTAAAGGTTGCCTTGGTTTGTGAGATCAGTCATGTTCTGAGCTTAGGACACGTATCAAATGTCTTTCGTACAATGTCTTTAGAAGCCATAACTGTCGAACATAGTTACATGAAAAGAAAAGGTACTACAGGAACACAACTCAAGCTATTTCAGGGATGGCAGCCAACCCACCCACCCATTCCTCTTGCTACTGACTGAACATCTGTACAATTGCAGAAGTGTGGGACAAAGAAACAATCAATAATAAAGATCCACATGGGTCACCCAGTTTTCTGTTTCATCCAGTTGGGGAAACCATGGAACAGCTGTTAATTTGTAGTTTCTAATCCATACCAGACTATACCCTAAAGTATAAGAATGTATCCCAGCATCTTAAAACAAACTTTGAGTCTATACTAAATACATGAAACATTCCATTATAATGGACCATATGAACAATAGAAGAAATCCAGGACCTCATCAATTACCCCAGATAGGAAAACATTAAATAAAACTCTTAAATTATTCTAGGAAGTAGTCTACTACCTTATGTTACAGAGGTGACAGAAGAAAGAGCAATGCCTCAATTTCCCCAGACCACCAGTGTGACCCCAGATCTGATAGTTGTTTTACCATTGAGGATAGCAACAGGATATACCAATCAATCACCTAAGAATTTAATGATGGAACCACCACTGTCTTCCATTTACATTATTTTAGGTTGTTCAATATCCAGAGTTTCATAAAAATATGAAATATTCTTCTTTCTCACTCATTCCACCTCAAAAGTTGAATTATATTTATCAAGGATAACAATATTTTCCTTTCTCCTACTAGTAATGTTCCTCAGAAATAAATCTAAGTATGATATATAGAATAGCATGTATGTCATGAGCATACAATGTAAATAGGATGCAAACAAACAGCAACCCATCCTTCATAGTTTCTTGAAGATACCAAAAGACCAAGTACCAAAGACTAGTTTCACATGCTTCATTTTTCATCTTGAGGGATTCAGACTATGGATTGCATCATATTTTTTAAAAAAATCTTCCGGAATTTAGTTCCTGGGATGATTAGAAGTTGTCTTCTAAATTTCTAGGCTAATAAATACTTATTATTGATGTAAGTATTTCAGTGTCTTGTGCATAGTTTTTCTTGTTGTGACTCTCTACTTTCTTAGTGTTGATAATATCTGCTAACTTTGTGTCATCTGTAGATTTCATTAGCAAATAATTTTATTTTGCCTCCTTGGCCACTAATATATTAAGTGGCGTAGGTCCCAATACTGATCATTAAGGCAGTAACCTCTGTCATCCTCATAACTCTTTTTAAAATATGATTTAGGGCAAATATTTCCTTTAATAGCTTTCTATCCACTTCACAATAATCCCTAATGTCTTCAATTTGGATACTAATTCCCTATAAAGTGTTGTAAGAAGAGCTTAACTGAAATCTATCTAGATTATATGTGCTGCATTACCTTTGTGTAGGAATTCACTGATTTTATTTAAAAAAAAAAGTCTATCATGAGCTGTCTTTGATAAAACCATGAAGAACTCAGCCTATCCATAGTTATTTTTATAGCCATTTTTTCCTGCAAGAGCTTCACACCCACTGAAACAGTCCAAATCACCTGTTGGTTCACTGTTGGTTCTTCCTGTTGGTTCACTGACCATTTAGTAAATAAACTGCTATTCCACCCTGTTCAGACCTTTACTGCTAGCAGTTTCCAGTCAGTTAATGTTGGAAAATACAAGAATTCTATGATCATATACAATTTGCACTGTTAGTTATTTCACCTGTTGTTTTGTAAAAGAGTATAATCCACATTGCTGTCAAAAGTGTAAGAAGTCCCTTGTATAATACTTGTAGTGATTCCTTTACAATGGTGGTTTTCCCAGAGACGTTCTGGTTTAACCATAGCATTTAATTTTTTACAGTCAAAATTTCACTTATTTTACAGAGCTTTCACAAAATCACAGAATCATCTAGGTTGGAAAAGACCTTGAAGATCACCTAGTCCAAACATTATCCTAACATTGACAGTTCCCAACCACACCACATCCCTCAGCGCTATGTCAACCTGACTCTTAAACACCTCCAGGGATGGGGACTCCACCACCTCCATGGGCAGCCCATTCCAACGCCTAACAACCTGTTCTGGAAAGAAATGCTTCCTAATATCCAGACTAAACCTTCCCTGGTGCAACGTGAGGCCATTCCCTCTTGTCCTATCACTTGTTACTTGGTTAAAGAGGCTCATCCCCAGCTCTCCGCACCCTCCTTTCAGGGAGCTGTAGAGGGCGATGAGGTCTCCCCTCAGCCTCCTCTTCTCCAGACTAAACCCCCCCAGTTCCCTCAGCCGCTCCCCGTACGACCTGTGCTCCAGAGCCTGCACCAGCTTCGTTGCCCTTCTCTGGACACGCTCGAGTCATTCAATGTCCTTTTTGTAGTGAGGGGCCCAAAACTGAACACAGGAATCGAGGTGCGGCCTCACCAGTGCCGAGTACAGGGGTCAGATCCCTTCCCTGTCCCTGCTGGCCACGCTATTGCTGACACAAGCCAGGATGCCATTGGCCTTCTTGGCCCCCTGGGCACACTGCTGGCTCCTGTTCAGCCGGCTGTTGATCAACACCCCTCAATACAACTAGTCTTGTTATTAGAGACTGAGGCAAAGAAGACATTAACCACCTCAGCCTGTTTTCATCACTTGTTGCCATGTTTCCTCCTGCATCTAGCAGGGGATGGAGGCTCTCCCTGGTCTTTCTTTTGCTGTTGACATACTTATAGAAACATTTCTTGTTATCCTTGACCGCTGAAGCCAGATTAATTTCTATCTGAGATTTAGACCTCCTGATTTCCACCCTGCATAGCCTCACAGTATCTTTGTAATCACTGTGAGTGGCCAGCCCCTTCTTCCAAAGGCTGTAAACTCTCCTTTTCTCCCTGACTTGCAGCCAAAGCTCCCTGTTCAGCCAGGGTGGTCTTCTCTGCTGCCAGCTTCTCTTACAGCACCTGTGGACACCCTGCTCCTCAGCCATTAACGCTTCCTTCTTAAAGAGTGTCCAGCCTTCCTGGACCCATATACCCTTCAGGACCGTCTCCCAAGGGATTCTGTCAAGCAGGTGCCTAAACAAGTCTAAGTCAGCCCTTTGGAAGTTCAGGATGTCAGTTCTGCTGCCCCCTCTCCTGGCCTCTCTAAGAATAGAGAACTCTATTATTTCATGATCACTGTACCCTAATCACCCTCCAACTGCCACATCACCCACCAGTCCTTCTCTGTTCACAAAGGGGAGATCCAGCAGGGCACCTTCTCTGGTTGGTTCACTCACCAGCTGTGTCAGGAAGTTATCTGCCACACATTCCAGGATTCTCCGGGACTGGTCCCCCTCTGCTGTGTTGTATTTCCAGCAGAAGTCTGGGAAGTTAAAGTCTCCCACAAGAACAAGGGCAAGCAATCATAAGATTTCTCCTAAGTGCCTATAGAATCTTTCATCCACCTCTCTGTCCTGGTTGGGTGGCCTATAATAGACTTCCACTATGACATCTGTCCTGTTGGCCTTCCCCCTGATTCTAATGCAAACACACTCCACCCTTTCTTCACTGCACTTGTGCTCGAAGCAATCATAACAGTCCCTGACATACAGCACCACCCCACCGCCTCTCCTTCCTTGTCTATCCCTCCTAAAGAGCTTGTAGCCATCAACAGGCACACTCCAGTCATGGGAGACATCCCACCATGTTTCTGTGATAGGCAATACATCATAATTTTCCTGTTGCATCATGGCTTCAAGCTCCTCCTGTTTGTTACCCATGCTGTGTGCATTGGTATAGATGCACTTCAGAAGGGCTGATGTCCCCAGCATTGTTCTGCATTTAAAGGTCCTCATTCCAGCCTGACCTTTCACAGATGTTACCACGGTTACTGATCCATTCATATCCCTTGCATCTTTGTTGTACTGCATGTCTCCATCCCTTGACTCCACTGAGATGGCAGGGTGAGGGTCGTCACTGGCACAACAGCCCACAAACTTGGGTAATCTTCCCCAGGGCTTATATCTGGGAGTTCCAGTTTTGTCCCCCTTCCCCTTTCAGATCTAGTTTAAAGCTCTCTCAATGAGTCCAGCTAACTCCTGCCCCAAGATCCTTTTCTGTCTCTGGGACAGGTACATCACATCTGTTGCCAAAAGGTCTGGTGTCCTGTATACTAAACCGTGATTGAAAAATCCAAAGCCCTGCTGGTAACACCAGTCTCAGAGCCACAAGTTCATCTTGTGATGTTGTCATCATGTTGACTTCTCCTGTAATCTTCCTCATCCATCCCTGCAACTGGAGGGATGGAGGAGAACACTATTTGTGTTGCAGCTGCTACAAGCTCGTTGTAGGCTGTTGAACATAGTCTGTCTTTAATTTAATTTTGTAGCACATATGACAAAAGGAAATTGGGAACTGATTACTTACTAAGTCCTAATTTTCTTAGGGTTTAACATAAATGGTATTTCTGTTTGGCATAAAATGCTATGATCTAGGATTTTTATGATAAAATACCATGTATTTTCTATTAGAATTTCTCTAGAGGTTTTATAAACTATTCATTATTCATTCTCACACAGATTTTTTTCTATTTTGGGGTATATAGCTTTCTCTCATAACAAATGGTTTCAGATGGAGTAGTAATTTTAATTCATACTCACGTAGCTCTGAGCAAATCAAAGGATCAGCTTTGATCATGGGTTTTGTGATATAGATACCAACCTAGTAAAAAATGGCCTGAACCCTTCTCATGTTTCCTGCATGTTGGCAGTGAGTCCTTATGCAGGAAGCACATTCAGTACATTCTCATCTAACATGGACTTAGGTGCATAATGAAGATTTCAAAGGAAAACTTTCTTTCAAGCACCCAACAAAGTGACTTAATTTTCATAAGGGCTTCACTCCCAGCAGCTCGTTGAAGGGCCAGCATGGTTGCAGCAAGGAGAGTCTTTACCCATTAACTGTGCCTTCTCAGTTCTTCATTTCAGATGTTCATTAATCTTCATTGTTGGCTTATACTGCATTAAAGAATGCATTTAATAAACCCCAAAGATAGAAATGAGGATTCAGCCCCTCCATGAGCAGTGACAGTGAATTTCATTTCACAACATACAGAAGACACATACTTAGTTCTCTAATCTCTCCACATTTTGAACTCTCTCTGCTATCCTAAACATGCTTGTCACCGAATATTTCCATGTAAGAGTTAGAAACATTATTTCAGACACTACTCAACTTTCCCACAGCAATTCATCCAGCCCTCAGGATTTTCCCCTTTGCAACCTCTTCGCCTCTCTGACTGCTGAACTGTTCATCATGTCCAGTCACTCAGCTGCAGAACACCCTGCACCTCCTGGCCTCTTGACCACATACCTGATGTGTCTCCCTCAAGCAAACCATGAAGCACAATATGACCTCTGGAAGCACAGGAGTTGCACAAAGGCTGGAACTGCTGATCACAAGATTGGTTCTAGCTTAAAACTACATTGTCCAGAACAGTTGGTATTCCTGAAGATGCCTCATGGTGTGGACACCTGCACTGTTCCCAAATTCCTGCAACGATCAATATTGACTCTTCATTCAACTGAAGCAACTATTGCATTTAATTAGAGCTCACCAGAAAAAATTTTCTCCAAATGAAAATATTGACCTTATAGAAAGAGGAAGAGAAAGATAATACAAATATCTTTGGCCAGGAATCAATTTTGAACTCCGAATTCTTTAAGGGGGGGAAAAAAAAAAAAAAAAGAAAAAAGAGTATGGACATGAAAACACAGTGACCCAAGAATCTATATTCTAGATGTTTTTTGTGATGCTTCACTATGAACCAGACTCCTTGGCTGAGCCTTGCCTCTCTGACACTGGTCTCCTTCCCTCTGAGCCCTGTAGTGCCTTCAACGAGACTGGCAGGCTGGAGAGCTCAGCCTGAGGTGGCCCAGGGTGGCCCCAAGCTGCTCAACCTGTCTCTAGGGACAACTCCAAATACAGCCTGAGTGTTGGATTGGAAACCAAAACCTTCTCAGAGCTTGGAGATTAGGATGCAGGAGTGTGTGTGCATGTATGGGTGGGAGTTAGATAATTCTGTTGTTTGTTCATTATTTTTCAGCTGAGTATTAGAAATACTTGAGATTAATTTGTCTATGATTGGAGCAAGATTGAAATTACTTCTCATTATTAAACAACATTGCTGGATGTCCACAAGAATTCTGTATAGTCTGTCTTTCGTACATAAATAATAATAACTATTTTCTCTGTCTATGAATGTTACATGTCAAAGCTAATCTTCGATCCCCTTTGCTTATTTTTTCAATATTTTTTGCTGCTCCTTTAAAATTATACAGAAATGCATTTCAGCACACTGTCTGCTACTTCTTGCAGGCAGAGTTAATGTCTCCTTAGTGTTTTCCATTAATCCCAAAGTAGTAGAGTTTCATTTCTTTAATTTGTAAAATTTTCTTTCTTTCTGCATAACTATGTGAATAGTCTGTTTTGCAAATCATTATTTCTAAATCATGCCTCTTCTGCTGTAAGAATGATCTTCTGAAAGTGTTTTTCTAATGGCTTGTGTGTTCAAAATTATTTCCTGAGCTTTCTCCTCCAACTCCTCCCACATGTCATCCTCAGTAAGAAATGTCTCAGAAAGGTGGAAGGATATTAGCCAAAGGGAAAATCCCTCTTATCATTAACCATAATAGCTCCGTGACCAAGAGATTCAACAACAAGAGCATGGCTGCTGGGACACAGGCTCTCATGCAAAGCATCACATAAGCATCCCTGCAGCTGCACATTGCTCTTGTTGGCAGCACTTGTAAGAGCCAGACCATTCTGACCCCACATGGCTCTGCAATGTGCACACCCTTCAAAGTAGGGGGACGCTTCATCCTAGCCTTTTGGTTTGTCATTGTACAGCCAGTTACAGGATCAGGAAACTGTATTATTGTCTAAGTATGATTTTAGGAGGTCTTAACAATCAGCTTTCATTTTATAAGCATTTAAAAAAAGGTTTGGGCCACTATCTTTAATAGCAGTGGCATAGTTAGAATCAAAAACGCATTAATGCTATCCTAAATTGATACATCCTACCGAAAAAATATTAAGAAAGCAAGTAAAGTAAAAAAGAAACAAGAAATTATTACTTTCCCTTGAGACCATAAGCAAGCGACAATATCTCTAGTCTATTTTAATGGGCATGTGTTGCCATTACTATTGAGCCAGTGTGACTTATGCACTGAGTTGGTGAAAAGTCACAGAATCAGAATACAGCTGTCTTAGGCACCATGTAAGAAGAGATGATTATGCCCACGTGTATTCCCATGTCATGTCTTAGTGCGTGATCTAGCTCCATTGGAGCTCAGTGACATTTTTTGACAAGCAGGAATGGGGGAGAAGGTCCTAATGCCTTATCAGAACCGTTAAGAGAATTGGATAGGTGGAACCAGCGCTTAGACCAAAATGAGATATCACTGTATGTCTCCTGAAATTGCCACTGCTACTCATTTATTAAAGATGCAGCACTCCTGTTATAGCCCATGAAGCACTTGCTAGCACTGTCCATTTCAGGCAAATCATCACTAAATTCCTTAATTCTCATTCTGTTCTGCTAATGAGGATCTTTGTGTTTCTACATCTGGAGTCCCTAATTAATCAAATACTTAAACCACCTAAGGGCAAATTATCTTCTTTGAGAGGGGAAGATGCAATTAAGGACAAAAAAAGTCCAATCATTTTGGCTATCTTCTTCTTTAAGTGTTTATAGTAAAGAAAATGGACTATAAATGGAATATCATTTTGCTTTAATTAAGAAGAAATAAAGTAATTGTGTATTCTATTTTCACTTGTGACACCTTGTTGGATGCTTAAAGCACAATTAAATTGAGGTCAGACAATTTCAGAAGTAAAGATTCTTGGCATCTCTGCTGAAAAGAAGACAGCTGTCAATAACAATGCTTATCTGATATTTCATTTACAATCTTTGGATTCTGTGCTTGTCCCCTTCTTTTTCTTATTTTGGCTTGACTTTTTAAGTATTTATCCCATTTTTAATTCTCAGTTAACGTTCATATAGTTCTCCTTTTTTTCCTCCTTCTTTTTCCCTTGTTTTCTATAGACTCTTTTCCTTCTTCACCTGTTCTACCACTCTTTTTGCCTGTCTCCCGTCCATCTGTGAAGGACTGCTGTGGAGACCTTGTGAATAATCAGATCTGATTTTCATAAAAATATTTGGATGCAATGTTACGTGATGCTGGATAATGATTGCACTCCTTTTTGCATGGCCCTTGGAAGAGATCAAGCACTGCAAAGGATTTGACCTTGACCTTGCTACCTGAATGGTAATGATTACATATAGATGTTGCTTGTTCGAAGAGTCATGCAAAATACATGTGCCAGACTCTCTTCTCACTCACTGTTCAGTAACTGTTTGGGTATAATTTATTCTTGAGATGACAGAATGCAGTTTACAACTTGTATCCTGTATACCTAATGAGACAATTATTCCAGGAGAGTCTGAGCTATTCAGCAAAATTGACACAGAGCAAACAGAAAGACTGTGCTAGAAATGAAGTTTGTTTAACCGGAGGCGCTCCTGGTTGGGCTGTCATTTTCTTGCATGTAACTTTCATTGGTGGAAAATGAGGTCTCACAAATTTGCCCCGAAAGATAATTCAAGCCAGGATTCCCAAGGCTGTCTACAAAATACTTGGACTTTCAGAATGTTGCTCTTCTCTGAATGTTAACTATAAAAGTGATGGTGAGTAAACTGAGAAGAGGTGAGGGGAGAGGGATGGGTGTTTCCAACTGGCACAGCAAGAGTGCCATCTACCAAAGCCAGAGATAAAATTCAAGTTGTAAGCAGAGATGGCTCAATGTCTCCCAAAGCACTGTAATACAGTACGTATATTTAACACGTTATTTTTAGTTTACAAATGTTTGTTGACAGGAGTGACAAATATAATGTGCATATGGGAGCGAGGAGCAGAAATGAAACATTCTGTCTCCACTTGAAATAGTCTTGTAATCCAAACAAACACACCTGCAAATTCCTCGCAAGTCAGCCAGATGAAGCTCAGAAGATGACTCACATTGCACTTGGCTGGAAAAGTCTCTAAGGTAGGCCTGTGTGGACACAGCATTTCGTGCAGTGGCATGGGATGTTGAATAGCTGGGAGTAGTGATGTTGCAATTTTAAGCAAGGACTTCCTTCTTTCCAAGCAACTGAAAAAGATGTTCCAGCAGAGTTTTTAAAAAAAGAGTAAATAATACAGTTCAACATGGGCTGGGGAGGAGGGAGAACTTAAACACGGGTCTGGATGTGATGTTTACTGTTTCAACCAATCTTCTCAGGGTCTCTTCAGTAATGCTGTGGGTCAAATTCTGTGTGGCAGCCCTTAATCAGGAAATGCTCCTGATGAGGTCAGTACAGATTTTGACCATAAAGCACAAGTATCATATGTTAATAATATCAAATAATGCGCATTAGCTTTTAGAAAGCCAGCTTCCAGGATGTGCATGGCTGGCACTTCTTCATGGAAGTGGGACTGGAGAAGAAACCACAGTATGTGTTAGCACAGTTCGCTATTGGGTGCAGAACCTAATGCATGTGGAAATGTATAGCTCAAGAACAAAGCGGTAAAAACTAAGAAGGAACTCACAGTTCTATATCTTTGTCCTTTCTTATTATAATTTGAATATACTTAGTTTCAAAGGATAATAGTAGTCTGCAATTATTCTTAAAAATTACATATATTTTTAGTAGTTTTGAATTATTCAGAACACCAGAATAGTTTGAGGACACGTTGTTCAGTGAGTGGGCATGTCAGCGCTGGGCGTTTTGGCATTGGGGTGCAGAGCTGGACCAGGACAGGTGGGCACAGCCATATCCACAGAGCAGGAACCAACATCAGTCTGTCACTGGGACCTCAGAGGGCCCCTGAAATCCTGACCATTGCAAGTCTCCTCCTCTGACTAATAGTTCTGTCTGGTTGACAAGCAATCATGAAATACTTACTTCATGTTAAAGTGCTGGAGAGCATGTTGCACCTGTGTTTCACTTTAAAAAAGATTTAAATCCATGCTATTTTTTGCATTGACTCAATGAGGACTAGGATTTTTCTATGCTTTTTATCAGAATGACACTATGTAGTCCAGGACATAGTCATTACCTTCTCAAATACGTTCTTTGATTTCTTTGGTAGTGTTATGCTCTTTAGAGAAAGGGAGGAGGGAAGTTGGTTGTGTCATTGGTACTTTTCGCTGGAAATGAACTCAAACCTAGACTGAAGTTTGGAACTGGTGCTCTACTTGGTCCTTCTTTTCCTTCAGAAGCATAGAGAAGAGTAGAAAATAGGGGTTTTTCCTTTGTTTTTCTGATGTTTAATTTTGTTCCCATGGTGACAGGTGCTTTGTAAATATCTGAGAGAGATGCTCTGCTGTGAGGAGAAATAGTTTCAAAATGAACAAGATTCAGAAAGGAGTCCTGATCTTTTTGTCCCTTCTGCAGAGACAAAGTATATCTCAGATATTGAGTCCAAAGTTACAGAGAACATATACATGTCAATCTTAATTACATTTTCTGTGTTATCTTTGACTGGATTTAAGAATACTAATTAAAGGATTGTTTTAAAGAAAATGAGATCTAGCTAAGTAAAATCGAGGTTCCAAAATTTAATCTTGTCTGTATGGTGGAAAAAATCAAAAACAAACAAAAAAGAAATCCAGTCTCATTTCCCCTAAATGGAATATTGTTGTATCTGTATTTTGGAATTGGAATAAAAATGTTATCCTTCACTTCTGTTTCTGTAACAAGGGTGCACAAGACACAGGGACGAAGAGCAAATCTGCTCCACTTGTCTAATTGGACAGAGTTGTTGCTGAATGCCAGCCTGACCTAAATGGAACTGAAGGATTTTTACCAACCTTTCATCCTTTTGTATTTTCTAAGATTAATCTTCCTTCCTTTGTGTTTCTCTCACTAGGCTGCAGCTGAGAGAACAAGAGGTACAGCTGAACTCAGAGCATCTTTCCATGTCCAGCTGATAAGGGCATGCTTGAGGCTAGAGCTAAATGACCTCTTTATGATAAATGGTTTTGTTATTATTAAAATTTTTATTATTATTAAAATTTAATATTTTCTCTTGAACATCAGTAATGAAGAGACCAGTTTTTATAAATACATTCCTTGTGTAATGTCATTTGATGAATGTTTCAAGAGAAAATAAAGTAACCGCCCTTGTATTGCTTGAAAACTGTCACTTCAAGGCTATTTGCCACTTGTTATGGCATCACTGCTGCAAATACAAATAAGCAGATGGGCTTGTCAGGACCACTCTGAAGTTGTCCCCTGGAGGGGACAGAGCAGTGAGTAGCATCTACTTTGGAAGGAAGCCAGGCTTTGAGTTTGGAGTTTTGGTCACTAAAGCCAGGTTGGTTCAAATTTTCTCTACAACTGCAAACTAGTGATGGACGATGCACCCAACGTGTTGTATTTTACATGTATATGGTAGCATGCAATGCAGCTAGAGCAAAAGTTAGAACAGGGCTGCGTTTTGCCTCTCCCTTTCCCTGGGCTGGCTACCCTTCTCCCTTCCTAACAAACTGCCAAAGTGGAGATGTTAAAGGTGTAGGGATAAAATGCTTTAGATCACATTCCAGACTGTCAGTACCATCAGATCTGCTGCACAGAGGCAGATCATCAAGAGAAGAGAGATCTGAGGTTCCTCAACCCTCATCCAAAAGAGTTGTGTCATATATGAAACTTTGATGGAGGGGGATGCAGCCTTGACAAAATATTCAAGGTATCGTTTAGCAGCAGGCTTGATTTATGTGCAATAGCTTGTTTTATACTAGTTAAACAGATGTAATAGCAAATAGTAACAGGAAAGCAAAAGGCTGCATACACAATGCAGCAAGCTGGTCCACGGATTTCCCCTGTTTTCCCCTTAGTTCTGCAGGCGAGAGGTTTTGCTGCTCCCTCCTAGTCACCACTGCTCAGATTAAAAGCTGAGCTCTGTGACATATGGCTGCTCTGATCACAGTGGATCTCTGGGCTTGTTTCCAACACGATATAACTCCAATTTACCAGAATGGCACTTATATATGTCCAGTTAAAATGTCCCATTTTATCAGGGAAAATGCTTTCCCAATGGTACTGTTTGCCACTGACTAGAATTCAAGAATCATTTTGTCTGTTATGACTTTTATTTTCATAAAGAATGCAGACATGAAATACTTAATGTGATGTCCTAATTAATGCAAATATGCCAAAACCCTTTATTTTCCAGAGAAAATTATATTGCACTGTTACATTTCCACATTTCGTGGCGGCATATTTTATATACTGTAACCATGGTTACTGTGTCATTAAAGTCTATTCAGAGTGAGTTGGGCATAGCATAGAGCTATCACAGAGAATGATTGCTTTTGTAAATTTAAAAGAAGCTCTGCAGCTAATTAGTGTGAGTTTGTGTAAATTGGACCAATGGAGAGCATGAAATTTGGAACAAATTATTGTAGAGTTTGAAACAAATGGAGAACATTTTTATTTGATTTAGGAACTTGCCTTCTGTATCCCAAGCCTCTTAAACTTTTAATTGTGTAAGGCTGAAGCCACACACTGGCATACTGCTGATGATAGCAAGAATGCAGACAGCCCTGGGTGAGAAGGGAGGTGAATGGTCTTAAATGGAACTGGTGATGGGCAGAGAGCTGGAGAAAGGGCAGAGTATGCCTGGGCTGTTCTGATTTTGCATCGTTTGGAAATTTTAGAAGCAAATTCAGCTGCTTGGAAATGTTTTCAAGCTGTCTCTTATGTACCAATTAAGTATATGTTTCCTCCATGTGGTGCACTCTGTATTGGGGGCTCCCTCTTCTCTCCTTTATTGCCCAGCACTGTAGTAGCAGAGGCAAAGTAGGATCTTGCATCACAGATTTCCTTAATCTTTCTTCAAATACTGATATCCTCATCAGAAAACAACATATCCACAGCCATGTAGATGCCTAGCAGCCTTTATAGTTTATGAGAAGCTGAATATTACAGCTGAATATCCTCCTACTTTGGATGCTACTAATCATTTCTTCAACATGCTCCACACCTTTTCAATAGTTGCGTGATTTCTGGCATCCTTATATGTTAATAAAAATTTCCCCCTTGTTCCTTTACCTCTGTGCTGAGTGAATACAGATGTGTGTTTTGTTTCACCGGCTTTTGAAACATTTGCATGGGCCACTGCTGGCAGCAGGTTTGACTGCACCGATGTAAGGCTACGTGGGGTGATGGCTTCCAGCAGCGAAGCAGTTAATGGCCTGTCCTGGTCCTGTCTGTGCCCCTGTACTGCCATACACCCTCCATCTGCCAACAGCCAGAGGCATCGATTGACAACTGCTTTTGGCAAATCTTCTGAGTTTCATCTCTTATAATATTTGGCAGATATTAACAACTAAGAGCTAACTGCTCCTCATGGACTCAGAAAACCTAACACTGTCTGGATCCAATCATGTTGCTGGAGTAACACTGGGATGCATCAGGAGTTTTTCCATCTCTGGGGTCTCAGAGAATAAGCAGAAAATCAACAGCATCTTCTGCAGGTGCTGGTGAGCAGAAACTCTGTAAGGCGCAGCAAAAACCTCCTGCCCCAATCACTCACCTTCCCCATACTTTGGATCTTAACACAGGAGCTGTGGAAGGAAGCACATTGGCCCCAGCAGCTTCAGGGAACGCACTTCCACAGACTGAGTAAAAAACAATATAAAATCTTGAGCAGTCACCAACAATCCCTGTCTCTTCACCATTATCCAATTTGATCCCTAAAAACAGCTCTGCACAGCCCAGCTATCAGTACCCAGCATGATAGCCTTGGCCAGAGAAGATGCAAAATCTGGGTTTCCCATTGACCACTGCCAGTTTGGCCACTCACGGTCTGGTGCAAGCAGCCCTCAGACAAACAGCTGCTAAAGCAGGGGGAGGGGAAACCTGCCAGTGCTAAAAACCACTTAGTCTTGCATAGTCTTTTTGTACAAGCACATCTATAACAAATAATTATTAGGCTGTTTTGATTGCGGGACCGTTAAGTGAATAAATAAGGCCAGTAACGTGGCACAGGACTGTGTGCATGAGTATGTTCTCCCTGACCTGATCACCAACGGAGTCCAGTTTTGAAGTTCAGGCTCTCTGCCAACCTTTTCTTCACTAAGTGTTCCTGCTTTTTTTCTTCTGCATCTGTTCACTTATCAAGTTTATCTGCAGGATACCTGAACCCTTACCTAGGATAATGACCTGTCAGACGGTAGGTAATGGCATGCTGTAGTATAACATTGTTATGTAGCAATGCTGTGATGAAATATCTAGGCAGCATGTCAGGAACATTGTATTTATCTTTCTGTGGTATTTTTGCATCATTTTGTGAAAGGCCAAGCATGCCTGTGATGATGTGATGTTATCAGAGAACATTTCAACACCTATTTTGCCTTCAGGGGGTTAACACTGGGAATCACAACTACTTTAACTCCAACATCACCAGCAACAGGTGATCCTGCACCTCCTCATTTGTGATAGTTCAGCAAAGCCAGCCTCTAACCTTGTTTAGAAAGTGTGGGCATCACCAATATTCTTAGGCTGAGCTCTGTTTCCCTCTCTTGTATTGCTCCCTGGCAGTATATTAACTACTCACTGGTAATTCAGTGTAGAAACACACTCCATCTCAGTTAAAAGCCTCAGAAGCATACACGAGACACACATTTGTGTGGGGACAAAGAGAAAAATTGCCCTCCTGGCAAATGCAGTAAACACATAATCCTTCACATGATGGTGGCTTGCAGCAAGCACAATGCAAAAAACCTCTGAAGCACTCCACTTGCTACCTCAGTCTATTGCTTTTGTCCATGGCTACTGCTAAATCCACATCACATTTCCCATTAAGTTAGAAAATGCTCATTTCAGAAAAGCCCTTGCATTTTTTTTAACATTTGCAAAATTAAAACATAACCAGAGGGTTCCTGTTATGTAACATAAATATTTTATTATCTTCCACATTACTGAGTTGCAAAAAAAAAAAATAAATCTGGAGACACTTTTGGCCTCTTTCATTAGATAGCCTTGAAAAATATGATACCATATTACACAAGTCGTCCTTCTACATAATCATGGAATATTGCATCACGTATACCTAACTTTTTGCCAAGTTAATGCTTGAAAAGACAGGAAAAATGAAAGTCTACATCTTACAACAACTCCTATTGCTTTTTATCTAAAAATAATTGTGCCTGGTGATGTATTCTTTCTGCATCAGAAGCCCTATTTTTTTTTGATATTTCAGCAATACAAAATTGTAATTCTTGCTGGATTCATCATGCCATATCACAGAGCTGTAAAAATTAAATTACATATCCTGCAGGTCTTGATCTACCCAGGCTAAGTGCTGTGCCACAGAGAGCTCGGCTGGGGTTTGCCAGGTTTCTGCACAGATGCAGCATCTTCCGTGGATCTACGCAATCAGCAACATTGCCACAGTCACTGGACTAACAGAGGAGGCATCTCCATGCTTTCATTAATTTGATGGTTCTCAGTTCCAGACTCACCAGATAATTTGTGTACAAAGACTTATGTTTAAGGCAAGGATATAGGCTAATCTGGGAGGGCTGAGGGGAGGAGAAGGAAGAGGAACCCAGGCACACACAGTGCCTTAGCATGGACCCAAGCTCTTGTTATGCAGTTCAGACAGATTTGGGGCTGATGAGGGCATACACATCACAGCCCATGCTAGCAGCCATCAGCTTTTTTGGTTTTCCTCCTCACTGTGTGGAAGCTTTGGGAAGCAGCCACCAAACAACATTTTTGCATCTTGTTCTTAACCTCAGACTAGAGAACTGACCTGTGCATTAGCAGGCACGCTGCCATTATTTGCAAACATACCAGGTTTAATCAATACAAGCAAAGGTAACAAGCAGGACACCCTCACCTTTGGCTGCAAGAGACATTTTCCAGGAATCAGGAGCAGATAAGGCTACTGGATAGCCAGCCTCTCCCAGAATCATCTTCCTCAGATCTTCTCCAAGTGTACTTTGGGCAGCTGCTTTATTTCTGTAGGATTTTCAGTTGTGTGGTACTCCTCTCCTGAGTGTCTGGGCCTCTATATGTGCATTAAGAAACTGCACAAGTGCTCACACAACAGACCAGGCATGTCCATCAAGGGCCGCTGCACTTCCAGAAATCCTTAGTGCAGTCACAGCATCAGCATTCAGCACATGTGCCGCCAGGTTGACCTTCTCCAATGTGCAAAGGGTATTTGGCACATGAGCTGTTTGGTTATATGCAAAAGACTCAGGAGGTCTCAAACATCAGGAACTAGGCTGAGGAAAACCTGACTAGGTTTTGCAGCAATCCAGCCTGGAGCTTGCTGCAGAAAGAGCCAGAGGGGAGAAGGTTATCACTGCAGTCAGCAACATCAAAGAAAAGGTACCAAGTTGTGTGAGAAAATATGTCTCTTATTAAAACTCTTCACGCACATAACAGGGAATCACCCAACACAGTCCTTGCTGCTCAAGCACTACTTGAGGTTATGTCAGCCTGGCATAATGAAGCTCTCCATTTAGTAGATATCAGGACTATTTAAGGTTTGTGATAACATTTACAGTTGACTTCATTTTTATTTGAATTACATGCCAGAGATACCAGTAATATTTTGGTATTCTTGCCAAAGAAAAGCTTTTAATATTTACAGACAGTCTTTGAACATGCCAGCTGGCTGATGCTAAGAGTTTGAGTTCTCTTCAAAACAAAATTATTAGAGTCATTTACGTAAGCCTCACTGACAGTTTACTTTAGCTTTTATTTCCAAGACATCAACATTAGCATCTATGATTTATTTTGCAGTCTTCTGTGGGGAAAAGCAAAGCCCTCACCTCTGTATTCATATTAACCTAATATTCAATATTCATATTGAAGAGCTGCATGCCACATTTTAAATAAGATGCAGTTGAACTCCCAGGCACAAAGCCAGTAGATTGGGCCATCCAGGAAACACACACAATAGGCCACCAAGCTCAAGCCAATACTCAAAAAAAGTTTTGGTTCATGGGTTAAGCATGAAACATTTTCACTGGGAAATTTCATCTGTTGATAGGAGATCCCTGCTTCTTTTCACAGAAGGATTAAATGACATGGCATAGCTTCTTTTCTCCTGCACCTTTTTGGCCAGCTTTTAGACACAGAACTAAGCATTTAGCCTTGACTGTGCCTGGGCTTTCTCACCTGTGCTGTGTCACTTTGTGTTTTTTTTCTCCTACTCCTCACTTCAGGTAATTCTCCTGGAAAACCACCAACACACGCATTGTTCATATTTTGAGTGGACCTCAGTTTTGAATGGTGGCACGAGCTTGTGTGGATTCTGCTAACGCTGGTCAAAAAATCTGTCCATCATTTAAGACAGCTCTAAGAAAGGAATCTGATTTTTTGCTCTATCTGCCATACTGTCACACTTAACAGAATTGTTACAACTTAGAATGAAAGTATTACTTGGCTTATTTGTTTGCAAACTACCGTGTTTGATGATGCTTTACAAAGGGAGTCATGGGAAGGCAGGAGGTTATTCCTTGTGCCTGGCAGCTACCCAGAAGTAAAGCCAGCCCTCCATGGTGGGGAGGTGGTGCCTGCATGGGGAATACTGGATATGGTCCAGTGGGAGAAGCCTCCAAACCACATGGTCTTTCGGTGGATGTCCTCCTCTGGATCTGCATCGTGCTCTAGATGACTAGTTCCCACTGTAGTCCTGCAGAAGGACTATATATTTTGCACAACAAACATAGTGCCATCAGGTCCAGCAGACCCCACAGCAGTTTGGCTAAGCATTCCCTCCCGACTGGGACCCCATTCATGCTGCCAGCTGAGCTGGGGTGTTCACATTGACATTAGCAACTGCTCAGCTGCAGCTGGGCATAAGGAGGCTTTAACTTCTCCAGAAAGTGAAGGATTGTGTAAGAGGTGTTGTCTGAGCTCACACTTAGGATGACAGTGCTGCTTTCAACAGAGCACAAACAACTGGCCCCACCACCAAGAACAGCACAGTGATATAGGCAGGTTGCATCTTTCTTGGGGGTTGTGAGGGAGCTAACACTAAGTCACATTTATCCCATAGCCTATGCTTAACCCTTTCCAGGATACAACACAACCGGAATACATCTGTATGACAACCTGCTCTGGAGCAGCCTCTGCTCCTTGTGGTCCTGCAAAGGTGGATCTGAGCTGGCAGACATTCAGGCCCCAGAATGGGGATAAACCACTCTGTAACCACAGTGGAGAGATACTTGCAGGAGCATCAGTGGACAAAGTAACACGAAGAGAAAGGAAACAGTTACACCAGGCTGTGTCCACAGACAGTGACAGAACAAGTCTTAGGAGAGCCACATGCTTCACATCTCAGAGCCTACAGGGTACCCAATCCCACTGATGACCACCTCTAATGGGCACAGGACAGTCTCAGCTCTGGTACCAAAAGGATGTTAGCCCTTTGGGCTCACTGATGCATGCAGACAATTTTGAGTTACAACACTTTTCTGAACAGCCATGCCGCAGTGGAGTCCTAGCTAAGGTCCTCTTTCCTTCCTCATCTTCCTCAAGAAAAGAAGTGAGTCTGAAGATCCCTTGCATTCCTGCATGGAGGAGACCTATGAGGGCTGCTGTAATTCTGATGACAGCTTTTAGGACCTTGCTCTACAAAGAGTACTCCTTACTCTGTGTATCTTGTTGAAAGTTCAGGACACTCTGTACCTTAGTAGGAGTGCTGAAAGATCAAATCTCTTCAAATACAAAGATGTATATTTAGGGCATTAATTCATATTTCTTCATTCTGGTTTGCACTGGCAACTCCTAAAAAGAAATGCTGATTGAACCCTGACTTAGTGAAAAAATCAGTTGTGTTCCTTTATCATCAAAAAATCTTTTGAATGTGTGTCTAGAATGACTTCTAAAGACTCTAAACAGAGTTTCTTTGCCACATAACAACTACTATTGCCGATGTCTTGCGGAAATATCTGGAAATTATATTAAAGGAAGAAAAGAAAAGAAAAGGTGGAGGAGGAAGCTGTATTTGAAAACATTCTCTCCCTGATCCGTATCTGAACGTTCCCAGTCAACAAACTCTCAAGTCTGTACTTGAACTGTGCATCAAGAGAAGCAGCCAATGTGTATTCTCTTGTCAAGCTCATTCCAAACTGATGCATAACAGCAATGTACTAGCCAAGGTCATTTCAAAGGTGTTTACTCTGACTTCAAACTACATGCATTTCTCTGCACTTAGAGACACAGTCAGTAATATTTGTAAACCAAACATTGTAAGGCAAGGGTCTGACTTGAAGCTGATGCTCATGTTGGAACTGGGAGCATGAAACAGCTGCATAACAGTGATATTTCCCTGGAGATGCTGACTATGACTATATGATGAAGGTCAAGTTCAGAGGCAAGGCCTTGGGAAATGTCTTTGGGGCAAGAGAGTAATACCTCTAAGGGAAATACTAAAGCCACAAGGGCTGCCCTGCCTGCCCGTGGGTGTCAGTCAGTGCCTGGCCTGACACCTTCACCTATCTCTTCTGGCCTGGCTTCGTGTCACTGCCGATGAGCAGACCCATCAATGGCCCCTTCCTAGAAGAGAGAGCTCTGACAGAGTCTTTTGCCAAGGCATATGAGATCCGAAGCAGCCTGAAATCAGTCTTGAATGTAGTCTCTTAAGGTGTGAATGCCCTCAGCTTTGGAAGCCCCACAGAGCAACCAGCTTCAGGTCCAGCAGGTCCTAGCTAGAGCACCTAAGTTCCTTAGGAGATGCAGACTTGTTCCATGCTTCTGGCACACCATTTGCAAAAGGTATCTCACAATCCATGGTGGCTATTAGGTGATCAGAGGATATGCACCATGTCCCTACAGGCTGGAAAGACTCAGGAGTATGAAAATGAGAGGGTGCAAAAACAGGCACAGGCAGCTGGCTGGACAGAACAACTTCTACCAGTAGCAGTGCATACTGGGCAACTAATCAGGGGCAAACACAGCACTGCTGTTTTATCTGAATCTGTCTTAGTCCTGTGTATTTGCTTTATTATCTTTTGTCCTTGGGTGTCACAATATGGATTTTACTTTGTCCAGTCCTGTTGAATTTTTAGCATGTGTGCATAGCTCCTTTAGCAGGCAAATATTTTTCCAAATTGCTTGAACTTTCATCTACTGTTTCTGTGATGATAGCGATAATGAATTAACAACAGAGTAGCACACCCTGTGTAAATAAGGACAGTCATCTTCAAATCATCGAGGATGTCCCACATTATGATATTAAGTTTTGCAACATGAAAATAAAAGAGCATCTAACTTATATTAATGCTGCTAATAGAAGACAAAATGAATTCTTTGTAGTTAACTACCAGGTTCTTCACATTTCTGACCAAATACAGTACAGGACTTCACACTGTGGTACCACAGCTGCTAGCAGTTGCCTGTGTCTAATCAAGCAAGAAGTTAACCTTGAATACCAACCACAAAATCTATAAACTAAAAGCTATAACTAACTTGATTCCCTGAAGGTCACAGAATTTAAATAGAATGGAGCAAACCCATCTGAAAATAAAACATTCTGCATTATTCTAGGCATACAGCCATATGTCTTTGATACAGGATTTTCAAACTGCTTATTAACCCTTTCCAGAAAATTTTAAGTAGCAAAAGCTTTGAGACAAATCTGGCTGTGCTTATTCAGGATTGAATCAAGCCAGGCCAGCACCCTGAGGCTGGGATGTCATTGGACCTGTGCAGCAGGGAAGAAGAGAAACTAGAGTCTTTCCTCCTCCCTTGCATGAGCACAGAGGTTAACATAATCCAATTCCTTGTGCTCCAGTAAATGGTGAAGAGGAGGCAGAAAAGATCCAGCTCTGCAGCACAGGAGGGGAGAGCAGATTACCCTTGGCCAAGGGGAGCGTGGAGGCCTGGCTCATTGTGTAGATGGAGTGTCACGCTCGCTGGGTTTGCTCCATCCCTATGGGCTCACCTCTCCTTCTTCCCACTCTGCCCCCAAGGGTACTTACAGCCACAGTCCATCATCCCATGTAGAGCAGGGGGAACTCTGACTGAGAAAGACTGCCGACTCAGGCCTTCTGAGATTCACAGGATAAGACTCAATGGATATATTTAGCTGCACTGTCTTTTCTTTTTCCAGAACCTCATTTACAGACCAAATATTTACTGTTCCTCTTCATAAAAATTTGAGGATATTTGAGATCCTGCACTCTGGTTTGCAAGGACTTACTATGTTACCAGCATATATCCTTTAATTACAGAGCAGTTAACACTCAGCCACTGATAACACATTGCAGGGTCCAGGTTCAGTGCTAGACAATGACCTCTGCATCTAAATTTAGGTGTCTGAGCTCCTATTTCGGTCAATGGAGCTCTGGGCCTCAGTCCAGGTGCGTGAACATCAGGCTCCAGGGGTGTTCAGTGGAACATCTGAGACATCTGCATGGGGCTGGTGGATGTGACCCAAAACCTGTGTGCCCTGAAAAGGCAGCTGGGTTTTCTCATGGCCTCAGAAATAGCACTGGACCCTGCAGCAAGCCTCCCCCTGCCTTTCTCACAGGCAGTGCTGGAGTCTTCAGAGAAAAGCAGAGTTAGGCAGCTGCTTCAACCTTCCACCTCTGTCATGATGAATGATTATGTCTTAACTCTCTTCGCAATCAATTTTACACCCTCAAATAGAATGTTTTGTGGCCCACTGAATTTCCCCCTTGGAGCTGTAACTGTTGGCCTTGCTTTTATTCTCATGTAGAATGTCTCACCAAAGCTTTCTGTGCTACTTGTTGCAATTTCATCTCCCAGGCAGCTCCACAGTGAGCCTTGTGCTAAAAACATAATCCCTGGGATTTATTATAATGCTGTTTTCATAGGGGAAATATGAAACCAAAGTCCAAGTTAATTAGAAGCACAATAGGATCCTGGGCATTGGCAAGGACTTGCATCTGTGTGTGATGTCAATGGATCAACAGTTACAAATGAGACCAGGTTTCACTGACTTAACTCACTGCCCCCCATTCAGCATGTTCATCTGTTTCTAGTCTTCACTACTAGCACCTCTACTTGGGACCATAACTGTACACAGAACTAAAGGAAATATTTCACTGCAATTTTCCATTTTAAAATTGGTTTCATTTTTTATGCCTGAGGATACTATGATTTGGTCAACTCATAGAATCATAGAAAAGTTTGGGTTGGAAGGGACCTTAAAAATCATCTAGTTCCACCCCCCTGCCATGGTCAGGAACACCTTCCACTAGCCCAGGTTGCTCAAAGCCCCGTCCAACCTGGCCTTGAACACTGCCAGGGAGGGGGCAGCCACAGCTTCTCTGCGCAACCTGTGCCAGTGTCTCACCACCCTCACAGTAAAGAATTTCTTCCTTATAACTAATCTAAATCTACCCTCTTTCAGTTTAAAATGGTTACCCCTCATCCTATCACTACATGCCCTTGTAAAACATCCCTCCCCATCTTTCCTGTAGTCTCTCTTTAGGTACTGGAAGGACACTATACGGTCTCCCCAGAGCCTTCTCTAAACTGAACACTCCCAACTCCCTCAGCCTGTCCTCACAAGGGAGGTGCTCCAAACCCCTGATCATCTTCCGGGCCCTCCTCTGGACCTGCTCCAACAGGTCCGTGTCCTTCTTATGCTGGGGGCCCCAGAGCTGGACACAGCACTGCAGGTGAAGTCTCACAAGAGCAGAGTAGAGGGGGAGTATCCCCCCCCCCCCAACCTGCTGGCCACACTGCTCTTGATGCAGCCTAGGATACAGTTGGCTTTCTGGGCTGCAAGTGCACATTGCTGGCTCATATTGAGCTTCTTGTCAACAAGTTAGTTTGGTTTTCAGAAGAGATGCTTTTAGCAAAAACATGACTTTGTTTATTTAGACTGTTTTCATCTCCTCACCATGCCACTCTTCGTTGGAGTTCACCTCCACACACTTCTTTCTGTATGTAAAATTCCACAGATAATTGCTTTAATTTTTATTCCCATAGAAAGAAATCATGTTTTATGACAATCTGGAGCAGAACATTGTCTTTTCTGATGACCCTGAATTTCTTATGGTCAATAGCAGTAGAAGCTAAAGAACAATTTGTCTCTGTGTGTGTCAGTTAACACTTCAGAGATCTAAATAGTCTGTCTATCTGTGCTAGTCCCCTTATACAGGCAAGATCCCCTACACTGTTTGTCCAATCCCCTACCAGCAGTTACCCATCTAGTTTGGCCCTTTTCAGAATAAAATGCCAATCTTTCAGACTATTCAGACTACAGGCTATACAAGAATTGGAGGTAATTCCCCAGTCATGCTTGAAACAGTCTTTTTCACTTAAAGTTGACATAATTTTGATGGGTGATATCCTGTCAAGAAATACGCTGGGAATCGGGTGTTGCTGGTGGATTGCTGGTGTGGTCACTGTCTCAGGGAGTTTGTTCCTGGCAGAGGGAGGGAGCATCAGGAAACCCAGTGGTGAACACTTACAGCATAACCTGCCAAGGGAAAAACTGTCTTATTATTAATTATGAATTGTCTATGCCTGCAGCAGCAAGGTTGTGTATTATCTGCAATTTTTTTCCACCCCATTTGATTTAGTATTATCCTTATAATATGTAATCTTTCTTTTAATGCTGCTAAACTCTTGACCTCAATATTTTGTAAAAATGAGTTTTGCAGCCTAATTATACATTGTGGAAGACAAGACATTCCTTTTTACTCTTTTTCTTTTGGTTAAGAGTGTTCCTTGCTGGCCTGAGTGTGCACGAACATTAGAAAATAATCTCTTGAGCAACCATTTCTCAAAATTTATGCCAACACATGTTACTTGCTATCCTCCAGATTTCACCTCTGTGGTCATCAGAAAGTGTTCAGACACTGTAGTATTGCAGCAGAGACAACATACCACCTCCTCATGTAGCACCACTTCACATTTGCTAAGATTTTTGAAATTATACCTTCAGCCAGCCTTGCCTGAAGTGTTAATTGCTCAGACCCTGATTTCCTCAAATCTAGATAAAATTATTCTTCCTCTAACCTTCCCACAACTATTGTAACTTTGATTCAGATTTTTAAAAAGAGGGTAGAGCAAAGAGGTTAAACCAAAACCAAAGACTAAAACTGACAAACTGGGTTGTCAGTGGCACCTTCTATCCTTTACCATCTGAGTTCTACGTTGTTTGTGGCATAAACAAATTTTAATTGAGTGACAGATTGTTATTTCAGTACTGAAAAATCCTCTCCCAATTTGGGAGAGAAAATGCTCTGGTAATTCTTATTAAAAATCAGTCTACAAACCATCAAGGCCAGAGGCCTTTTTTGATTGCATTTTTAGAATAGCCATCTGGACTTCCTCGGGAGATTTGAGCTTGAGCATGGTGTCTATTTTTTATAGTCACTTTGCAGAAGCACACCCTGTCCAGAAAATCCAAGACCTCAGGCGCAGCTGAGCTAATGAATTACATGCAGTGATGTACTTTGAGGGGTCTCTTAGGAACCCCTTGTTAAAATTCTAACACCAGCCCAGAGGTGGGAGGGATAATTTTCCTCCTCTACTGAGGTCCACTGCATTCCTGCTAAATCAGCCCTGCCAGTGTTGACTTATCCCTCATGCTTCGGAAAACCATCTGAAGGACAAATTGCTTTCCTCTGTAATTACTTGATCTACTTAGACTGGACCTGGAGCTTACCACGTGCAAATATAATTTATTTATTTTGTGATGTCTGTTATTGACCAGTATTGGCATCATAGTGCTTGAAGAGCAGAAGTGTACAGAGGTCATTTAGTGATTTTAATCATGTTAGCATCTGAAGTAGTCTCCCACCCCGGTGGTTTTGTATTTGGAATAAGAAGATACTAAGTTTTTTGGCAAGGGGATAATTAGCCAGAAAGTGGTCTCTTTTGCCATTACAAGACTGACCCTGAGGACCATTCACATCAAGGAAAAAATTCCCATTGGGCCTAGAAGGCCTGGACCAAGTGCCTGTAGAACCTCTGAAAGACAGCAAGTGCATCCCATGGAAATGGCATGCCATGAGGTAATGCACTCCATGTCATCCTTATCACAGCATTTGCATGTGCATTTTAACCCATTGTCCTGGTTTCAGCTGGGATAGAGCTAATTTTCTTCCTAGTAGCTGGTGTAGTTTTGGATTTAAGATGAGAATAATGTTGATAACACACTGATGTTTTAGTTCGTTCTCAGCAGTTTTTCATTTGCATCACTTGTTTTCCTTGGGTTTTATTTCATTTTGTTATTTTCCTTTTTATTACAATTTATTATTATTATTACTATTTTAAAAAATTCAATTATTAAACTGTTCTCATCTCAACCCATGAGTTCCCTTACTTCTACCGTTCCGATTCTCTCCTCCATCCCACCAGGGGTGGGGAGCAAACAAGTGGTCGTATGAGGCTTAGTTGCTGGCTGAGGTTAGACCATGACACCCATCATAAATCCAAAGCAATTGGAATTAGGTTAGCCTCAGTGCAGAGGGTTAAACTGGCTTAAATTTTACACTTTTGCTGCAGGCTGAAAGTTCATGTGCTGACAACAGTTGTGGATATGAGATATTATTTTGTCAACAGTGACTTTGTGTGAGCCCAGAAAGATCTTCGGAAACACCTAATGTCTTCTAAATTGGGGAGTCTCAAGGTGATTGAAGAGGTGTACATCCAAAAGACCAAGTGTAGACCACAGTAGGAAGTATCTCGCCATTTTGAAAGGTGGAAGGTTAATCCTGTGTTTTCTTTTTTTTTTAGATCAAAGTCAGTTTGAAACCACTGATTCTCTACTCTTGTTTTTCCATCTTTTTATCCCCTGTATTTCAAGAGATGTTTCAATTCTTCTCCAGTCTCTCCCTTTCTGCTGTTGTCAACTCTCTACTCAAGAGTCTTCCACCCTGTAAATTCTAACAGGCTGAATCCCAGCTTCAGTTACCCAGGGATTAGTATTGCTAGCTAGACTGCCTCCATGGCATACTGATGACCTGGAAGAAGGACTGTGCATACAGGGAATAAAGCTTTCTGATGGTACAAAGTTGGCTGCAGGACTGTCAATACAAATGAGGAAATAACTATGCCCAGAAGGCACTGATTAGAGTACCAGCCAAGGGAAGAGCAGAAGTACAAGCAGGAAATTGAGCAAGAGCGAAATTGATAGGTTAAAACATGGGGTAAGTAAACAGGGTGGAAAGATCAGGAGATTTGGATGCAGATGGGCAAGGAAAGCCCCATTTGGAGGGAGGAATTCAGAAACCCAAGGGAGTTGTTTGGGCACTGGATACTTGGGCTGGGATGAGCCCAGAAGCCCAGAATAGGATTGACAGCACTGAACAGAGGAGGAAGGAGGTGGAGAGACCACAAGCTAGCCAACAGGAACAACAGTGAGAACACCATGTCCGACACCACGTTTCCTCTGTGGAACTAAACACCTCCCTTCTGCCCTGGGACAGAGTGCTGGCGTCCGCGGCCAGAACTGCTGCCTGCACGTCGGCAGCTGTGGGTCCTGGGCATGGATACTGGAACACTCTGTTGGTTAACAAAACAATTTTGTCCAAGCCAACCTGAAACCCAATATTTCATTTTCATTTTTGCTCAGTAGAAAAACAATTCTATTTTTTAAGGAAGTTGGTATTTTCACCATAAAGTGCTTCTATTTTGCCAAGAAAATATTTGTTACTAGATCATTCCAACTGGAAGTTCCCACCCTGCTAGGCCCCAAATTGTCATAACAAACTTCTGTCTGCCAGGTTATAGATTTGTCAGGTCAGTTACAAACAAAAACAGATTTCAACTCAGTATTTTTCTTGAGAATCAAATCCTCTAATGCAGTCCTTTCCTACAGTGTTTGACAATGCATACAATTTTCAGGTAGAAGATAAGAGTGGCTCTCAGCTCTCGTTTGTATGACAGGTAGATACCTCATTTTGGATACCTAGGATTAGGTAGATTATTAGTATTTAACCTAGATTAGGATGAACAACAAAGTACAACATATATTACTAAATTACTTGCATTCATTGAGTGTTATCTGTGTTATTTGTTGAGGCACACTAGAATTTTCCCAGTGAGATAAGAAGGTCTATATTGCTATATTACCAGGTTCTTCATTGTGGTAAATCTGTCTTGAATTAAAGCATATCCAAACTGGGGTCAGCAGGTTTTGTATGCTTGACTGGGGAAAATCAATGACTGAGGCCAACACAGGTGAGAGCCTGGATTCAGTGAGCAGTGAGTGAATGGTGTGCACGAGGAGCAGACTCATAGATGTGAGGCGTGTTTCAAGAAATCTATGTCCCAAATTTCATAACTCTAGAGGAACATTTGACCTAGTTGCATGACTCTTTACAGTAAAATGTTGCAAATAATCTGCAGGTCACAGTTATTTTTCCAGTCTGTAGGTGAATATAGTGCTGCACAACATTGCGGAGCTCTGCACAATGTAATTCACCATATTTCCTAGGCCCTAGTTGCTGCTGGTTTTAATCAGTGCCCTCCATGCTTGTCTGATGTGTCACACTCTATACAAACTGATTTAAAGCTATGTCATGTCAAATAAAGGACAAAAAACTTGTTCAAGATCATATTTAATCAAACAAAAGGAATTAGCTGTAGGTTGGCTATTTTGGATAAGCAATAATATCACTGATTTTCTTCATTCACTACGGACATTAAAAGGAATTCTATTTTTAAAGAATTTCCTCCGAACTGCTGCATTCATTATTGATTTTCTTTCTACAGTTGTTTAAACATCAATATTTTTCTAACCAACCACTTCATGAAAATGCAGTTTACCAGAAGTTATTTTTATCTTACTATTCTTAAGTAATTTATTTTCATCTCAATTGCATGGTAAAGGTAAAGAGTTCAGGGAGAAAAAAAGGCAAATATCTGTGTTCTTGAATGCCTAACCTTTAAGATTTGAATTAGTTAAGATGTCTTTTGCCTCTCTTTCATTTTCTCTTCTCTATTGATATGAACAACACAGACTCAGATTTACTGCAGGATATTTTGAAATGAAGAACAAATAACGAGTGTTTGTTCAGGAGACGACAATGTACAAAATTCATTCTACAACAGCCAAATGTTAACAAAGGTATTTTTAAAATGCTTGGTTCCTGCCCTTCCACTGGCTTCAGACTAACCTTTTGCATAAATGTTTTGCTGTATGTTCTTCTGTACAGTGAAGATATTCTTCCTGAAGAGCGTTTTCCTCTGTACTCTGCAGTTACATATTGACATTTAGACTCACAAGTCCTAATTAGCACAACTGATTTTCCTCTGGGAGTTAGTATGAATGATAGCAGCATTAAAAAGTGCTGCTGCATCTCAGTGTTGCAATCACTCTATCACAGAGCTATCTTAGTAAACCTTTTAGTTATGGACATGCTGTCAGGTTGCTTAATGCTTCCAAGCAGTCAAAAATGCAGAGCATTCAGGGTCAGGATGGCTCCCTCCTTCCTGATCACCATCTCACTTTGGTAAGAGTTATCACCCAAAGCTGCCACACATCTGGCAGCTCCAGGCATGGTCCACAACAGCTTGTGGTCAGCTTTATCAAAAGGTATCGAAAGATGCAATACAATCAATTTAGAGTAAACTCTCTGGGTCAATGTATGTGCTATTGTGCATACCCAGGGACTCCTGGGAATCAGGATTCAGACAATTAGAAAGGTTCAAACACTGCTATTTAGAACCATTCACAAAGAACTTGGTAGACTGCCCCAACACACACACAAAAGGAAAAAATGGAAGGGACAGAGAAATGATGTCTTGAGGAAAAGTGCAGCTAGGACGTAAAGCAAAAATATCCTTGTTCCCACAGGACAATATTAAAAGACCCTCAGTAATGAAGAAATCTGAATGAGTTGATGGCACCAATGCTGAGAAACAAGAAGATTCCGTCTCCCAGAGGTCAGTGGTAGTTTTGTCACTTTCCTAAGTAGAGTGGCATTTTCTCCTCAAAATTAGTCTAACAAGTAGCTGTAGGGAGTCTTCTGGTACCTAGCAATGAAGTCAGGGTGCACTCAACAAAAGCAAGCAACATATTGCTGTCCCTGTTCTCACCTATGCCCATAGCCTTGGGCTGACTGTAGCAAAGTTGACAAAATTGCCATGTAGTTGGACTAATGTAACAAGAAATTCTATTCATAACTAGAAATAATTGATCTAGTTCCCTCCGAGGAGAAAGTCTATGCTAATTCATGCTGCTTATCATTTGGATAATGCCTCCCGTATAAGATTTCAGAATAACATGTTTTGAAAGAGCTTTTGGCTCAATCTTTTTGCATCTATTTGGAAAGTTTCACACTCCCATATTCCTAGAGGTGCAGATCCACTGAAGGTAGGAATATGACTGATAGGACTCAAGAGTGTAGACAAGAAACAGTCATTTTAACCACATTACTGAAGCTGGAAAGGGGCAAACTGGCAACAAGCAGTTAGTAACACTGTTCATACTCTGCCAGCCCTAGCCCATTATTGTGTTAGCTGTACCAATAATGGCTAAATACTTAGTTATTTCTAAAAAAAAAAAAAAAAAAAAAAAGAAATAAAAAAGAAAAAAAAAGCAAGCTTTTACATGCCAGCTTCAACTTTTATTACTGGGAAGGAATGTCCTACCAAGGTGAGCACCAGAGTGCGTCCTTTGTCCCCGGCTCTCAGGTTCACCTCTGCTGCCTTGTTTTATTTACAAGTGATTTGCAACACACTTTTATGTCAAAGTATGGTGGAACGATGCATACGGGGACTCTGATGAAGAGCAAGATCATTACAGATAGTCTGAAACCACCATTCATATATTTCCCAAAAGGTGCTTGGAGGGAACATTAATAAAAAGAGTGGACTGAAAATGGAGATTTGGGTACTTGTGGTCTGTATGGAGAAGGATCTGTAGGGTAAGGTCTCAGAAGTGAGTAGTTAAGTGGTTTTAAGATAGCAGTTTATCACTGTTAAGAGTCTTTAAAATCTCAGTGCGATATTTTAGCACTCATCTACGTTTGGGTTGGGTTTTGTTATGGTTTTTTTTTTTTTGGTGCAGCTTTAATTAATTTAGTCTGAAATCAACCTAGTTAAAAGAGTGCAATTCCCAAGACTGCACCATTATTCCAACAAAGTGAATCACCTCTGCTGGCATAAGGCAGTTTTATATATCCCTCTTGAAAACAGTTAAACTTTGTCACAAATACTCAGTGTGTAAATAACTGGAGAAAACTTGCTTGAAAAGCAGAAGCAGCCTCTGTGGACAGCACAGATTTGAAAAAGAAGATCTCTGGCTACAACACACAGATTGTCTCTGCCTAGATAACAGGAGTTATTGGCAGACCTGACAAAAAAATGGATAAAGAGACAGATGTAAGCAATTCACTTCTCTTGAAATGTGGATGTGGATGTTATTCAAATCTTTTTTACATCTTTTCAAATACATTTTCTCTATATTTTTAATAACTCTTGTGCTATTTCGTTATTTCACATTGGTGGTTCATGGAGATGTACTAAGAGAATTGCTTCTAAGACCACATCCCTAATTCAGGACTCAGACAAATAAATGACTTCTCATGGATTAAGAAATTTCTGAATTAATTCCCAGTGGTTTAAAAGTACACATGCAAAGTGATGTGCACATCTACTGAGGTTTAAGTTGAAATGCTTTATCTCATGTTTGCTATGGGCTAAGGGCATGCACACAGCTAGTCATCAGAACCTCATCATGCTGTAAATTGTCAGACTGCTGCTGTGTCTCAGCCTCTGACAATGAGGATAGAAAATATGCTCACATCTACCTGAAATGTACGGATATCGACTTCACATATTACCACCGCAAATCTCATAAAGTAGCTGTCATTGGGAATTACCATCAAATGGGGTCTTTCTTGTGGTAAAAAGTAATGTTTATAGGACAAAAAAGATCATTTCTTAAACCGCACTTTTTCAAATCAATTTTTTATTAAAATCAAGTGAAAGTAGTATGTCAGGAAGTAGAAATGTAGGCAATGGTTGAACAAAAACCAGTAAGACTTTTGGAAAGCAGGAAAAGAGAGAAGTGTAAGCTTTTGGTGTGAATCCTCAAGAAAATGGTCAACTATGGTCATAGATATGTCAGCGTGGGAGTCGTGGGTCTTGGGATTTTCCTCTGTTCACAGCCTTCCTGATAGGACTGAAACTGGAATAAATTTGTACAAATTAACTCTTCACATTGCAGAGTAGATGTTGAAAAACTGGAGAAGATACTGGAAAGAATAAAAATTGCCCAAGCCCTAGAGATATCCCTTACAGTGACAACTGCAATAGGCTCAGCCAGCTTAGCTAATCAAAAAAAACCCCAAAGCTCAGAAAATATGTGACTGAGTTTCTACCAACTAGTAAAAAAGGAAAAAAAGGACAGAACTTCAGACAAAGCTAGACAAATGCAAATTGGAAATTAGTTTTAAATTAGAATTAAAAATTCAACTAGGAGTGCAATTAGTCCTTGGAACAAATTGCCAAGGGAAGTTATGAATTCTTCACCTCTTGATCCTTCTTGAAGGGCTGCTTTTCCTCAGTGAACTCAGTATGAAGATAATGGTGAAATGCATCAGAAAATTATCTGAATCTTTTTCCCCTGAAACTTTATCAATGTGTGGTGGAGAGAAGCTGAAAGTATGAGCCAACAACAAGCATTTGCAGCAAAGCAGGTCACACCAGGCCGCTGGCACTGGAATGGTGGTATTATCTCTCCAGTCATTTTCCAACGCGAACAAACAGCTGAGATTATCTCATGCTGCGCCATCCCCTCCAATGATCCACTCACACCTCGGCCAGCCACTCGGGTCCCAGATGCCGACTGCTTGTAGGAGGGAATATTTATGCCCCACAGAGACAGCTTTGTGGGGCTCGCAGGAGACTGCATGCTCTCAGCCAAGGTCCAGGGATTGCTCAATGACTGTTTTGGGACGATGAGCCCCCTCATTGCTTCTGGAGAGGAGGCTTTTGGAAGAACTCATCTTCCTGCCAAAGATAATAAACCCAGCAGACAGCAAGGGATGCTTTTGCAGGGAAAGGCAAACTGCAGCGTCCACTACGGATGTTTTGGTCGAGTCTAAATTACTGGTGCTTAAGACGCGGCAGGTTTGCAGGCAAATCCCTGGAATCAGCTTGAAGCCACCTGCAAGAGCTAACAAGAGCCGAGTAGCATAAACTGCAGGCACGCCAGCGGGCGTGAAGAGGGCACTGGGTTTGGCCTGAGGCCACTGGCAGAGGACTCGTGGCAAGGAGGGCTCATGACCCCCCTGTCTCAGCACCCCCTTGTCCAGGCACCTCGCAGGGTCTGGAGCCGGGTGAGATCTCTGCCACTGTCCCTCTGGATGCCGCCCTGTTCCCTGTAGCCCATGCCCGCCGAGGGCAGCCAGCCTTGCCGGCGGGCGGGCACAGATCCACTGCCCACCCAGGCTGCGGGGGTGGGGGGCGGCGGCGGGCGATGGTGAGTGACGGCAGGCACCCAGTCGGGGGCCGCTGGTGATGGCGGCCGGCGGCGGGGACCCGTCCTGGGCCGGTGGCGGGCGGTGGCGGCGCGTGGCTGCCGGGCGCCGCCCCCCGCCCAGCAGATGGCAGTCGCATCGCGCGCTCCCGCCGCGCCGCCCCGCGCCACGGCCCCGCCCGCACCGAAGCGCCCCCGCGCGCCCCCGCCGGGGTGTTTTTCCCGCCGTGCCCGGAGCCGCGGCTGCTGGCGGCTTCACCCAGGTGATCGCCGTCCCGCCAGGCGCCCGGGCTCCTTCCTGCAGCGGCGGCCGAAAGGCCGGTCTCGGCCCTCGCAGCCCCCGAGCCCTGCTAGAGCTGCCCCCGCCGCGGTGGCTCCAGGTGTGCCGACCCGGCCGGACAGGCTCGAGGTCGGTTGCCTCAGGGGAGGCCCCCTCCATCCGGCGTGAAACCACGGCGTTCTCCCCGCCGTTCTGCCATCCTCCTGCTGGGAAAGGAGAACAGACCTTCCCGGCCTTGAACACTCACCTGTCTGCACAAAACAGCCCCGGGGCTGCAGCCACCTCCCGTGTTGCGGAGGAAGAGGCTCAAGAGCAGCGCTAGGGATGGTGGAGAGGTTGAAGAGGCTTTGAAATCAACTCCCACTTTCTTTAGACATATCTGTGAGTTTTATTTTACCTCCAACCAATCTCTCTTGGGAGACAAATAGGGTCTTCAGAAAATAATCATCCTTCCCATGCACACAACAGTGGAGCAGGTGGTCTGTTTCCTCCTTTTTGTAGTGGCAAGGTGAAAGGAAAGGGCAGTAACGATCCTTACGTCACACACACAGTCGCATCTATGCACAGAGACGGGCACACGTGGCAATCCAAGTAATCAGGGTAATCTCATGGGTGCTCTCCTTGGCTCTGCCTTGCTTTCCGGTCCACTGTCACTGCTGGATGTCATCCGCCCAGAGGTCCACAGCATGGATGATTAGTTTCATTTAAATTCTTCTATGCTTCTTCCTATCCTGACCCCATGCCTCTGTAAGTATCTACAGAACTACCTCATTGTCCTCTGATCAAGCCTCATTTTCCTTAAAAGCTCTTATTACCCCAAACACCTGTGAAAATTTTGACAATACGTAGACTGATGGTACCTTGAGATGATTTCCCAGTCACACCGAATAGTATTTTCTTACTGCACTCCCTGTGTCTGGATCTATCTGTTTTCTAGTCTAAAATTTGAGTTCTAAGCTCTTTGGGGCAACAATATTATAGACATATCCCTGTTCCGTGTTTGTACACATTTAACACAGGTCCATGAGCAGGATTTTTGGGGCTACAGTAATAAAAATTGGTGTTATTGATACTATGCTACCCAATACTATGAATTTGCCCAGTGCTTCTAATAATAAATCCCTATTCTGGTTATTTATAACTTTGTGAATTTTTATGCTGGGTGTCTGCCTCTGCCTAGATTTTTTTTGGAAAGTTTCAGCAAAAATGGTTATGCTATTTCCCAGAAAAAAGATTAGGAAAAAAGACATTGTTTTGCCAATGTTAATGAATTGGTTGTAAGAATTCTTTTTTGGAAGTGCTAGCTTCTCCATACTTTGAGTTGAAGGTTGGCAGGCTGGAGGCATCCTCATGCCAGACACATAAGCATTTGCCCGTATTTGGCTGGGTTTTAAACCCTATTCATTAGTAATATGGTAGAGTTTGGCAGATAATTTCTTCAAAATTCCTGTCTGTCCTGAACATGTGCTACCTTTTGCATGCCAACTGCATTATCTCCACAGAGTGGCTTGAGCCTTCTGCATCCTTACCCACCCAGGATTTCCTTGTAGATGCTTTTAAAAGTAGCAGCAAGGCAAGCTGGCACATGACTTGTGCCTTCTGAGCACACACACTGCCAGATCAACAGAGAGCAGGAAACCGTCTAACTTGAGTCCAGGAAAGAAAAGACCCACATCTCAGATATGTGACCAGAGAGGACCAAGAGGCTGAGCTGGAAAAGCATGGGAGCTGGTGGATTTTGTCAGAAAGAAAATAAAAGGAGAAACAGGTTGGACAAGGAGACCATAATCTAAAATCAGTAAGGAAGAACAAGGGCATTATGAAAAACTGTGAGACTGGCAAGATCAGAACGGAACAAAGGCACAGATGGAGAAACTCATGCTGGCTAGATGGGAAGCCACAAGGAAGGATGAGTGCAAGGACATAAGTCACCTTTAGACCCTGCTGAGATGAAGAGGTAGTTACAAAAGAGAGCTGATTGGATGAGAAGCCAGTCTGGATGAGGAGAGACTGAGGAGACAGCTAGGAATGGAAGTTAGTGAGAACACATTGGAAGAAAGGAAAGATTGAAACAAAGACAATGAAAAGAAAGATGATGAGAAGCAGGCTCACTAGATACAGAAGTGATTTGGAGAGGCTGGGCGTGGAGCCAGGATCATGTACGTGGAAGAAAAGAAGAACAAGGAAAGTGAGGACAAAAAGCAGAAACAGGGGAGACTGTGAATGGGAACAGAAAATTTAGTATTATGTTGGATAACATTTGAGTACAGAACTTCCTATGCAGACAGACAGGAAAGAGAAGTTTTGAGATAGGAAAGGACTAGAGGGAATAAAGCAAAAAAGGCCATGAATGTGTCAAGAGAGAAAAAGAAATAAGAAAAGAAGGGCTTGTAAATCTGCACACATGTTCTGTGGCCATCAGGATTTGAGATTATGCCCAGTTGCTGAGACTCGCCATTTGTCTGCATCTAAAAAGTATCTGTGAAGTTTACTTTTTCAGACTGTGTCTCATGTTCCCTTAGAAAGCTGATCCACCCAGAAGGTGAAAGACTGGTATTGCTTTCTCTGGGTAGCAATTCCAGCCTATCAATTACCCTTCCATGTTGTCAATACAATTCCACACAGAGGAATTGCTGAGAGGATTTTGTTGACTTTTCAAAGAATCTTTAAAATTGCAAACAAAGCCCCCTTCATATAAAGAAAGAACTGCAAGGCAGGCCCTCAGATATTAAGAAGCATCAAAATTACAGATACAGACTATGATCTTAATTTAATGCCCTTCTGTGTAGCTGCACGCAGAATGGCTCTATTTAGAATTCACTTTCTTACTTTCATCTCCAACACTCTCAATCATATACAGATGTATACATATAGCTCAGAAGAAACTCTGGACTACAGGTAATCAAAATAAGCATGGTAGAATAGTTTTACTAAGCACTAGTTTATACTGTCCAATATAGAACACAGTAGTGTGTGGCATTTTACCTGTATTTAGAAGTTCATACAGAAGTACTCTGTCTATCTGTAAGAGTGAGGAAAGTACCTGTGGTAACAGTTTGCAGTTCCAGTGTTTCTTTTGGGAGAGGAGATTAACAGGCATCTATAGTCTAGAATCAATTTGAATTCCCCTAATAATTTATATCCCCTTGATTCTGGCTTAGCTTTTGTATGAAGACGCTGGAAAGATTAGGGAGGAACATTGACTTTGGTGCATCCAATTCACTGATGACTTTCAGCTTCTATTACCACTGTCATTTCTGACATGGATGATGAGTGATGGACCACAATGATGAGCTTAAGCCCTGGCTGAGATCACATCACTCATGCCAGACAGGATGAATTGGGTAGGGAAAGCAGCCAGAAGAGATGGCAGAATTTATACCAGCACTTCTCCTTGAGAAAGCATGACTGACACTTGTAGGATGGCATAACACAGCATTCAGCACATCCTGGTTGTGTACCTGGACTCTCCCGGAGCAGCTCTGGCCAAGAGTAATTTTTATGCTCATGTCAAGGCAAATACGGTCTTTTCTGCCAGATGCAAACCTGTCACAATCATCAATATTTTGGCCACCTGAAATGAGGTTGCTGTAACACTCCTCTGATATAGGATCATCAATAAGATGAAGATTATGAAGAATGCTGAGACCTATTGAAAGGACATATATATTAAGGGCTTATGAACTAATTGCTGAACCAGACTGTGGGTCCACCCTTAACTGTGTTTCTCTATAGTCTGCATTTTTCTTGCTTTTTTTTCCTGCATCTTCTTACACTTACAGACTTCTCCCATGACTCTCCCAAGCCGAGGCACTCTACAGATTCCTTAGTGAGGGACCAGGACATGCATGTGGATCTGCTTGCTTCTTAGGTTCATGGACATAGACCTTTTTTATATTCTGAGACATTTCTTTCATGCCTCACAGACACCTATATTCACCTGCTGTTTGTGGACCACAGTTCCTAAAAGAGGCATTTCAGAATGGGAGGAAGGAGGATCTAGCCCACACCTTGCTTCTAGCAATGATATCACATCCTTCATTACCGTGTAGGAAGAAATATTTCTGGTTTCTCACTGGATGTGAAAGCAAAGCACACAGCTTCATCTTGCTCTGATTTGCCTTCATGAAAGATCTGAGGATTCTTGTCCTAAAAGAAGCAGGAATGATCTGTGTAGTAGGGAGATAAGCTTTGTGAGCAGCTGTGTAATAGAAGGGAAATGTAAGAAGACTATAATCGTGAGTGTAAAAGTGATGACAACATGGGCAAAGGGTTTCAAGTGCTATATGGAAACTCAGCTTGGTTAGCAAAAGCTGGGCCTTCTTTTGCTTTGCCATATAGGGACCAGGTTAGATGGTTATCAGAGTTTCAGCAAACCTCCCCGGTTTCTCTTCTTCCAGTGTTCACAGGAGCTCCATATGCCACCAATATACGGGCTCTGTGTCACAGGAGGTATAACAGCAGCAATCTGGAGCCAGAAATGTGCTGCTTAGTGGGCACAAACACCCTGGAGGTGACAGCCAGTAGCTGCTGGGCAGCACTGCCACCACCTCACTGCTCCCTACATGCCCCTGTATGCTACTCAACAGCTTACATGACCAGAGATCACCAGTATTTGGTGACACCTGGAAGAGGCTGCAGCTCCTTATCTCGTGTCTCTGGCTTTGCATCTTAGGTTAGAGTCTATTTTTGAATGCACCCCAGTGACAAACTCATTACTTTGGTCCCAGAACAAAAACCTTCCAGGAGAACAGGTAAAGAAGTAATTCCACTTGAAGTGCCTTGCAACGTTTAATAAATGAAAAATTAAAATTTGATAATTTTGGTGGTGTAACAAGAAGTTACAAAAAGAATAGTGACAGAAGATGTAGCTGAAGGTGGCTGTCCTTTTTGACCTGCTTGAGATGTGATGATTGCTTGCATCCTAGCCACCATAAGTCATATGGCAGCAACCTTATCCTCACCAGCATTTTTTTTGCTATTCCACCCGATGATGGTGGTTGATTGTTTTCTTCATGGGTGGACTTTGCAGTAATGATCTGTCTTTTTCCTCAGAAAGCTGGATTACTGGCCTGAGATTTTTCTGTAATTCTTTAGGGCCACATTGAAAGACCCATATACTTATCTGAGAGAGCACGGGATGTCCTAGTAGTTGCAACAGAGGACAGAAAAGGGTCCTTAAGGGAACAAATGGATGTGGGACAACAAGCACCAGCAGCATCTGGACAGTTTTAGACATTCAAAAAGCTAAAATAAAGATTAGGAGGTGGTTTAGATGATGAAAACTAGCCTGTCCGTGATTGCAAACTCTTTTTCCCTATATCTGAGTGACAATATCATCAAACCACAGGAAATCAGAGGATTTAAAATGCAACAGTTACAAGCAGATAAAATTGACAGGAGGCTCATGTTTACATGGTGCAAGACAATATTAATGCATCATGGATACTGAGGTAACTCTCTGTCCATGAAAAATATAGGAGGCCAGGGACCTTTATTTTTTTATAGGAGGGTACAGACCTATTTGTTATGCAACTTAGACCTAGGAAGTGGTATGGGGTTGGTTTTGGCTTCTTTGACATGGTTTTGGATAAGATTTTGGTATGTGGGCTTAAACGAAGCTCAGATTGCAAACTTCAAGAATTCATCATTTTTAGTGGCTTGCAAAAGTGGTCCAAAAATGAAATCCTGTGGGACAACTGATGTTTGAAGAAACGCCGCAATTAAAAATGAAATAGGGAACATGAAATAGCTATTGGAAAATGTGGTTCATTTTATAATATGATTGAATAATAGAACAAACACTTATGAACCCGCAGCTAAGCCTGAAAGTGTGGGACACGGTTTTAGATAGAAATAATACGCAGCCAACTGTTTCAGAAATGAGTGAAGTGCTGTAATTGGTGAGGTCCTGAAATGCGTGTGCTGCCAGCTTTTAAATGCACTAGGCAAACTTGAATTTGTATTTGTTTTGACTCAATCTCCTGAAATAAATTTGGATCAGATATTTAAAATCCAATTATGCTATCTGCCATATTTCAAATGCTAAAATAAACCCCCCAAAAGGAAATAAGGTCTCCTTACTGCTTTCAAGTGGGTATTAGTGCTGGGAACAACCAGAGAACACTATCATCTTGGTATCCTCTTGGTTAACACAATGGTTTCACTTCACTTTTGACTCCCACTAAAGCAATGGTATATTGGAAAAAAACCATAGGAACTTCTTTCTCCCCAGTAAAAATATACATGATGGTCATTAAAAGCCAAAGGGTTTGCCAATGCACCCACATGCTTTATGGTTTGTGTTGTGTTTTCTGAGTGAAAATTTCTCAAGCATTTTAAATTAAAAAAACAAATTAAATTTTTTTTTTTTTTTTTTTTTTTGGTCGTGGAACTCAAGAAAAAACAAAGGACTTGGGCAAATTTTCCACAGTAAGCCTATTGTCCCCTAGCTTGAAGGAGATCAAAATTTATCATGCACATTACTTCTTATGGAGCAATGGTTCTCCTGTACTTTGATAATATTGGAAACAGAAAAATATGGAAAACAAAAAGGCAGGTGTTTCATCCTTTTTTTTTTTTTTTTTCCCCCAGCTTTGCTCTCACAGGAATTCAGTGATGGTCCTCAGGAGCTTTTGACCATAGGTATGAAGAGGATGCACACTAAAACCAGCCAGATACACACTGAAATGAAACTCCTAAAGGAGCATCACATCCATTGCACTCTGCTGGCTTGGCAGGAAGGCCTGGAAGAACTCTGCGGTATGAGACAATAAGCTATTCTATTTATCCTTCCCAGTGTACTTGGGAGTATTTTACTGTCATGTAAGCATTTATCTCATACTAATATCTCATATGAAAACTCATTTTCCTTATGATGAAAAAAGTATTGTTGGCTAATTCAGTGTATGAATAGTAGAGCTTTCACTCAGACTAAGAGGACCTCTTGATACCATACTGTATTGGATCGACAGCTTCAGCTTTCCCCAATTTCTGTACTGTGTACTTTGTTAAAAGGTATTTTAAAAAAATTTTAATTGCTATTTTCCTTTAACTTGGGCTCAGCGAGAATAATGTCTCGTAGTAGCAATTTGCCAGTTCTCACAATCTTCTCTATAATAGCATTGATGGAAGTCTGGAAAAATGTGGTGTATCTCTGGATTTAGGCACTTTTATCAGATTTGGACCAGTCTGGCCTCAGTTCTGTGCTGCTGTTTGCTTTCCCCACTTGGCTTTATAGTGATCTTTCTGTGGCTGGAGCCCCAGACTGGGAGCACCCTGCTTGGTTGAGGTCCTACCCCACCCTCTAGGTAAATAATGATCTCACCTCAAGGTCTTCTATGATTTATTTGGCGGGGGTGAAATTCTCCCACCTTCTTTGGACTAAGAGTGAAATGTTTTCTTTCATGTATCCACTTGCACTGACGAATTTGTGCCTAGCTCCTGCATCCTGCCTGCTCCAGTCTGGTGCGTGTCCACAAGCAATACTCCGTGTCTGGGCTGTAAAATTTCCTTTCTTTCCTGGCATTTCTAATCAGGCTGTTCCTCAGCTCCAACAAATCTGTTAACCGCGTCCCAGGCTTTAGGAGACCAATGGCCCCAACTTTGGCTGCCAGTCTTGCTGCTGCAGCTCTCTGCTTTCCTCTTTCTTTTTTGCCCCTATGACCGATGGGGCTTTTAAGTCTTGTACTATTCAGGTGGTGTCTTAGATGTCAAACAAGAGACCACTGTTAGTAATGTTTCATACCTAAAATATCACCATACTCTTTATTCACGCTGTTCTGGATACTGTGAGCTGTAGTGTGGAGAGCAATTACCTTTCCTAGTATTTCTGAGGGTTGAAATAAATAATGAAAACAAGGTTGAAAAGGCTGTCATTGTCTCCCAGATTTTCCACTCTGAAACGATGAATTGTTTCTTGTGTTTATCCTGTAAGAAATCTGGGCAGAGATTTTCTGCAGCCTTCTTCCAACACCTTGCAATCAAATGTTTGAGCCATGTCATCTAAGATCTGTGCCACCCATACACCATGCCAGCTGCCCCAACCCTGCTTTCACATCATCTCCATTCCTAGTCCACCAGTCTTTCTCCTAAAGAAATGATTCTCCTGCAAACACAGTATTAGTCCTCCTGAAACCAAATTACTCCAGAACTACATTTATTTTAACCTTTTGTACATGCATAAGTACCAACATTATGACATATTTTTGCTATGTTTCTCAGTTCTGAATAGACATGCAAGAAAAACACTGCACCAGTGCTGGCAGCCTGTAATCCCAGATAGCCCCCTTTATGTTACCACTTCCTTCCAGATTTTTGTCATTGTTGGACACAAGCATAAGGAGCGGGTTGTCTCATCATTTGACCTTCCACATCTGTGACGGTAATTTTCATCTGACCCACATATAAACTTGTGGGTTGGCATCCAGCTAATTTTATGCAAAATTTGAAAATTCCTCAAAGTAATTTTAATTCCTTTGGAGCTGAGCCAATAAAGCCTCTCACTCTGTTTGTCATGCACAGCTTGAATGCTCAGATCATTTTCTTGCTGTTTCCAGAATGGGCAGAGGAAGGAAGGGAAGGAAGGGAAGGGAGGGAGGAAGGGAGGGAGGAAGGAAGGAAGGAAGGAAGGAAGGAAGGAAGGAAGGAAGGAAGGAAGGAAGGAAGGAAGGAAGGAAGGAAGGAAGGAAGGAAGGAAGGAAGGAATGGAGGGAGGGGTTTTGATCAGACTGTACAGTCACATAATGCAAGCAAAAGTTCTTTAGGATATTGACCCATTTCAGGCAATTTTTACTGAGCAACAGTCAGATCCTGCTAGGTGACTGCACTCAGATGTTTTGAGGTGATGTTTAACCTCTTACAGGTTGAAACCTTTCATGAAGGGTGAGAGTTTTCACAGTGACTTGACCAGGCTTATCTGCCCCTATGGTGTTGAGTGAACATGGCTGATTTTAAAGGTAGGGCTTAAGTGGTCATGAATTTAAGAACCTCACAGCTTTAGTGAAGCCTGCTGCATAGAAGTACCTATTGCTATACATGTATGTCATGCTTTCCTGTTTTTTAAATCTTTACTTAAAATGCCTAGAAGAGGCAATTCCCATGTTCCCAAATTTATTTTAATATTGATACTATTTTCTACCTTGATAAAAGTGAAGGCTGTTTCTGATCATTAAGGAGAATAAAAAATATTGGCACACATTTAAAGTCCCAGGAACTTTCAAGTAATATTAAATCATACCTTTAATAAACTTGTGATTTCTCCCAGCTGACTTCATTATTTGAGGACTGCCTTACCTGAGCAACTCACCAGAAGCATTATGAAAAAACTCAGTTTCTGCACTTCTGATTCACCTTTTTCTAAAGTTCTTAGGGTGTGCCAAAAAAAAATGAACTTCCACAATGCTATCACATCATCACCTGGGCATTTTACTGCATCCATTTCACATAAGGGCACCAACACAGAGAAAATGGAAGTGTCTTGCCTAGTAACAGTGAAATGGATTTTTTGGGGGGTGGTATAAGTACAATTAATTTATTCCACTGCTGGTAAAAGAATTAATCATATTCTTTATCTTAAAGTCGTTGTTGACATTAAAGGGACTACTTCTATCTTTGCATTTGAGTAGCTGCCCAAGTTGTTAGCAGGATCAGGCTTCCACAGTATAAATCCCTTAGGAGAGGGTCCTATAGCATTCTTGCCTTGCACTCGCTTGGTTTGGCAGAAACAATAACTGGGCCCCAGCCAAAGGCTCCTGACTTCCCATTTTTGGCTGTGTGTGAGACCTCACCCTCTCCACAGAGATTGGGAATACTATGGAAGCAAGCAGCGAGGGATCTATCAGGAATGCTGCATGTTGTAAACACAGCCAGTGCTCCCGGCAGGGCTCACAGCTCTCATTCTAGGGATTTAAACAAAATATTTCTTCATCACTTCTGCATTTTAGAGCAAATAATACAGAACAAGCACATGGTCTCTCCAAACCTCAGACAATTTACTTTGGCTACCAATACACCCACAGAAAGAGTTTTGCGATTTATATATTTATCCTTTCCTTACTTAGTATTGATTCTAAATAAAGAAGAAACCATGCTTGACGGGAAAACTATGAGTAAGGACATATGAATTAAAGAGTTTGTTTTATCTACCCACTTTCCTTTTACTGCTGCCAAAGAAAAAGTTTTCTTCTTTGTAGTAAAAGTCATGGTGCTCTCCATATAATCACTATGATACAGATTAAGTAGAAGCTTCTTTTTCAGATATTGCATACTGAAAAACTATAAAATTATTATTCATACTCCATTATTAATTTCATTAATCGTATCAAATCTTCCCAACAAGGAACATGTACTGACAAGCATTTATAAAATTCACCTTTCTTATTTGCCTATCACTCCAATATTTCATTTTATACATATAATATATTTAGTTTAAATTTGTCAGATTTTATGTCTGCAGCAGAAACAAAAAAGGAGATACTTCTGTGACAGCAAGTGTCATGAAGGAAATTCACCTGAATAGATATGTTTCTAAAGTTCTAATAATTTTATTTTACATCTATATACTTCTATCAGTGGTAAAATGCAGTCATTTTTCCTCAATGGATAAGTTTAAAATAATATTTTTGTTATGTCTGTGGAGAACTATAATAACCTTGAACCAGCACTCCAGATGCAGGTTGCACTATATAATTAGGTACTCTAGATAAACATTACTGTAGAAGTTAGAACTGAATGAACTTTTAAGGAATGGAAAGAAAGGGAATTATGATCCAGTGGTAAGAATACACTTCGGGCAATGGTCATGTAACAGTGTTTTCCTGATGATAGTTTTACCTATTTGTTTTAGTAAATAAGAAAAAATGCTTGGAAAAAGAATTAGAATTTTTTTTTTTTTTTAATGCATGCTCGCTCACTCCTTCTTTTCAAATTTAACACAATACATATTACTGCAAGATAGGAAGAAAAGGCAGTTCAGCCCCTTAGCACTTGTTATGTACTCAGTTTTCAGCTGTCTTAGAAACTGCAGAGTTTAGCTTCACTGTGATACTATTTCAATATTTGCCACTATTTTACTTTATAGAGAGTGGCTATCAGGCCCGATATTGTGACCCGATGATATGGCTAACATGAAGAAAAGTAAAAGAATTAAACAGATAAAACAAAACACCACAGGAAGATGCTAGTGGGATGCAGAACCTGCAGAGCTTTTTATACATGCCAAGTTATCTATTCTTGATCCAGGGGTATGAAATATGGGTGGCTGCTTCTGTGCCTCTCTGGCTTTGGAGTCCAAGTGATAAACTTTTCATCTATGCCACAGAGATGGATATAATGTGATGTTGTTCCATGCGAGTAAAAAGGGCTGGAACTATTGCTGTGGCATTGTCAGTCACATGGGCACACTTGTGTTGAGGCCAAAAATCCTGCTGAAGTCAATCCTGCTGATTTCCAGAGGTTTTGGAGGAGGCCTTGTGGTTAATCAATGCTCTGTGAGAGACCTGTGCTAGAGAGATGAATGGTCCTTCCATGTGTCCAGCCCAAATAAATGAAGAGGTAATTTTTTTACTCCCTACTGGGAGTCTATAAAGTTGAAACTCAATTAAAAAACTCGTTATTTTCTCCTATGCCTTAATGGTGGCTCTGAACTGGCTCATCATGTTGATAATAAGGCTTCACTGAGGGCATCTACTTACCAGTGCTCATACTCTGCATGCCATTTTCCTTACCCAATGCCTTCATTTTAGTTCTGGGAAAGTGGCCCATGCCTAAATTGGACATGAAGGAAATGGGTGCCTGCAACCAAAATACGACTGTAAAAGGAGAGAAACTTTAAAGTTAAAAAAAAAAAAAAAAAAAAAAAAGGAAAAAAAGACAATGCTTGTGGATTTGTGGATTAGACAGTGCCAGTGTTACTCTCACTAAACCTGAGCAGCAAATGGAAGAGGATTTCTGAAACGGATGTGAAACTTCCAGTTTAACTTCTTTGAACTGTCAGGGGAGAGCTGGTTCACGGCATAAATCTAGGAGTGACGCATATTCTGTTCAGTTTTGGTGGATGTTTAAGGGTGGATACCTAAAGTCATCCGAATCCAGTGTGTTAACATGTACTAATTCAACCAAACCATGGAATGGCCCATAATTATCGCAGGTCCCTAAATTAATGAAATCAAGGGGTATTTCTACTGTTGAGTGTCATTTCAAGATCTTCCTCCCGAAGGGCAGTGTAGTTAGCATGGCACAGCTCACAGCTGGGAGTGAGCACCTGCCTGTCACAAAACTTGAATAACTTGCCCAACCAGCATCAGATAGATACACACAAAAGCAGGTACTTCAGCTATAGAAATGACTATGGCAATCACCAAAGCTACATTGTTGCTTTCCCCTTCTTGTTCAGTAAGTAGCCAGGATAATCTAACATCTCCCAGGTGCCCCACAGTGCTGGTTTTCTTGCTTTCTTTTTTTCCCATTTTTTTTCCCGTTTTTTTTAGTCAGATTACTTGAAAACGGATCCCTAAACCTTGATGTATATAGTCCTTTCTTGATGATATATAAAGGCTTTCTGAAATCATCTCCTTTATTTTTTCCCTTGGAGCAGCAATTGTCATCCATCAGGGCTCAAATTTGCTTTAAATCCTATCACACCACTGCCGGGAGAAACAGAAAAAAAAAATATCATAGGTTTGGAGTCTCTGAAAATCTTTTTCAGAGTCTTGCTGTACTGACAAGAGCCTTTAATGTTCATTCCACCCTTAACCCTGTGCCTCTCTGAGTCATGATTCCCTTCAAAGGAGGTGATAAAAAGAAAAGTATAGAAATTGCCTTTAGATCAAAAAGCAACTTGAGAATCTTTATTTCTCCTGTGTAAATCCTTCATTTGCAAGACAGGCTTATCTGTCAAAATAAACTATGGTGGCATTTAAATACTCTTCCTTAGTAATTATGTTTCACTTCGCATTTTTGTAATTAGTTGTTATTTCTAATATGCAGTGGCTGCAAAACCCTACATGCTCATAACTCACAGCTGAGGTCTTGAGACAGGATGTTTCTTTGTGTGGAAGGGAATCACAAGGACTTCTGTCTTTCTAAATCATAGATTTGGTGAGCAGCGAGCAGCAATTTGTCAGTGACTGGAATAGTGTGGCCTGAAGGTGAGTTGCAGAAAAGATGATCTGGAAAACGCAATTTACACTAGCTTTCAAAAAAGCCCTTCATAATTCCTTAATAGACACTCCAAATATGCACAGTGCAAATGGTTGGAGTATAAGTAACCACAGGGCAAGAAGCAAAGTCTTGGCAAAGACTTAAAAATGGTTACACAGGGGGAAGTCTGTTTCTTAGCATAGAAAATAAATGAATCGCGGTGTAAAGCTAGGGATTGTTTCTAGGACCAGTGGTATCTCAGGCACTCTCAATCTGTGTCAGGAAGCAGTCAGTCAGCTAATTAAAGTCTGCTGATGACTAAGTTCTTTTCAGTAATAAAAACTGTGGAGGATTGTGAGATTCTAGATGGATTTATACACATTATGTGGGATATTTCCCACATGATTAACTTGGGTAAATATACTGATGTCAATGTGCTTTAAACAGAAATACCTTCTCCAGTACATATAGGATCCAGAAACTGCCAGAAATTTTTATGGAAAGGCCAAAGGACATTGTGACGTCCTCCTTGATGATCTGAAGAGGAGACTGTGCCTCTACAGTTGCAGATCAAAAACCAAGATGAGGGCCTGTGTACCTGAAAAACCACGAACACACCTGGGTGTCTTGCACAAGAGTACATCCCCAGCCACAGAGCTGGAAGGAAATGCCTGGTGGGGCAGAGGGACGCCCTGTGCTGGTGGCTGCTGGCGTGCACTGCACCACCTGGGCTTACCCACGGCATCCCCGCAATGACACCAAAAGCAGAATCATCGTGGCAAACAGAGAAACCCAAAGAGCCACAGTGTTTACCTGCAACTTCACTGTGCAAGTTGTGATGCCACAGTAAGGTCAAGCAAACTGGACATCCATTTGGCTGCCTGCCTACTCACTCAGGTAGAGACCCATCACCTCAGCCTCAAACTTCAATACCAGATTTAGCTGGTGTCAACGGGAAACAGCCTCTGACAGTGAGGTGGCATTGCAGAAGGAGGCTATATATAGGTGTGTACTCAGAAATGGTGTGTACTTTTGGAGGGCGAGTTCAAGGAACCAGCATAAAAGTTTCCACCAAGCTAGGAGGAAATGGGGAAGCCTACAAACTGGTCTGAGTCAGGCCTTCAGGGAAGCCTTGGGGATGCAGCCCATCTGGACACTCACCTCACTTTTCTTGCTCCTTTATTGCTGTCAGAAGAAGGTTTTACTCCTCGGGAGGTGGCTCTGGAGAAAACTGCTCTGCCTGAGCCCTGGCAAGGCCACCCCTGCCAGCGGAGTGCCCAGGGCAGCCGCAGGGCTTTGCTGGCCACAGCATTCTCCAAGTCCTGTTTCCAGTACCCCTCCTTTTCCCATAGCCCTCTGACTACCAACCCTTTTGGTATGACCACCCATCTCCTTTCCACCACTCAGTGATCTATTTCACAGGAGTTTTCATTTTACTGATTTCCTGTTTATATTGTGTCTCTTGTGTCTGAAGTTTTGCTCAACTGGCAATGCAGCCTGTGCAGGGCACTTATTAAAGAAATCTTTACTAACTCCTTCCCTGCTGTTCTCACGAAAAATAGCAGAACGTGAAATATAAACCCCTGTTTAGGCTTCATAAGTATAATACTTAAGCAGTGGTAAAGTATCAAGAACATCTGAAATCACTGAAGGAGCTAAAGAAAACAGACAGGACTTGTTTTCCTTCATAGATACCAACACATTTTCATTTACTTCTTTCTATTAACTGGGTTTCCTTGACTGTGTCCACAGCGATCTCAATTGTAATTATGTAGCAGTTAACCTGTTCCCCATGCCTAACATAACCCATAATTAGTTGTCTCGTGTCCACAGTTTATGACTCAATTCCATGTGGTTTTTCTATATCAAAGGCTTGGTTACCAGATTTTTTTTTTCTTTACCACAGTACTTGTGCCTGCACTGGCAGAGGGCAGCAAAACCTGAGCACATCTGTTTTGTTTGAGGACAAAACCACCAGAAAACCAGACAGTTTTATGAAGATCTTACTTGGTTGCTTTCCAAATACTACACAATCTTGTAGGAGGAACTGTTTTCTTGAGGAATGACGCGTATATTTATATATTCAAGTCATCACTTGGACATGGAAGTAAGACTTTGTCAAACCAAATACTATCTTTGTGCCTTATCTGGAGTCAAGGGAGACAGAAATACACATCTTGGGATGGGAATGAGATATTCTTCTCCACTGACAGGCAAGAATTTTATATAATGAATTCATAAACCTCCACACTAATTATGTTTCACTATCTCTTAGGGCTTCTCATGTGGACGGATAAGATCGTTCCATATGAGAAAATAGATTACTTTGATAAATAGATAGCTTTGCTGAATAAGAATGAATGCTTTAATATGTGTTTAGGCAAGTTTTCCATTTGATTAATTTTCCAGTGACAAATGGGCAGAAGAGGTGTGCATAAAACAAACAGACCATTTAGAGCACTGTAAGACCACAGCCAACCACTGTTCAAGAATGGTTAGATGAGAACAATTAGTACGAACTGACCTAAGTGTTAGCTATATGAAGGCAAGCTTTCTGACCACCTCGTACACTGCGTGCTCAGCTCAGCTGCTGCATCTGAGAGGGGGTTGCAGCAGAAGATCGGTGTCATCAGCACTGAACTATGTCCTCTCCACCAGACAGATACTGCTGGGAAAGTTTCGCATTGTTTATCTTTGCAGGAGGGATGTATTTTCCCTCCTTAAATCACAGCTGGGGACATTATCTCAAAGCTGTGATGTAGCCATTGCCTAGTAGTCCTCATTAACGAGTCTTGCGGTTAAAGGAACAGAGCAGTTATAAAGCTCTGATATCAGATAAGAAAGAAAAGTGCCCTGGGAAGGACTTCTTTTTTTCCAAATCAGTTGGCAGTTTATATGAGATTTGTTTGTTGAAGTTTCCCATTTGACCATCAAGACTGTGTGTTTTTGTTCAAAGAGATGATAAGCAAAGCCTGATGTATGACTTCAATGCTTTTACAGAATGGGCAGTCTGTCTTTCCCTGATTTTCCATTTCTTGGGTATAGTTCTTCTGGCAACAGAGCAATGAATACAAAGTCCCTTGTATAATTTTCCTGGCAGCAAGGAATAAATGATGTACTAATGCTTTGGCTCTTAAAGATTTATTAATTAACACACATGAATAACTGAATTGTACTTCAGTAGAAGGAGAAAATATCATGGCAGATGATTCAATTAACATTGCCCAAATTATCTTACCCCAAAATATTTATAAAAAAATTAACCCTGATGAACTTTATGTGAGTTTAACCAGATCAGAGCCAGGACCACAGACCTCCAGTTCTTCTAGCTTCTAGCTACTCTTCAGCAGGACCCTTTCAGAAGCAGTGGTCCAGAAGGGATGAGTTATTCAAATACAAAATCTACAACACATTTCAGATCCCTTTGCAATGAGGGAAGGAGGGAGATAGCAAGCTGATCAGACTTGCATCAAAGTTAATAGTAACCAAAAGGACAGACCCTTTGAGTTTGACCTGTGGCCAGGTTCTGACAGAAACCTATAGGCAAACTCCTGAGAGCTTCACATAACAGAATGAGCAACAGTAAATTCAGCTATGATTCTCATTTCTCTTGAAAAAGCTACTGCTATTTCAGTTTTAATATGTATTTTAGTAATACCGCACAGTTGCTTTTATATTTAAAATCTGAAGCAAGGGATTGCTGGTGCTCCAACTTTTCCCATCTCAGCAAAAAGGAATGTCTACTGCCATCCTCTCTCATCATATCGCGAGGCATCCGTGTATGCATAAAGGACGGTTTACCTTTTCACAAATAAAAAATAGAAAAAGCACTTCTTCATGTAGAAATTTTGCAACTGTGGCTGTTAAAAAGTATCTCATTCTGCCCAGTTCCGGGTTAGCAAAACTGAAAGTAGGACTTTCAGTTAAAGTAACGATAGCAGGAGTTCAAATGTCATTATCACAGTTTTAGATCAGCCCTCTAATATCTTCTGTATTGATTCCTACTGGCTACAATAAATGTTATTTATATCCAGGGGAAAACCTATGACAAATCAGACATGACTTTTAAAACTTCTTTCCAAGGGAAGATTTTTCTTGTAGGGTTGTGTGTTTGTTAGATCATCAGATATTCTACAAACAAAAACCAGGACCCATAATTTTTCAATTGGAAGAGGCTAAAAAAATCAAACCAGCCAAGAAATGGTAAGAAAACAGTTCAGACATATAAAGGCAACCAGAAGGCAGAAGTTACTGGTAGTTCATGGATTTTTACATAGAAGAACGTGAGTAAGACTAATAAACTATAAATCAAAAAGATTCATTAACATGAGAGGTTGTGGGCAATAGAGCTTAGGCTCTAGGGGTATTTTTTCACTAAAATAGAATCTGATGTGAGGTTGGAGGATGTATTTTAGCAGTTGTGTGTTCAGCCTTTTGCAGATGGCATTTGACCACAGGTGTGGATTTTATTCCTTTGCACTCCTGGAAATGAAGGACAAGGTACAACTTGAGTTCATAAGCATGCATTGCATACCTAACCTAAGTAATTTTGTCCCTTTTCTGTGGGTCAGTTTTCTTATGAGGAAGTTTGCTTTCTTCGCAGGAGTGTCGTGCACTTTATATATAAAAACATCTTTACAGTCTTCCTATGGGGGACACTTGAGACACAGAAAGAGAAATGTTCATGAATTGGATCCAGCTCCCCTAACTTGGGCAACTACCTTGTGGCTAAATTTTGGAATCTAATACCTTATACATGACAATATTCCCTATACAGTAAATGGAGAGAAGCAAGTTTCTGAATGCTCCTTGGATAGAGATCTTCCTTGCTTAATGTGCTAAAATTGTAGAACAATTTCAAGGTTTCCTGGTTTTGCAGGATGGATCCTATGTAGTGTTTTCACACTTACAGAGAGAACTGCTAAGTCCTTGAATGTTTGTCTGTGAGTTGAGTTGATCACAGCAGAGAAATGACAAGCAGTAACACCTGGGGTATTTTTTTCTGTATTCAGAGCCATGAAGTGAAAACTTTTAATTTGAATATTCAAAGAAAATCTTGGGGAAAAAAAAAAAAGAGCAGCCTCTTTTATTTGATCATTGAACTCTTCATTTCATAGGTGGCTGCTGCAATAAGGAAACTCTCCCTGTAATTGTGGTAGTGCACAGTCACTGCTCTCTCAAACTAGTTGGCTCATTTGAGATGGGAGTCAAAGCATGCTGCCTATTTTAGCATTTAATCCCAATATTTTAGAACAACCACAGTCTTATAAGCATATAATTCATCTCAATTCCCTATGAAAGTTTTAAGGATTTTCATGGTCATCCCAGTTTTCAAAGATGAACTTTTCAGGCCACCAGAAGCTTATATGAACACCCCTTTGTACATCTCCTCTCCATATTTTCCACCTCCCAGATTAGATACTTTCTGCTGTGTTGCTTGTTGTAGAGGTCAATACCATCCAACTTCTCACTTAGCCCTCTATTTAGAGGTTGGCTAGTCTGACTTTCAGCAGTGACACTATTATAATAATAATAATGCATTTTAATTTATGGGCATCCATGCCTGAAGGATACTGGGCGTCTTAACAAAAACAACTAAAAACTAAATGGCAATAAACAAAGGCAAAAGGCCTATAAAAAGAGAGCTTGGAAGCCAAGAGCTTAAAATCCCTGCACAACAAAACAGGAAAGGAAATGAGAAAGTCAGAAGCCTTGCCTGCAAATATGTTCTGGCATTTGTGTGAGACAGCGCATTCCCGAGGTGAGGGAGGAGACCATCTCTTTGGACCTTCCAAGTGGAATGAGCAATGACCAACACCATCAGCCTGAATTGCTGAGGAAGGACATAGAGCTGCTGGAAGTCATTTCCTCTTACCTCAGAACAAGGAACTTCATTGGAAAAGCTACACCATTCTTGAAGTTATATTTTCTCTCTTCACTTCCCTGAAAAGGTTCACTGAGAAAGTGTCTTTCCCTCCTTATTTCCTTCCATTTGTTTGAAGAGATGGCACCTGATCTCTCACATGGCTGTGATGGTCCTACAACATTTGATCTTAAATTGGCTAATTTTGGAGAATAACTGTACTATAGATGCATACATATAACTAACTACATTACACATGTATAATTAACTAAACTGTATATACACTAACTACATTAGAACTCAAAATATTAGTAGTTTTAAGAAAAATACAGGAGGCGTGTTAATTTAGCTTTATTTTTGTCTCTTCAACAGCCTTATTATTTCTGTGCCTCATGTGACTGATGTGTGAAATGAAGATACTGATCTGGTCTGATGGAAAATAGAACCATAGCATAGAATCATAGAATCATAGAATGTTTTGGGTTGGGATGGACCTTAAAGCCATGGGCAGGGACACCTTCCACTGGACCAGATTACTGAAAGCCCTGTCCAACCTGGCCTTGAACACTTCCAGGGAGAGGGCAGCCACAATTTTTCTGGGCAACCTGTTCCAATGTCTCACCACTCCCACCGTAAAGAATTTCTTCCTTATGGCTAATCTAAATCTACCCTCTTTCAGTTTAAAACTGTTGCCCACTGTTCTACCATTACACTCCCTGATAAAGAGTCCCTCTCCATCTTCCCTGTAGGCCCCCTTTAAGTACTGGGAGGCCTCTCTAAGGTCTCCCTAAAGCCTTCTCTTCTCTAGGCTGAACAACCCCAACTGTCTCAGCTTATTCTGATAAGGGAGGTTCTCCAGCCCCCAGGATCATTTTTGTGGTCTCCTCTGGACTCGTTTCAACAGGTCCATGTCCTTCTTGTGTTGGGGACCTCAGAGCTGAACACAGCACTGCAGATGGGGTTTCATGAGAGCAGAGAAGAGGGGAAGGAGAGTCACCTCCCTCAACTTTCTGGCCACATGCTATATCACCTCTTGTTTGCTTACCTCTGCCTGCAGCAAATCCTAGTCTTGGCATGGATAACTGCCTTGTGGCACACTTAACCACTTCTGGTCTGCCAGGGTCCCCTCCAGAAACTTTTGAGGCACATTGCTTTTTCTTGGCCCATTCAAATTTGAACAAAGCCCTTGACTGGAGATTTTGTCCCTGCTTTGGAGGAGCTAATACCAATTAAAAAAAAAAAAAAAAAAAGTCTGCTGAAACAACTTTAAAAAATGGGGCTTTTGGTTTTTCAGTCTGTAATTACAGCATCAGTTCCCTTTTATGCTTCTAAATTACAGAGAAGCAAACTGCCCTGTTTTGTGATGTTTTATTATTTTAAATTACCCAGTGGCTTTGTGGGGAAAGAGTAACTGAATATTTTTGGTGGTGTTACATAGGCGACGCCTTCCCCATTAGCTCTTGTGATTCTTCCTCACTCCCTAAGGTTCACTTCAGGGGGAATGGAAATTAATTTTCTTCAAGAGGAATGGTAATAAAGAATGTCCCCTTTTCATGGTTTAGTCAGCTTGAAACAAACTCTTAAAAATGTGCACATAATTTTTAACAGAGGCTTTGAGTTAACCAGGATTAAGTCGGCTCTATTCTTGCTTTGAAACATAACTTTCCTGGTAGTCTTGAAGCATGATTGACGTGTGCCTTGGCGCAAGGAATGAAATGGGGCCCTCAGGCCAGCCAGCCACAAATGTCACCCCCACCTACCCCTACCATCTCATCCCAGCTTGGCACCCACACGCCCCTGCACACGGGCCTTGGTCCAGCTGCGTCACTCATGCAGACGCAGCCAACTCTGCTGGATCCAGCCGTAGCCTGAAGCAACACGTTGGGAAGTTTTTAGAGGTTATAGGGATCACTGATCCATCTTTCAACAAAGGTTGGCTACGTTTCTACTTTCCCTGGAGCTCCTGCCTTCTGCAATTATTTTCCCTTCATCTCTCCTGTTTGAGAGTGTCTATCTTTCAGGTTTTTCCCTTTACACTAGGGATGTGGATTTCAGCTGATTGCCCATGATAGACCGTCTCACAGTTTGCACCAGCACTCAACCCTCCAAGTCATTGCACCACCACAGAAGGGATGGGTGGCAGAAGCTGGGCTGGCAATGAGACAGTGAAGAATTTCATAGTGCCTTCATGTTTAAATACATAACCACTGCATCCAGAAAATGTCTTACCTGAGGATCTGCACACTGCTGGTGGAGCACATGGAAGGATACTTGTTGTGAGGGATGACTTGTAAAAACAGGCCTGCAAGAAACATGGAGTGAGAAAAACAGCCCGAGAAAGAGATAAAAGCTAGCAGAGGGAGTGGAGGCCCTCAGAGCTAGGGAATGTCTCAAACACTCGCAAGTAGCAAAACTATAGTCACGCGCTGGATAGCGTTGAGGTTGAAGCTGAAAAGGCTGCCCCAAAAACACAGGATGCAGCTGGAGGGGGGTCCCTGTGTAGACAAGAAGGTTCTGCTCTGGGGCACCTGGTCAAATTTCAAGGGCCATCTGTCCGGTGAATGAACTTTGCTTCATTATCCATGAAATGCATAGTAAAGTTCACAGCCCTGAATATGCTAATGAAGACTAAAAAGATCATGTTAATTACATCATCCCATGAAACACCTTACCCCTCCCCATACATGGGGTATGTAGGTATGTGGGTCAACTTAGGGAACAGACCCAAGGAAAGGGGGTATAAACTGATGGGGAGCAAAAGGAGGCGGGGGGGAGCCAGAGAGTGAAGTGAAGTGAAGTGAAGTGAAGTGAAGTGAAGTGAAGTGAAGTGAAGTGAAGTGAAGTGAAGTGAAGTGAAGAAGACAGATGCCTCCTTGAACCCTCACTGGTGGGATCAACACAGGAACCCAGACCGGTGATCTCTATTCCTCTATTCCCTCTCTCTCCCTCCTTTCCTTTTTCCCCATTTTCCTTCACTACCATTAAGAAATGCAAGGCATGCTGTATTGCTTGCCACAACTCATTGTATACTTAGCTATTTATCATGTATCCAATTCGTACATTCTGGGAAGTTAATAAATGTTTGGACTTTGAGACTTATCTCACCTTTGTCCACTCCACTGGGGATTTATGAATCTGAGTCACTTGTCTCCCTCATCTGAGCGGGACATGACACTTGTGCATCCATCCCACCAGTTCACCAGATTGGGTAGAATTAGAATAAAATAGAATAGAATAGAATAGAATAGAATAGAATAGAATAGAATAGAATAGAATAATTTCAGTTTGAAGGGACCTACAACAATCATCTAGTCCAACTGCCTGACCAATTCAGGGCTGACCAAAAGTTAAAGCGTGTCATTAAGAGCATTGTCCAAAAGTATCTTAAACACTGACAGGCTTGGGGCATCAACCACTTCTCTAGGAAGCCTGTTCCAGTGTTTGACCATCCTCTTGGTAAAAAAATGCTTCCTAATGTCCAGTCTAAACCTCCCCTGCAGCAGCTTTGAACCATTCCCCTGCATGTGTCATGGTTTAACCTCAGCTGACATCACCAGGGGAGGAAACAACAACCAAAACCAGGACAGCATCCTATCACTGGATTAGGGAGAGATCAGCACCTCCCTCTCCCCTTTCCTTCATCTGGAAGCTGTAGAGAGCAATGAGGTCATGCCTCAGCATCCTTCTCTCCAAACTAGGCAAACCCAGAGTCCTCAGCTGCTCCTCATAGGACATTCCTTCCAGCCCTGTCACCAGCTGTGTTGCCCTCCTCTGGACACATTCAAGGACTTTCACGTCCTTCTAAAATGGTGGGGCCCAGAACTGCACACAGTATTCAAGGTGAGGCTTCACCAACACTGAATACAGTGGGATAGTCACCACTTTTGACTGTCTGGTTATAGTGTGTTTGATGCACTCCAGGATGCAGTCTGCCCACTGCTGGCTCATATTGAGCCTGCTGCTGACCAGCACCTCCAGATCCCTTTCTGCAGGGGTGCTCACCAGCCACTCCTCTCTCAGTTTAGACTTGTGCCAGGCATTACTCCATCCTAGATGCAGAGTCCAGCATTTGGGCTTCATCCCATTAATCATATTCTAATCCTTCAATCTACCTAGATTCCTCTGCAAGGCCTCTTGTCCCTCAAGAGAGTCAACAGCACCTCCCAGTTTGGTATTATCAGCAAACTGGCTAACAGTGTATTCAACTGGGCTAATGGTGCATAGAACTGGACATTAAACACAAATCTGCTCAAGCATGTGCCCATGCTGTCTGCCCATCTTATTGAACCACTATTCTCCACCATGCATTTCCTAATTTTTAAAACCATTTCTCTAGAGGCCTTTGTAACCAACAGATCCTATATGATGTTGCTCAAATGCAATCATGGGCCCATAGCCATGAAATTGAGCCTATTCATTATTTTTTTGCCAGTACGGGAAATGAGCAGCATAGACTTGTCAGGTTGTCTCAATTTACTGCTTGGTTCAAAGAAAACATGAAGGTTTTCATAGATTCTAACTTCTAAAGAATTTCTACAATAACTTGTGGATTAGTATTTATTTATGGATCTGTAACTGTTTTGATTCATTTCTGCTGGTTTTTACCCAAGCTGTTCTGTTGTACCTGGAAGATGATCCATCCAGATCACTGACTTTAACAAGGATTGTATTTGGACCCCAGACTTGACAGATGGCAAAAATGAACACTTTCCACCACTTTCAGATTTTAATTTTGCTGGGCTACAGCACACATTTGAGTTTACAAAAACTACTAACTTGCTGATTTACAGTCAGGTCTCCTTATTCTGTTAATTTTCTTTTGATTCTAAATTTAGTTTTCTTTAGTTTATTGTACTAGGTTTACAACAGTAAGTGTAGATAGAGATGCATACTCTTAATTCCTGCTTCCTCCCAGAACTAAGTTAATTTGTTTCAATCTCATAGAAACAATGCTAGATGAAAACTAATCCAATCATTGTTACACACAGGTCAGGAAAATCTCATAGGCTGTGGAATTCCATTTTTTGTGGGATTATTAGAATTGTATTATGAATTATATTGTACTGTGTTGAATCATATATTATTTCTAATGTGCTTTTAATTGCCTCTGTATGACTAGATATGTGGTTGAGCTAGTTTAACATATTTTATTGTGGAGTGAAGCAATAAAATGTGAAAGGAGCAATCATTCTCTATGGTATCTTTAATAAAAATTGATTTTATCCTTTGAGATCCTCAAGGAAAAATCACTATTCTCTGTCCATCTGGCTTGCTACAGCAAAAAAACAAATCCAAAGCAGCTTCAGGTCATTATGGTCCATTGTTGCAACACTGTGATTAAATTTGGACTTAAATAGCAATTGTTCTGTCCCTTGTAGAAAACAAGAAACAAGTGAGAGTTTTCACAGCCTTAGGTAGAGGGAATATTTGAATTCTGGCCTACAGAGTTTGTAGAGGTGAGCTTCCCCCCACAGTGATCAGTGCCTCCGTAACCACCACCCTGCAGAAAGGGGTGATTTTGGCTGCCCAGCCCAAACGTCCGTTTGCACTGTGCCTGTGTTCACCCTGATCACACGTTCGCACACCCAGGTACATCTGTAAGATGGGCATGGTGGGATGGAGACCTGCTGCACACTGCGGGGAGCAGACACAAGCAAGGCCAAACAGCATCCCCGTCCTGTGGCAGCTCCACCAAGCACAGTGCTCACTGAGCACCTCGAGGCTATTTTGGATGAATTGAGAAACGAATGTTGAAAAGGCTGTTTTCTTGGGTGGTGCTTGACTCCTCGTCCTCATATTGATCCCAGCAGAGGTTGCACAGGTGGGCAAGGTCTCCAGTGGCGATGCAAGAGTGCAGCCCTCTCTCTGGTGCAGTGTGAGGGTCAGTGGTAGAGAGGAGGCAGATGGGAGATAAGAAATGTTGTGGAAAGACAGATTTCTGGAGGAAATTGGGTTAGTTTATCTGATTTACCACCATTACCATGAACTCAGATTAGTTTATTCAGGTTGTTGGGCCTGGGTATTTGATTAACAGCTAGTGTGCTATGAAAGAGGTGAGAGGGGTGAGGTGTGTGGAGTTCATCTGGGTTTGGGGATGGACTCTGCAAGTAAGTACCTGGGCTACAGGCCAGGAAGGAAGAAGCAACATGTGGGTGGGACAGAGTGAACAGGATTGCAAAAGGGAAGGCCAAGGCACCAGCAACACAGAGCACCCTCACGCTGTGCAGGGAAATTTGCAGGTCTTGGACACCAGTATGTGGGTTTTCCCACTGCTTGTGGTGTCCCCAGCATGGGACTAGCCGGGGTCATCTGACACTGGCCCAGCTGAGGCTGAGGCACGGCTTGGAGGCCACTGCTGCCAGAGATCATGCCTGTATGGGGCTGGGACACACATCAACACCTGCTGGAGTGGAGCCTCGGGACCGTGGCTGGGCCAGTGGCAGTGGCAATAGTGGGAGGGCTGGGAATGTCCCAGAAGGGCAGGGTATGGACTCTGATGTTTGAGTGTGTGTTCTTCATTGTTCTGGATGTTTTCATTGATTCTACTTTTCCTCTGGTCTTTCGTTGCTGAATTTGTGTCAAAGGAATATGGGAGTGAAGGGGAAATGCAACAGGCACTGGCAGAGAAAAATGCCTCCAAAGAATGGCCAGCCTTCTTGGGTCTGATTTAGAGACACATCTGCTTCTACACTCACCTGGAAATGTATGTTATCTGGCAAAAAATAATCATCTTTAGTGACCTTTTCTGAACTCACAAAAAAAGGAACTCTGCCAATCTGGTGCTCGGGACAATGAATCTTCCTCCATTTAACAGGTGACCACTCCTTCTGTCCATGAAAATATTTAAAACTGTTTAGCTTTGTTAGACGTGAATAGTTGCAGTTTTGATGTAGGGATTTACAAAATGGTTCTTCTTCCCTGTGTATGGTGACTCTACAAGGTGGTGACACCTGCATGAGTGTTAGTGGGGATGTGGGTTCTTGCCATTCTTCCCAGCTAACAATAATGTGATTCAAGTATTACTTCATGGTGGGAAACAGGGTAGAAATGAACTTCCTTTATTTCACATCTTTACAGATTTAATCTGGCTAGTCAAGTCCAGGCATTGCAGTTAAAAGCAACGTCTGAGGTGTCACCTTCAGTCTAGTTTCTTAGACTGAATTACCACCTGGATTATGAGATTCTTTAGGACCAACCCAGGTAGCCACAGGCATAATTGGGCAGCAATTTAACAAGGGAGGGTGTGAAGGACCAGTCATAGATTAGACACCGCTTCCACAGAAGATAAAAACTTTTGGATCTGATAAGAATGGGATGTGGAAAGGTGAGAAACAGTATCTGTAAGAGGTCATTTGTCTGATGAGGATTCACACAGTCCTGTGGGAGGAAAAAAAGACAACTGCCAAAGATGCTGGAGGATGGGAATGAACAAAACACTGGAAGAATATTTGTTTATCACCACTCTATTCTCACAAATTAATTATGGGTTCCTTTTTTTCCTTAATAGCATTCCTTTTGTTTATAGTCAGGTTTAGAGTTTGTGAGAGGGGAAGTATAGGCTGTTATGGTGTTTGAGGAAAATATCTAATTTTCCCAGGTGTCTGGGTGGAGTCTTAGGGTGTTTGTTAATTTTAACAAAAAACCCTTGGTATTTGCACCTGTCCATGGTTCTTGCCAATGGACTGAACACATGAAGGTAATGAGAAACATTCAGTCCCTTCAGCCTCTGCTAGAGAGAGGAAGTGTGGAGCTGGGAGCCATGGTAAGCTGCCACCTGGAACATGGTAAACTATGAAAATAACTTCCCTTTCTACTGTATTTTACTCCATCAGTTGCATTCAGAGTTACTGTACAATACACATACATGTCTTTGGATATTCCTCAGTTAATGAGCCAGCTGAGTAACTCGATGCTTCGATGTCAGTCTCATGTTAGGTTCAGTAAGGTTAAAAGCTTGCCATATCTTCCTCCATCATTGTTAGTCCAGGTGTACTGCAATGCAAGAAAAGGAAATTATATGAGTAGGGGACTGTGCTATTACAAGGATTTTCATTTACAAAGAAGGGGCTTTCTGAAAAAAAGATGAGACAGGTCACTTGCATTATTAACACACCTCCTCCCTCTTTAGGGTCCTGTCCCAATGATTTCAGTAGCAATACTGGTTGCTTACAGTGAAAGCCCATTTGTATTTCAGGACATACAGTAAAAGAGGGTATTTAGTCATGTTTTGAGGATGCAGCTTCAAGGAATATCATTCAGTCTTCTTGCAATATGATACTCACACATAGGCAAGTATGACGTGCCACTAAGAAAACCAGCACTACTCTCCATTATAGTTCTGAAATACAGTTTAAATTGATTTTCATACGAGTGTCTTATTGTTGATGGAAGCTACAGAGTAGGAGAAATTATAGTCTGGTGCCAGGAGTATTGCTTGATTCCAGTGTGGTCCAAGTGTTCCCAGAATGATGCACCTTCTGTATCTTTTCAAAGAGAAAATTTGGGCATGATATGAGATCAAGAGAGAGAGAATCAGATGGAGGAAATAAATACTTTCTTCCTGGCAAAAGGGAGATTTGTTTTGCAGGATGGCTCAAACCATGACTTTGTCATCAGAACTTCATGCAGTAGTGACTGGCATAGTCTGTATAGACTGTGTCCACTAGCTTGACTACCAAGAGGGCAAAGAAGAAATATGTAGATAGCTTGATTTTTCCAAGTCCACAGAAGTAATAGAGCTATCAGCAGCTCAAAAATTAGTTTTATTGATTTCCTTCTTGCTGTAGCAATTCTGATCTTTTGAAGAGTCAGAGTGGATGAGATAAAAAGAAGTGACAAAGGGAGGATGAGACAAATGAGTGAAAGCAGGAAATGGCAAAAGACTCCAAGTAATTTTTTTTAATCTTCTCAGGAAACAAAGCTTGATGTCTACCTTCAGCTTAAGAATTGGTTGAAGGACCCACTTGCTTCTCCGAGCATTCAGATATGGATATTTTAAGGAGATAATGCAGTGGACAATATGGTGTAGCCAACAGACTGTGTAGCCCTTCATGTTAAAGGAAAAATTTGTGATGGTGAGTAGATGGATTATTATTTGCATGTGAAGAAAATTTAACAGACTTCTGTTTTGCTGTTGTAATAAATGGCTCTGCAACAAGTTATTTTTGTCTCTGTGCAGGCATGTGGCACTTTGACAACAGTAGTCAGTACTTTACTGGGAGCTGAGTTCAATAGTACAAGTGTGAAAGGTAGCATCATGGCCTCTGGATGGTTTAGTTGTCAGAAGAGCTGACTGAATTATATTTTGGAAGGAGCTGATAAACATGTAGACAAAACCAACTCAGACTGAGATGGGCACAATAAATTAAGCCATGCTACATTTCTTGAGGGCATCTCAATAGAAACTAAATGAACATCACTACTAATTGGCAGCTATGCCATTAAGTTCAATTAAATTTAAATCAGTTCTTTGTGACACACTGTTTAAGGACTTCCTAGCTAAAAAGACGATGTTAGTAGCATCAAGGCTGACATAAAAGCTTTGTCAACACAAACATATCTAGCTCTTGGCTCTCAGCATATGCTGTTTCTGAAGTCTTGCGTTCTCAGGCACGAGTAATTTCAACTGTAGTCTGTTTGATTGCTCACTTGAGTTCTAATCTTGCACAGAAAAGACATTAAATCCCAAAGTGGTAGTGTATGGTGGGCACCACCAAGGGATATTGGGGAAGGTTATACGGGTAGTGTAGAGATGTGTTTATACCATCACTTTTCAGAGCTGAGACATTATTTTGCATTTTATCATGCCTACAGAGGTCAGTTAATCCAGAATTATAAGGGGTATCAAAGTTTTTGTTAACGTCCTTACTGAAATGGATTACCATAGTTCAACACCTTGGATCCTAGGGAACACACATGAGATGTGGCAGACTTCAGTGAAGTCTGTATTTTGTATTGAGACCATGGACTTGAAGTTTGTTCTTCCCCATTGAAAGTGCTTTCATGCTACATTATTGTCTTTCTTCAGTTAGGGCTCTCTCAATCTCTCCTTTTGGAACTATTTTGCTTTATATCACCAGTGGTATCTTTCTCAGAGCCAAGAACTTGACTCTGGATCTCTCAAACCTCAGGTATGTGCCTTGACAAACAGGCTGTCGTGGAGACTGAGCAGGCTATTTTCACTGGAAATTCCAGGTAGGCACTGTGAAATTCTTCCTGAGGAAGCTGGCATGAATGCTCCCACTGAAATGGTCTGGTTTTGACAAATACACACTTTCTAACAAAATGGAAAATTCCATGCTGGTCCTGTACTTACAGAGATGCTGTTTAGGTGCAGTTTGCTTGAGTAGACAGTGCAGTAGGGCCCAGCACCTCCAGAAAACGAGAAGCAAAAAACCCCAACCCAACCCCAAAACCCAAAATGAAAGTGAAATGCAGACACAGCATTATAACATTCAGAGCCAAGACCACTGTGGTCAACCAGCAAGATAAGGTGACAATTCACGCTTCTGTTAGTACTCCGTGTTCACTTCTGATGAACAACATCTCATACAGTGTTGTTCTGTTCCAACCTTTATTTGTCAGGGCTTCCTTTGCAACAGTTTGGTAATTAAATCCTTAGATCCTTCCACAACAGACAGGCAGCAGATCTTTTTCCCCTCCCTTTTTGTTTTCCCAGTTTTCCAAATTCTGATCCAATTTTCTTTGCTCTGGTTTTTTGCCCCCACCACAAGAGGCTACCTGCTGCTCAGGCTGTGGGACATGAATTCACTGTCACCTGGAAACAAAATTTATGTCAAAAGAACATACGTGAAAGAAACGACTTTCAATGGACAGTCGTAGCTTTTCTCCTCTGTACTCCAGCTCTTTCCAGTCCACTTTCCTTTTCTCTTGCCTGACTCCACTGTTCTAATCTGTAAATGATCTTCACAGGCTATGCAAAGCACTACAGCATAAGAGCAAATAATCAGAGGACTGTTTAATTTGGAAACAAATAAGAACGGACAGACAGGTAAAGGACACCTTATTTGCTTTCTTGCAAGAACAAGGAGATATTCAATCATATTTAAAGCAGTGCATTGTAAATCTTACCAAAGGGAAATTATTTTATGTTATGCAGAAGCACTAATGCACAACCACAGGATTTAAGTAAAGCCAAGGTCAATAGGAATAATGAGGGGAATTCAACATTTGTATGAGTAATAAGACCATAAAATTATGTCTGATGGGAATTTGTGTTTTGTTAAAGAAACATTAAAACAGCATGTTTTTAAAAACCATCCAGGGGTGTTATTAAATACAACTCATAAAGAGAGCTGGTGAGAAATGGAGGAATATACAGAGGGGCAGCTCAAAGTGATCTACTTCTCTTCCAACATCTAAACCTGTAGGCAGGACAGTACAGAGCTCCAAACTCCTCATATCCACCTGGTCTGCATGTGCCAACCAAAGAGCTGGCACGAGCCACATGGTTATTTGGCATTGTCCCACAGCCACTGCAGAGGGCTTCAGTCCAGTCAAGGTCACACAGATGGTTAAGTGGGATAAATCCCTACCACCAGATTGGAGAGCTTGAGATTTGGGGTCACTTTGCCAAGCAACGGGATTTGTCACATCTTTAATAAATAGAAATTTCAACAAAAGCTCCATGGCATTGCTTTCTGTAACATCGCACAGAGCTGTTTCACTTGAATTCTTAAACCATCTTAATTCTTGTATTTCATTTGTTTTCCGTGTAAACAGATTGGCAAGACTTCTGCCTAATGAGGTAGAATCCCTTCATTTTAAATCTTTGAAAGCTGCTACTGTATGGGAAAAAGGCTTTTGTGAGGAATTATTTAATTTTTAATTCATTTTTAGCACTACTTTATCTTATTAAAATACAGAAAACATGATAGTGAAGATATTTACTTAAGCTTGTTTTCTATAAGTAAATGAGGGATTTTCTTGTATATTATGGTCTCAAAACCTGAAAATTTGAGGATTATTTAATAGCAAAATGAAGACAAACAATAGCACAATACTGAATATATCTAAGTGTGTATTTCTGAATGTTGAGCTGAACACATTAAATCGACATGAGAATTGAAGCATTTGAACTGAAGAATTACGGACTGCAAAGTTTAGCAATCACTCCAGCCAAGCTGAAATTTCACATTAGTAAAAAAAGTGAAAAGTTTAAAATAAAGCAAGGCTGTATTTATCCATCTGCTTTAAAGCAACTTTCATGCATGCGTTAACGAAGTGGACAGTGCTGTCAGAATAACAATCATTGTGAGTTCTGGGTGTGTAACAGGAAGGAAATTTTTTTTTTTTGTCCAATGGAAAAAATAGAAAGATTTGCCCACCCTGATGCTAAAAATACAGAATAATTATCAGCTGAGGCAAGTGCACTTCTGACCTAAGCATACATGCACACCATCTATTTTCATGTCTGCTTCGTTATAATAAACAGATTATTTTTTCCTCAAGTACAGACTTTAAAAGCAAATGGAAGTGGCTTTCCTGAGGAAGGGAAAACCAGTCTCAGAGAGGCAGAGGAAAAGGGAATCCAGAAGCCTTCAACACCTTGTTGTACTATTGCTTCCACAGTAGGGCAGGGGCTCTAAAATATGTGCCACAATCTCTCTGGAGATAGTGCCAGGTGATATGGGCCTCACTGACACAGCCCTACTCCCTTTATGGCCTCTGCTCCTTCTGGCCAAGGTCCAACACATTTCATAGCAGGAAAATATCTTGTGGCATTCATAGAATCACAGGATGGTTGAGGTTGGAAGGGACCTCTGGACGTCATCTGGTCCAACCCCCCTGCTCAAGCAGGGCCACCTGGAGCCAGTTGCGCTGGACTGTTTCCAGACATGTTTCAAATACCTCCCATGATGGAGACTCCGCAACATCCCTGGGTAACCTGTTCCAGGGCTCAGTCACCCTCGCAGTAAAAAAAGTGTTTCATGATGTTCAGAGGAAACCTGTGTTTCAGTTTGTGTCCATTGCCCATTGGGACAGTTTATCTGGTATTTTTCTATTGTGAAGGTTTTCAGTAATTTCAGCTGTTAATAGAAGTTGATTCCTGATTTTTGACATACTGGAGGGCAATAAACAACTTTTCTGATTTCCCGAGTGGATGCTAAACCTTCAGAAAACCAGGAATCATCATAAATGAGTAGGTATAAAGTCAATGCATACTCAGCTTGAGTATTTTTGTTAAAAGAAGATGAAATTTTCTGCTTTCTTCCTTCTACTTGGATTTTGGCTCAGTTTGTCAGTATGTGTCACTTCTGCTTTCTTCTAGGTTTTCCTTCTCAGGGTGCACTTGTGGTCTTCACCTCTAAACGTGCAGGTCACCAAGAGCCCCCTTAGGAACAGTGCTTTTATGACCAACATAAAATCAGACATAGAAATGCAGGCTATCTAACATGCATGAGATGTGCCTTGTGAGAGCTAGGACACAGCATGCTACACCAAACTGCTCCTTTAATTATACTGGGTTTTATTTTTTCCTACTTACTCCTTCACTTCTGCCTTCTCTTATGTGGTTCTACTCTCCTCCACTTCCCTCAGACCTCTTTTTCTTCTCAGCCATTTTATAATGGGAGAGTATTTAGCCATGGGGTTGCTGCCCAACATGGGCAATCGGATGAACTGCCTGCAGAAGACACATCTCACACTGCTTCTTCTTGTCCTTGAATCCAGTCAGGCTTCAGACTAGAAATGTGAATCTTGTTATTTCCCCATTCTGGGGAGCATATGAGTGGGAGAGAAAAAGAAGAGGATTTGGTGAACTCTGTCATAGGCATTGGAAAGCTTGGACCCTAATCACAGTTGTGCCAGAATCAAAAGGGGGCTCAGATCCAGGACACAGGTCTGGGCTCCACTCTCTGTAGTGCGTATCATCTCTTCTGTGGGACTGAGTGCACCCTCAGCAAGTTGCTGATGACACCAAGCTGTGTGGTGCATCAACATGCTGGAGGGAAGGGATGTGCCATCCAGAGGGACCTGGACAGGCTGGAGAGGTGGGCCCGTGCAAACATCATGAAGTTCAACAAGGCCAAGTGCAAGGTCCTGCACAAGTGTTGGGACAATCCCCAGAATCAATACAGGCTGGGCGATGAGTGGATTGAGAGCAGCCCTGTGGAGAAGGACTTGGGATAAAAAACTGAAAATGACTGACTACGAGCCAGCAATGTATGCTCACAGCCCAGAAAGCCAACTGTATCCTGAGCTGCATCAAGAGAAGTGTGGTCAGCAGGTTGAGGGAGGTAATTCTTCTCCTCTACTCTGTACCAGTGAGACTGGAGTACTGAGTTGAGCTCTGGGGCCCCCAACACAAGAAGGACATAGACCTGCTTGAGCGGGTCCAGAAGAGGCCATGAAAATGATCAGGGGGCTGGAGCACCTCCCTTATCAGGATAAGCTGAGACAGTTGGGGTTGTTCAGCCTGGAGAAGAGAAGGCTCCAGGGAGACCTTATAGCAGCCCTCCAGTACTTAAAGGGGGCTACAGGGAAGATGGGGAGGGACTCTTTATCAGGGAGTGTAGGGATAGGATGAGGGGTAACCATTTTAAACTGAAAGATGGTAGATTTAGATTACCTATAAGGAAGAACTTCTTTACTGTGAGGGTGGTGAGACACTGGCACAGGTTGCCCAGAGCAGCTGTGGCTGCCCCCTCCCTGGCAGTGTTCAAGGCCAGGTTGGACGGGGCTGTGAGCAACCTGGGCTAGTGGAAGGTGTCCCTGACCATGGCAGGGGTGTTGGAACTAGATGATCTTTAAGGTCCCTTCCAACCCAAACCATTCTATGATTCTGAAGGCTTTCCTCATTATATCATTCCTCACCAGCTATTCCAGTGCCACAGGAAGAAGGACAAGTTACACTCCCCAAGTGTAAAGGCCCTTTTTGGTTCAGGGCCATATGAATGCACAAAGGCTGCTAAAGTGGAAACCTCAGCAATTATTAAGAAATGAAGGGCCTTTCTTCCGGAAAGGGCTAAATAACTGATTTCCTCCTTGCATGTTCTTTCCAGAATTTCCACAGAAGTCTCAATTATTCATTTGTGCCATAAAAAAGAGCTACACTTCTAACTTATACAATGTCAAATAAAAGCCGCTTTTACTGTTTGTTGAACATGAATCAAGTAATTTTTGTCTGAAAAGAAGTAATGGATAACCCAGGTGAAAAAAAGCGCCAAATAAGCATGTCTGCCTTGGAGCTGTTTTGAAGGTAATCACTTCGACACCCGGCTGTTGCTCTCGCTTGGTAAGAAAAGCTCCTTTTAATACTTTCTGCCAACTCTCTTAAAAGTTTGGCTTATTTTCTGAAGAGATGCAGGATTGCAGGCAAAATCCTTCTTACTTTGCAACTTTGGGCTGTATTAGTTTTGGATATGATGATTAGTGAGTTTGATTCACTAATCTGACTTTATTAAGGAGCTGTACACAGCTATCCCACAAAGAACAGCCTGCAAGGCAGAGAAAGACAGGGACGCTCCAGGGCAAAATGTGGGACAGGGGACCTATGAAAGTTGCATGTGGCATAGTGTAACAAACGGGCCTTTTTGAAAAAAGAGGATCTAAGCCAAGGGGAAAATTATATTTGCTTTGTTCCCTCCATCCTCTCAGGCAGAAGGTGGAGGCAACTGATAGAAAAGGGCTGCTGCAGTCAGGAACCTAGAGATGCTTTCAGTCCCCATTTTCTCTAGTCCTTCTTCATAGCAGGCAATTTTAAGCCAGTCCTTTTTGTCCTTTATAGACAGAGGAATTAAGTAGTTCTATCCCTACCCCACAAATTGTTTTTGACTGTGTCTGCTAAAGGAAACATTTTCTACATCTGTTTAATCTCAGAAAATATATCCACAATATGTATATACACAGAGTAAGATAACACCTTATTTTCTGTCCCCCAGCCTGTTAAGCAATCAGATCTAACCATTTGTTGTATAACCATAAACACATGATTTAATTATTTCTGAAGGTTTAAATCCATTCCCCCCCCCCCCCCCCCCCCCGATTTTACAGGCATATACAGCTTTTGTGTGAACTATAACCATTCCACTTACTGCTGTCAAGTGGGGTTGACATCCATGTTAGCTCAGCTCAGCTCTTTTATGCTTAGAAAATAAAAACAGGATTATGAAAAGAATTTTTTGTCTTTTAATTTAAAATGCCCTAAGTTGCACATATTGCCTTTGCTTTGGTTTGGGAGGGGAGGGGAAGGCAGAATTGTCTGCCTGATTTCAAATAAATTAGTCTCTTCAGAAGGAAGAGCTTAGTTTAACCCCTGTCTTTGAATTCGAGAGTGCTTTCAAATTTTCCCATGTGAATGATCTAAATCATTTGACTTTCTCAGCTGGGGTTCCCTCAGCCTTTCCTGACAGAGGAAGGGGAAATTTCACAGTGGGTGAAATGCTTAACCCCTTTGGGCTCTGCCTGTCCGTAGCTGCACCGGGCTCTGTAAAGGAGGTGACTTTGTGGCCATGGGAGAGAAACAGAGCATTGTACCAGACAGTTAGCAAATAACCAAGCCAAAGCTCACTTTCTTGCCATATTCAAATAGACGACGATGCCAAATCTTTCTGAGCACAAAGGCATTGGACTGAGCAGCAAAACATGAAGTGGTAACTGTAGTTGACAGAGACAATGTAAAATACTTTGCTTCACCTTCTGTAATGTATTGATACTATTTTCATGAAACATTTAAAAGGAAACCAAACTGTTGATTCAGGGTAGCACTGGCAAAGTGGCCCACTGACTTAATCTGAGATACTTTTTTTCTCTGCTCTTGCCCTCAGCAAGCAGGCACTAACCGTTTCCCTTGAGCTTCCTGCAGTAGCAGATTGTTCCCAAATTGCTGCTCCTAGTGGTAACCCCTGTTTTCTCCTCTAGCTGGAAATGCATCTCCGGGAACTAGATAGCTCATTTGCTACTCTTTCATATTGTCCGTGGCCCTTTTCCACTGTGGAGCTTGTAGCAGCATGAAGACAGAGGTTGGTCTGGGGTAGGCTGCAGAGCCCAGTCATTCTCTCATGCTTTCAGTAAATAAAATGAAACTCCAAGATATACAGCTGTGCAACACCAGTAACAAGCAAGACCAGAATCAGGTATCCCCTGAAAGATTAAATTTCTCTTCACAGAGAAATTCACAAAAAAAGAGGAACCAAAACAGGGTTTGTAGAAAATCTGTGGAGACCAGACTGAAACCAGACATACTAGCATAACCCAGAAAGTCTTTGGGCAATCAAGTGCCGTCTCTGTGGGCTCAAAATTCCCCTTCAGCACAACCAGCAAACACTTGCCTGGGAGGGAGAAGTGAAAAGCCAGTGGATCTGAAATCTGAGCTTCTACAAGAATTTCTCTGGTTGGTGCTCAGCCTTGCATTTGGGGGATTAAAATGGCTGTGAGATAGGATGTTGGGTGGCCGGGTTGACTCCCAGTGACTGTGGTTATTGCTCGGGTAATCCCGCACAGTATAGCTGAACTAAAACTAAGGTGTATCCATTTCTTCTCAGCCTGTCTTTCCAGAAGCAAGAAGGTTTTCTTGCTCCAAATAAACACTGAAATAGCATTTCTCCTTATGATTCTTTGAAGACTGTAGCTGTCATACTGAAAGAATTTCCTTTTGCAGGAATGACTATCTATGCTGGCAGTGGTGCAGACTGGCTCTATTTTACTTGCCTGTGGCAATTTAATTTTTCAGTAGCTCTTTAAAGCATTTACAAATTCAACAGAAACAAGTAAACCTTGGAAGTAAAACTTGGACATGCAAAGAATACCAGACATAAACCTTAAATCATAATTAAAAAGAGAAGTAAAAAATAACACACATCTTTTCATGCCTGATATGGGGCTGAAAATCACCTTAAACTTTTAGGTGTAAGCTGTCCAACTGAAGTCACGAGTGACACCGTGCCATAAATCAGATGCCCTCCCACAAAGGGCAGTTCAAAAATGTCCATTTTAAGTAAGTGTTTTCTCAACCATTTCGAGTTTTACTCAAAGAAAGGAGGATTGCATGGTTTCCAAAGTCTGGTGGAGAGAAAGGAGAGGAAGACTTTCTTCATAGCTTGGGATAAGAACAGAGCTAGCTGTCCCACAATTTGAAATTTAATATTGAATTTGTATTCCTTAGGCACAACACAGAGAACCTGAATAAAATAAATTCATGTAGATCAGCTAAACCTATGTATGACAAATGAGTCTAAACTCACCCTTCTTATAGAATGTCTTCAGTCATAAAGAAACATAAAATTGTCTTTTCCTACCTCTTGCTTTCCCATTTCTATAGCTTTCTTCTTCCTGCCTGAATAATGCAACTGTCCTACTTCTTTGTATCAGAGCTCAATATTGAGCCATCAGTATCAGTGAGTCAGCATCCTTTCCCACAGATTCAGTACTTGGGATTTTTCTGGGAAACACTGCCAGCTTGTTATGCCTCAATGGGAATTTTTTTGGAAAACACCTTACATTTGGAACATAAAAAAAACCACCACTGAGCATTATGTAGATGATGGCCAAGGACTCATTATCTCCCCAAATAATACCTTACCAAGAAGGTAGTAAACTTCTCAGGAGGTGGGGAAATTACTCCAAGCCTCCCTCCAGTGCTGGCAAGAAGTTCCCTCCAGGCATCTCACTGAACATTAACTTACTCTGGAGCAAGAGTGTGCAATATCTCCAGGGCTGAATTTGAAATCCAGTGTTCTACAAAAGAGGAACACAGGTGGCTATTAAAGAATTGTAGAAAAGTTTATTCTTATTATTGTAATTACTTTAATTTACTGTTTAATTAACCAACTCTGGAAGTATACATTTATTTCTACAGTTAAACTTTCTGTTGGAATGGTATCTCTGGGGCATGAGAGCAAGCCCAGGAAACTGCTGATTAAGTACTTCCTGTGCTGAATGGGCTTGTAGGTATTTTAGCCTTAAGCAAGGCTAACCAGGCAACAGGACTGATGCTTTTTGTGTGTGTCAGATTTATTGTTGCTCCAGCAAAACTGGAGCATGTGTCTTATACCTGTCTGTGCTGTGGGAGCAATGATAATTCTTCACAGGACTGTATTTTCCTAGCTTAAGGGTTTTCCTAGTCATTACCCTTCATATAATCCAGGCTTTTTGGTTGTCAGAGTCCTTTTATTCTGTATTCTGTGGGTGTTTGAGTTTGTCCTATACCCTCCAGGATTACACTGCGGGATGTTGCAATAACCGCCCTCTTACCATGGTGTCAGAGAGAGCAGGCAGATTTGTGTGGGAATAGGTGCAATTTCTGCACTTCCAAAGCAGCTTGTACATACAGCATAGCACAGAGCACAGAGCAATAGCATGGTGCTTTGCCGTCCTATTCACCACCAGTGGGGTCTTTCCACTGACAAAATATTGTTTGTGGGGTCAGTTATTTTAGGTGGGGTGACTCTGGGGCTAATGCTGCTCCTTGCAGCCTCAGTTTGTGCTGTGCAGGTTTTCTGCATGGTGACAGGAGGATGACAGCATGGCTGGATAGAGAGGGATAGAATCCAGTGTAAGACCCATATGCTCTGCTGGAGTGGAGGAAGGAATAGCACCCATAAACTGTGAACAGCAAAAAGCAGAAACAGTGGTAATAGGGCTATTGTGTGATGAGAATAGTTTCAAGGGAACAAGGACGATGGGACATGGTCAGACCTGTGTGTGTCTCACCCAACGTTCTTTCTGAAATGCCTCTCTCTGTGCAAGTAGAAACACTCTACAATTAGTTTAACTGAAGAGAACCCTAATTTAACGGTAGCTGACTCAAAGTTTGAATTCACAGTGCTGCACAGAGGAGTTTTGATACTTCCTTGGTCAGAACGACAATTAAACATCGGGCCTCATTACAGACTAGCCCAGTACTGCATGCTTAGCCCGTCAGACAACTTCGTGCAGATTGTGCTGATAGGGATTTGATGTGCCACATGATTGTAGGGAAAGATTTGCTTCTTCTAAAAACCTTCTGGAGTTATTCTGAAGTTAATTATGCTTAAAATAAAAGATTATTTTTTTCTTCATCTCTGAGAGAAAAAGGGAGAACTTTAAATCCTTACAGATTTGTGCAGTCAGGAAAAATACAGCACTTTTCCCCCTCCTGCAAAACCCTAAGTTAGGATACAAGAACTCCTCTGTGTGTTGATTAAAACTTCACAGGTTATCTTGAAAAGGTTATGCTGTATGTCAGGGAATTATTAATAAAAATTGAATATATGGGGTAGTTTCAGATATACTGTCATATTAGGGTTACAGAATTAGTTACAGAATTCACTGTTTACTCTGGCTGATAAATTAATCCACCCTTCCTTGGGTGAAAGATATCTTTCCTGCCTCTGAAGAACCGCTGGTTGCCTGGGGTCTCTGGGATACGATTTCTTCTTCACATGTTTTTCTTTTTCCATTGACTTCTGTGAAGTCACTCCAGATTTGTATAGACACAGACTGTAGGGGGACCAGGCCCATGGCCTCTGGCAGCACCCGGGGTGTGAGCAATGCTTGTTCTGCAGAGGCAGAGCACTTGGGGTGAGCACATGCCACCTCATGCACCCACTGTCCTCGCCGGGTTTGCTCCGTACCCACCAGCCCCATGGCTCAAGTCCCTCCTTGGACTGCAGGGACAAAAAGCCGCATCCTCACCACAGGGTCAGTGGCCCCAGCCCTCCAGCCCTCTTTTTGGAGGCTAAGCCACTGTACAGATGGTAAATGCCCAAGTGGTGGGCTATGTGGGGAGGGACATCTCATAGCCTGCACATGTGGCTGCTTTCCTCGGAGGCTGGGGAAGAGGAGGGTCCTGGCCATCACTTGCTGTCCAGGCAGGCACTGGCTGTTTAATACAAATTCAATCTCTGCCTGCACTTTTTTCTATGTCTGTTCAATGCAAATGCAGGCCCTGCCTGCCCATGTTTCTACAACTGTTTAATACACACTCTGCCACTGGCACGGTCCCGTTCCAGGCTGGAGGCTGGAGGTTGGTGTGTCCTGCACTGTCTCCAGCTCAGTCAGGGCCCCTTCCCAGCAGCCGGTGGGTAGGAGCCCCCAAGGCTGGGGAGGAGGGAGTCCCCCCCTGCTGTCACCTCCCTGCCTGTGTGTGCTGTTGGGCAAGGAGAGGCTGGCACCAGCTGCTTCAGGTGTGGCAGGGAAGTAAAGCAATTGTCTGCACTTAAAAGGATCACCACGAGGGAGAGCCAGGCTAGGAGACCATGTTTCACAGAGACGTCTAGGGCAGTGAGGGCATGGTGGAGGTGGGACCCAGTTTCAGCACAAAGACCTTTGCAGCAATTTTCTTGGTGGGGCTGAGCATCCTTGTGCCGAGTAAGGACTTGTCAAAGTCCTTACAGGGTACAGAGAGAGCCTGGGAACACCACTGGGTCACCACTTCTGCAGCTGGGCATTGAACTGCTTTGGTGCTGCCACCACTTGCCTGCAAGCTTTCTCTTTCAACACAAAATCACCAAATACCACTATGGGGTCTTTGTCATTAGCTGCCAAAGAAGTCTCTTCTTTTCTGAATGCCTGGATTTTGTGATTCTTTCAAAAGAGAAAGTCTGATTTTGAGGTACAAAGTGTAGTTTTCCTGCATTGTTCCTCTGGTTTCTTGAGCTTTCAGCATGTCAGTCTTAGACTTTCAAAAACATGTCTCAACAGCAGAAATTACCCATTCCTTGTATCCTTGCACTGGCTCCCAACCCACGCGGCATAAAACCAAGCTGCTCTTCTCTACCTCTTGGAGACGGGAATAGCCCGGTTTCCCGCTGGCTTCACTGGCCTGCCAGCCACTCTCAGCTTATTTTGTTCCAATCCAAAAAACACACCCTTCTTCAAGCATTGACACATCTCCCGAGTGTGGACACCCTTCCCGAAAACATGGGTCTATGTTAGTCTTCCCTAACTCCACCAGGAGAGAGAGGCTCCTGCAAGCCTGCTGGTGTTTAGGCACCTTGATCTTTGCATCTCTGTCTTTCCCCTTCAAAGAACGCAAAGACCTGATTCATCTCTTACTGACACTGAGTTTCCATTGCATTATGTGGAACTAATCATCCTTTAGGATGTCTCATTTCACTCTTCTTAAGTGCCATAGACAAAGCTGAAGCACAACACAAATACCACACCATTGATACTATCAATAGACAGAAATCTTCTTTTGTGTGCTGACGAAGTTCTGCACATCCAGAATGATATATGTCCTAGTTGCCAGAAAGTTTATTTATTTATTTAAAAGTGGATGAAGACTTTCCTTCTTAGATAAAGAAAAAAAAAAAAGGAGAAAAATACTCTCCAGAAAGTTCTGTCTTCACCGTTATTGAACCACGCCCTGTCCTCTTCATATAAGAAATATTGCCAAAGCCACAATCTTTCATCATGTGGTTCCTTTTAAATAACCTCCTAGGTACTAAAGGTCAGGATGATTTTAAAAAAATAACCTGGTAGTATGAAAGAACTTTTTTTAAATGCGAAAAGACAAACAGAGGAATCCTACGCAAACTTGCCATAAATACAAGGGATGAGGATGATGATGAGTGGAATAAACTACGTTCACACTGCGTTCACCTGCTTTACTTTGTCTTTGTTCAGTTCAAAACTCGAATATAAAAATAGAATTACTCAATTCATTGCAATTCTGAGTCCATTCTTATAGCTATTTCCCATAGATTTGCCCTTTGACTCCGCTGGGAATAGTCACTTACACAATGACTACAGCCTCAGCTTTGTACATATTTTTATCCCTCCTCACTACAGAGCTTATTGCCAATATTGGTTCTACCATCTAATTAAGGTGAAGGAAGAAAAATGTAAAACTCTTTATTTTCAGTGATTTTTGTCCAATTCTTTTGCTTCTCCACATTATTTCAACAATATTTGCTTATTTCTGAGGCATAGCTTTGAATTACCTTAAGGCTGAAAATTTGGGCACTTTGAAGGTGATTCACAAGCAAACCAGATACCTGTGCCTTGGAGGTGGCAATGTTGACCCATACCAGGATGGGCAGGATGGGTGCCTGAGGGCAATGAAGGCTTTGGTTGAACTGAAATCATCACTGCAGCTTGTTGAAGCCCTCAGTACAAATTGTATTCCTGGTGTATGTGTGAATGTGTGTGCATGTGTGTGTGTATGCACTCTTTGATTACAGACATGCATATTCCCAACCAGTTCTTTGAACCTTTGTTATGCATCTCTCTAAACTGTCTAAAAGCTATCTAATACTAGCTTTATTTTTCAAATGTTCAGTCTATAGCAGACTATAGATTGGTAATTTCACTAGGAGAGCATCCATGAGTCACAGTCAGGGACCAGGAATCTATTGTTCTTGGTGATGTGCACAGCATTAAAAAAAAAGATTATTAAAGAACTTAATACCTAGTTTCTTCTTTAATTTCCCTCCTACTTCAAAACACGGCATGTTTTCTTGGACCCAAGAGACTGCCTCACTGGAGAACAAGTGTGTATAAAAAAAGAACTAAAAAACAGAGTTGTAGAAGGTTTTGAAATCGTAAGGTTCTGCTTTAAACCCATGGGGTTTTTTGCTAACTGAGGGTTGTTTCCACTCCGCCAGAGCATGGCTGGACAGTCGACAAACCACGAATCAGCCTTAAAGCCCATCTCACTGTCTCAGTCAAATGTTCCTGAAACTGCTTTTCTTTCTTCTCAGGGAAGCAGAATCCCACAGGTCAGGACAAACCCTGCTCCTGCCTGGGGGCAGTGGAGGCAGTGCACTCCCCTCTCCTCACCGTTTCCACCCCAAGGCGGAGGAAGCCTCACTGATAGCCAAGGGCTGGCAAATGTTTGCCTTCCCCTGGGTCTGGTCCACAGCCAGGCTGGGAGGAGGGCAGGCACTGGTACCCTGGCAGGTCAGGGTCCCCTGAGCACAGCATCCCTCTTCATGTCACTCCCAAGGCCCAGCTCTGGCTGGTTCTCCCCAGCCCTCACGCCTCCCTTCTTCCCCCCACCTCTGCCTCCCCACAGCAGCATTTCCTCTGTGCCACGGACACGGGGACTCCTCTCCTACCTGCTGCCCACTGCACACCTCCTCCTTCCTCCTGCAACCTTCCCTGAAAAACAAACTACCACCCCCAAACCCACATTTTTTCCAAGCAACCCTCCCACTTTCTGTTTGCCTCACCCTCTCCCTCATTATCCTGGGTCTTGCTTTTGTTTGTCTTGGCTATTTTGGGCTGGAGGCTCTTTGGGGAAGGGAATACAGTTTAAGTGTTGCATGCTCAGGATGTGAAGTGTTTGATTCCTTTCAGCTGAGTGAAGCTGAATTGATAAATGAGGCATACACTGTCTGAGAAGTGTCTACCTGAGCGTGGGCACCTGGTTAGCTGAATCAGCTTTAACAGGTATAGCTCATTAAGCAGATGTAACTTTATGTTTAGGGAAAATTTCTATTTTAAAAGGCACAGGTAATAATTTAAGGCTAAAGTTTCCCAGGAAATCCAGTCAAGGCTATACTCTACCATAGTGAAGTACAGCATGATCATATGGTAGCTATAGCATAAACTATACTCTGTGGCTCTGAGCACCTTCTTCAGTATTGTCATTCATGAAGTACCGCAAACATTTAGTATTCTTTACAATGACAGGTATATATAATTAGTTGGAATACGGAAGTATAAATGTATAAATTAAAAATGGTACCATGTACTAAGAAGCAACCGTGCTTTTCTCTAGCCATTTGCTCTGTTAAAGTGATTCCATTGATACAATTTTAATCATATTACTACTTGATACTATAACTATACTACCAACTGCTAAACTGTTGTATTAAACAGAGCTAATGTAGAAAGGATTAGGATGGAAATATTTACAAGAGGTGTGTGGGATCCTCTTCTCTTTGCTGCAGTGGATGATTACTCTCATTTTGATAACTACGAAACCTTCACACCTGGCACAGTCATGGAAACATCTGGACTCTATTTTGCAAATTTGAGACTCTGTTATTGTCTTTTAATTATATGTAAAAACAGTTTCTGTTATAAAAATATGTAAATTATTTCAAATGAATAAACACAAAACTAGGATTTTTTTGTGTATTCAACATCATTTCTCAGCTACATTGATGAATGAGATGCCCATATATAGCATGTGAAATATAAAAGCGAGTTTATTCCTTTTGATACAAAAAGTGGTGTGAGAATTCAGTGAAAAATGAAACCCCAGTATTTTAAAGCAATATGCCCCATTTGTACTCTCTGTAAGAACACTTCTGATGAGCATCTATTGTATCTACCAGGAATCTCTTATTCTTTGCTGAAAATCCTCTCATCTGTAATAGAGGAATATTTGTCATACAAGGCTAAATGCTGATGTCTTTCCCTTCCTTTACCCAAGGGAAAAGAATATGTTGAATACTCAAGCTCTGTTCGCATGGTTTAAACTTAAAAAATGCGTACAGTCTCTCTGCAGACATTGAAGACTTTGGCTTGCACTGTGAATGATCACCGGGTCTTAAAATTACGTGGGCTTTTGATAACAATGCCCATACACTCCCAGTTCCCTTTTTTTGCGGCCCATCTCTTCGCAGGTGCCTCATTCTGTAGCTGAGGGCAATGGCAAATGATTTTTTTTTTTTTTTATGTGACCTCTCCATGCTCCCTTCCTTTAAACATAGTGGCAATACGTGAGGCTTTCCAAGCCCATCAGGGCCATGCATCATCTTTCCTCCATAAAATTACAAGCTGTGGTTAGGGCAAAGGTTGCGAGCTCTCCAAGAATGACTCTGGGCCAAGAGTGATGTTGGGCCAAATGCGTCTATGGAGTTATTATCGGCTGCATTGCAACTGCTTGGGCCCTCTGAATTAGAACCCTCGATACTTTTTACATTCTTTCACACCTGTAAAGTGACTACGAAAATCCAGTGCTGGTCAATATTTACTTGGCTCACATATTAACTACTAGCCCAGACAAGGAGTAGCAGAGTAGCCAAGCCCAAGATAGAGGCATGAAATCCACACTGTCTGTCTTTGTTATTACTTCCTACTTCACAGCCAAAAGTAAAACACCAGTCAAAAAGTAAACTGAAAAATTTAATTATTTTATAAAATAAAGATTATGAAATTCTATATAAAAATCCAACTTCTTAAATATGGTACATTCACTTCCTCACAGAATATTTAAATATTCAGGTCACTTATGTTATATTTTCACCGTATTTGAGTTAAAATCATTGGATAAATTAAAACATCCCTACCAAAAGATACCACAACTTATACAAATAAAACTAAGTAATAATACTTTTTTAAATACAAAATGTAAAGAAATTAGTAACTCTCAGAGCATGCTACAAAATTTTGCCAGAAAAATATATGGGATCATTTTTGTTTAACTAGAAAATATACAGTGCGCTTTTCATTTCTCTTCCTAAAATTCAGTCTCATACAATTTCCATTTAACTTAATAAATATGTACAACAAAAACGTTTATTCCTCGAAGAATATAAATAGAAAATACTGTAGTAGAGCCTGGTCTGGCATTCTTTTCTCATCTAGTCACTATAGTGGGGCTTTTCAACTCTGAATGTGCAAAAATGCAGAATCAGGCTCTTAGTGTTATCAACAGGTTAATAGCTTTTACAAAAGTGATTTTATTTTAAAAAAACCCTCCAAAAACACTGCAAAAGACTTAGAGCTATTCCAGTCAGACATTTCTATAAATAGTAAGACATGATGTAGGGAAACAACGTTCCAGTTTAATTACTGCTGGCAGTAATTAGGGAAAAATAGTCAGTGGAGAATGAAAAATACCTTGAATTAGACACATCTTACTTTCACTGATTTAACTTGGTTCCCTATCATTTCTAAAAAGAGTTTCTGGTATAATCTATACATTGTAAATCTGTGAAGAAACTTAATCACCTTCTTCAGACTTTGAATGGTCCGTTTTGGAAAGTGGTATGTTTTCAAGTGCTTCAGTCCATACATTAAACCTTTAATGGTGTCCTGGTCGCCATTCTTTATCCTCCACAGATTGAGAAGCTTCAGAACTTGCTCTGTAGGTTGGCATAGTTTCATTGTGCGCTCAATATCTTCTTTTCCCACTTTCTTGCCTGGTAAGCTTGCCATCAGTGTGTTGAGATGTTCAAAGGTGAGGTTCGGGTGGCCAATATGCTTTAAGACACTATTTTCACAAAGATCGATATCTATAGAAAGAAAAAAGAAAAGAGAGGTAAATACAATGCATTACTTTATCATGGCCTGCAAAAAAAAAAAATCCAAAATTTCAAGGTGAATATTCCTTCCTAATTTTTTTTATGTTACTTTATTTCAAATAATTCAGCAATGCTTTTTATTCAGGTTCCAATAATGAAAAGCATTTAAGAATTTAATTAACTTTGCAAATAGAAACAGCTCCAAATTACAAACTTCATCGCAAGTATTTATTGCTATATGCTTGCTTCATTTATATTGTAAAATGTTTTGTGTAAGTGATAGGAGTCCTAATATTTGGTTCCAGGGAATGGAAATTTTGCTCTTCTTCAGAAATGTCTAGGCAAGCTTTGCTAAAATAGTCGTTTTGGATTTTGAAGTATTCTAGACACTTCAGAGTCTGACATAAGCATACATACTAAAAAGGAGAGGGAAGAAAAAACATTTCTGTAGCATTTTTCAAATCTATTCTGAGTGGACAAAAGTTCGTTCAAATATGATAGTTGTTGATGGTGGCTTACATGAAAAGAGGTGGCCTGACTCTCATAAAAACCTTGGTGTTAACCTTGCAGGACTATTTCACCGTTGACACCTGCCTTGGCAGATTCAGCACAAACCGAGGGGTGAATGGGCATGACAAATAGGTACGGGAAGGGAAAATGAAGGGAAAGCCTGTGTATTCCTCACTCCTGTGCATCCTCATTCCGGGAATAGATGTCCTAGTCCAAGCTGTCAACCTCCACTTTATAGAAAACAAATTGCACTCTCAGTTGCAGGCATCCAGCTCCCTCTAACCTCAACAGCCACTGCTCAGATGTAACAGCGGGAAACATTTTTGCCACTTGATCACAATTCTTCATACAATGTGCAGTCTCAAAAGGGGATCTTGGCTGTGACACCACACACACTCCCAAAGGGGCTACAATCCTGGGAAGAATTCAGTCCTCAACTGATCAGGAGAAGCTGAATTCTCTTCCTGCTTCCCTTCAATTTCACTGTGCTTACTGCATCGATAAATCACAGTCAAGCCCTGCTCTTCCTCAGAGCATAACACATCACCAGGAGGTATTTGATCCTAAACAATTTTTAAAATGAAGGTTAGAAGGTTGCTTTTAATATACATGTTATCAAAATAAGGTACCTTGAATAATCTTCTTGACCATATCCTGTTCTTTGTTTTGCTGTTTCCATAATTTCAAAAGCTGGAAGGTCTGCTCTTGAGAACTGTGCCTTTGTTTAATCCTTTCGATATTTTCTGTGCTAACCTTTGTCCCAGGCAAACTGTCTGCTAGTATGTTCAGCCAGTTAGGTGTGAGCTGAGTAGGAACAGCAAACCTGAACAAAGCCTCCTCACAGAGGGTTACATCTGAAATGAGAAAGAGAAGAAGAATATGTCAATTGCTCTGATCTGTTACCCTGCTTGTCTGAGGAAAAAAAAAAAAAAAGCAAGGATGATAAGAAAAAAATGTTTAAAAAGCAAACTAAGAAGTGGTCTTTACAGTGCTTGTAGGTCTATCCTACAAATTACTGTGGCCATCACCACAGTGCCATCACCGTATCAGGCAAATGGCTAACAAGCTAGATACTTTTATCATAAATGCTGACACATTAATTTAAACTATAATTAAAGGTATGTTTTTCAGAAAACTCTTCCTTAATGTGATACATACCTATTCCACATTTTTGAGGTGTTGTATCTGTATTTTCCTGACAGACATTGTCACGAACTGCATTTCCCTTCAATGCTATTTTGAAACCCAGTGCACTACAGTTTGTGTGCTTCAGACAGGCTGCTTTGGATGATGTTTCATTTGAGAAAAATCCTTCTGGACATCTCTTACATACAGCATCACTCTCAGGGGTACCTGTGGAGACAGGAAGACAACGCATCCAATTACATATAACCTCAACTGTGAAAAATGATACAAGAATACAAAAATAAAATATTCCTTTCCAAATTGTCATGCTTCCTCTTTTCACATTTCTGATCTATGAAGAAATCAATTTTGGAAAAAAAACAAAACAAAACAAAACAAAACCACTTATTCACTTATTTTTAAAACCAAAAAAGATTCTTTAAGAGAATCATGTTCCTGCTGGAGTAACAGAATAAATAATGCTCTTACATACACATGTTATTAACTTTAAAATCAGTAATTACTGATTAAATCAGTAATTTAGTAAAGTAATGTCTTTAAATCGGTAATTACTTGAGTCTACTATTCAGATATTACATGATGCCTGACCTTCATCTTTCAACTGTACACATATTCTGTAAAATAATTAAATGGCACAAGAAACTGCTCTAAACTGTAGTATTTGCCCAGAACCTTACTCAAATTGGTTACTTCAGTTCTAGCTAAAAATATAACCCAACTAAATATCAACCAAAGACCCCCCTGAAATACTTTCCCTGCTCAAATATTAAATTATACAGGAAAAACAAGTTTCAATAACATTTTAAAACTTTTTTCTCAGCTTGAATATTATTAAAAGCAAACGAAGTAGATTGTCCAATATAGCAAAAATATTTAATACACATACATATGTTTTGCTTGGTGTTTTATAAAGCGTAGTTTTATTTCAGAATCAAATATATGATACAACAACAGAATGACAGTATATAGTTCTATCACATTGAAAAAAAGGAATAAAATTAATGCATGAAATCTGAAACAATGCAGCCTAACCACCAGTGGCAGGAAAATAACAGCACCAACAACTGACTCTTAATTCATCTTTTGTCAGCCAGCATTTAAGCAAGTGCTTGGAGTCTAATATTAAACGTTGCATTATTGAACATGAATTTAAGCACATGCTTAAAATTTTTTTGAAATAACTGGAAACTATATTTGATTAAGAAAATGCCTCCATCTAGTGTATTGTGGAAGTATTTACATGTGGATGTTTATTTTAATGCTAGCTTTTAAGTAAAATTTACTTTGGGCATCTCCTTAGAGAAAGAGAGTATGAATCTCAAGTTTTCAACCACCTGCAAAATAAAGAATACTTGCACACACCTGAACTAGCACTTCTTTCATCAGAGAAGTGAAAAGAAAAAGAGTTTTCAGCTGTTATGCATCTGAAAAAAGCAGAGACCCTGTATACTGCCAAACCCACCAAAATCCTCTGCTTTCTCAGCTAGCACCCAACCAACAGGAACAGCATCTGCCCTTGTATTTTTTGCACAATGTGCATTGCCTGTGTCTGTGGGCTGTACAAAACTCCAGCCAACACCCACACCTGAGCAGGCAGCAATTAGCTTTTCTGAGATATCTGAATTTTTAGCAGCTTTTCCTGCTACAGACACACTGCTGTTGTGTTCTGGCAGCCAGGAAGGGGAAGAAAGGAGAGTCCCTGCAAACGGTGTGTCGTTGTGCTCAGAGCTTCCTGTATAACCTTTGTGGCACAAGAGGGAAATAAACTGGGTAATCCATCTGCGTTCTCAGGGTTGCGCATAAAGTCACCTCCCAGCTTTACCAGCTGCTTCTTCGTTGCTTATCTGGCCGCTCTTGTTCAGGGCACAAACTGCCGCAGCCTGGCCACCTTTTCTGCCGCTCCCTCCAATTTGTCTGGAATCCCCCATTCTCCCCAGGGAAACAGCAGCCGCCGCCGGGGTGACAGTGGTGCTTTGTAGCTGCGCTGCTTCCCCAGCGCGTTGCTGCTCAAACTCTGCCACGTACAGGGCCGACCGCGACAGAAAGGAACAAAACCTTAATGTGCCCTCACAAAAGGGGACTACTGAAGGAAAGTGATCTGCCCCACGTAATCATGAGCGGCTGGTAGTGGGGAAACAGATTTCTAACGCTTCAAGCTTTGAATGAGACACTGGACCACACCATCTCCCTGTGTGGCAGCTGAAGCATGTTTTTCTACACTTAGGTTTTACTTCACCTGAATTTGCATAGTTACAAAGTTCAAGGCTATCATATGGCAGAAAGCAGGAACACAGTGTGGTCCATGCTTATTAAATTCTTAGTCAATGCCTCACCTCAAAAACTGACTATTGACACAGGGGGATGCAATTATTTTTACAATGTTTTCATTCCTTGTTTGAGGTCTGCTTGGGTTTAGCTGGTTCATTCTGATGGTCTTTTGGAAACCAACTTTCCAATAAATTACACAATTCAACAATTTATCCTCTTCCAAAGTTTGTTTCGTTTTGAACTGAGGGATTCAAATTTGTCACGGTTTCACTGTGCTCACAGGGATGCGGCAGGCTGGTTACTCAGACAATTTATGTTTCTTTGTTCATCTCCCAGATGGTCTTTTTGAGAACTTTGTTTCTGGTCCCTTTTGACTTGCTGCTGAGGTATGTGGAAGCTCATTAAACCCAAGCCCCTGGGTATAATGATTTAGGTTAATGAAGGTTTATAATATGGAAATGTGGTAGCTGCCAGTGGAAATGCTTAAGAGTGGCAAGAGCATCCGGTTAATGCTTAGTTAACCAATTACTCAAGGACTAGTGAGCAGCTACAGCAGCAACATTACTCCTTACATCAAAGTCGTTCTCCAACGAGATGTTCATAACCCAAGACAGGACTCCCAACCTGTCGTTCAACATAGCTGTAAAATGTACAGGCAAGCCCTAGTGTTTATCACTGTGTATACGTTAATTCCTAAGGAAATATTTCTGTAGTCTGGAGATTGGTTGCCTACAGGTTCATGTCTGAGATGCTTTGATTTTCTGCATTCCCTTCCTCACTGCTCTTCTCTGGCCAGTTATCAATCTCCAGTACAATGACAATTTACAATTCTTTCAGTCTGTATTCAGTACTGGAGCTAAACAGGGCCACAATATTTGCCAAATGATAAATGATGTATTTTGTTTTGAGAGAAGAAGTTATTACTGGTTTAACAATTTATGTTGTCTTAAATGAAGAATACACTCCACTGAAAAGTGTCGCTTTGCTCTGTATCCCCACCAGACATACAGCACAATGCCAGCCTTCTTGACAAAGAAATGGTTGTTTGTTTGATAATAGCAAGTTTCCCTAAGAGTTCCACTTAGGATGCTGATAATTAATTATTACCACATATTGCTGTGATGCGAGAGCTATATTAATATTGTTATAATTATACACTTGGTGTCAAATTTGTAGTGCTCCTGGTGTTTGTCAAGATATACAGTTGCTTGAAACAGCAGATTTCAAAATGAAAAACATTATTATTTATCACACACACAAATACTACATTCCAGATAATGTTCCTTTAAAAGAGGCAATCCATCATGTTTCTCATTAGAGTGCAATTTGCTACATTTGCTACTGCCATTAAGATACATATTACAGTAGAAGCAGGGTATTCCACTGAGAAATGTTCCTTTTTGGCTACAGTCCAAATGATGCAGACTAGGAACAGGTTCAATTGGCTTTACAATTTACTGTCCTGTAATTTCATCTGGACAAGCCTCTTTCCTAATCTTGTAACTGCCATGAGTTGTCGACGTGCAGCAGAGCTCTAATTAAGTCTGTGTGTATTGACAAGCGGTACATACCTGGCTGTGCAACGCCGAATCCGGGAGGACACTCTGTGTGCTTTAAACAAAACTCGAGCTCCAGGTACCTGCCTTCAGTGCACTCGCAGACGCGGTTCTGCGTGCTGGTGCACTCCTGCTTGACGTACTGCAGCTCTTTGCAAACAGCACTGCAGTACTGGCATTCGTCGTTGCTGTTCCACTCTTCGGCGTAGTACTCATCTGGACACGGGGCACACTGCGTCGGGCTGGTGGCTGTACAGTGTTGCTTTACATAGCTCCCAGGAGGGCACTGGTCACACAGCAGCTGACGAGATGTCCCTGGGTCATAATGGGGGTACCTGGGGGGAGAGTCATCCTGGATGGTCCACTTAACAGAAATGTCCAAGAGCTGGCAACAGGAAAATAAAACATCGCTCACTTTAGTCCTGGGGAGCACCGAGGTCATGAAGAAACCTACATTTTAATGAGTTTATGATCTAATCATGTCACTATCTTAAAAGAATGTTTGTGTTAGAAATTTTTAAAATATTAGACAGCTTCTGGACTCTCCCATGTCCATCTTAGAATGCGAATTTAGGTCTTATGCAGCAAATCTTCCCAATGTAAGTACTTCCTTGTTCTTCCAGAGATGTAGATCCTATTCTTCTCCCATTTACACCCTTTTACTATCACTGAGCAATGACCTTTTACTGCCTGAGACCAGAGAACCTGGCCTATTAGTTTCATTGGCAATACATTCAATGCACAGCAAGGTGGGGATTATGCACTCCTTTTTTCTCAAGTACAAAGTACTTCAGATGCAAAAGAAATGGTATCTAAGCATACAAATCTGACCAGCATACTGCACCATTACCACAGATACCAATAAAAATGATTCCTTACAATATTTCCTTGTATCAGCAATGAACGGCACAGGTTACTTTTGAATGCCTTCCATTTAATCTTGTACTGAAATGCAGCAGCTCTGGGGATAAAACGTGGCAGCTACCTCAAGTATGAAGATGCAGCTTCAGACAGAGGTGAAGAATGCTGAAGTTTATGAAGGGTACATTAGGACTTAATTGCAGGAGCTGGAAGAGGCCAGGCTAATGCTTTCACTTCCTATGTAAAACCACAAGCTTATGGCTGTCATGAGGACCTGGTTAAGTACAGGCACACATCATGACCGCCACAGTCCACCTGCTCCCTGCAACAGTCTGCTTTGCTGGTATGATTTGGGATCTAGCAATCCCAGACAACCCTGCCCTTCTGCAGAGACAACCTCCATATCATGTCATTTTGGTCTTGTAACTGAAAATTTGGTTCTGTGATTCCACCTGCCTATCAAAAAAAACCCCCTCTCAGGTTTACCCCCTATGTACCATCTCAAGCTGCACAGGGTCCCCACCGAGAACCCAGCTCTGTCCCAGTGCTGAGTGATCGACATGCCACTTGTCTTCTAAAACTTGTACATTTTATAAAGATGAAGTAAACTGGCTCTGAATGAAGATTTTTTTTCTATGTATCCATTCAAATTATAGATCAAACTGACTTGTCTTTGTTGCTTTTTTAATCCCAGTCAGCTAACACAGAGTTGACAATTCAATTTCAGGAATGTATTTTCCTCTTTTCCAGTGTAGATGTCCCCAAAGTGTAAGTGGAATTAACTCTTTTTATTTATTCAGACTCTGTATTTCCTAAATATAGGAAATTTCATTTAAGGGCCTCACTTCTGCCACAGCATGGCACTTCTTAAGTGATAGTCTTATTAAGGTTGGAAAGGCCTATTTAATCGTTCATCTGCATTAACACAAGTCACAGCGCTTGCACCAAGTAATATTAGGTATCTAAATTAGGAACACTTACTGCTAAGTGCATTCTCCTGTTGTCAGTCTACAAATCCACTTTTTATACAGCTATGCTTAGACAGGCTGAATAATAAAATGCAGATAGTATGGATATTCCCACAGCCTATTCTAATTACCCTCAACTAAGCCCTGTAACTTGTCCAATCTGTGATTCTACAGATGGAGATCCCACTTTTTCTTGTGGTCTCAATGCACAATCTCTTCCATTGTGAGCAACTCCTTATTAGTCATTGAAGTTTGATGTACTGCTCCATTTTTCTTAAATGACTGGATCTGCTTCATGAAATCTATTTAACAAGAGGGTGCAGCACATTTTTTAATAGTGAATGGATTTCCATTGATGAAAACTGTACCCACCCTTGGTAAATCTACAGCTATTACTCTAGTAATAAGGAAGTCTTGGTAATCCCATTAATTGTTGATGTGAACAGTCAGGTTTTCTTCTATGTCTTTTATTCAGTAACAGATAATACAGCACCCCAGACTCCGAGACTTGCATGGACACACGCATTCCCTTTGCAGAACATAACAGACTGCAACATGTGGCACAGATGTGACAAAGACAAGCATCAACCCACACTGCATGCAGATGTGGGTTCCATTGTCTGTGGAAACCCAAGACAAAACCCAATGCAGATGAAAATCTGACACTGTGAAAATGATTAGGGACAGCAACCAGACATGCAGGCAGCATATCTTCATGCAGAAACACCAGTTTTCCTGCTCTGCAATGCACAGCTAACAAGTCCCAAGTTGTCACTGCAGCAAAATCTGCTCCTCTGGGGTGTGTCTATGCTCTTGGTGACATGTTTTCAGGTGCAGAATGGTTAGGTGGATCATTTCATGACTGTTCAACTCGCCTCTGCAACATTCAGGAGCAAGAACAACAAGATTTTCTCTGTTTTCTTTACTCAACCATTTACACTGGAAATCATATGTGAGGCAAGTGAGAAGTATTGCTTCAACCCAGGCAATGATGATTGATGACTAAGGGGATCATTCAGGATGATTCAGGATTAAAAATTATTCAAATTCAATAATCAGGGTATGAAAAGTTTGTAGGGAAAAATGGAGACAGTTGCTTCCTGAAGAACCTTGTCAACCTATGTGAAGCAAGCCATTAAAACTGAAAGCAATTCAACATAATTTGAGAGGAAGCAATTTTAAAAATTGAGAAAAAAAATACTTGAACAATACATGTGTGAGACCATGCGAAGTTTTGCCTTTGGAAGTACCAATAGCTATAAACTATTAATGGAAATCAGAATACTATTAATCTAAATGAGCCTAACCAATAAGCATAGTAATAGGATTAATAAATCAGCATCACTAAAAAGATGATCATTCTTTGCATTCGGTTTTTTCTTTGTGCTTTTAAACCATAAGTACATCACACCTGATCTCCCTTCTTTCCCAGAAACACACATGCAGCTGCAACAATCCATGGATCAGTGGCTGAGCCATGCGTATGCAGGAGCCAACTGTTTTGTTTAGTAAACAATTGTGACAAAAGATTCTTCAGTCAAACTAAAGCTATAAATGCAATCAATATCTCAATATTTTATACATTATTTCCAACATAGAGCTAGATCACCATTCCTATTACTGTTTGACTACTATGATCCTATTAGTACAGTGAGCATTGCCACATTGCAAACAGTTGAATTCAAAATGTTACTTGACATAGAAATGGAGGAAAATAATAAAGGGCCATTAGGCATAAACATCACCTTTTGATCAGGAAATCCCAAACCACAAATTGCTTGAGTCTGGAGGAGTGTTTTGGAAAAATATCACTATTTTTCTACCTTTTTCTTCCATCTCCTCTATGCACTAATTATCAACCCCTGCCACAGACAGCATATGGGGCTTTTAAGGGCATTTCTTCTGGACTATTTTTTTCTTAGACACAGTACAGCCATTAATATGCTGTTAAGTATATTTCTAGACTCCAATCCCCAATACCACCCTTCTTCGTAAGACTACTGTAGGTCCCTTAATAATACTTAAGAGAATAAATTTGCAAGATTGTCTTCTATGCAGACTGAAAACATCTAGCACATGTGAGTATTCTGAGTATTAATATGCAACTTGAAAACCAGAAGTTATCCTTGAACCGATGTCAAGTGCCAAAATAAAAGCAATCTATTTTTCAGAAGTTTTGTAAAAATGCAGGAAGAATGATGGAAGGTAATTAAGTGTATTTTTTACTAGTTTTACCACAGCAACTTGACACAAATGGAATGAAAAGACCCTTCTTGTCCCCCAGCTGACAGAATAAGCTGGAGGGAAACATCACTGAACTGTCCTTTCTCCTGGCCTAAAACACACTGAATTTGTCCTCACATTAGCAAGTTGGATCACCTGTTACAGCTGATATGTAGAGCAAAACAGATGGTGGTGAGCACCTGATATCCATATTATGCATGATTCAGAGAGAGTATTTTGGACTAACTTCAGTCTGCTCTCATGGACTGAGCATGCATTAGTGGTTACAGTGCATCTGGTGTGTCTCTGGAGTCCATCTCTGTATTTACTTTCATCAATCCAGTTTACGTTTGTAAATCCACTTTGTGCACTCCAAGTCTGCTCTGATGTGCAAACTATAACACAGTAAATAAGAATAATCAGGAGAGGCCCTTCAAAAGCATGTTCCCGAAAAAAATTAAAATGGTAATTAAATGCATTTTATGTCATTCCTGACATTTCTCCACCTAAACTCTGCTATGACCAACCTGGTAGCTGATTCTCAGCCACATAAAACTTCTGATTGACCTGAATGCCCACACCTAAAGGTGAGTTATTATGAAACACCTGAATCTCTGATGTAAAAGATAACAATATTTGAGAACATGAAAATGCCATTACTAGTTCCGAACACTGGTCTTCCCAAAAGCTTCACAGAAAGCAGGATTTCTCCTATAATCATCATGCCGGCACTGGCCTGTTCTGCTCTTGCTGGAGAAGAAGGCATGTTCTAGTTTGAAAGGAGGAAGAAACTAGGAGTCTGGCTTCCATTTACTGGAATCAGAACTAGGGGCAATAGTATGTTCACCCTTTAACCCTTAAGAAACCAAAGTTGGAGTCTATCAGTGCTACACTTGGCCAAAGTCATGGATTTGTCATAAAGGAGATTGCATAAAACTCTGTTCATCCTTGTTTAGGAAAGGTTAATTCAGCCCAGAAGAGGTACAGAGAAAGTTTAGAAGGAAATGGAGAGCTTCATCCTGAAGAGGATCTTAACTTGTTCAATAGCTTGGCAAGTCAAAACAGTGCCTATAGATTTAATAGAGATAGACAGTGAACACAGAGAGAGAACTTTCTCCATTAAAGGATAATGCTGGCAAATGAAAAGGGGATTCTCTCATCAGAGGAAGTTTGGGAACAGCCTTTTACTGAGAAGCAGGTGCAAGAAGCCCCAGTAGTTTAAATATAGCCTTCATGCATTTCTGAAAGCAAAGACGTCATTTGGTTTCCTGGAAGAGCTGGGGAACAGACTGAAAAGATCTAGGCAGTTTCTTTCAGTTTTAAACCCTAAGCAAATCGTTTATATCCCAACACCAATGGAAGCCAATGATAATCGGTATCATGCTCATCTCAACAAATTAACTCTTAGTGCGATTCAGAGCGCACTCAACTGCAGTTTTTCCTAGGAATACTGAAATGCAAGGCCCAGTTTAAAAAAGAAAAACAAAGGTTGGGGGTATTTGTTCTATGAGTATGAAATGCTATCAAACAAAATAATTACAACACAACAAAACCAAAACAAAATCTAGCATCATTAACTACATTTATCCATCTATTGGGTGAAATTCAATTCTAGTGTCATGGGCTCAGTTCTGAAAGAACTGAAAAACTCGATCCTCATCCATCTCCCCGGGCAACTCTCAGAATGGCTGTCTCTGTGTGAGGAATTGGGATGAACTGTAAATACTGAAATACAAGTCTAGTGTATGTCAGTGTCATGCAAGTAAATACTGAGAACTTACTCAGAATTAGTTACCCAAAGTTAAAAAACAATTCTTTGATTGTGTCACTTAAAACATTAGGCCTGAAGCTGTATTTTTCCAAATGCTAGCACAAAAGGCCTGTGCAGTCCATTTATTTCAGCACTTAGAAAATGCTTTTGAAAGAGAAGTAATGTGATTGTAAAATTTCATTTCAGATCTTGGACATGAAAAAAGTACACGCCCTTTTCTTTCATCTTTAAATGTAAGGCAGAGAGCCACTTGCTTTTTCTTGTTGAATTAAAATGAACTGGAAGACAAAGCACATAAAGCAAAAATCCTTCAAGCATCCCCTTAAATCACTGCTTTGTGAGAGAAAAGTGGCTTTTCAGCATATGAAAATATTATTATATAGCTTGGCTTTGTGGTTTTGGGTTGTAGACCAAAGGAGAATGTTTAATTTGCTGAGACAGATAAATCTGTTTCTGTTTCGCATTCCACAACTATTCCGAAGCATATTTTCCTGCGTGATAAATAATCATTCAAGGCATCTGACATATTGCTCCTAGTGTTTGCATTGGGTTCAAAGCAAAACCTCACAACTCTCCTACTTTGCTTTCTACACAAAGTATTTGGACAAAGCTAAGGCAGGAGGCCTTCACTTACCCTCAGCCCTTAGGCAGAATGCCTCACTGAAATCATGCACAGGCCTAGAGAAATCTCGCTGACAAAACACAGCACTGAGCAATATTAACGAGGTCCTCCTAATCAATAACTTGTCAAATCAACACCGTATCTCTAGATCCTGTACCTGACAGTGTCATGCTGGATCAGATCTATGGCCTTCTATTGCAAATAACTGTTGTAAAATATTTGTCATCTAGGGAGAAATGGCTCCCATCCATCTGGGAGATACTCAACTCTCATCCTCCTCTCTTCGTTGAAACCACTTAATTTAACCACTTTGGGCCAACAGCTATGCAGCGCTGCTTACCCTGTGAGTCGCTGCAGGCTCACTTAGAGCAGAGCCCAGACAATGCACCTTTTGGCTGACCGCAGCTTAGCATTAGGTACACAGTGAAAGCTAAAATGGAGTATTCTTCACTGGTTTTGAGACTAGCTTATAAAGCTGTTCCACCACTCCGCCAACTGCTTCAATGCAATCCACTCACTTTGGACATAAAGGGACTCACTTTTGTATGGAAGATGCTTTATAAAGTGGAGGGTGCTCTTTTTCATAAGGAATATAATTAGGGACTCTCCTGAGCCACCTGTATTTGCAAATGCAGCTATCAAACATTTTTTTCAGTCCTCTGTCAGTAAAGCAGTATGTCAACAATTCAAATCTCATAGAGGCTTTGTGAGGTTCCATTAGTTATCATTCACAAAGCAATGTAGGGGTCTAAACTATTGTTTCATTTTCAGTGGTAGGAAAATGACATTTGGCTGATGAGAAGTTTTAAATCTTATCAGAGAAGTGCTAAATTGAAAGTCTTTGCTCATATGAGTTATATTTGTCTTGAAGCTTGTGTAGGGAGAAAGCAGGAAAGACTAACCAGCTAATCACCAAGATGTCCCTTACCCATAACTCATATTTTGGAACATTATTCACCAGCAAGATTTAGAGCTAATCCAAACCTGGGATGTTACCACCATGACTACAGTATGCCTTTGCACTTAACAGAATTACTAACAACTGACCACATAGCTAGAGAAAAAGTATGTCCAATATTATGTGCGAACAGGTGTTTTTCTCCAGGAAGACTGTCAAGAGTAGTAAAACTAACACGGAAGTTAAATACAGAAGGAACAAAATTCTGTGAGATTTGAACAGTGGGTGATATTTAAATTGTGACAATATCTTTTCAAATTCTCCTGGTAACCTTGGTGTTTTATTTTTAACCAACACACATGCAGACAGACAGAAAGAAAGTCAGACAGAAAGATAACTCCTACCCTCGCGGGCTGCAAAGCCACTGCTGCCTACACACAGCAAACCCAACAGGCAGGCCAGAAAAAGCATGTCACATGTGCCCAGAGATCCAAAATAGAGAAAGGTCAAGTTTAAGGGTCAAGATAGTTACGTGACAAGTAACGAGATCCAGCTCTGGGGAATTTCTTTCAATTCATTCTGATTTCATAATGCTTGTCTGTTTGTAAGCAGTTTTAGTGTTCCAACAAACAACACGTACATGCATGCACCACCACAGCAGGTCCCCTTTCTGAAACCTTAGCGAAGAGGCCAAGGCAGAAAGTACATCATGTCCAAAGAGTCTTTTTTAGCTATGGTGTCTCCAAACTAGGTTTAAAGTATGTGAGCCAAACATACACAACTTTGAGCTGCTGTTGTGCCTCCTACAAGTGTTCGTTAAAACAGGTACTAGAACTACTTTTCTGAGCTCTAGCACATCTAACAGTACTTAAACTTCACTGATAGTACTTAAACTTCACAATAACTTTTGAATAATAAAAAAAAAATAATTATCAGGCTCTCTGGTATGTACTCCTGCCACTGATGTATTTCAGCTCTGAAACTCATCTGCCAGATGATTATGCTGAACTTCACCAAATGCTATTACTTTATGGGAGAACATGAACAGGCACATTATATTTAATCAAAATCAAAATACTGATGTGATTATTTTATGACAGCCACAGATAAGAAGCCAAGCTGATTACAGGCTACTGCTGAAATTCCCAGATTAACTTCCCGTGCTTTCCTATAGACAAAGAAGGCACGACATCATAAATGAGATGAAAACGTTGTCCTGCATTTCAGTTTGCTGACCACAAGCCTGACAATTTTTGCTTCCCTTGCACCATTAATTACTTTGGGTTTGTTTCTCAAAAAGCTCTTTCAGAAAGTTGTACAGAAAGTAATAAACATGCATTAGTCATCGGATTCTGGAAATCTCATTGCATTTATAAAGAGCTTTCAAAATAAATGGATCTCAGTTCTAACCCTCTGTCACAACATTAATGCCACTGTACTCACCAAAACAACTCAGGAGCAAGTTATTGTGCAGGCATGCATAACAGCCTGCTCTGAATATTATTTTTAATGTTTTTCTTCTAATGTTTTCTCATCCGGAAGATGAATAGCCTCCAAATAGATGTTACACAGTATCTGTCTGTCCTCAGGTTTTAATTAATCTGACATCATAAACAATTCCATACCGCTAAATGGATTAAATGACATTCTGAAAGATTTACTGCACTGTTAACATCTCTAAATTTGCATCTGGAAGTATCTTGCTAAATCACCAAGTAAACAAAAACTTATTAAAGCAGGGGCTTATACCAGATTTAATAACACAACTTTTTCTGTAATACTACTGACACAGCTACTAATTCATTACTTTCTTGCACATTAAATTGAATTTTCTAAGCACCACATGTGCTTTTTTTTTTTTTTTTTTCTGGAGTTCACAGTGGTTTTCCCGGGTAAGAAAGCCAGCCCAGTATCCGAGATACTGACCAGTGCCACTGCAGCAAAGATTAGAGACAGGCAGCTTTTGTAAATCAAAACCAAACACCCCAGCCTACAGTTTCTAAATTCATTACTAGATACAGTGTTTTGTGCAGCCCAGTATGATGAAGCCTTACAGAAGGGGAAAATAGTAAAAAATGCAAAAGAAAAGCAAATCATGCCACTACCTTAAGAACAGGATGACAATCCCTGCTGCCTCTCTCGAGCTGGATGTGTCCATCGCACTCCAAACCTCATCAAGGAAAGGTCGGTGTGATGAAACGAAAAGGGTTTACCAAGAAAATGGAGAGAAGGCAAAAAAAAAAACACAAACAAACCCAAAACAAAAACCCAAAGAAAAAAACAAACAAACAAACAAAAAACCCAGAAGAGAAGAGAAGCTCTATGTCTTTACAGCCTGATCTCTGAAGCTGTAATGCATCTTAAAGCCTATCTACCTCTCTGAAGGGACTTACCACAAGTGTGCAGCACAGGAACTTGTTCATTGTGGTCGGTGGAAGAAACCTCAGCGAGCTGGGAAATCAGGCAGAGAGTCAGCTCCGGCTCCAGTCTCCTAGCAGCCTGCTTACATCCCCCAACATTAAAGACACGATATATATATAGTCCCGGTGTAACAGGAAGCTTTGGCTCAGCTTTGATCATTCATGCCCTACCATGACCAAACTTTTCTCTCTTGCGCGCTCTCTCTTCCCCCCCCCCCCCCTTTTTTTTTTCCCTTTTTTCAAGGAACCTGTAAAACTTGATGACTTAATGGAACCCTTTGAATGCTGTAACCACAGACTGGAAAATGCAGGAGGGAGTGTCAGGGGCTGGCCAGGGGAGGGTTTAATTGGGCTCCGGCTGGCTGGCTGGCTGTGTCCCCCTTCTCTCCCCTGAGCAGCCGGGTCGGAGGGGAAAACCGCGCACCGGGGACGACAGCGGCTCCCTAGGCGTCCCCAGCTCACGGGGGACGACACGGTTAAAACTCACTGCTGGAGGCTGAGCCCCGGGGCCCTGCGCAGCGCGGCCGCCCGGCCGGCCGCAGGGCCCTCCCGCACGGCCGGGGCGGCCCTTTCCCGGGAGAGGAGAGGGCTCTCTTCGGCCCGGCGGCCAGGGGTTTCCAGCAGCGGGGCTGGCTGGGAGCAAAGGTCGGGAGGGAGAGGCTGAGGGGAAGGAGGATCCCCGCTGAGGTAGGAATGCGAGGCACGGCCCCGTGGCCCCTGCCCTGGCCAAGGCAGGCCTGTGCGACATGCCGGGTGCCGGGCTCCCCGCCCGGCCAGAGGCCAGCACCTGCCCCGAGGGGCTGCGCGAGGAGGGCAGGTCTGCGGGAACGACGCGGGCCTTTTGCCCGTCTGGCTGTGATTTTCCAGTGACATGCAGTGTTTTCAGCAAGCCCATGCCCACAGGAGAAGTCCCACTCAGGGGCGTGTTCTTCCTTCCCTCACTTTTACTTAGAAAAGGGCATTTTTTCTAAAGCCATAAGGATCAAAGCCTGACGGTCTTGCCTCCTTGGATTGCTCAGAGGGCTCCCTGGAAGTCTCAGGGAACCTGCGTGTACCAGACATGGAGCTGAGCACGGCTTTCCAAGGAAAGGTGCAGGGAAAGGATTTCTTCTCCCAGCCTGCAGGTATTCAGAAAGTGATTATGGGAGGCTGTAGGATCCTGTGGTAGAAGCCAAACCCAGATGTGCCTCCAGTTTTCACAGATGGTTTTCTCTCCCTTTTCACAGGCCAGACCAAAACCTCAGCTCTGGGTATTCCAGCTCTCGAGCATTTGAAATCTGGGGCCCGCATTGGCTCTGAGCTGTGTAGTTTTGCCCCTTTCAGTCACAAGGCTGTACAGGATTGGCAAAAGAGTAAGATGGAAAAAGCTTGCATGTTGTTTTACAAAAATTCAGCTACACTAAGTCAGGAAACCATTGTCTTCAGGAAGGGCAGCCTTGCGCATTCCTCATTACACATCTGTAACCATTTGAACACCCATCAAGTATAAGCTAAGATTGAAACAGATGCTGATTACAGTTACCAGGATGATAAAAATTCAGGTCGCTGGAATTAGTGATGAGTTCTTTGTAAGAGGTGACGTGAAAACAGTCACAGAAACCCTACCACCCACGACAGTAATGCTGGTGTCTGTTGGGTAGTAGTCACCACTTGATTACTATTGCACCTTGAATCGATGCTGTAACTGTTTCTATAATCTTTTCAGAGCCTTTTAGTACTTTAGCGTCTATTCTTAGGTATATGTATGAGTAATGCAAATAAACAGGATCTACCTTTACATATCTACATTTTTCGTGATGCGGTAGGGGGAAGGACTGTTTTTGAAATGGCCATCTTTGTTCATGTCATGGTAGATACGAATGAGTACGGTATTCTCCATATAGGAACCAACTTTAAGTGTCAACTAGAATGCTATAGCAACTCCATCAGCAGAAGTTATTTGAGCCAAACTAGCTCTATCCCCTCAGAGACCAAGAGCTGGACATGGAAATGTGTCTCTTTTCTTGATTTGGAACAGCAAGGTCCAGGGTCAACTCAGAGATCCCTGGGTGAGGCTGGTTGCTTCCTGCTCAAATACAGCAGAAAGAAAAGCACCAAACCCATAGCATTAACCCATCCCCATGGTTAATTAAACAGTGTAACTGAATTTCACTGAGTTTTGGATTGGGCTGTATCTTCTCATTGCTGGTGCTAGCCATAAATAAGCAACAGCTGGCTCTCTAGGGAAATTAAAAAGTGGCTCATAAGCCTGCGTATAAACAGGTTAATGGGTATAGAGAATATTGTCGACATCAGAATTTTCTAGACATTGAAATACTTTATGCTGTGAAACAGACCAGAAGAGAAATCAAAAAGCCATCAAAATTCTTCAGCAGAAAATGTGGATATGGTTAAGAAGGGGCTTCTTCTTCAACACATCTGTTTTGTGTATATTTATGTTCAGAGTTAGATTTGCTGACCTGCCTGAAAAGACGTTTTATTCCCATAAGCAGTGAAAAAACTGACACAGGTTAATGAGAAGAAAACAGATCTTCCACAAGCTCATTCAGCTAAATGGAAGGGGGCCAAGCTGTATCTGTTTCAGTGAGGACAGCAGGTTTGGACAGATGCTGAGGAGACCATCATCTTAACGATACATGAACATGGAAGTTTCAACTATCTAATCTGTGGAGCTGGCTGTGGATGTTAGGAGGGAACTATATAGTTGTACTTAGCATGTTTGATCTGGAAATCACAAATAGACAATAAATACAGGATCCCACACTTCCATTTTTAGTGTCACTTTTCAGAAAAGAACTGCGTTTTAACAAGGTTTAAACTGCAGTTTGAATGTTTTCATAAGTGCTTTACAGCGTTGCCACTTTGCCTTTGGGAATTAGTTAAGATGTGCTTTGCAGAGCATGGAATCATAGGACAAGGCAGTAAACCCTGTAATAAACACTTGTCCATGCTACAACTAAGCTGTTCTCAGCAGTGTTTAAAAGAACCACGTTTGTGACTACATGCCATAACAGGGAAGGGACACAGCCTGAGATTACTTTTTAAAAGTTAAGTACCTTTAATTATTCAGTATACATAATAAAAGATGTAATAGGAAAAGAAACTGAAAAAGAATAAAAATCAGGATTTTTTCTTTTACTAACAAACCTAAAGTGGTGAGTATGGGCATTAAGTAGTCTGTTGCTTGTTAAAGGAGTATGATTAGCTTGTTTTAAAAATCATTTGTTAAAAGTGATGCAGAAACAGCCCTCTAGTTAACAGAAATTGTTCACAGCAACTTGTAACAGTACATAAAACTGGATAAAAAGGACCGCTTTCATTGGGTAGACTGAAAGTTACTGATACCACATTGCTTTCAATTTGTAATGACGAGCTTTTGGTAGGACATCAGCTTATTGATTCAGTAGTAGTCATGTTTCCAGACAAGTATTTATCTTTCCCTAGTTTTTATGCTCACTATTTGTATTGCTGTCCTGGATGTTATGATTGTTATAAATCTATTTTTGTTCCCATGCATCATTATAATCACCAGGTCTATAAATGGCTTTGCTCTTTCAGTCTGTCTGCTATCTGGAAAAACTCACAACCAGAGTTGGTGCTGGCAGGTGAACGCCACGTAGCTGAGTCATCTCAATATATCAGTGTGATGTTTATTGAGCCCAAGCAACAAACAGTGGGAAGACTGTGGCTTCAGGCTTGGGACTCAAAGTTCACCACACACTGCATTTAGAGAACACTCAGAGCTTCGTCATTAACAGATTTCTGTCACACTAAGGGGAAGAGGGATCTCAAAAAGATCGATTGCCTCTAAAAGCAAACATATTAGTAGCTGCAAGAAGGAAACAATCTGGCATTCTACCATGCTGTTACAGCAGTCCCTTAGAAATTAATCTCTCTGTTTAAATTGTAAGAGCTGATGATCTGAACTATCCTGGGAAAACTTTGAAAATGGAAGCTTAAAGAAACTTGATAATCTGCAGACAGTGTAGCGGTGCAGGTAGTGGGAAAGCATGTTTCAGATTTTGCCGAAAATCCGGTTCTTGCCAAAAGGTGAAAACCCCCTGCAGATATTTCCTCATCCCTTTTCTCTCATGTAACTCAGAAATGCTAGGGAAAAGATTTCATGCCAACATATACTGAAGGAAGAGAAAAAGTATTTAGCTAATAATGTTTTCAAAAGAGGAGTTATAACTAAGTGGTTATCTTTGTTTTAACTGTGTGGCTGGTTTTATCTTGTATATGGTTTTGTCTCATTTTTTTCATTAAGAACTTGGCTCATTTTGTAAATCTGAGGCAGATACAAGGTGCTAATATACCAAAAGGAAAACCTCACTTGTCAAACTATGTATCCAGAGAAGGAAAGATGGAGCTTGTCCTATCAAAACAGAACTTGATTTGAAGGTTGCAATGGAGGAGCTGAAAAATTAGAATCAGATAATGTGTGTAGAGTTAACAGCCATAAACAACTAAATACAAATATCTCCTCCAACTTCAAAGTGAAGGCGGCCATATATATTCTTTGCTGTTGGGCTTGCCTACCTATGGAATTAAGTCAGCTTGTGAATCTGCAAAGTGCTGGTGCCCTGTGTGGACACCCTTAGCTTGCAGATAACATTATCTTCTCTAGTCCACTTTAAAAGTAGATTCATACCACATCACTTTTTGTGATTTGTGAAATTTTCAGGTTGTGTAAGCAACCTGAACCAGGTAGGATCAGACTCCTAACTTTCACGTGGCTGTAGCGAGAGTAAGCCCTGTACCTCTGTATGGGGGCCACCAAACTGCTGCACTGTAAATTTGCATCCCAGCCTGCTTCACAATCACTCCAACCTACAGGTGACAACCATGAGCATAAGGAATGCTGGCAGGCTGGGAACTGAGAAATGGCAGTTTCATTTAGGCATTCATGCCCTGGCCTTTTTTGGCCTCAAATGTCTTCCTAACTTGATCTCTGTGGCATCAGGAAGCTACTCGCAATGATTCAGACCTTTCAAACACTCAGAAAGCTTTAAGGTTTTCTGAAAAACTCAGTTGAAACCCCAACCATTTGATAAGAAGGAATTCATTGTTCCCAGAATCAACATTTCCAGTTAACACCAGTACTCCAAAAGAGACAGCACATACTTTATGGAAAGCTACGGAAACTGGAACTGAAACAAGACAAGCTTTAGCCAGTAAGATTTTCTGGCTAACAGGTTTTTCTTTTTTGTCTCTACTAATTTGCTTGCTACTCTGTAATTGAAGGTCACTGGTTAAGGAAAATGGTCCCGTTAGCTCATGAGGAGCAGCTGTAATTTCACTGCTTTCAGTCTGACTTCATTGTGTATATTTGGGTGGTATTAACATAGCACCAATTTTTCCTCCTTCTGGTTTTCCATATACACAAGGATGTCAGGCCAGCAATGATGCCATGTTCACCCTTCAGTGAAATTTGCATGGACATCTGAGGTTTTTTTGCTTCATGCTCTGAATTTAAATCTCTCAGACATTGCGTTCATTCAGCTGTGAACCAGCTATTGGCTTGTGCAGCTTGATGGACAGCCTGTATAATTTACATCCAAATGGTTTCCCTCCCTGTGGATTGCTAGGCTCTCCCCTTCCAACCTTAATGGCAGTTATCATTTATGAAAAGAAGCTGGCTGCTCCTTGGAACAGGATCTTGGCTGCTTCTTGTAACAGTAAACCTTTACAGTATGGCAGGGACTTTGAATGCTGAAGAATCTGAAACACAGATGAGATAAGAGACTGGAACCTCAAGTGCAGACTTTACTCAGGTTGGACAGAAAAATCACTATGAGAGTGTGCAGTCTTTTAAGGAAATCAACAAAATAAGAATATTGGGTATAAAAGCACTATATTCCAGCTGCAAATATCAAGCAATCTGTATATCAGTCCTGTGAGGTATGTAGATAGCACTACAAATCCAGTAATTCAGACACATATAGCATTGCTTTTCCCCTTATCAATAAAAAGTTTCTGACCTTGCCCTCTGGCATATCAGTACCATGCTCCTTTGAACGTCTCCAACAGTCCCTCCTTTTCCCATTGAGTTAAAGCATCTTGTCCACACCTTTGAAAGAGACACAGTCCTTTCCCCTCCTAATTATCTTCGTGTTTCTTTTCATGTGGCTTTTGTTTCCTTCACCTTGCCACTGAGGCCAGCCTCAGCTTGCCCATTTTCCCACAGCCATCTCATGCCTTCATCAGTACTGTCCTCCATTCATAGGTCACCCTTCTAGAATGAAGTTTGAAGACTTCCTAGTCCATCTAGCCCATCCACCCTCTCTAGGAGCAACCCACTGCCTGTGAGAGATGAGTGTCCGAGGAACAGGCCAGGCTAGTATAAAGGAAGATTTTTTAAAAGTGTACATAATGTGTGTGTGTATACATACTATAAACATTGAATGTACTTCTCTGCTGCCTACTTGCTGTACTTTTAAAAGTATTTTAAAGTTTCTTAAGAAAGTATGCTGCCTTCCTCAGACTTTGTGTAGCACCACCCACAAAAAGCCACACTTATGACTACACACAGAAACAATCACAGTAAAGTAACAAAATCAATAATGAACACCTGATATTTCCTCCCCAAAATGGCTATCGGAATTTATGTGAAATTCCTTGTACAATGTCAGGTCTGCAGCTTCTGGCTTCAGGGGAACTGCAGTGGGGTAAGCCAAGAGAAAAAGGAGGGATCTCCATGAAGTAACACAGAAGGAATATGCAATTTGTGGATGATGGCAAAAGTAACTCGGAAAGCTTGCCACATCCCTGCAGAAATAGCACACTCTCATGTACTAAATGCTCTGAAGCACCTTTTAGGTACTTTTGTTTGTGGCCAGACTTCAGACATAATAAAGCTTTTGTCCTTTTTTTGGCAGAGGAGGTTGAAACCCAAAAGAAGGAGGGAGGGGAGAAGGTGGAAGGAATTTCAGCCTCCTCAGGAGATGCATTCCAGCCAGCGTGGACTGCCCTACATCCTCCCTGGATGCTCCAGCACATTCCTTTGTTCCCTCTGACCAGACGTTTTCTTTTGTTTATTCCACCAGTGCCCTGAAAACTATATTTCACCTCCTCAGCAATGTGGAGTGCATTGCACAGTCCTTGTCTCCCAGTTCTGAAGTTTCCCAAGGTTTAGCATTTTTATCACATGCTGCTCTTTACTCACTGTGTTAAAAGAACTATTAATTATTGTTATTAATTTCTCTTTTTTCAGCGCTGAGAAGTGAGCTAAATTAAGCTTTGGTGGAAGCCAAACTAACTGTCGACTTCATGCATATTTGTTCTCCATCACCATATGCACAACAGGGTGGCACCCTGAGAGCAACAGCACAAATTCCAGCGCTTCACCCGGCAGGGACCAGGGATTTTAAAGAGATTGCCCACAAACATATGACTGTTCCCACAAGGGAATGCTGTTGATTTAAAGATTTTTCATCTACCATACTGTGCCTCAGTTAGCACTGTGGGTTTGCTGTATTTCATGCAGTGTGAATTCTAAACATTGGACATAGGACTTTTCTATGTGTGTGTATGCAAGATGCACCTCTTCCCTGAATCCACCTTTATTCACCTCTCTAAAAAATTCTGAGGTTCCCTCTCATCTTTTGTCTAAGCTTGTCTGCTCCTAGTGTTTGAAGGATTTTGCTTTTGATGCTTCCCCTCAACTTTCTAGCCTCTGCTTCTTTTTTTTTTTAATAGAGATCTCCATACACTTTCATATTTCTAGACATGCAAGAATTCTTCTGGCTTGCTATCAGAGTAGGCAATACAGCTTTCTACTGTGAGACAAGTTTGCGTATTAGCATGTTCCTTTTGAATCAGGATTCAGGAATATCACTACTAGGACAAATATTAAAGAAGGGGCCTAGAGTCAGTGAGGGTGGGCCATGAACCAGGTTTGTCTCAGTGAACAAGAAATTGAAAGCTCGTCCCTCCAAGCTATTAGTAAGAAGCAGATTTTTTTAACAAGAGAAAAGCAGAACTTGCTTGATAAAGCCACGTATTACAGTGATCCTGCCCACTTGATCTTCTTGCAGCTATGACTTCAACTCGAGGAGATGGAAGCATGGTTACTTGGCTAGATCTGTTCTTGGACTACCTTAGGAGTCAAGAGTCTTGAGAAGTGAAAAATAAAAAGAGAGGAAGTGAATGTTCACCCTCTTAAAAAGGATTAACACAAAAGAGATGAACATACTTTTTCTGATGTAAAAGCAGATAGTGCAAACAAGAAAAAGTAATAATAATTTTAAAGTGCCCTTTCAGCTAAAGTATTCAGTGCTGCTGCTTTAAATTGTTGATGCTGAGTGCACAAGGAAAGCTAACAGTGCTCAGATTTGTTATAAGAACTTCTCTCTAAAACATAAAAACCTTTCCTATCAGAGAAAGCCTTTCCCTTCTCTGCTTCTGCCATCTTTTTTCATATTGCTATAAAAAGGCTAACAGTAAATGTCAATGAAAATGAAGGCAATGTGGAAATACATAGAAACTGCTGCTGTTTTTTTTTTTTTTCCCTGTGAATTCTTTTAAATAATTTTGACCTGTATCCAGAGCAGTTTATGGAAGCACAAAACAGTGCATGTGGAACAGCAGGCAAGAATGTGGAGTGAATACTAATGCACTCAAACACCCTCCCCCATGCTCTCTAAGCCTGAAAAATCCTTCTGCAGCGTAACTACCAGTTCCTGTAGGGCTTGCTTATATCCTCATGGAGGAAAGTCCTTTAGCATTTAATAGAAAATTATTATCTTTTCATATGCTTTTTGAACTGTTAGAATTTAATACAAAATTATATCCTTGCCATATAGTAGTTTGGGAAAAAAAACCCCAACAAACTACAGAAGTATCATGAATAAATTCTAAAAGGTTTTTAGGGCAGATTTTGCAGGAGAATAATATACTTTTTTATAGGACCTGCATGAATACCTCTTATTAAATACAATGGGATTTCCTCACAACAGCAGAATCTTGAACTAAATAGATAAATTTACCAGGACAAATTTTGGCCCTTTAGTGCAAGAGGAGAACAGAAAGGGGCCACTTGTGAAAAAACAAAAGAAAATTGAGAGAACAAAAAATTGTCTTTTTTTCCCCCAAGTATAATATCAGTTCTGGAAGCCAAAATACTTAAATTATTTAAACCTATTCTGCACAAAATGCCACAAAAGGCCTTTCTTTTTCTTCTAATTTCAAAGGCCTGATTGCAATCTGACATACAACCCAGAGATGCCAGCTGAAGTCAATGAGGTGCACAGGACACAGTTTGTGTCCAGGCTGGTATCAGAACATTTTTTTTTTTCACTAAACCATTAATTTTGTGAAAGGGACCGTGTGATGTCTTGGCCTGCAATAGCAGAAGACCGCAATCAGTGACATCCTCTTTTCTGCTCTCTCTGCCTCATATTTCTCATAAATTGGGTGTTCATTTTTCCTCCCATTCTGTCTATAAAATGATTTTACATGTTCAGAGTGGAAATACACTTAGGTAGCCACCCAGAAGGACGATGTGAAATTTCAGCCTAAGTGCGCATTGGATGCCTTATACAGTAGACTCAAGCAGCTCTGAGGACAAAGTGGCTGCTGTTCTTGTTCAAACGCGGAGTTTGAAGTTGTAAAGGGATGAAAAGCATCACAGTTCCATAACTAAATGCAGCAAATATGCTGTTTACAAACCCCGCATGTGGGTGGCATGGGCTGTTTGGAAATGTTTGCTAAATCGAATATTCAGCCTGATGCCCGCGGAGACAGAGATCGCCTGGGAGTATGGACATAAAAGGAGAACTTGCACATTACTTCTCCAAGGCCATTTCTCCACAAAAGGACGGGTGGCCCAGTGTAAGGTTCTTGAAAGAGCTGACTTCAGTTCTCTGCTCTGGCACCGCCTCGCCTACGCACTCCCAGCAAGACATCTACAGTGATCTCCAAGTTATTTTGGCTCTGCAAGCAGAGATGGGATCTGACTATCTTGCAAGATGGAGCCTGTCATTTATTTTTGCCTTGTTTTTTCATTCGGTTTGACTAAAAAGACATAAACTGGGATTGCTAACAGATTAATCCTTCAAATTGCGATGCAGTTGATTCTGCAGTGAGAAGAGCTATATAATTACCTTGGGTAGGTAACTAAGAATTGGTGCTGACAGGCCCTGGCATTTAGTGTGCTGACTGTGACAATGGAAAGATTTATTCAAAAATACTGCATCAATTAGAGTCCATATTTTATTTCACTGCAATATGCTTCTTGGTGTTTTGCTTTGTAGCTTATTTAGCAAAATAAGCTCCCTGTTGAATACATCAGCTGACTGTTAAAATGAGTCAAAATCCATGGCTTTCCACAACAGCACTGCACAGAAAAGAGAAAAGCAAACTAAAGCCAGACATGCAGACGAGAAGGGTTGTGAAGGAGATTCATCAGCCCCTCTGGCAACAGCAAAAGCCAGACAGTGATGGTTATCTCTCCATCTCACTCTCCCTGCCATGTAGTAGTAGGGGCTGGATCCAAGGAGAAGGGGAGAGTGAATGTGTCTGTTTGGAGCAGAACACAGATCAAGGACCTCTGAGAACTCTTGAGTGGATTTCCATTGCCCCACAGTGAAGAGCTGGGGTTTTTTCCACCCCTTATCTCCCATCTCCACATCTTCAAGCATCCTTGCTGCCTTGTCCTCATCACACCCCTCCCTCACCCCATCTTCCATCCAATAAGGAAGAGGCATAAAGCTGTGTGTGATGTTGCTTGCCATTACTACCCTATTCATTTTCCTTGCATGTTGTAACATTTCTGTTGGAGCCTTTCTTGACTATTTGCATTTTATATTTCCCTGGTTTACACTACTCATAATGGGGCTGTGGCCTCTTGAATGTTTTCTGAATAAATGAGATCAAGATAAGGTTAAGCATAAGGCAGTGGTATCCCACACACCAATTAAGAGCAGCAGTCACTGTGTTAGACATCAAATCTAAACTTAGGGGAGACTCAAATCATGTGTGGGTCCCACACATACCAGCTAGCTTCATTGTATGCCAAACCCTTGTTCCTGAGATATGTAAGCACATGTCCAACTCTGAGTGTGTCAGGAGCCCACTGCTTTGAATAGGGTTACTCACACTATGAAGCACCTTCCTGAACTGGAGCTTCAGTATTGAGTTGAACAGCAGAAAAGAAGTCTTTTAAGATCCATTGAAAAAGTTCTAATTCAAACCCCATGTAAAATGTGGGCTAATCTGAATCGGCTACATTATTTCTTTAAAAAAATATACAGCCCTCTTGGCAAAGCTCACTTGTTATTGAATTCATTTTTATACTGCAAGTTACGGGAAATTAGATAATACCTCACATTTTTCTTTGTTATGGAAACAATGTGAAAATATTTTAAGTTAACAAATGCTAACACCCTTTAGTAGCCTTCAAAACATAACTAGAAAATGAACATTTTTCTTTACGATGGTTCTAATTAAAAATCACAGATGGACACTTCTTTTCCCCTACAACAATGGGAAACCTTTTTAACTGGTGCATTTCAATGGAAGAAAATGCAAGTAGATATAGATCAAATAACATCTATATGCAAGTAGATATAGACTAAATAACATTTTTGTTTCTTTTATGCGAACCCTTGTGGAGGTCCTTTGCTTTCTCACATGCTGGATGGTTGCTTGGGGCATGTCACACTTTGTGAATTGTGTACGTTTGCCCACCATTGCATTTGTCCCAATGACTTTTCTGTGAAACCACAGTTTGTGGTACCTCCTAAGGGTATTCACAGTGAAAACTTTGTGCATCATTTTAAGGGTGTTGAAATGGCTGAAATACAGTGAATAAGAGACATACAGGAATTTCCCTCACCAGCAGGAGATGAAGTAAACAAATAAGAAAATACAATTTCATCACAAACCCATGGAGGTCGGAGTTGGGTCACCATGTCAAGCAGTATAGAAGAAATAGCTTGGTCTCCATGTTCATTAAATACACCTTTCTGCTGAAACTGCAAGCAAGAATGCTAATTAGCACTTGCCATTCTACATTGGACTGACATTGTAAGATGTCTAAATATTCATCTGGCTAAAAACCTAGTTTCTTGTGACCTAAGTTATTTCTGAAGCAATTATTTGAAGGTAAACAGTTCTGTTTCCCCTTTTCAAAACCTCTCTCTCCATCTTCTGCTATTCTAATTTTGCAAAAAATGCACAGTTAATTCTTTTAAAAACCCCAATAATTTATTGCAACAATAATGTTTTGTATGTTGGTCAAAACACCATGACAGCTGTAAAATTTTGCACTGAAACTATTGTATTGGCTAGATTAATTGTATTGGCCAGATTAATGGACTACAAATCCAGAGAGATCATTTTGCTTAGCAAACCTGTCTGCTTGTCTAATACAGGTGATGCAAATGCTCTGAACTGATTTAGAGAAGATCATGTGGAAATACATCCCATTTTGATTGTAAAAGCAGTCCCTGAAACCTTAAGGTGTTGTTCCACTGATTAATTACTACAGCATAAAAAATGCGTGGCTTATCTTGTCTGCATACATACAGCATCAGCTTCTCTTTCATGCCATGTAGTTCACAGAACACCACTCCACCTCAGTATTAAGAACCCAGCAGCTCTTGTCCAGTTTTTCCAAAGAGACATCTAGCCTGTATTCAAAGACATCAAGAAGTGGAGAATACACCAGTATTCTTGGTATTTTGTTCCAATGGTTAACCACCACAAGAATTATTTCCTGACTGTTTATTTTCAGTATCTTCTGATTTAAATCGTGCAGACAGTTCTTCCTGATGTCATTTTGAACAACTGAAGCCTCAGTCCAACACCTATTTAAATCAAGGGAAACATTCCTATTGATTACAAAGAATATTGAACCAAGCTCTGAATTATATATAGCACTTCTCTGCAGTTTATGAGGTGAATGTTAAAGAAAGTCTCTTAATTTTCCAGCAGAAAGAGAATATGAATGATAGAGAGAATGCTGCCCTCTCATGGTTTTATGGATAAATCTGTTCTCATAGTATATTAAAAATACAAAAATTTTATTTTTAGGCTGCTGCATGCTGATCTGTTCTCTTTTATGTACTGTACTGAAAGGCAAACTTGTAACAGGCATCACTTCTGCCATGATAAATGATATAAAAGCACTGAAAACACAGCCCATTAATGGCAGATGTGGAGGTAATGAAGCACAAGAAGAAAGGGTGATGCAAGAGACAAGTTTATTATCACTGTTTTCCAACCAGCTTTGTAAGCTGAAGCTAGCTGGGATGCAGCTGGGTACTCATTTTGTTCCTCTTGTCTGAAACTGTGGAACCTCATATGTTCCCAGGATGAGGACTCATCCATTCTCTAGGTGAACTGTTTCCCACACCATGCTTTCCCTGCAGGGGAGAAGAGCTGAGCAGAAGGTGCAGGAAGAACTTTTTTAATTTAAGAACAAGTCAGTTCAGCAGTGTGCACCCAAATTACAGGAATCTTTTTCCCCTCTAAATGTCCTGTACATGCATAAAGGAACAGAAATGGGTACACTGTGACTGCAAGCAAATCAGGGCTACAAACAGGTCCTTGGTTGCTGTTGAGCAGTATGGAACATATCCAGTATATGCAACATATCCAGTGTATGCAGGGCCCAGGGCAGCTACAGAACTAACCACAAAATCAGAGCTACCATTGGCCTTCTGTGCCCTCCATGTGCACTGTCTGCCCTGTTGATAATTTGACCTTTATTGTCTTCATGACCAGTTGAAATTTCACAATGAAAAACATCACATCAAAGGAGAAGACCCCATGTGGTGATTTCCCTGGAAAAGGATTCCTACAGCCTATTCAAAGAAACCTGCTATTTTTTAGTAAGAACTGGATATCATACCATATAACCTCAGACCATGAGCTCAGTCATGTCCCACATTCTGTGGAGTCCTTCATGTGCAAAACCATGAAAGAAACCAGATCAAGATGTGCAGACCGCTGGAACCTTCAAGTAAACATTACCCACTTTTATCTATCACTTCCTTACTAGGAATAACCAAATTCTATCTTGACTAACTGCTAAACTATGTCGAATTGGAAAAAAAAAAAAATGCATAAAATCACTAGTTATATTTAAACAATCCCTAGGCCAGAATAGACCATTAGGTCATGTAGCCTTGTCTCCTGCATAACATGAGTCATTGAATTTCGCCTAATTACAGCCAATAAGTTATGTTTGACTATAACATAAACCTCCATGAAAGCACTGGTGTGAAAATGTCAAGAAAGAGGATTTCTCTTTTCCTTTAGCAGTTTGTGAAGGTTAAATCTCTCTTTCTTAAGTGTTTGAGTATTTCTCCTTTACTTCTCACTGGCAGGTATCTCTCTGTCATCATTTATAGCCTCATTGACAAAGTATATCTTAATTTTACAGATAGATCTTCCCAACAGGTGTTACTCAAAGGATTTTTTTATTTAATGGAGGCTTTCTAAAAAAATAATGGCTTCATCTCCACAATGGTATTTCTTAATAGTTATGGGAATTATAATAGTCAAGACAACATAATGTAAAATAAGCTTCTGTTCCAATGTGAGGTGGTAAACTCCTGAAGTTATTGCACTGAAAGGGGAACTTCACCCTTAACACACTGTGAATAATATGACTTACCCATTTTCTCAAAATAGGACTGAGAAGTTTCAGTCTAACCATTCTAAGGCTAAAAATTGTCTTGGATACCATATGTGAGTATTCAACACATTTCAAAGTACTTTATTTTGGGGCAGGTTATAACACTGTAATGGGTTGAATGGCAGCAGAGTAATTCTGGTTTCCAGTTGGTCTCAGGGAGGAAAACCTATCATTTCTATCACAGTCAACCAGATAGATCCCTCCGAGCACAGACTGGATTTTACTAGTCTTGAGTGTCCTACAGTAAGTAAGAGTCCAGGCTTCCCCAGTTACTCATCTCTGTCTCTCCCTGGTGCCAGTGTTGTATGTTATGATAAATAATTTTTAAAGATCAGAGTAAAGGTAGAATAAAGATATACTGTAAATTCTTTTTCTCCCCCATTTCTCTGTAACAGCTTTCTGGGCTTCAGGAGTCAACTCACATATAAAACCCTATTCAAAAGATCACTTGAACATATCCCTGTGTCCCTTCCCAAAGCAATTACATAAAAAAACCACAAACAAACAAACAAACAAACAAAAAGGACAAGAAAAGCTTATTACTATTAATATTGCTGTATAGATGAAAACAGTGTAATTACTTGCTTGGTACATGTCTACACAAGAAGCAGCTTCAGACTGGCTAGGCAAGCTTACCTCTTTAATCCCTTTCAAAAGACTCAAGTGGAATAGGTGTCTGGCAAAGTTATCAGATAAGGCCCACATTGAGGAATATTACAGAACTCAAATTTCCATTCCATGAAGAGAACTGATGGTGGCAAACAGAAGGAGATGCACCTATAGAAAATCCACAGATCCAAAGGGAAATCTCCACAGATTTGCATCCTCTCTGATCCATATGATGGTGTAAGAGGTTTGTGACTCATTCAGATACACATCTTGCTAACAAGGCTATCTTGTTACCCAGGTACTCTGGGTTGGAATTATAAATGTTTCCCTAATAGAGGGTTACACTGAAATATGACCAGTTTGCATTTCTCATACTACATTGAAAAGGCATATAAGCAATGATGCAAGTTAAATAATGTTTGTCAAAAACTACCCTGACATTTTGATCCACCCAGTCTGCTGGTAAATGTTCTTTCTACCTCTTCGCATCTATACGAAATACAGCATGGCACATTTTATATACGCAGGCTTGGAAAGCTTTTAATTCTTTACACCATTCATCTTCAGAGTCTTAACCAGAAATATACTTTACAAAATATTTATGCCAGTGGCTACACCTGATGTTACAGGGAAGAGCTTCAGAAGACCATGCAATCCTAGCAAGTGATATGCAAGCTCTGTAGCCTGAAGCTTTAGAGAAGTGGATTACAGGCAGTATTACAGACTCTCCAACTTCCAACATTACATGTAGCCAGGCACAACCGCTACTATCAAAACCCAAGCTGATAAGGAGGATAAATAGTGATGCTCCAGAACATATTTTCAGTCAGTATTATCAGAGGCCAATTAAGTTTTGGGTCTGTTGCTGTAAAGGACACAAAGCTAATCCTGAAGGGGCTGAAGGATAGATGCCATAGAGCTATCCACCACATGAACTTAGTCTCTGAGCTAAAAGAAATTAAGAATGGGAAATGGCATTTACTCATCTTTGGGTGCACTGAGCCCCACTTTTACCTCACTCTTGAGCATGGTGAGGTGCCAGAGAGCCCGTGGTAGAAACTGCATGCCAGTTGCACTAGGTGCTCTCACTGTATCTCAGAGTTGCTGTTCTTCTCTGTGGAAGTCTTTTTACTAAAATAGCTGTAGAGCTAAAACATCTCCAGAGGTACAGAATAGAGACTTACTATCTCCTTTATATGAATGTTTTGTATTATCTGTGCTTTGGGCTTGGTTTTTTACCCATACCTCATCCTGCCTTATTAGTATGGAAAAAGAAGGTGATGACTACAGAGATTACAAGATTTTTTTATTTAGAATCCCTCAAGGGTCATTTTGAGCATTTTTATAGCTATCTGCTCAAAGCAGAAACCAAATGGACAAATGAAAGAGAGAGGAATGAAGCACTGTGCAAAGAAAGGACTGAAAGAACTGGGACGACAGTTGGAAAAGGGGACAAGTCTTCTAAAAAAGTTAGAAGTAACAGCAAAATTAGCCATTCTCTATCCATATTTAGCATAGAAGAGGAAGAAATCAAGTTAAAAGAGCGAGACAGGTGTAGGCTGCAGTCTGGAAAAATACTTTCTGCTTGGAAGACAATTAAATACTGGAAGAGACTGTGTGGAGAAGCTATGGCTTCAGTGTCACTAGGGTTGTATAAGGAGAGGTTAGATAAACATTTGTCAGCTATGGTTGATTTTATCTGGAGTCAGCAGAAGGTCTCCACTGGCTTCTCAGGGTCCTTTCTAGGGAACAGCTGCAGTCCTGAACAAACTCTCAACTTCTGCTCTCTATCAACTGACGTGAAATCACAAGAGCTGCAGTATGTACAAAAGCCTCAGGAAAGAACCAGGCAACATTTCCGAAAGGTTTAGGGAGAGACTTTCCAAGTATACCTGAAGACTTTAGGCCTATTATACCCACTGCCACCACACTGGGAGAGTGGGTTAGCAGAGGTGGATGCGTGAAGTCATGTGGTTAAACAACATTTGCTATTGGATGTTTACACCAGCAGACAGGAAACAAAATTAACAAACTCTTGGCAGAGTTACCAAGGGAGAGCTTTTTATTTATTGTTCATATAGATGTATTGCCATTTTCTCCTGCTGAACCTGTGTGCCTTTTCCTCCAAATACAGTTCCAGCAGTCTCCTATAAATTCTTGTACTTGGTGGCAAAGCTGTGTTATGTGTTAAGGGCACATCAGGAGGGCACAGTGTCTGCAAGAGAACTTGAGCTGTGGATGTTGGTTTCAGAAGGAGATCCACCCAGAAGCTATTTAAACCTGTCCCTTGTTTTTGCCAGTAACACCAGAAAAAAGGCTTACACACAGAAAATCACTTTCTCCTAATACTGGCAAGACACCTTTTTCAGGAAACAGAGAACAGCTCCAAGCAGAGCTTCTTTTCCTGTCTCCCTGATAGTGCTTGCCTACCAGGTCTAAGAAGCAGCAAGTAGGTGCAGAACAAGTTTGAAAAGATTGGTTAGCTATGGGGGAAGTAGCAAAGCTTGGATCTGCAAGGAGCTTAAAGTGCAGGGATGAGTTTGGGGTTTATTCTCTACAAGAAAGCAAGTGAGGTATTCATACCAACCAGGTGAGGAAGCGCAGGGGAATACACCTATATACTCTTACCACTGTAAAATGAATGTGCTTATATTCTCTGAGCAGCTTTGCAATGGCAGGGAGCATCTTCTAATAGACCCTTTGTTCAGGGGAGGCCTTGAGAGGCTGAGAGAAACCCAGCTGCACATTTAGAACAACAATCATTCCCCTGGCTACACCAATCCTTTCTGGGAAATCAGGAAGCAAGTTCAAGGATGGTTGAGGCTCTTAAATATGCCACAGTGCTTTTATCTAAGCAAGGCATATCCTCTGCCCATCCCACAGGCAGTATCAGGTACTAAATTTCCCAGCTGTCATGTAGTGTCTGTCATTCTTAGCACCCAATCAATTTTTCTAGTGGGCCTTTTCATCCTTTCCAAGCATTTTAAAGTAAGATTCAGCCTTTTGTTGCAGTCAGATGTCCCTTCCAACCATTTCTAGGATTTATCTCATGTGCACTGCAGACGTGCTGTAGGCTCTGCTCCAAATCATGTTTCAAGGACCATTTGTTTTAGTCATTTCTGGTTTATTCTGTACCGCCCAGCACAGCCTAGTCCAGGCACTTGCTCTCCCAAAACAAAAGCAATTCACGGTGCCAAAACACTGTCTTCTCCACCCCTTCTCTCCTGGGTGAACTCACTGTCCCCAAATCATTTAATCTTCCCACTTGGCTGTAGGATAGCAGCTGCCTCTTCCAATGAAACTAAAGCCACTGGCAACCAGACCTTCATTCCTGGGAGAAACACCAAGAACAGTTCATCCGTTTGTTTCTCGATCGTTTGAGGCTGTTTCTACCACAGTCAGAGACAGGAGATGGAAGGAAATGTTCTTCAGTCACAGGAAATTCAGGGGGTAGGCTTGAGGAGAGGGGAGGTAACTCAGAGAGGAAAACAATAAAACATAAAATAATGAAATGAAATAATAAATAAAATAAAATAAAATAAAATAAAATAAAATAAAATAAAATAAAATATGTTCAGTGCCAGAATCTGAGGGGCATTTATGAGCGTACAGGAAAATACAAGCATCCCTGTGGTCTCAATGTTTTATGAGTGCAATAAACCTAATATGGATTCAGTCCGATCTCTAAAATTCTACCACAGCATGTTATTGCTAATTCTTGAAGATTAAAGCAGCCTTTGGCTCTCCTTCAGTGGCCCAGTATGTATTGCAGGCTGCCAGAAAATAAACAAGCAGTATTAATTGCCCTCTGTGATGGTGTTTCTTCCAAGAATGGCTGGCAGTATCGCTGTAGCCATTGCAAGTTCTCACCAATGGCCACAACTGAGAAGTGGACAAGTAATTGTGGCCCCCTTTTTTCTGATTTCCTACATTGGCCGTAGGTATATTGGACAACAGTGAATTTGGTATTAAAGATATTAAGACTGCACCATACCAAATGCTTCTCTTCAGGCATTCATTATCTACAAGAAAAGTATTGAACGACATATCCCAATGTTAAACTTCGCCAGTAACTGGCTGGGATTTAAATTTATTAAACAGTGGAATTCACACTGGAATCACAACAGCCTTCTCCTTTCCTGGGCAAAGTTTTGACTGATGACAGGGTTTTCCAGTAAATAAACTCAATGGACCTTCAGTCCTTCCAGTTGAAGAATCTCTTAATTGTGAGTCAACTTAGAGCTGCATTCCATGAACTGGAGAGACCAATAAATACAAAAGATGCATTCCACTCCATTTTAAGAGGTTTTTTCCTTTTTGTTTGTTTGTTTTTAACTCAGTGCAGATACCAGCTCCAATACAAGTTCCCAGCTTTCCTGGTGCTTTGCATAATACGTTCCTTACAGGAAAACCTTAAGTGTGCTCTTGGATTCAGACTTTTCTATGCTTGCGCTCTTTCCAATACTCAGGGGAAACAACATGTTTCCAAAGCTTCTTCAATATTTATATTTTAGAAGTAATAACTGGTGTGTGAGAGCATTGCACACACCCAGCCTTTTCACTCTGAAGCTATTTGTGTAAGTTATAATAAAGACAACATGTTTTGCAAATTGCATTGTTTCCAGGCCCAATGATTATAATTGTTCACACATCAATTAGTACTCTACATATGTTTTCTCAGATCCTTAGATAAAGTGGCAAGAGGATGCATCAGGTGGTGTGGAATACTGACATAATTTTCTGATGGCAGAAGAAGGGAGGCTTGTGAATGAGTTCTGACAGCTCTGGGAAGTTAAGTCAGTAGAAGGGAGACTACGGATCAGAGTGTTGAATTTCCATTGCATTTTATTTAAAATGTAAGAAAGAAAAAAGAAACTGTGGAGACATGTAAGCTGTTAATCATTGCAAATGCAGCACATGTAAAAATACAAAAAACCTGCCTTACAGTACACTAAAAAATGGTGCAGCATTTCTCCAATGTAACCAATAAAGTTGAATAAATAACTCATAGCAGACAGTATATTCAGGAAGCTAGTGTTCAGTATATGCTGTGAGAATAAACAGCATTACATTATTGTATTCCATTTAAGAGATACCTGTATTTTCTGGAAAAAGGTTAATCAGGCCCTGTCCGTGGGAATTTCAACCTAATGACATTTAATAGCTGCCTGAAGAGGACAACGGGGGACAATGGGCACTGCACATCTGATCATCCTGTTGCCTGGTCCTTAGACTTTGGTTTTTGCTGTGCTAGTTTCTTGTCATTACCACTGGAGCTAGGATTTTTGCCGAGGGAATTTCTGGAATTCAGTGTTCATGAGTTACGTAGACATTCTTGTTGCTTTTTGGTAGTATGTCCTTTTCCTGACTCATGGCTTGAGACCGGTGGTCTAAGAGACGAAAGAAAGGAGGGTGTCACTCCAGCTTCAGCCTCGGCTCCCAGCTCCAACTGTATTCCTCTCACCACCGAGCGTTTTCTGGCTTTGGAGATGATGGAGGCCTGTCCCACTGGACATGACAGGCGGGCCTGCAGAGGCCCTGCTCTGCTCAGCCGTGCCCTGCCGCGGTGCGGAGTGGCCCACCCGGCTGAGGCCAGGCCGGCGGTCAGCGCAGCCTGGGGGCGAGCCTTTAGGTGCCATGCCATTCATTCAAACAGCGGCAGCGTGACACGCTCCTGGGGACTTGGAGCACTGCTTGAGAAGATTATTCACTGCAGAAGTGGCATGAGGATATTTGCAGCAACAACTTTAAGCATTTGTTATTTATAATGAGGGCACTGCAGGAGGGCAGCCACAGACTTCCTTGCAGCTGGAGTTCTCTCCAGTAGGAGAAATGAATCTCCTAAGTCAGAGGAGATGGTTTCTAGTTTCTGTTAGTTTGATTCTCAAACTTCCTCAAGATTTTAGAGTTACCTAAACTGTTCTACTTGAAGAGTCAGGTTCTCATACAGATGTTCACCCCTTTCCTTGCCCCACTATTTTTTGTGGCTAAAGCTTTGCTTAGAAGAGCAGGCAGCCAGAAGGTATGTTAGAAGTCTTCTCTTGTCTACATCGTTTATCATAATGGAGTCAATAAATATTGGCAGATCCTCAGATGCCCAAGGCTCTTCTGTTGGAAGAGTTGTTAGTTTTTTCCCTTTTCCCTCCCAGTGATATAATGGTTATGTTATGAGACCAGGACTCAAAGGTTTGTTGGTGCAACATTTTTTCTATATGACCTTGGGGAATGTAAGGAAGCATTGAGTCACTAAATAACTCTTTTCTTACTACTGGGGAAAAAAGTGAAGACGGAAGCAAACTTTCCTTCTCTCAGATTTAATGAAAAGGAGGACTTTATTCAGGTTCTTATCAGGTCAAGAAAGATTTTTGGTTGGCCTGGTTTGGGAATGGAGTTTAAAGCAATTAAAGTAGAATGATGTTGTGGGGAATTTTAAAAGGATAAAACTGTAATATATTTATTTTAAAATCATAACAGTATACACAGGCTCACATAGGCAGTGTCTAGAAAGAAATTCTTATGGTTTAAAAAGTAAAGCCTTTGAACTAAACCCAAATCTCTTGCAGCAAAAGTGAGAAGAATTTTTTTGTTCAGCAAAGGAAATACTTTGTGCGTTTTTCCTTGGTGGAAGCAGCACAAAGAACAATTCATACTGAATTGAAGTTTTGTGGTGTCTCAACTTTGTTTAAAACATTTTGGAAAGTCCAACTTTACCCTGTCTGGTAAAAAAATCTATTTTTTCAATCATTTAGCTGACACAGTGTGTTCTCCTTTGAAGGATGCAGAGCAGCCAGACCAGTTAAAGAACAGTTGCCTTTAAGACAAGAACAGGCTTGACTTTTTCTTGAAAGGCCTCATCCCTTGTTTATTGAAATACAGAACATTTCTTATTCACTTAGATGAGCTGTGGGCCTCAAAAATCCTGTAAATATTTTTGTGTTTTAATATCTACACAAGGTAAATGAATACGACAATTCACACATTCAGTGACAAACCTCCTTTGCAATGAAAGAGACTCCTAAGATGCAATTAAATGCATTGCTTTGACTCCAAGGGATGCATTTAATCCATATATGCACCTGTGGCTGTATAGGCACCTCTAGTTATTACTTCCACTCATAAGAACCACTACCTTGGCTGAGCTCAGCATTCAGAAGCTGTTCTCCTGCCTAGGGTGGTTTGGGATTTGTACAAAAGGAAACTGCAGCCATAAATTGCTTGATTCACTGGGTGTGCTCATAACATGAGCAGAGTGCATCAAGATCTGAACCCACAGCCACCTTCATTTAAAGACAGTGGGAAGAGGTGAGCTACACAGTAACCTGGAGATTATGGTACTTGCTCAAGTAGGAGAGTTGGCTTGTGGACCTTCTAAGATGATAAAGCCTGAGTCCAGAGACTAACCATCAAGTCATAGGTCACTCTGAGTAAGGAGTACACTATCCCTTCTTGTTGAAATCTGGACACTCTGCAACTGAATTTGAGATCTGTGAGTCCAGAGAGACAGCAATGAGGAGACCTACAGTTGGTAACTCAGCAGTGAGGGAGCTCTGCTTCTGAAGCAGGGCTTAGCTTTCAGGTGTTCGGTATCAAAACACTCAAACTTTTTTTGTCTTTTGACCCTTTTACCTCATCATGAAAGAGAGAGAATCTTCCAGTAGTGCTGCTTCTTTGTAACAGAGACCAAAGTGCGCTCTGAGTGGAACTGGATTGAAGTGTAGAGCCGTTGCAAAGCTTTAAATAAAACATAGTTAGGCTCCTAAAATTATTCTTTACCCCCCAAAAGTTTCCTTTCCACCTACCCTCACAAAAAGATTTACTATTCCTTTTACTTTTGTTGGGGGTACTTGTAAGTCTTAGTGACGGCTGCAGACCACCTATGTGATTTTCCTGCACTGGGTAATTTAAAACTGTCCACAGACCTAAGTCACCATGAAGTGTCTAAGAACATAAACATATAAAATTCATGGATGCATTGTTCACTTACCATACAACATAGCCAAGCATTCCTCCCTGTTATTGCCATCTTATTACTGGGAAAATGCCCAATCCTGCTCATTCTTACAACTCAGCAGGTTCTTTTTAGCCAAAAGAGTGTTTCAATGAGAGATGAGCTGGCGAATTCACTTTTAAGTTTTCATTAACTAATTTCATGTGACCTTGGCAGAAAAATACCTGTTAAATAATTTCATATGACTATGATGATCAATGCAGAACCAAGATTTGCAGACAGTGAGCTGGTAGAAATTGCTGGACCTAAGGTTGAAACAAAGACGCTCATTCTTCTAGGGGAAAAAAAAAAAAAAAGGATACTACTTTGCCATCCCTCTGGTTTTGCAATAAACTTTTCCATTTGTGCTGTGCTGTTTACGTCTTCTACACTGGTGATGAGTTAAATTCAACAGACATCAACAACAACATCCTGAACATTTCAAGCAATATTTTATTTTGGTTTAAGTCTACTGAAGGAGATAGTATTAAAGGTGAATGGATGGAAATGGGCATAATACGCTGAAGAATCAACTCCTTTGAAAGCACTGAAGAAACCGAATTTGTCATTAGAAGTACTTTAGTAGCAGGCTGGAAGGAGCATTACAGAGACACACAGAACAAATGGAGAGCTCATTAGAGATGACTGCAGTGAGCCAAGTAGATAGGCTGGTTGGATATTTCCAGCTCGAGCTTCTTGAACTTAAGACATTCAGTGTACCAGAAGAGTGACTTTTCTGAAGTTGTGTCTATTTTGCTAAAGGATCATCAAGCTGAGCCAAATTAGCCAGTCGTAAGAAGAAAGTCCACAAGCAAATCCCCATTACATCAACTCAACCAACTTGACACAAACTGCCTTCACAAAGAGGTGACACCACGATGTGGTTTGAGCCCAGAGGGCAACTGAGCAAGAAGAAGCCATTCACTCACCCCATTCCCCTCAGGAATGAGAAGGAGAAAATAAAGTAAAAGGCTTAGTAATTGAGATAAGAACAGAGGGGGATGATTCACCCATTGTGGTCAAGGGTAAAAGAGACTTGTTAGGGGAAGAAAAAAACCACTAACAACAACAACAACAACAACACTTAACAGACAGAGTGGGACAGTGAGAAGCGTTACCACATCTCAGAAAAACACTTCACCATACCCCTCCCTTCTTCCTGGGCTCACTTTTGCTCCCGATCTCTCTACGTCCTCCTCCGCAGTGGTGCAGGGGGCAGGGAATGGGGGTTATGGCCAGTCTGCCGCTCCTTCCTCCTCAGGGGGAGGACTCCTTGCATTCTTCCTTGCTCTGGCGTGATGTCCCTCTCACAGGAGACAGTGCTCCATGAACTTTGTCTGGCATGAGTCCTTCCCACGGGATGTAGCCTTTCCTGTGCAGCTCCAGCATGGGTCACCCCCACACGTTGCAGTCCTCCCAGTGCCGAAAAACAACAGTGGGGGCGGCTTCTTCCCACAGAGTCCCGGCCTTCTCTGGGAGAAGCTGCCTGCTCTGGTGTAGGATTATCCACAGGCTGCAAGTGGATCTGCTCCACTGGTGACCCCCACGGGGTGACAAGGGGATGGCCTTGCTGTCTCACCATGATACAGGGGGGTCCCTGCACTGGCACACCTTCTCCCCTTCCTCCTCCTTCCTTCCACTGGCCGTGGTGTTCACACAGGTGTTGTCTCATAACTCCTCCTCACAACTCCCACCAACTCCTCTTCCCAGGTTCCCCTTCTTAAATACGTTATCGCAGAGGCACAGCCACTGTTGTTAATTGGCTTGGCCTTGGCCAGAGGTGGGTTCCACTTGGAGCCAGAGCAGCTTCAAGAAGCTTCTCAGAGAGGGCCACAGCTGTAGCCTGCTCCCTCGCTACCAAAAACCCCACCACAGTGGCCCCCGAAGTGGCGGGGCTTCGACCAGAACAATTATGACTACTTGAATTGACTTTGCATCAGTAGTTTCTCATTGTGTCTATGTTCACAGCCACCCACACATTGCTACTTCCAAGACAGTAGTGACAGAGAAGTTCCTTTTAGTCCTGGGGCTGTTTCAAAGACTGGAGTAGCGAGGAACTCATCTGCACTGCCTAGACAGAATTTGGCTTGGGATCTTGGGAATGAGAAATATTATGAACTCGCAACACAGGTTTGGGTGATATATAAGCAAAAAGTTTGCATTTTGGCATCTAGTTCACTTTACTGGTCATTCAGGAAAGGATATATATTAGAATCACTAACTCATTCCTCAGTTCCTCGTAACAGAAGCTGTTGTTTCTCAGCTTATGTATAAAGTAAGCTTTCAGGCTAGAACTGGTATGTCTTGTTTCAGTTTCACCCTGTTACATCAGGGCTAAGCTAGGGACTGCAAAGAGTCCAGCAATAGCTCTCCTTCAGTGGTGAGAGTAAGAGAAACCTTGGCACTGAAACATCCATCAAAACAGAATTCTGTGATGACAAACACAAAGGGATCCATTATCTGCTTTCCTGTATATATTACAGACCTTGGACCTCCCTGGTTTTCAAGATCAGAGAGACTAAATATGTGGCAGGATATGAGGCCGTAAGTACTACTCAAATTCTCCATGTAGCACTGAAGTAGGGCTGGGGCAGTACTGAATTTTACGCCAGCTTCCTGGGCAGGTGTGCCTTTCACCCTGGCTAAAGGACATAGCGTTTAACTCCTGACAATTGTGGAATGCATTGCTAACCTCACCACAGCCTGCCACAAATGTGAATGGCAACCTACAACAGCATGACAAACCTTCCTCCGTGTCTAGCTTAGAGCCTTCTCCTTCCAGCCACATGCAGCCTGGCAATCATTCAGTCCCTTACTGTCCCTCACCTGCTTTTTGTGAAAATATAATTTCCATTACGGGCATCCAAAACCCAACATTATAAATATAAAAATCAGATGGCTATTCCCTCTTTCTTTATGGGATTTTCCAAGATTGTCCTGGATATATTTAGTATTCGTGTGTAATGAGTCAGAGTGTCCACCTGTGGTCTCCATAAACCGATTTTGTAAATAGCATTGACTGATGTGACTCAAAAAAAAAAAAAAAAAGGCCAGTTTCTGTTTTCCAGTTTTAGTCTGAATTCAAACACTGTTTGCAGTTCCAAGAACTCTGTGGGTTTCATGCTCTAGGTCAGTGGGTGGGGAATACTGGAAAAGGCATACTCCATCCTGTCCCCTCGTTCCGGTGGGCTGTAGGTCTGCAGAAAGATGACTTTATTTTATAGCACAGCAAACCACCTTTTCATTTAGAAACTGTTTAATATGCAACCTGTAGATGAGGCCCTGGCATACGTACTTTCCTGTGTCCATTCCTCACTTGGAGGTTGCTATTGAAAAACATTGAATTTTGATCCAGCACAAGTGAATGCACAAAATGAGCTGTGGTGTGTTTTTTCTAGGTGCTGAAAAGCATAGAAGGATGTAAGTCTCACTGACTTTTCAGTAACACTTTGGACAATATGGGAGGACAATTTGACTTCTGTGTTATGTCATCTAAGTTCAACTTAGCCTCATGCTAACAGAGGTGGCCACACTGTGAAGTGACACCCGAACTGCTTAGTTTGGACTGGAGTCACCTGTACGTGATACTTAGGGGCTGTGATACTTGTCCTTGGTCTTCATACAGCTGAACTGTAGGTCTGAAATGCTCCTGTGTGAATTGAGAGGGAACTTCCAGGCCTTTTTGGTGCAAGGGAGTAAAAGACTAGCAGCAAAGAAGAAGAGGCAGCTTGTGTCCTGTTAATAACTGAAGAGTTGTGTTAGCTGAAGCCTAGGTTAACCCCTGTGGCAGATCAATATCTGAAGTTAAAAGCACCATCATGCATAATGTAGGGATATAATATAGATTTAGGTTTAAAGCCAACTATAAAAGGGTAACTGAAATCAGCTCTGCAATGTGGGAAAACTTCATCTCCACAAAAAGCATTCCTGAAATGAGAACTCAGGTTCCATTTTAAAATTTGGGACTTCTTAAGGCATTCTTAAGCCTTTTCTTAAGTTCATGTCTTAAGATCTAGTTTCATCTACATTCTTTGTAATATTTGCACAATACGAGTAACTAGACAGCTGACTGATAGCTGTCAAAGACAGTATAAAACCAGTTCAGATAAAGGTACTAAAAGGACATGTATAAATGCACAGGTACATGCATTAGAAGACTGTAAATTTTGAAAAATAAATAAAGGAAATAAAGTAAGAGGATATGCTTGCAGAGTGCTTAAATAGTCTGTTGACTTTAGTGGAAGTTTTGGCAAAAGCTAAAACAGAGGCAGGCTGGCCCCTTACTAAACAGAATTGAATGAAATAATTGCTGATTATGGCAATATTAGCTGCATTTCTTTTAGGTTTTACATGAAGCGTGTTGTGTTTGGGGCTTAGAAAGAGACCCCTAACTCACAGCATGTATATCAAAAGGTACATTAAGGCTCACAGAATCTGATCTAAATGGCAACCTTAATAACACTGCTTCATTTTCCTTCACCAAAATTTTATGAAATTTACAGTTAGCATGTTTTCATTATGAAAGTCAGGAAATGTGATACCTTCAAGGATTTTTACATTAAAGCTTCAGAAACACTTGAATCTGGAGCTCAAAGCAAACTTCAATGCTTGCAAAACCACTTAGGTTGGAATGAAGAATACAATAAAAGGCAGTAGTCTGCATAACTCTTTGCCAACTGAAACCACCAAGCACCACACAGATCGATTAGGACATGATTCTGCCAGGTGCCAACGTGTCTTGTGAGTCACTGTGTACTCTCAGCTCTTTGAAATCAACAGAACCAAGTCAAAAGACACTCAGCACTTACTGAGATCAGGTTTCTAACAAATCAGTGTTTTCTGCTATATGCTTTGAATAGAAGAAGAAACTCAAAACACCCACTCTCAGACATAAAAATTAGTAAAATTGCCAAGGAACCAGCATTTCTCATATTGTAATGAATCCAAAGCAAGCAGCTGAGCTAGCAGATAACATGAGGCATGTTAATTTGGAATTACAGCAGCATTTGATGTCAAGGTGATGGCTAAAGTTCTATCAGCTTCTCCACTGTAAGTATTTGGTGTGTGGTTTCTGAGCCTCAGAGTCATTCTGAATTTTGCATTTGATTAAGCAGTTTCCACTGAAAAGAAATCAAAATAGTTATTATGGCATTCTAGATAAAAATTCAGCTGAAGTTTAGGAGATTTAAGTTTATTTGTGCTTTTATTACCTAGAAAACTTTGGTCCTTAACACTAATTACAATGCTTATTATTCCGTAAGTGTAAGAAAGAGCTTCCTTATTTCAAAAATAACCTGCAAAGGAGTAGAGTAATTGTTCATTCTTTGTGAGTGTGTACTAAGTGCTCCTGAGGTAGATACATGTGGCTGATAATTTGCTGGTAGTGTTAAAATATGCCCTAGAAATAAAATATAATAACTGACTCAAGCCAAGTATGTCTTCTATGTGGGAATGGTGTCTTCTCCCTATTGTGTTTTGTGTTTTTTGGTGCCTGTGATGCTATGTAAAGATTATTTTTATTTATTGGCCTAGCACAAATTTCCAGTGTTCCTCAGGCTAACAGTGTTATTTGGATATGAACCCCAGTAGGTTGGGCCTTTCCAAACAGGAAAGACAGTTCAGCTTTTGTTTCAAAGGTGTCACAAGCTAAAAAGACACAACACAGGAGCAGCAACTCAGAAATTACTGAAATCTAGCCAGGTCCCCTTGGGCATCAAGCAAAGCCAGTCACCCCTGGAAACACAGCAGCTGTTATAACAGTGCCAGCAACATGACACAGAACAAGGAAGAAAGTACAGAAGGAAGAATCATAGGCAATTAAAGCAACCAGAACTTTAAGGTAATTACCCAGTTTGTAATATAGCCAAAAGCCAGGATAGATGATGCTATTCTTGTGACGTGTCATCCAGTATTTTATGGCATGGAGCAGTCAGGACTCAGAGCATCAGTGCTGGGATTTACCTCCAGGAGAGCACCCCAGCAGGGCATGAGTGACTCAGGGTGAAGAATGACATCCTCTGAATCACAATGCCACTTCCTGTGGCACTCTGTTTTTCCTTCCAGGATTCCCCTGGCTGCCTGATACTAGGTAGACTGTAAGATCTTTGGAAAGCTGAACATATCTAAGGTCTTCAACCACGTCTGTACCCAGTGCAATACGGTCAGTATTGCTGGCTTTGCCTCCAGGTTGAAGCTTTCTTCTAGTCCTTATAAAGTAGGAATGGTAGGTCTATTTTAAAATATATCCTTGTTTTTGTTAAGTGTTGCCTAGCCTTCTGGTTCCATGGTCATTTAAGGAGCAGTCAGTGTTTCCATTACTAACTCCTCTTTCAGGGATTTATCATTGCAATAAAAACATGTTCTTATGGCAGAAATATACTCTGCACAAAATCTTTGGTGAAGCAAGGTAAATTTACGTGTCAAAAATTGCTATATCAGAGCAGGACACAAGGAAAAGGATTACTTATTTCTGAAAAAAAATGGCAAATGCTTGGTTTTAAGCACCTAAGGAATTTTACTGAGTTCCAGATGTTTCCATTTTAAATAAGCAAGCACAGAGAGCAGAATAATTAATTGTTGTTAAAAACAATTAATAAAATAAATAAATAAACAAACAGACACCATACATATACCTAGCATTTATGCAAGTAAGATTCACATCTGCCTATAGAAGAAAGGATGAAGATCACAATCCTGATACGGAACATAGTGCCATCTCGGTTGTGTAATGAATTTCAGGTGTGCTTTGTACCCTCAGCTCTCGGTCATTTTAACTATAAGAAACTCAAGCTGTTAAGAGGATTGTCTCCTACCCTCTGAATGAGATAGGTTTGATAATACAGAAAGTCTTATGCATCTTCCTTCTACCTGCTCATTGTATCTATCCTACACAGATACAATAGGAAAAATTAATATATATTACAGTTATTGGAAGAAGACTAACATATGACAGAGAGAAACTGAATGATGTATCTGTAGATAACCTCTGCTGAGGCTTGAACTCTAATCCAGCACTTCAGCGGTAGAAATTGTTCCTTGTCTCATCAACATGCTCACAAAATGATATCTCTTTTGTAAAAAGTATTTCCCTACACAAATCCAGCAGAACTGCATCTGCCCAATCCTGTGATGCAGACTTAAAATAAAGCGTGAAATTATTGTCTTCTGATACACAGAGCTACTTACTAGCACAAATTTTACTGTACTGTGTATATAGTATGTTAACAGAAGAGCCGTATCTCTTACTTTTTAAGGGTATAGTTGCAATCCTAATTATACATCTAATGGATGTAATAAAATGTTGATTCTGTCTACTGTAGCTACAAAAATAAGACATACTACAAAATTTAAGCATAACAGATGCACAATATTACTTCAAGATGAAACTAAGAGATAGAATACAGAAGAGTGAATTTTAGCATCATAACTATAGACCCTACAAGAAGGAGAGATCAAGAGAAATTGATAGAAAAGCAAAGAGAAGCCAGTGAAGAAAGAAAGATCCATAGACGTTCTGAACATATTTGTAGAGTTTATGCCTCTTAATTAAATTCTCTACTAGAGTAACCACAAAACCACATCAAATATTGAAAGAAACTGCCATACCCAACAGATTTAGTGAGCTGTAGGCCAAAAGCATGGGCCTGTGGAAATAAAGGAAAAAGGTTTTTGACAAGCAATTGTACCAACATTTTATCATCTCCTCTCCTATTGAATTGAGCTGTAAGTACTGATAAATAATAGCAACCATATCTAAAACAAAAATCCCACTTTCAACAACATCCATTAAAACACATTTTGACAATGGTTTTCTTTTTTTTCTGTTCAGTCCATCTTATCTCTAGAAATATAAGAACACCCCTAGCATATTAAAATACTACAGCACACTTTAATTACCCATTCAGGTTGTTTTAATATTTGCTTCCTGAGTGAAATGAAGTGACTGCAAACAGGTCTGCTCCATACAGACCTCCTCATAACATTGCAGCTATCAGTCCTCATGCTTCGATCTTATTTCATGAATTATTTTTAAAAGTGCTCATTTTTAGTGTAAAATCACTATATAATGTGGCAAAACTGTTACATAATATGGCATGCTGAAATTTACCTTTCTTTTTTGTTTCCCAAAGAAAGATGATCCAGTTTTTCATGTACTGGAATGGCATTTCCTTCTGGGAAAAGTACAGGGTTTTCTCCAACTCAATTCCTGAACAAACTGCTCTACAAGTTCAATTTTAGCAGGCTTTTATCAAACTTACGGAGACCTTACTGAAACAATCTTTTTCATATGTTTGGCCTGCAATGTTTGAACTACCACAAAAGTTAGTTGTATTGGCAAATAATTTTGAATAAACTTATAGAAGACACATAGTGTTAAAAAAAAAAAAAAAAAAAAAAAAAAAAAAAGAGAAGAAAATAATATGATGCAAATAACAGGTAGCTCCACAGGTATAACTTGGGGACTGGGTATGAAGAAGCTAGCTGGGTACTGTGTTTTAATTGTATCAGGATTGACTCGTATTTTTTGCTTAACATATAAGCTTGTGAGGCTGAAGAGTCTCAAACTGAAAACAAATTTATCTAGACCTGCTCTTGTTTCCTATTGGATTCCTAGTTCACTGGACAATCTACTAGAGGTATTCAGGGAAGTGAGAGTCACCTGAGAAATTTTTATAGGAGCTCTCCAAGTTAGAAAGAGATGCCTTAGTAACTAATCAATTTTTTCCGCTCACCTACTTTTTAGCTAAGGAAAAACTGAAAGTAAGAGCAAAACAGATAATAAAGCTGACAAGGAAGGGTTGTTCAAGGCTGAACACATCAACCCATCATTGACAGTCTGTGAAATCAGCCAGCTGTGATACTGGACTGATGATTAAAAGGCTTTATTTCCCTCAATTAGGTAGAATAAAGGTGTCACAGGCTTTCCACCTGCACTTCCTAAGGGGATTTGACTTCAGAGCCAACTTCACTTTAAATGCTGGCTTAGTAAAAGTCATGCAGAGATTTTATGCATGTGGTGCCTATTACATGAGCTGGAAGCAGTGCTGCCTCTCTTTCCATGGTGTATGTTTCTCCAAGTAATGAAACTACCTACTTTGATCTTGAACCCAAATATGCCTGCGGAAGGGACTAAAGACACAATTTGTAAGAGTTGCTTTGAAGCACAAGGCAAGAATCTGGGTAAAGCCTCATCCCTTTTACCCAGCAAAAGCGTAAGAGCCTGAGTGCTTTGTGTGTGTTCTGCACCGAGTCCCAGGAGTGGATGTATCCCCAAAATAACACAGGGGTCCACTCATTTTGCTGAAATAACAAATAAACCAGCTGAGGATACTTTGGTGACTAACAACTTTCCCCGTGGAGGTACTAAGCTGTTTATTTAATATTCAAATATATCAAAATGGTGCTTAGGCTGCAAATGTTGTCAAGTGTCATGCTACTTCAGACAAAGAAATATTTTACAGTAATATCTTCTCAAAACTCAAGTCACTTTTAACCAGTAGTTTATAGTTACAAACAACAGGAACTCACATGCCTTTGGGCACTTGTGTCAAAAAGCTTTTACTGAGAAGGGGTCAACACACTTAGACCCAGGAAAGCACTGCTGATGCAGAAAACTTTGACATATTTAGTCAGCATGTTACAACAAACAAGAGCTATTTGGGAAGGGCTCTGTCTTAACAATTCAACTACATCGTGGGAAAGGGCTCTGCCTTAACAGTTCAACTGCATCTTTTCATCTCCATTGGCATTACAATACACAAAACATCAGAAAAAGATTCTTTATGGAAAAGGAAAATAAATTAGGGCTGAGAACTTGTAATATATTATCATTAGATTATTCTTAAGGGTAGACATCCACATGAGGGAAAAAATCATAGGAAGGGGACAATGCGCCATAAAAGCCTACTTGGAACCTAAGCAAAACACTGAATGTCTGGGTCTGCTTGTGTTATGCAGCAGATCAGTGACAAAACCAGAAACAAGGTGTAGATTTGCCAAGCCTCAGTTCAGCAGTCTGGTGAAAGACTCAAAACAAAAAAGTGTCTCTAACAGTCATCTTTATGGCTAAAGTTGTATTTTAAAACATCTTCATAATTTGTTTTGGGGGCTGGAGGGGTTATCTTTCTATTTATTTTAAAATATCTTCCAGTTTTCTTACAATTCTGCTCTACTGTTAAGTACAAAGGCTGAATTTCTGCTTAGAGCCCACACATCATTTGTTTTTCTCCTTCTTATGCCTTGGAGTTTATACTAGCCTTTGATTTAGGTACTTGAAAAGTGACAGGTACATAGAAATGGATGAACTGATCCATTAAGTGCAGTAATACTGTACTGGTAGCCCACAGTCCATTCACATCACTGATGCTTTCAGATTATTGGACTCAATGAAAGTTTTTCTATACTGTTTACTACTTGCCACAGAAAGAGCATTAAGGGATTGCAACACTAAACTTTCAGAAGTTAGGAAATAACACATTTGCATTTGTCCAGATAGCCTGAATTTTGACACTTTGTGTTCAGGCTAGGCATGAAATGGAGAAGGGCAGGGGTGCAATGTTGCAGAATGAAGGATACTTGGGAAACCCCAGCTTTGGTACTTCCTAATTTCAAACTGTTGATTTTGTAACCAGATCTAAATTCATATGAACCAGGGCCCTAGGGAAGAAGGAGTCCATGATGAAGGCAACTGAATATCATAGCAGAACACACAAACACCAGGCGGAATTTGGGTTGGCCAGACAGACAAATATCTGGCATTTCCCAACTTCAGAGGACTTGATTTTCCACAAAAAAAAAAAAAAAAAGCATGAGTTCCAAGTGTGCATTGCTAATTTATCTTTCAAAGAAAGCCTACTCTGTTCACATGCAGCCACCTCTTCATCATCAAAGGGACATCAGTGCTGACTGCTTGTGATAGCTACACAGGAGCCAGCTGCTGGATAAACCAGACGAACACTCAGTTACCAGCCACACACAGCGTATTGCCAGTGGAGAGAACTGGTGGAAGAGGGGATGGAGAGGGCTTCTACAGTGGGGCAAAGGAGGGAGCCTCTCCCAGCCCCCTCTCCCCAGAGAGCATCAGCATCACCAAGTTGAGCTACCAGCACACTGGTGTCAGCCTGTGGTGCTGGCATGCTGCCACAGCTTCCCTGAGCTCTGGTAGGGAGAGGTGGGAAACACCTCTGGAAAAACTACTGTACAAGGCAAAAGAAATGTACTTTTTCCTACACTAAGAGCTCCCTCCTTTTTGTCCTGCAACGTACATATGTGCACACTGCTCACACAGCCATGTTTCAAAGCCCTCTAGGAAACACCAAAGATGTTAAAACTTCTCAGGATGAAGTAACAAGAACCTTTTATGTTGAAGCAGGTCAGGGCTCCCAGGCATGCAGGTAGGCCGGCTGCCACCCCAATGATTAAAGCAATATAAGATACAGCCTACCACAGAGCATCAGGTTAGAGAAAAATTTCCTCCTGCATTTCCTCCTTTCCTCCAGTGCATACCCACATATGGGGTGCCTGTTGCTGGTCCAGATTATCCCAATAAAAGTGCTACCACTAACTTTGGGATGAGAGGAACCCTCAGCAGGTTTTTTTATCTGGTGTCCCTGAATGAATCAGAATTTTAAATGTGCAAAGCAAATGCTGAGTGTCTGCCACAGCAATCCAGGAAGAAAAAGGATAATGCCGTGTAATAGCACACTTCTCTCTCAAGAAGCTTTGATTTCAGGATACAAAATCCCCAAGTACAACTGTTTTTCTAACTTGTTCATCTTTGGGGGTTGCCAGAGGAAGGTCTTTTTTGCCTCCCAGACCACCACAAAGTTGAGACATGGAGAACAAGTGATCATCCACATGACTCTTCTGTGAAAGTTCTGGCTTTTTCAAATGGCCATTTACAGTTACATGTTTATTCATTTTTCCGGTCAGTGAGCATTACAAAAATAAAGGACAGAAAAACAGAGGTTATGCTAATAGTTCCCAAGTGATGACCAAGAGCATGCAGTTTCAGTCTGATGCAGATGACAGTAGATTTTCTCAGGAAGCTAGGGGAAGACACAGCCTGGCCTTGTGAAATTGCGTAGAAGATAATAAATTGCAAATGTGTATCTATAAAGCCATATAACCAATTGATTTTTAGGTGATTATTTGAATTATTGGTAACATTCACCACATTCTCAGACTGACACCAACTGTAGTAGTTGTGGTGAGGTAGTGAGGAATGTTCCATCAGAGCTGCAAGGCCCTTAAGTGAGCAAATATATCTATGATTGATAAAAAATTCTTTCAGTTGAAGAAACTGTACCAAATTTCTGATCTTCTGACACTCAGATATATTCTATATTTTAGATATGACATTTAGACTGCTTTATTAGATTTTCTGTCTTAAGAAAAAATCAAGTCAAATTAGTAAAATTTTGTGTACTTGACTAAATACTGAGAATGATGGCCCATTTTACAGCTCTCCAGCATGATTCACTGAATAATCCAGTACGTAGCCTTGCTCCAGCAGTGACATAATAAATTGTACTTTGTTTCCTCATTGGGATGTTGATAATAGATAGCTGTTCATCAGCATTAAATGTAAGAACCTTTCTTTGTAATTTCTCCTTTTTGCAAACCTCAGAAACTTCTGAACAAAATACAGACTGATGAGCCATGCCAAAATGAAAGAGTCATGGAGACAAAGCTGTATTGTTGGGAAAAGGCACAGAATCATCTTCAATAGAAACCTTTCTGCATAAGTCTTGCTATATCATATTATTTTTTCATGTGAATTCACCCTGTATTTTTTTCTGCTTTCCAAAGTAAGAAAAAAAACAATCAGTTGGAATGGAAAGACCTTTGATATGTCCATTTTTATATTCTTCTACATATACCTGTTGCCATTGTGAGTTTATGTCAGTCTGTTGAAGAGAACCTGATGGAGAGGTGGACTGGGTTCTTCATATTTAAACACTGGATTTTCCATGCTATATAATTCACAAAGGACTTGGTACAAAACTCAGGGAAGTTAATGTGAGTTTTTCTATTTCTCCATCACAGATCTTTAACTCTTCATTGTCTTTCTGAACATTCACCTGCAAAACTGCTTCCTTGGAGTCATGCTGTTTCATTATTTGCATTCGAAGACCCACTGGAGAAGCTCATTCCAGTTCTGTAGCTTCCCTATATCTTTCTCTTTACCCGTTTCCTTCTTTCCACAGAAACGTAGCTTGGGATAGTGTAGATCCCACATCTTTCCCAATGCATCATGCATCCTCCTCAAAATGGTATAACTATGTGGGACTAAAGACCTACCTGGCTTTCTTATTCTCATTTGTGTTGGAGTTTGTTTCTCCCACAAATAGGTGCAAAGTCAAATGATTTGCAGAAACCTATTAGAATCAATTCTCCAGAGTTATGAGATACCACAGCCAAAGGAAAAATATAGTCACAACTCCTTCTGGACCTGAACTGTTCTTGGGAACAACTGCATAAGCAATACTATGGCATTGTTCCTAAACTCCTTAGGTTTTCTGGACCTAAACTGGCTCACATAAGATCATCCTAGCTCTCTCTGAAACCACTGCACTGGTTGATATGCAAACCACATCATCTTCCCATGCATAATGGAGAGATGACTCTGCTTTATGAAGCAAACTGGTTGTCTCATCTAAAAGGTTATTCAGGCAAAATGTTGAGGTTTTGTTGCAAATATCTGAACTCTTTTTTTTTTTTTTTTTCAAGAGAGACAGTAAGGAGCATCAAATGAGTACAATCAAAGTCACTAAAAACAGCCAGGCAACATCTCAGCCACCTCCCTACATGAAAAGCAGTGTTAAGACTAAAGCCTCCAACTTCAATAGCTTTGGAGTTTGTCAGCAACACTGTATGCTGCAACAAGGTAAAACAGAGGACCTCAGGACTGTTATCCAATGGAAAGCAAACCCACAAACAGGTATTGCTTGCTGTGTGCTGAAGAATTTCGCTGGTAAGAAGTGTAACACTTCAGGATGAAAGTTACAGGCTGTCTACCTGCAACATACCATGTCATAAATTGTCTTTTCGGATATAGGATGTAGAACTAGCTGGCATTTGGGCCTAAAATTGATAGAAAGTTATGAATCCGTCAAATGCAATTGTTTATTTAAACAGGCACACATATTAAATATACTTTAACAAATACGCATTGCAGAAGATCCAGTAGGTTACAAAATGAGGGTAGCTAGTCACTGGAATGGGGTAGTTGTGTTTTCACTCACTTAAAGTAGTTAAATAGAGATGATGCATCTTCCCATCACCACCAGCAGCTGTGAGCAGGAATTGTTCAGTGAAATTCCAAGGCTTATGTTACGCAGGAGGCCAGCCAGGACCATTGTAATGATCCCTTCTGGTTTTAAAAGCTCTGAATTCTATATGTAATCACTATAATTAATCTAGCTCCATAGGCTTCTGTTTACGAGTCAGTTATTTTGGCTGTCTGTATCAGGAGAAATAACTAGTTGCAGCCAGTCAGCGTTTATTAAAAGTAGGGAATTACTATTTGGAGCAAAGTCTGTTTCTAAAAAGCCTGTTGTATAAGTCTATGCTCTTTGGAAACACCGAAGTTCATCTCTATGACACATCCTATTTGCCGAAAGTTTACGGTAGATTGACTCATGCAGTTTTATGTTGTGCTCTGTTTAAAATACTTTTTTTTTTTGGTTGAGTGGTAGCTGTTTCAGTGGTTACCTTTTGGTTTGATGGTTTGTTTTCATAGGGCAGAGAAAGTTTACCCAAATTACGAGCAGTTGCCAGTACTGCCTGAAGAAAAATGTCATCCTGACATTGATTTCTTTGGGGAATGAATCATGCAGCTATATAACTTTTAGCAGTGCTGTCTGTCTAGATTTGTGATCTTTTTTCTTTCCTTTAGTACAAAGTTTGTCACTTGAAACAATGCGTGATGTCTCGTCTTCAGCATATTTATAGTTTTCCCTCTGTTTACTAACAGTTCTGTTCCGTGTGTCACTCGTGTCTGGCATATGCATCATCAGTAGTTCCATTTCAGTATAGAAACCCATAATTTCACTTTATATTTTGTCCATATGCATCATTTTTGTGGCCACGTTTTATCCATGATGGGGCATTATAAGGAGGCCTTCTTAATGATAGAAACCATAATGTGTCCCAAATATAGCACAGCATGGATAATTGCAGACAGCAGTTTAGGGATATTTTTGGTTTTGACAATTAATGACTGACTGCATAAAAGTTTTAATGCATGGCATCACATAAAAAACAACCAACAGAAAACCAATGGAACATTCTTTTGGAGAGGTCCCTTGAGCTCAGCTAATCCAAAGAAAATCAAACCTGCCAAATCTTTAAATCAGCACAAACAGAAAACCTAAGTAATGAATACAGCTTTATGGATTTCTTCAGGCCAGATCCTGCTCACTTGAAATTTTCCACTTAGGAGGAAAGGGCTGAGGAGTCCCAGGAGCATCAAAATCAAAGCAGCAGATGTTTCTAGTCTGGTTCTAATCCCATGTAATTAGAATTACAGATAAATCATAACTTCTCATTTTCTCATTCCTGCTTTCTTTTTAAGATCACTTGATTCCTTTGTTTTCTTACTCTATTACTGTGTGTTCCTGTTACTATTTTTTAAGTGGTAGCTGATGTAAATCTTTGGAGGTATAAAGCCATCATGTTTGCCATGATATTTAGGGGCTCTAGTCAATAAATCTCAGCTCTTGCCCTTTGCCTTCTTGAAAAAGAGCAGCTCAGCATTGAGTTTGTGCCTCCTTCATCCTCCCTGCCACAGTATGGAGATACACTCACTGAAGATGTGCCTGTCCATATGGCATAGCATGACAGTGGGTACGGTCATCACATCTGAGGAAGTCAGCACTGAGGACACATTGGCACACAGGGAAAGACTCACAGTTACTGACTCACTCCCTGCCACAGATCCTCCTTAAAGGAAAACACGTGCTGTCTGTGAATCTCCTCCTAGTGTAAACAGGCCATAATTCACTTTCAGATCAATTAAGTCCAGAAATTTTCTTTTAGAAAAGTTATCATTGAAAAGAGGCCAGTTCCACCTGGGGAACTGGCATAGGCAGCATTGAGTTGGATGCCAGTCTAAATCCACTTCCAGTGCTCGTCTTTACCCTTGTGAAAGTGGCTTCCCACCTCTGTGAGCTGGCACTGTGCCATCCTACTGAATGGGTATGGGGGGGGCAGCCAAGCGATCATGCGCATGTGCTGACTGTGGGCAAGAAGGGCACGAATCCAAGCCCAGGAATGCGGATGCAACAGCATGGCTGGAGCCTCTGCACAGATTCAAGAGTTAATGGACTGCATTGACAGCGTGAAGCTGGAATCACCTCCGAGATCAGTCAAACAGCCTACTCCAATGTGTGACATCATTTTTGTCACTAAGGGATCAGGACATATATTGCACAAGAAAAGAGGGAGGAGAGGAAGGAGAAGAGCAATTGGAGATTTCTTAATGATGGGTTGTACATTCAGTCTCTGCCTGCTCTTTGCATAGTCCTTATTCTTTTGATTAGGTCACTGGTCTTTGAAAAGAAAACATCTGCACAGTGATGCAGCACTGTGGATGCTTTGCATGGCAAATCTCTTCTGCGCTATAAAGCCAAGGACCAGTTAATATTAGAAGTAATCTCTTACCATTAACCCAGCTGCTCACAAGTTCACATTTATTCTTAACGGCTCTGGAGGATTATGGCCCAAGGCGTAAGATCTCTTTACCACAGCACAGGACAAAAACCTGCCAGTAGCTAGTTTCCTCCCAGCACATGCTGCTCTAGCCAAACTGCAAGCATCCAGCAGATTGGGGCAATTTCCTGTCCCTTAGACTGAAAGTGACTGTGAATCCTATAATAAAGTTGGAATCTCCAAAGCCCTTGGGGAAATGACAGTGCTACATAATGTTTTACTGACAGTGTTGGACATAGACTGATGCTGTCCTTGGAACTGATTTAATATTACTTTGAAATCCATAAATTCTTTTGGACACTGTTGTAAAAGCCCACACATTAAACAAAACCACGCACCAGTTTTTGGTGATGAGAAATACTGTGCTGATTTATGACCCTTTCTTCTATACCTATATTTATACTGCTGCAGCCAGAGAGCAGGTAGATTAAAAAGCAAACCACCCAAGCAAGTGTCACTTCCTCTGTGGGGATGAGATAAAGACTTGAAGTTTGGGGGAATCCTGCCTTGGGGAAGAATGCTGAACTCAGTGGTTCCCAACCATTCCCATCAATGGCAAAGTACTTACTATTCAGAAATCTTTTTATAAGCCCAGTAGCTCAATTTTTTCCTTGCCAGGGGTGGTTCAGTAGTAGTTCCAAGTGCTGTGAATTCCTCCAAATGGTAGAAGTCACAGCAGTCCTTTTATCCAGTCTGTGTTAGTGCTGTACTTTATATGTTAAACTACTGTTAAACTAAAACCCAGCCATAATGACACCACACTGTATACTTAAGCAAGTATCCACAATTCAGAGACATGCATATGCAGTGGGGACTGGAATACAGCCTTGCAGTTTTCAAATCACAGGTTAGAAGCTCCAGAGGTACTCACAATAATCAGAATTGAGCAGAAAACCCCTTCATTTTTTAGTCTTTCTTCATTACACAGAACTTGAAATTGTAAAGTCTAATTTATTACTAGATTAAAAAAACCCAAAATAAACAGCTGGATGATCAGAGTATGGACTGAATGAAGGGGCTTTTTTCCTTTGGTTTTGTAAGGCTGTCAAGCAGAAAATATGCTGCCACCATCACCCTCCCTCCCCTTCACTAGCAAACAGTCTGGCAGACAGTAACTAGGAAGGTGGGAGAATGAGGTTCAAAACTTTCTTTTTCTTGCCAGTGAGACACCCACACAGGCATGAAACCAATGTTACGATACACATTACACAACACTGTGCGTCCCCAAACACCAGGGAAGCAACTCAGGAGGTAAGATAGAGTTCACTGAGCAGGGCAGATGTCTCGAGACATGTTTGGTAGCGGGGTTCAGTCAGTGACCAAAGCCAGGAGCTCTAAGAGCAACAAATGCCCCTTTGAAGCAGTGAGCAGCCACTGTCACCACTGATGGTGTTCAACAACACAGAAAAAAAACAAAACAAAACAAAAAAACAACTCTGGAATGCCTGTTTTAGACTATGTATCACATACCTATGGGCTAGGAGGGAGGTCTTCAAACTTTCTCTGGTTTCCTGTGGATCTTTCCTTGTTCATTGTGTTTCACTCTCTCTCACCCTCCTCACACCCTTGCCTTCCGTTTTCGCTGGAAGAACTCATAAATCTTCCAGGGCAGGTACCTGTCTCCTGGTTCGCTGGGGTTTCTTTTGCAAAGTGCTGAAGAAAGTGCTAAAAGCTGTTTGTCTCTGTCTCTGTTTGGAAAGTGTGCAGCAAGAGTTTGAACTGAAAAAGAAGAAAAAAAAGAGAAACTAAGTAATTATAAATCTATATAATCTATAAATATGTGTGTTGCAACAAGAAGGTCAAATGGGTAATGCAAGGCACAGCAGCTGAATGCCAGGACCAGGAGTCTAAGGTCCTGTAGGACTGACAAGAGCTTGTGTTTTGAAGTTTTGTCATTGCTCTGCACAGTAAACAGGTTTCATATAAAATGTACATCATCCAGGTACCACTTCCTCAGTTGCATGTTTTATCCTGGGCATAAGGCTAGCATCTGTCATCTCTTGTGACAGTGTCTTCCACCCATCATACAGCTTTCTCTGGAGTACCCCACACCCCACACTTCATGGAAGGGTTGTGAGTGTGTTGGCAAGCACAGCCCAGCTTTGCACCAGTACAAGGCATCGTACAAGGCTCTGTCAGTCTGTACTTCAAGGTCAGTGACTTTTCTGTTCTCTTGAAAAAATGTTAAAGGATCAGCCTTTTTGGTTTGTCCTGGTGGGGAGTATAGCTGTTCTCTTGGGGCAACTTGTACACAATTTTGCCACTGATCCCTACTATAAACTTAGAAAGCAAACTTAAAAGACTGTGCACCAGTTCTATTTCAGTTCACAGCAGTGTGTTTAGGTCTGTTTCTAAATATAAATGTTTTCATTAGCCATGCAATCCTGTTTAATTGCTTACATGATCTTTTTTTTTAATTTTTTTTTTTTTTTTTTAAGAGAGGAGCCTCAAACCAGAATGGGAAGGGCATAACTGGGCAGGACAGAAATGTGATTCCAGGCAGAACATTACATTTGGTCCCTATTTCTGCAGCCCAAAATAACAACTCTCCATAGAGCATCAGGGATGTTCCAATTCCAGAGCCAGAACTAAGGGGCTCAAGACATAACATGATCTCTAGGAGGAGACTGAAGGAGAACTCTAAAAGACAGAATGCCTGAGATAAGAATGTAAAAATCTGAGGCTGGGTACATGCCCATAATTTCTCATGTGTAAACAAACAGTTGAATTTGTGTCAGGGAGCAGCATGTTCAGTTTTCTGAAGAAGACATGTTTCCCAGAAGGAATTACATAAATATTTATGAAAATGAAGCAGGAAATATTTTCCCAGGGTAGGACACTGTTCAGCACTGCAACAGGTCAGCAGATGCTGGGGTTTATTTTGTCAGTCTTCCCCTGGAACTGAATCACCGCCCTCTTGTTTGCAAAAATCTGTTCTGACAGAGGAAGAGGCTGCACTTAGATAAACACAATTACAGACCACACTTTCTATCACATCTCTGAATGCATATATGAATGCCTTACTTTTTGGGCAGCTTCTCCAAGTGTTTGCATGGAAAACAATAGCACTAAGTATCTGTCAGGCCTCTCAGGAGGGCTGATGATGCCACACGAGTAAAGTCAAAGTCATCTTCAGTAGAACTGAAAGCCTGCAGGCTAACTCTCAGAGAAGTATTCTCAATGAAAGTGTTCACAACTAAAATTGCCTGTAACACATTCACTGTGAGCCAGTAAATTCTTTTGAAGTGAAAAAGTAAGAAATGTAAAGTTGTAATGCAGTGCTACCTTAGTGAGCCCAAGTTACACACTGTTGAGGTCTATTTATAAAACGGAGTACATGGTTCAGTACTGCACCTCATAAAGCATCCAGCATCTCTCTGAACCTGTGGTCTGCAATCCAAGCTCCTTCTGAGAGTTAAGTGCTGACCAGCCATTCTGCTCTGTGGGCACCAGCTGTCTCCAAATCCCTCCTGCCTCACAGTAGGCACTTCCAGCTGGAATCCGGGTCAGCTTTTCTGTTTAAGGGCTAAAAGCCGTGGGAGATGAGTGGGAAAGGAGACGTTAGAGTATCCCAAGAAGGGTTTGTAAGCTCTAAAGTAGACCTAAGGCTCTCCTAGAGCACCATTCTTGTGTCAGAACACACTCCTGCCCATCCCCCAAGGTACCCAACTCAACAGGGAGTCAAATTCGATAGCAGCAAACCAGGGAGATCATAACTGATAGGGGGACGTATATTTCTACACTGCTGAGGCTGACGAAGCCCCTCAAATATCCAACAAGAATTACCTAAAATCATTAGATTCCTACAAGTTCTGTTTACTTTTACTTTTTTTTTTCTTTTTTTCTTTTTCTTTTACTGTTTTCTTTTACTTTTAGCAAGGAGATTTTAAAGAATTTTGTCCTTAGTTTGGTTCTTTTTGTCAGTTATTCGCAGGCATATCAAGGTCTAGTCATTGTTTATATCTTACTCAGAGGAACAACAACTGGTGCAGACTGTGTTTACAGGCTCAAGTAGTCATTGCGTGGTGTCAAAACCAAAAATGATGCTTTACAAAATAGCTCTAAGGATTACTTTCCTCCCTACACTTGGTAAACCACATGTTTCTGCTTTTCCTCTTCCATTCTCTCTAAGCTTTGCCACCACGATTGATGTATCTGGTATGACAGGCTGAAACACTCCAAATCATCATGACCTCTGATACTAGAACTGAAACCATATAGGATCCTAAAGCAGAGAAATATTGTATTTTATTTTTCTTTCACTTCAGATGCCCCCAGATTTATTCAGTACAGTAAAGTACAGAAGAAGAAAGTTCTCCTTAATACTAAATTTGGGTTAGAAAGGATGCCAGTGGACTCTCAGCACTTCTGTCTGAATCAGCCCATGGTTCTAAGCAGGATGTATTAACCCGGAGTCCAGCCACAGGATCTGGGACTCTATGAATTATTAAAATCGTTTGTAGATCTGGCCACCTGTTGATGAACACTATTTCGGGATGTTGTCTGTACTCCTTATAGTCTATTGACATTTAACTACTAACATCTGAAGAATAAGTAAGTGAAGGCAATACAAATTACCAAGGAAGTGCTTGGACTCCAAGGAGGCAATGCACTGCACAAAGGTTACGTGACTACTCTCATCTCAAAGGAACAGAATCTTTCAGGATTTTCTTTTGTGTCTTCTCAGGGTTTCCTTGTAAAATATTCACACCCAAGGCAATGTTTGCTTTATGTCTTTTATGCCTGGACAACACTGCCTAGTTTGTTTTTCTTTCCTAAAGACATTTCTCTAAGCCTGATTCAGTGAGAATTAACATGCACAATAGGCAATATGCTTCATTAAATTTCCATCAGCAATGAAGCTGCTTGAATATTTTTCAATGAAACTACTTTGATAAATAACCATTTGCCAAAACCCAAGCTTTTTGTGCTAGTATATTGGGTTTGATGTAATGCCTGTTAAGGCAGATTTCCTAGCTCTGGGACAGGATTTCTGGTCCAGCATATGGGAAGACATAACTGATTAGCAAACAGCCTTGTAATAATGCAATATAACCTTAAGGCTCTAGTGCAAACACTGGTTTGAATTAGGCAGAGAAAGAATTTGAATCTGGATCTCCTACCTTTTAAGTAAGTGCCTTCATTACAGAGTTCCTGGAAATATTAAACTTCATTTCTCACTGTGTGTTTAGGGGTTTGTGACTGTCAAGGAGGGGAAAAAAAAAGTAGGGTCTTGATTACTTTTCTAATGTGCAATGAGAACATTTTTAAATGATCACAGCAATAGTAGCATCAGAAAAATGTTCCCTGCTTAGTCCTGGTCAGTGACTGAAGTGGTTAAACAAATGGTTTCCTCTCTCACTTACACTTACCCCTCTTTATCCCTAATAAATAACAAAGAAGTCACTGTAAGTCTCTCAGTACTGTGGAACAGATAGCATCATTCACATCAGTTTGGCAACATTTCCCAAAATGCCTCCTCCAAAGCTAAGTACACTAGCTTCCCACTCCTACGCTCTCTATTCTTGCTCTTACATTGACCTTCTGCTCACAAAATGGAAAGTGAAAAGAAGAAAAAGATAAATAAAACAGATTTACAGTGTACAAGTCAGAGGCACAGTGCCAACGCAAATCACAGAGGAACAAGTTTATTCCTGGTACGACTCTATCCATCCATAATCCCAGCTTTCTCTTTCCTCGCCCTCTAGCCATGATGTATCCGTTATCAAGGCCACATTTGAGGATGTTAGTTAGATGACTTCTTTAGGACACAGACTACTATTTATTTCTGAAAAGCACTGTATACAGTTTAACAAAAACAAAAAGTGTTTTGAGAAGTGGGACAGTCTGTGACCAGGCCAGAAAGAGGGAGAGAAGTGTCTTGATCCCTCTTGGGATTTCAGCCAACATTTCATCCCAGATGAAAACTTGAAATCAAAGCCTTCCTTCAGCCTTTAAAAAAAGGTATTCAGTTTTACATCAGTGCTCCTACTTATTCTGTCTACCAAAAGGCATGTTGTAGGGCTAAGGAGTGAATATTCTCTTAAATAATGAGGAAAGCATCTCAGAAGCTATTATCATAGGAAATACATTTTTTGTCTAGAATGGAAAGCAAACACATGCTCTGACACACTAGGCAGTTTCAAAGCATAGTTGAGCTTTTCGAGTAGCTGTCTCCTTCTTGTGTGAGAAACCAGAAGTTAATGAAATTCCTGGAAAGATTACAAATACTCATCTCCCCTTTCTTTTCTGCCAGGCTACCTCGAATGGTCTGCTCTCCCTGGTTACTGTGCTCTCTGTAAGAGAAAGCTAGAGGGTTTTTTAGGAAGGTACTGCACTCGCATGGATATCTGTCACAGTTCCTTCCAAGAAAATATATAGGGGTTTTGCATGGTACCTCTACCTCCATCCATAAGGCCTCCTTCACCTGGTTTCAGAGTCCCAGCACCCAGCTGAAAAGCTGACAGCCACTTCATGTGGATTTGAACCAGCAGCAAGTTCCTGGACAACCCAAAGATGATGTTCTGCTGGGACCTATGCTACACCACTGTCCTGATAAATGGCCTCTCTCAGTACAGGGAAAGATGGTACAGGAGGAAGTACTGCAGTCATTCAATCTCATCATGCACTGTGGCTTCAATCTTGAAGTCTGTCATTCTGTGCAGTGTCTACCAACATAATCTGGGCTTGGAGAAACCATTGTGGAGCAATCTGTAAGCATAAAACCATAATTTGTGGGATCCTGGCTCAAACACCCATTGATAACATCAACTTTGCATTTGCTACTCTGGGGACTGTGGGTACATGGAATCCAAAAGGTGTGAAACCCTACCAGTGATTTCCACCCACAGCAGACTGGCAGATCATCCATTGTCACTAACAGTCTCCTTGGAGAAAAGTGTTTGTGGAAAAGTCTCTCTACATGTTATATAGAGTCTGCATTACTCTTCCATAACAAAGCGAGCCACAAGTATCCTATAACTAATTAGTACGCACTTGGATACAGTAACAGCGTTTTTTGTCTCTTGAGTAAGTGAAAATCTGGGCATGAAGAGTCAGTGCCGAAAGAAAAAAAAATTACAAAAGAGATATTCCCATATATTGCTGAAATTTTCCATGGCAAACACTGCTAAACTTCTCACAGATAAGAGATAAATTGGAATAAACAGCTGTCAGTGTTAAATAAATATCCTGGATAATGTGCAGGACAGAAATAACTACAGCATCATAGAACTCCTTTCTTCATTTTATTTAGCTGTTCTTGCATGTAGCTCCCATTCTTTGCACTGCTTCAGTTAGTGGAGCATTTATTTTTGAGTCAGCTACATTTCTTAAGACTGTAACAACGAAAGGCATTTCCTGAGAAGCTGCAAGGATGAGCAGCAAGAAAGAACAACAGCTAAGGAAATACGGAACCCTAGTAGTGCTTTTTATCTTCCAAGTTCAGATTTTTGGTTTTGATGTTGACAATCGACCTACAACAGATGTCTGCTCGACACACACAATTTTACCTGGACCAAAAGGTGAGGAATATCAGGTTACTAATGCTGAGACCAGTACTGATAAATGCTGATTTTTAAAAATAGAGACATGGAGGGCTTGTGGCATGGGCTGGGAATGAAAGAAATGAATTACTGCAGACTGTACAAATATCTAGAAAAATGGAACTGTGATGGGGAAAAGTGATGAAGCAAGGAGATTTAAATCTGCTTTTCTTTAGTTTCAGGAACAGTGTCACATATTCTCTTATAAATTAGAGGTATCCTTTTGCATCTTTCTCCAGCCACATAAATCTTCTCTTAATTCTTATATCCATCCCACAACCGGTTCAGCTAGCAGCCACAAATTGAGTGACTTTGTCTAAAAGTAGCCACCTATTGTGAACTGTTAATGGTTCGCTTTGCACCTACAGGTAGGGAGAGTTATGCAATATTTAAAATGACTGAACTGTCATTCAAATGTTTACTTGTAAACACAGCTCTGCTGCACTCAGACCTGATCCAGCAGCTCTTATTGAATTAAACAGGACCTTTGCTACAGATTTCAACAAGAACCAGATCAGCTCTGGCATGTGCAGGTCTTCTATCTTCAAAACACTTTGCAAATATCTGAAATCAAATTTTCTGCATTAACTTAATTTTTGTGTAACACAACTAACATAAATGGAAAAGCCTGGAGGGTATCTCAGCCAAAAATTAGGTCCATGACATACAGATCTATCTTGCAGTGACAGATCTAAAATATATATTCCACACCACCGCTATTCCAGTTTGAGATATTGCTTTCTTTTTAGTAATTCATTGCATTTTTCTATAGGCTACAAACTGAGAGAAAAAAAAAGCAACTGATTTAAATTTTAAGCAGAAAAAAGATTATCAAGTCAAAAGCACTGCTACAGACTCATTTGTTTTTATGATGGATTATTCAAATGCACGTTGCTTAAAGGACCATTTTTAATCAGCAAGTTAATTTCTGTATGATTACAATCCAAGCTTAAACTTTTGCTGCCACAGCATAAATGCAGAGAGATGTAATGATCCCCAAGGGAGCTAGTGGGAGTTTGTTTAGTTAGTATCTGAATAATGGCAGGCTGGAGAACAAAGTTTGACAGAATTGTGTGTAGCAAGTCACAGGGCTAATGGTCTGGTGACAACACAAGAGTAGCTGGGACTCCCGCTGGTTTCTGTGGTCTAGTTTGTATAGGGAGCATTTAAAGGTTAGATATTATGGTTCTCTGCAAGCGTGATACTGAGAAAGTCAGGATTTAGTCATTACCAGTCCTGCTGCCTCCTGGCTGACACCAAGACACAAGAGGAGCCAAACAGTACATTGGCATGGTCCTCACTACTACTTTAAAATTAGATTACCATACCCAAGCTACATGATTGGTAAAAGGAGGATCAAGTAACATTGGAGGAATAACCTCCAAATTACTGGCTCATATCCAGTGCAGGTCATCAAATAAATTTTGCAGCCTATGTGATATGATCCTATAGACTAATTTCAATTCCTGCCAGAGCTAAGCTCATCCAGGACAGTTACAAGTGGCTCTCGATGGCACTGGTGACTGACAGTCAAAACAATCAGGGCAATTAAAGAGTGAGCAGGCTGGGTGAGTGAACTCCCCTGTTACTACTCAGGCATCCCTTGTATTCAAGGATGAAGCATGCTGACCTAATATGGCAGAAGAAAGTCTGTCCTGCTTCCAGTTTTCCTCTATCCATCTTGTGTCTATGGACTCAGAATCCCCCGCCTACGACCGCATCACAGCAACAGGCAACACCGCTGCTCAAACTTTAACCCTAACAATGGACAAACCTCTGACTTCTGTTGTGTGAGTTTTATTTTCTGTGCTACATCTGTTGTGCCCCTTTGTCCACCATTCTCCCAAAAATGGGTTTTGACCCACCCTGCACAAGTTTCACCCCCTCACCTCCATCTGCTCAGCACCTTCAGCTATGGTAGATCACAGTGGTGCTCCCGCAAGACAGAAGTGCTGAGCTCACACAGTACGTTGGCCAGCTTTATCTACCACCACCAGCCAGATTCCTGTTGTGGCAACTTTCTCCTTCCATATAAACATGGTAGTGTCTAATGGACCAAAGCAACTGTCCCACCTTACCTATCCCAGTACAAGGCACAAATTGGCTGGTCAGCTAGATGTGGGCTGCAAGTGGGATGGTCCCTGCTTCTATGCAGCACAAATACTGTTCCCAGCACACAGCACCATGGAGTGGAGAAAGCTGAGGGAGAAGTGAGGCTGTTCGGAGAGGCTCAGAATTTATAAGCTTTCATTTCTTGAACTACTGGAGGTTGCATTACTCACTTCATCATCTAGGCATTCACAGTTTCTACAGAAGTAAACACCTGACCTCTCCACATGCTCACCCTGAAAATCACCTGTTCAAAAATGGTCATTAGTGTTGTGAAAATGGGCCACTTCTTTACAAGCCACATGTAACTTGTCCAAGTTAATTTGTGCAAGCCAAATTCTTCCACTTCAAAAATATACTCTTTGTTATGCTCATACATGAGATGTCACAAAAAGTATGATATGAGTGATGGGATGAAAAGAAAGTGTAATTCCAGGCTGATTATCAGGAAAGTCTTCAAACCAGCTGTGACAGTCCCACCAGCTCTGAAAAAGCATGAGGCAAAACCAGAAGCCTTTGTGTATAATACAAAGCACTAGAAAATACTCTGGAAGGATGCAGTCTCCCAGGAGCAGTAGGAATCCAGTAAATGTCCTGTAAGCCGTTGGCACTGTCTGTTGCAATAATGGAAGTCAGTCTGAATTAAACCGCTCAGCATTAGAAAGGAATCGGAGGTTAAGTCTGACCTCTGGTGGTTCCGCGTCACGCAAACCAGGCGCCTTGCAATCCCGGACCTCCTCCATCGACCTGCTGCTTTGCCATCGCTGGTGCAAGCACGTGAAAGTTGAAGTCTGTTTGTAAAGAACTATGCAAAAAGAATTTTCCAAACAGGCACTCCATAAAAAGGGAAAAAATGGGTAAGAGAAAAGCAAAAGCTGGCACTCTTCTCCCAGTTTCCTTTTCTAGGCAGTGCTCGGGTTTCTTCTCAAAAATATATTATTTTAATGAACATAGCCCTAGTGCAATGACTGTCTTGTTCTGCCTTCCTGAAAAAGCTTTTGAGGTGCACTTATATAGAAGTTAAAAACAGAAATATGTGAGGCATTTTCTAGGACTATTACTGAAATACCCAAGGAAACCAAAAAGGCAAAAAAATATATGCTTTGGACCAAACCAGATTTTCAGTATTCATAACAAGTGACTTTTGGTGTTTGACCCAAGATATTTACTAACAACTTGGTCTTAGCTGGAGTGCTGTGCCACAGGACCTCTGAAAATGCTGATCCACAGCTGAGTAACTAGGGCAATAAAGGCCAAGTTCTGTACTCCATCAATTTCTTGGGTCCAAAGAGAACCAGATCAAGCATAAACAAAACAACGGATTTTCCAGGGAGGCCAAGTGCTTCGCCTAGCAAAATTAGACATGGTCCTATTGTTTGCTTTCCACCATTCCAAGCCCAGAAGCAGCCTAGCTGTTGCTGCTGCTAAGAGAGGACCTGGGACTGGCAGGAGGCAGCAGCTAACGCAGTGAGAGCAAAAGCATCGTTGTCGGTCCATGCCCTGGCAGAGCAGGAACACCAGGCTCCATTCCCCTGGGCTCTGCCTTCGACCGGTGTTCCAGGTTTGTCCTTTCTTCTAGCCTGCTTTTGCCTGGAGACTGCGAGCTCAGTTTTGTCTAACCTGCAAAGGAAGTTTTAAACATGGGATATTGACATAGGTGAGATGGGATCTGACCTGGTCTGAGTAAATCAATAAGCAGCAACATGACGGCAGAAATAAGCAGAGGGCCCCAAATTTTGACTCCTAAACTCCCGTTAAAAGCATGAGCAGGGGAAGCAGATGACTGGGGCGGGGGCTGGCTCTGCAGAACCGATTTCAAGTGGATTTGTGGGAGCTCACTGCTTCAGAAGACTGGCTCTAGATCTCCTAAGTCCCAGCTCATTTCCTTTGAAATCCACACACAGGAACTTCAAAGGTATTGAATCAGATCCAGGTTGAGAAACTGGAACGAGATGAAATCTGAAGAACACCGGGAGTTTCCCATACCAATTTAGATGTAAAACATTTCCTTATTATTATTTCTGACAAATGATGCTTATAAACTCTATGACATTGGCTGGCACCTCAAAATAGCATTTACTGTGGTGTCCAGTATAGCTGTCCATCTCTCAGCTTTAATTGCACTTACGCAATTCCACTCCTGGAAAATATCAAACTCCCTCAGAAACCAGATATGCTGTTATCCACATTTCCTTCCAAAAATATAAAATGCCTTACCACATCCTATAGGCTGTTCAAACCTATAACTAAACTTGCCTCTTAACACCTCACATTTGATCTGAAGAGCCCGTTAATTGCAACACATAATTCTGGTTTTCATCTCTTTTAGACTTCCTCATTTTAGCATACATTAAGTTTCTGAAGTTTATCAGCCTGAGCTACAAAGCATGTATGTGAGGACTTAAGCACATAAATTCAAAAGATATTGGGTCTGTATTTCTTACCAATGTCAGTCTGATTCCTCACTGAAGCCACCATAATTCATGGGTCTCTGACATCATGTCAGAATGGCAGGGAAATAGCCGGGAAAATTAAATTGGGCCCATCAAGTGAAAAGAGAATCAGGAATAATTTAGATTATTTCTGTGTTATTAAAGAAATAATCTACATCACAGTCATGCACAAAGGCCAACACTTCAAATAATATAAGACAGCAGAGCTTTGCTGAGCCTACTGAAGGCTTGGGTCTGTCTCTTTGTGACAGTTTTGGCTGGGACAGAGTTAATTTTCTTCATAGTAGCTAGCATGGGGCTGTGTTTTGGACTTGTGCTGAAAACAACATTGATAACACAGGGACGTTTTGGTTATTGCTGAGCAGTGCTTACACAGAGTCAAGGCCTTTTCTTCTCACCCCACCCCACCAGTAAGTAGGGTGGGGGTGCACAAGAAGTTGGGAGGGGACACAGCTGGGACAGCTGACCCCAACTGACCAAAGGGATATTCCATACCATATGACATCATGCTCAGCATATACACCTGGGGGAAGAAGGAGGAAGGGGAAGGACATTAGGAGTGATGGCATTTTGTCTTCCCATGTAACCATCACCTGTGATGGAGCCCTGCTTTCCTGGAGATGGCTGAGCACCTCCCTGCCAATGAGAAAAAGTAAATTCATTCCTTGTTTTACTTTGCTTCTGTGCACAGCTTTTTCTTTACCTATTAAACTGTCTTTATCTCAACCCATGAGTTTTCTTACTCTTACTCTTCTGATTGTCTCCCCCATCCCACCAGGGGAGAGTGAGCGAGCAGCTGGGTAGGGATTAGTTGCTGACTGGGGTTAAACCATGACACTCCTGCATTGCAATAGAAGAGGGTATTTCCACTCAAGTTAGTGGACATTTGTAAGTGGAAAGCAGAAAAGTGAGCAGAGAATCCAGTTTATTCTTGAAGATTCTTTCTATTTCACCAGCCCCTGCTATCTAAATTGGACCTGGGTGAAAAAAGACAGGTCCAGGAACTTGTGAGCAAAAAGCTTTATTTCTCATGGTGGAATCTGTGGGAGCCCTACATGTTCCTGCAGAACATCTGGGAGAGTGGGTATGGGTGCAGTTGCACACTACAGCTGCACTCATCTGCCAGGTTTTCTGCCAGAAAGGGAGACCCAATATCTTCTTGTTCCCCCACTCTGACCATGTGGTCCTACCTTCACCTTGTGCTGGCTCTGCTGTTTACTCATCAGACTTCACACTGAGCTGATTCAGATCACTTACTAAAAACATGTATTATTTGCTTTATTACTCTGTTTAGTGAATTGAATTCCTTAAACACAGGGTCAGAAGAGTGCTCAACACCAGACAGAGGGGAGGGAGGCATGCAGGCCAGTGCTGGGGGCTGAAGGGAGGAGGAAGAACAGAGAAGAGGACATCACGTCAGATAGATAGGCAGAAAATCCTGTCCTCACTGGCCATATATAGCTTGAAAGCAAGAATCCCTACTGCTATGGGAAATTTGCTAAGGATCTAAAAGACACTGAAAGTGCAATTAGAGGAAATTTTGAGGCTTTCCATTGACGTAGTTGTGACGCGCTTGTACACTGGAAAGACAAACTGGGCTGTATTTTCTTATTTCTTGGAGTCTGCGACTCCCTCTGGTGACAAAACCTCTCAATTAGAGACTGTGCATGTGCAAGTGCTGCAAAGTTTCCCCGCCTGGCCAGGGTTGCTGTGTCCACAGCCTGCAGACTGAAGATGATGAGAGCTAATCCTGTGCTTATCTGCAAGTCTCTTCTAGGAGGGCAAGGCATTCGGTTGCTTCTGGGGGAGTCTCAGGGTTTCAGAATTATGCACATCTCCTTATCCCTTTAGTTTAACACTCAGGACAGGCAGAAACCACCTGTACTCTTCACACTCTGTGGAGGAGGGGTGGGTCCCTATGCCACCTCAGGTGGGACTAAGAGCATGAAACACGGAGCTCAGAAGAACTGTCTCATGCATGATGAGAGGGTAAAACTGCATAACAGATTCCATACAAAATCTTTGTGGTGGGACATTGCTCATGCCCAGAAATGCTAAATGCATAAGGCAGTGCAAAGCAGCCATGCCCATACTAATCAAGGTTAACCAGACTGCCCTCCCCTCACAACAAATCAGCCATGCCTCCACAGCCTTTCAAGGACTTTCTGGCTGGTGGTGGACTTTTTTTTAAATTCAAGGTGTCTGATATAGGAGGACAACTGTGCGCCAGCCCAGCAAATGTTGTGTTTCTATCATTTGAAATGGTGGGTGTGCTCTGGGGTGTGAAGAAAAGCATACCTGCAAAAGAGAGGCTGAGAAAGCATTAATATTTCTGTAGTATTTTTGGTCAGAAGACAGGAACTGGAGCTGACCTGAAGTCATGACTTGCCAGCACATCTGGTGGCGTGTCTCAGTAAAGCCCTGTGTGGACCCAGGGAGTCTTTCAGCAGAGCTCTGAGTTAAAAGGCTGGCTGCTGTGTGCTCCCAGAGAGACACATGCATAACCCCAGCTAGGAGTTTCACCTCTCAGCTTTATCCTTTAGGCATCCTGCAGACATCTTCTCACCCTGATGCAGGGCTGCCTCTACAGCTAAGTGTGGGCTCCATAATCTCTAAGAATTACATCTTGATTCTCCAAGAACCAGGGTCAGCCCTTGATCACAAGACTTGGGAAGTCACTAAAAATATGTGAACAATTTAACCTGGAAATTTCCTCCATTTGTGAATACAAACCCAATAAATTGCCTGCAAAAGATTCAGCAGGGAAATCTAAGTCATCTGAATGTCAGTAAATTCTTACTAATTTAATTCTTAGCAAATTTAACCTCTCTAAAGTTGTGTTATTCAGTGAAACTCCTAAAGAGGCACAGACCCTTTCAACTGCCTAAAAAATCCTGCTGATTATTAGAACTTCAGAATTTTCCTGAGCTTGTTTATAGGAGAAGGAGGGACTGGGGTTCCTTCTCAATTACAATTAAAATTTTCTAATGACTGCAAAAGTAATTTACTGCTTATGGCTTCTGCTTTCCTTCTGTCTCACACAGTCCCAAGCTGGAAGAGTCTAGTAATTTATCGTTTCATGTGTTCACTTTAATAATCTGGTATTTTAAATCTGTGACACAGAAGAAGTGAATCAGCTTGAGGGAATATTAACAAGGTTGTGAAATGGTTTTGCTTCAGCTACTGGTTCCAGGTGCTTCACCCATGCTTCAAATGCCAGTGCAATGCATTATCTGACATCCTTGCAACCACAGCTTTAAGGTCAAAATCTGCTAATTAGGCTAAAACTTAACCTGACACTGCCCCAAGTTTAAAGCAGCACAAAGGTATAGACTATAAGCATAAGAGGTCAGTGATCGGATGGGGTTTTTTCTCTAAGAAAACTCACGTTGCACAAAGCACAGTAATACAAAATTCAAAAACCCAGCCCAGAATACTGCCAGGATTTAGATTCAGCTTTCTGGAAGATTACAAAAAAGTGGCTAATACAGTGGGATGGTCTGTCCACATGAAGACCCAGAGGAAAGGGAGAGATGCATATTATAAATTAGAGACAAAGCCAACTCAACCCCTGCCATCAACAAAGTCAGCCAGCTTCTCACCGTCCCTCGTACCTGGTTGTAAATCATAGCGAGACCACAAGGGGGGAGCATAACCCAAGGGTTCACGTTTCTTGTCAAAATCTGAGATCACTGCACACAACAGCTAAAGAAGGGCACAATGCATTTATAATTGTAACACCATATGATCAAGCACTGGGCATAATCCAGCCTTAAATTAACAATGACATGGTACCACTAATTAATACTCTTAGCTTCTACTCTTGCTTTGTAATAGCTTACACATTGTCAGTTACAATATGGGGAGAAAAGCAGGATTTCTCTCCCTTACACGTACACAAATTATCATTCTTCCCATTTTTCTAGGCAGGGAAACTAAGGCAGAGTGTAGTAGGCTGCTTTGCGCCAAGATGAAACAGGGAATAGATCTTACTTCCCTCTCCCTTAGGCTTTTAGAGGGCTTGAGCAAAAACTGGGACTACATGAGGTATTAGCAATAAAAGTTGAGACACTCCCTAATCTCTCAAAATCTTCAGAACAAATTTTCCCACACCTTTTACCCCTTTCATCTGTCAGGCGCTCAGTCTGATGGCCCGTACAGGGCAACCTAGCTTCATCTCCAGCAGCCCTGTGTGTGAAAAGCTTGCTCCAAAGTCTTTCAGAAAACATCTTCAGAAAGTAGATAATCACAGCTTCTCCACTGGTACATTGACCTTCTTTCCTATGCTCTATTTCTAAGATTAACTGTCTAAACAATGTTTTTTATTTAAAAATAAAATAAAAAAAAAAAAAAAAAAAAAGCATTTTTCTTACAGAGGCCTTCCTTCTGCAGAAAACAGTGTCTCTAGAGCCTTTAACCCGAGCAGTCTGCAAGCCATGGAGAATGTTAACTAGCTGGCCTGAAAGAGGTGGTAACTGCCTGGGTGATGGGCAGTCCCCTGGTTTGGAAGGTCAGCAGGAATCTGTTTTGGTCTCCTGCATGACACAGGCCAAAGAAACTCCCTCAGCAGTTTCTACCCCAGACCCAGAGTTACAGCATACCTTACACAAAGGAATTCATTGCATGGGGAAAGGTTGGGCATGAAGAGCTTCCTACTTCTCCCTCCTGTTCTAGAGAGCATGATCCATTTGTTAAATATCCTCATGTTGCATTTCTAGTCAGGAGTCATCCAGCTTTTCCAGCCTTTGAATCATACCCTGATTCCTTTTTACTATCACACACTTCTCCCCCTGCACTGGTTCGCAGACTGTGATCAGATCAGCTTTTAACCTTCTCCTGGAGTTTCGTTTCACAAGCCCTGTGTCAGCCTCTGGGAATCTTTTCTGAATTTCTGAACTACTGAGAAGTGACTTTTAGAGTTTTCTCAAGGGTTTCATAGATGGTTTTGGAAAGGGCGATTTCTTGGTTTCTCAGTTGTAAATGTTGTTAGCACTGAGGTCAACAGCAAAATTAAGCTGTACATTCTCTGGCTCTGTTGCTTGATGATCTCTAGACAAGAACCCAGTACAAGAAAGGCATCCTTCCATCAGCTCCAGGCTCAGACCCACAGCTTCAACGGGATATTTAAGGAGCTGATAATACTAATATATAGATAATACTAATAATACTGATATATATAATGAAATATATACTGATTTTTCCAGCATTTTTTAAGATCTAATGAAAATAGAAACGTTTACATTTTCTATTGCTGGCTTTTCCCTTCCTACTTTGTCCTGTAGCATCTGGTGTTAAACAGAAACAAAGCACTCGAGTGAGCCAGCAAACACCCCACATCATATTTCCTCCTTGTCCATCCTTCTAGCAAATGCTTCCTCCTCTAATGCAGACAGAAGTTCAGCCTTTTATCTTCCTCAGCTTGGACCACTGACCATCCCCCTCATAAGGCATCCTGAATGATGGGGTGAGTCTGCCCTCCACAATAGAGTCCCAACACTGAAGTTTTTTTTGGCACACAGAGACAGAGAGCCCAGTCCACATAACTGACGTGGAAAGGAGCCAAACAGCTAATATTACATTTTATATACTGCAGTTAATATGCATCACTTCTCATCTGTCATCACCCCACAGAACAGACCACCTATGGCTACATAGCCGATGGCTACTTCAAGTAGAAGTTAAATCAGGAATGAATGGGCAGTATTTTTCAGAAAATAAGATGCAATGAAACGATCAGTCTGAAAGCAATCATGGGAAGCTACTTTCTCACTCAGCACATAATTAAATCATTGACCTCTTTGCCATAGGATATTATAGGGGCCAAAAATATAAACGGTTTTAAGATGCACATGACTAATCTGTGCAGGGAAGAATCACTAGCGGCTGTTCATGAGTTCTTGGATGCAGTGCTTCGCTCAGATAAGCCCTTTAAACCACTGCTTGCAGGAGGCTGGAAGTATCTGCCTGGGTCACAGTCACCTCACCCCCAGTTCCCTGAACACCTTCGGCCAGGGCTGGAGGCACCATTCCCAGTGAGACAGGTTATTGGTCTTGTCACATAATGCTGTTCTGTCCTTGCTTCTCTTTTGCTGTCATCCAGAGTTCCCTCCCTTGGGTCTCCATATGCTGAACTGCAGCCTCTTCTTCACTCTGGGCTGCAGGCACAGACACAACCGGCTGCTGCTCACACATGAGATCCTGTCTTGGCCACAAGACCATTGCTTCCCACCGCACGGCAAGGCTTATTGCAGACAAGGGTAGGGGACGGGGGGGAGGCTTTCGCAGGCTGCCTGTATGCAGTGCTGGTTGTTTGGTACAAAGGGGTGCAGGGGTTTTCCCCCCTCAGCATTTGTCTAAAAAAAAAAAAGGAAAGGTGTTCTTGGGATTTGGCTCAAAATAAGAAGTAGAAGATAAGAAAATCATCTTGCCTCCAATTTCCTGCATAATGTGAAGTGAAATTGTATGCTACCTAATAAGATAACATTTCCTTCCTACTAGTTGCTGGTTTGGTCCTTCAGACTCTAAGCTGCTCAGTGTATGATGCTTTCAAAATAGAGCATCAGAGTAATTGCAAAACACATTTGTTATATCAACATATAAATGTCACCTGCCAAAAACTCAAGGCAAGACTTCTGCCATACTAAGTGCAAAGGCCTAAGTTAAGATGTATTTCAATGTATTTACATTCCTCCCATTCCAAAAGCATCTGCATACCTTGAACACAGGCACTATGAACAGTCACTATGAACAATTAATAAATTCCTATTGCCTCATCTGGCAGTTCTTCCATGTGTGTGCAGGTTTCCCAACAGAGAAAGATTGGCTATTTATCAGCTTTATAGCTAACAGGGCTTAAATGCTAGGACTAGAAATTGATGGTGTGTTATTCTCATGTTGGAATAGCCTCTCCAAAAGGGAAAGTTTTTAGCCTTTCCTAATTATGGTCAGATTCATCAGCTCTTCTCTGGAAATTTATCCCATGGATACTGTGCCTTCAATGTGAAATAGAAAGAAATTAGTAGAAAAAAACCCAGTGAACTTTACTTTCTGAGAATGTACAGTTGCACTTACTGCATTGAGAGAAATGTACCATGATGCTTTATTTTCTGTTTTTTTGGAAGGGGATGGAGGTGAAAAAGGAGATAGAGGAGAAGTGGGCAAACAAGGAAAGGTCGGACCAAAAGGACCAAAAGGTATTTACAACAGTTTGTTGTCTATTACTTGTATAAAAATACTATATACAACTGTACTGGTGCATATGGTCAGTGATGTTTAATGCTTTTCATTCCTCTTGCACCAGTGGATTTCACAATCCTGTCAAACATTAATCAGTGAACCTAACAATACTCAGAGATCACGGTGCAATTCCTACTGATATGTAAGACAGCTGTATATGGCAATAAATTTAAAGAGTCGTGTAATAAACCACTACATTTACTGCTCCTCTGCCAAGTGGCTGTCATGAGTGTGGTACAGAAGGCCAAGATCATACATATAATCATTACTGTTCTCTTAGTGAAATGATCCTTTAGTTGAAACTAAATTTTGAGAGTTAGTTCCTAATAATACATCAGGATGCACAACAAAATTTGGTCTCTGTTGTCCCTATTTTGCAGAAAAGCAAATGGAGGCATACACTGAGAAACAAAGTTCCTCTGCTCAAATAGCATCTGAGCTGAGAACAAGGAGTCACAGATGTCTCAGGACTTGGCTCTATTAAACATATCCCATATCCACAGTGTGAACGGGGCAGAACATCCAGAAGTACCAGATGTGATGGTGTCAGCCTTGTCTGCATGCTCGAATTCAAAAGCTTAATTTATCATTAGAGTTTAATGATAATACATATCCATGGTCTGTCTTCTTCAACAGTGGTTTAATCAGGAAAGTTTTTACTTTTACAGAAACTTTAAAATCATACTGTTATTATTATTATAATAAAAAAACTTTTTCATTTTTAAATGCATTCATGTGACTTTTTCCCTCTTACCTTAACAACACCAGGTAAGATACAAGGGAATTGGGTAACCAACCATTTACAAAGCATCTTAGCCATGTTAAATTCAGTGTGCAAACCGAGAGTCCCTAAACTGGGCTGTCACCATTAGCCAGCTATTTTAGAACTGAAACTATTCATCAGTTAAAAAGGCATCCATTATTTTGGTGCTCTGAGGGCTGGGAAAGCACATACAGCAAAATTAGCAGCTCCCTATTTGCAGTCCTGCTTTGAGAAGGATTCCCGGCAAAGCTGGACTTCACCTCAAGGAAGAAGGAAAGACTTTTGTCTGGGGTGGAGAAAAAAACCCAAACAACCTGCTGTCAGCCTGGTTCAGCTGTGAAGCAAAATCAGTATTTGAATACTCACTAACAGTTCCAGTTTGTATTTTCTGTGAGAAAACACACCATTTCTGGGCATATGAACAGGCAGTTCTACTAAGGTGCCTTGCAATGTCCTACTGTTGTATTCTACAGTAGCAGAGACCTGCACTGTCCTCCTCCAACTATCCTTGGGGTTCCACTCATTTGCCACACATGTGGACTGGCCATGCTCAGGAAAAATAGCAGCAGTAGAGACCTAATTAGTGCCTTGGGAAAGAAATGACAGAAAACATCTATACTATTTTCCTTTTTATTTCTTCTCTTAGGAAACAAAGGACCTGTGGGGGATGTTGGTGACCAGGGAATGCTTGGGAAAATTGGTCCAATTGGTGGAAAGGGTAAGCTCTAGTCTGGGAACCTTCCTGTTTTTCCCTTAAGGTAAATATGTGTTTTGTGAGAGTTCCAGGTATGGAGTAATATCAAATAACAGCTGTGATCAATGCTCTCCAAATAAAGTTATGCATAAAGATTGGTGACAAGAGCTAACTGACATATTCTTGTTTTATTTCCTATGTGCAGTATATCCAACTTACTTGGCTAAAATAAATTGCTTTATGAGTTAAGAAATCAATCCCCTTTGATAGTAAAAGAGAGAAATCCAGCCCTTGTGAAGTAAATCCTCCAAATGCTCTAAAAGAGAAAGCCAAATTTGTGCCTGTGCTTTGAATGGTAAAGGCCTAGGTCAATGTTCTGCTGCTGCTAAGGATGCCACACATTGTCACCTGCACTGCTGTGGGACATGTGAGCAAGCAATGCACAGGACAGCTCAGTAAGGAAAGGATTTTAGGAGTTTTAAGAAAACACTCACATAACCAGGGATGATAACTACTTGCAAATCAAGGTAGACTCCAAGTCTACCTGGACAATAATGTAATGAAATTATCATCTAGTCATCTGAGAAGAGACTTAGGCATTCCTTTCCAGTATTCCTAAAGAGCTACTTAAGATGGAATATTACTTCTGCCATAAGGAGACCTGCCCTGAAAGCTGAGCCAGGACTCTACCATCCCCAAAGGGATCTCTGTGGTCTCTAACCAATGCGTCAATGCAGGCATGGATGCAGGTTACTGGGTAGAACAATCTCCCCGGTGAGCTTCTCACACAAATGTTTTTAATAAGCCTTTGATGGCCTTTAGCCAGACTCAGTATCAGAGAAGAACAAAAGAATTTGGCCTGAGGGAGCAATTTCCAGAAGCACTTAGACAACTGAAAACACAGATAGTTATCTCCTAAGATGTCTTCAATCACCAAAAGAGAGGAGAATTTAAGAATCCCACAAATTGCATATCTTTATCTGTAAGTAAGCCAATGGTCTGAGCTTTTAAATTAAGCTTTCTCTCAACCTGAATGTATGATTTATCACCACCTTCTAGTTTTTCTCATTTTCTTTCTTTATTTGCAGAAGCAAAGGTTACTAAGACACTGTTTAAATCTACCATTAAACATACAAGTTCTTAAGGAAGCAACTGTGAAATTTCAGCTTGTAAGTGTGCAGTGTCAAGCAATGCTAATTAAAATGAGAGCCAACACCTAATTTCTTTAAAAAACCACAAATGTATGAAGGAAAAACCACATCAAAACAAGGCCATCAACAAGGCAGAGCAAGTATTAGTATTTTTTGACCCCTGAAGGTTTTAATTCACAAAAGAGCTGACATGAATTTCAGATAAATTCCAGTAGTTCCTGATCCAAATTACAGCTGAGATTCTTTTAAAGCTACTTATACAGTAGCACTTTGTATTTGGAGAAGTATTTCTATCATATTTATGATTTACAGAAGGAGAGGAAAGTGGTTTGATCAAAATAAATCACATTTCTATGAACTATATCTGAAATGAAACACTGCTCCTTACTGACCTCATTCGTGCAGGTGCTGACTGCTGCCCACACACATCATCTGTAGCACACATGAATTCAGTGGCTTAGTGCACATCAAGCTTCATCTGTTGCCTCGTGCCATCATGGAGCTACTGAACCCAGGGAAGAGCTCTATCCTGCAAGGCAATGAGAGAACCCAGGTCTCACCTCTCACAGATTTCTTGAGTGCTTTCAGCCTCTTAGAATCATTTTACAGTTTATATTTAAAGTAAGTGGTACCAGGAACCAGCAGCAGAACAAGATGCCTGTGTTATCAGTAAGTTAGCTATTAAAGGGTTCTCCTTATTTCCATACACCAGAATTAATCATGGTTTGTTTGAATTGGCACATCTGCCAGTAGAGTACATCAGGGCCTTCTATTAGAAGCACACCGTTAATATATTATTAAACAGGTTTTTCAAATATGTTCCCCTAACATGTTCACTGTCTTAGATCTGAAAATATAATTTCCTCTTTATTCAGGTGACAAAGGAGCCAAAGGCTTATTGGGGGTTTCTGGAAAAAAGGGAAAAGCAGGTATGCTATATATCTTTCTCTGCAGAATGCTCAAGTCTACTGGGTCTTTGATTTGTCTAGAGTTTCACAAAATGTTGAGGCCCATGGAAAAACATGAGAATAGATTAACAGAAAGAGACTGAAAAAGTTGTGTTAAGCAAAATAAAGGCTTTGTTAGGGACATAACTGATGCCTATGAATATACCAACATACACAAACCATGAAAAGTTACCTAAATCAATGGGCAATCATAAAAATTAACACATAGACAGGCCATTTATTCAGGACATTTATATTGGAAACTAGAAGAAAATTTCTGAATACTAAAGGAATGAAGTCTCTTAAGAGTTTCCTAATAGGAGCATGGGGATGAAAAAATATGTGATTTTAGAGAGCATAATCTATTGTCAGATGAATGCAATGCATTTGCTTACAGGAGGAGAATTTGGATCTGATGACCCAAAAAGTTCTTCTCAGTCCTAATAACCTTAAATGTTTTCCCACCTTGAATGTGCAATTCTGTTTATTTTTAAGATATTTCATATGCGATGCCAGTTTGGTTCTTAATGGGAAGCCATCAGAAACTTATTTTCTTCATGAGAATAACAGAGGAAAAAACAAAAGCTATAACAAGCCAAATGTCAGTTTACCAGCAAAAATATAAATGAGACTTCAGTGCTTGAAAGTTATTGATTATTTGACTTGGCATTGACTATTGCTGCCGTGCCACAGCTGCATGCAGCAATTAACTAATATAGTCCTTTACATACTCACAAAACTCCTTCACTAAAAAGCAGCAGTTTCCCATTTAATGGATGCTGTTGTTTCTATTAGGAGGCCGGAGAACCTGCGCTGTTTATGGATACAAAGGTAGACCTTTGGCATTCAGATGCAACACTGTAGTGATCACCATGATAAGTCACATCGCTGCAGCTAGATGTAATCAATAATGAGATATGGGTGGAAAGAAGATGGCAAACTCTTCTATCTGCATTTTAAAAGTAGGGGTTCTTAAGCCAGTTAGCAAGGGAGAGTACAGAGCCAAAATAATAAGCGCTTTAATCAACAGAAATATGGCCAGTGGGGCAGGGTGAGACTGGCTCTCCACAAGTGGACGCCAGGTCTTCAGAAGGTTTGGAAGTGGTCTATGGACAACCCTCCACGTGCACACACAAATGCTTCTAAACAGATAAATCCTCTATCCTTTGTATTGCATCAGGCACGGTCTGTGACTGTGGAAGATACCGCAGAGTTGTTGGGCAACTGAATATCAATGTTGCTCGTCTTAACACGTCCATCAAGTTTGTAAAGAACGGTAAGGATCCTTATGTATTTGATGTGATTTATTTGTTTCCTATAACATTTATCATTACTGTTTTTCTGCCATTGCTGCTCTATGGCAGCATCTGTAGATGACCCAGAGAGATGGTCCCACTGTGCAAGGCACTCCAAAAACATACAGAAAAGTGACAGTCTTACACCTGTAAGGATATAAGCAGCAGATGACTAAAAGCAAAAACAATACAGGAATTATCAACAGCACAACAGAAAGAATCATGAAAAGCAGAAGGCATGGCTTGCTAACCACCTCTGCACTGTCAGTCTGCTCAGGGTCAGCAGCCACGCAGGCAATGAAAGGAAAAAAGTTTGTGCCAATCTGCTCCAGAGAGGCAGGAAAAGCAGTAGGAATCTCTTGATCTTTCTGTTGTGCAGGAAGGCTGCAGACCTTCTAGTGCTCCCCGCAGTGCAAGCATCATTTTCCTGTTACAAGGGACCAACACTCAAAGACATGGGTTATAAGAAGCCAGGTTTGCAGGCTGTGCTGTCAGGTGGACAGTGCAAACTGCCCCTACTGAATGGAAAGAAGTGAGTTTCCTGGCATAGCAGAGATTTTGAGAAGGCTCCACCACTGCTTCTAGGACTAAGTCTGTATCAGTAAACTAAATGTGTTTGAGACTGTTCTCTGGCACTGAGGACAACCAGCACAGAACAGCATTCATCTATATTATAAATCCTACAAAACTGAATACCATATTATCAGGAGTATCCCTCTACTAACTTCTAAACTGTGCCAGGGTAACTCATGAATTTTTTGTGAGAGTGTTAGTTGCCCCAGGCCAAAGCTCTGCTCAGGACCATTCCAGCAATACATCAACAGGGACAATCAACTTCTAGCCGCCCAGGCATGCTCCTTGGCACTGCTTAATTCACTAGGATATATGCTGGTTGAGAAGTCCGCCTTTTAAAGCTGCTAAGCAGACACAGTTTTCTTCCTAGTCAATGCCACTTAGTGGCTACAGCAGCTCTGAATATCAGGTTGTATTTAAAATGTTTTATCTTAGCAGTCCCATTGATTTTCCTCTATATGGAAAGGGCCTGAAAAGCTATCTATACCCCTGCATTTCGATCGCAGGGCACCCTTTCACAAACATGCAAAGTGACAGGGGTGATCCAGAGTTAGACACTGTGATTTGACCATTTAACATGCCTTCATTTGATTAGTACTAGATATCTGTCAAGCGAAACTTAAGTGCCACAGGAGACATATGCCAATCAGGACTGAATAGTTCCTGTCCTAACATGTGCAAGGTGCTTGTCTGTCCCATTAGTAGCATCAGTCTCCAGCCATGTCCTCATCATTCATCACAGATTCAGTGGTGGGAATACTTTTCCTCTCTCCCTTTTATTAATTCTAATGTAAAAATAAACTCATTGACATATTGGAACAGAAGCACGTTCAGTATCTGTTGTCATGCCATTAAGCAAATTTTTTTTGCCCTTTAAAGTTATAGCAGGTATCAGGGAGACAGATGAGAAATTCTATTACATCGTGAAAGAAGAGAAGAATTACAGAGAAGCCTTCAACCACTGCAGGGACAGAGGAGGAACGCTGGCCATGCCAAAAGATGAGGCAACCAACGCCCTGATTGCTGACTACATCTCCAGCAGTGGCCTTTTCCGAGCCTTCATTGGTCTGAATGACATGGAAAAAGAAGGACAGTTTGTGTACGCAGACAACAGCCCACTGCAGAACTACAGTAACTGGAAGGAAGGGGAGCCCCATGACCCAGCTGGCCATGAGGACTGTGTGGAAATGCTCAGCACGGGGGAGTGGAACGACTCCGAGTGCCAAGTCACCATCTACTTCGTCTGTGAATTCCTCAAGAAGAGGAAATAAAAGGGCTGCAGAATGTGCCTGGCACCTGCTGTACATATAATAACTCCTCCTCATTCATCCACTGTAGGGAGAACAGACAACCAGGGACAGGGCTCAATCCAGCCTTCACCTCACTGGGCTAAGCAAGAGTAACTACTGTTACGATGGCAGTGACCACAAAGTCAGCACAGGTCTGCAGGAGGTATCCAGCCAGTTGTGAATTTTTATTTCATTTCTATGTGCAATTTAGGGTGGGCATTTCAAAGTGTAATTTAGAGGCAAATTTAGAGCAATGCAGGGATGAGTATGATTTCACTAACACCAGAAAAAGTAAACTCACTGGTATATTAATTACTGATGTGCTTCACAAAGTCCACTAATGGAAAAATTGTGATCTTTACTCATTGATCTGCACTGAAGTCCCAGTAATTTCCCTGGTGACTTCAGAGCTGGGAGAACAGACCTGCAGTTTCTCTTGAAAAAATCCTTCTTTTGTTAGAATCATAGAGTAATTTAAGTTGGAAGGGATCTCTGGAGGTCATCTGGTTGAATCTTCTATGGAAAGCAGGGCCAACTGCAAACTTACATCAGAAGTTTTTATACTGTCCTTTATTTGGCTGCACAATTACATTGCCTGATATGCAGAGGAGGACTTGCTTACCTCTGCTTCCAACTCTATTATCCATCATGCTGGTCTGAGGTGTGAAGAATCAGCTTAGCAAAGACACCTGCATGCAAGCCTGCGCAGCTTGTAGGCAACCTGAGAATAGTTGGAGAAGCTCTGGCCTCTGATGTCCCCCAAAATCTGTGAAAAACAGAGAAGTCTACACAAAGAGAACAGAGCAAAGGAAGGAACACCATTGCTGTAGGCTGTAAGCAGGCACATGTAGTAACAGCCATACCAGTGTGCCTTGCTGGTTTAACAAGTCATTCTAGGAACGTAACAACTCCCTAATTCAGTAGTCAGTGATGTTTGATGTCTAATGCTAAAATCACCTGTGCCTTTGCCACACAGGAAGCAGCTACAGAACAGGCTTTATCCCCCAAGAACCCAGATACAGGTGTGGTTGAGTGCACTTCATGCACTTCAAGCACTTCATGCACTCATGCACTTCAGCAGGCCTCTCCACAAATGACAAGCAGCAAGTATGAAGGCTTTGCTGTCAGTGCCCAGCTACTCAGATCTCCATGTCAGTATGTCCACAATGGATCACATTTTCATATCTTTGATTATACTGAAGGAGCTCTTTTCTTCAGACACAGCAACGCTTTTGGCTTCAAAAGTGAGCCTGCTCTTAGTCATTGTTCATCTTAGAGCAGGAGATGTCAAGAGAAACCCCAGGGCCCCTGCAATGAAGGTCTATAGATTTGCTTTCGCACTTGACACTAAAAATGAAGGAATGCTATCTGGGGGCTAAGAAGAATGCTGAACACTAGACACAGCGCAGCAATGTATCCTGCAGGTCACTGAGCACTGGTTGCACGTAGTCTTCCTCTAAGTATACGAATAACTAGACATGCCATCAGCCAGTAATGCAGAGGGTCAGCTCCCAGTCTCCATTCTACTGCTGTGTACAGCACTGCAAAGGCAACAAGACAACAGTCATACTTCCTCAACCTCACCCACAACAGAAAAATCCTCCAAATCATTTAGCTGGTTGTTTAGCTTGACTCCAAGCTCATCTCTGAGCAATGACCAACGCAGAAGCATCTCAGGAGACTCTGTGACTCAGGCCACTCTTGTAATCCAGTTTCTCTGCTACTTGTTCCTCCAGAAAACCACCTGTTATTACCAGCAGTAAATTATCCGTGTGCTACACACCCTCCAGGGAACGATTCGGACCCATGAATGAAGGGGTGGGACCACATTTCTTTTCATTGCTCCACTACTATGCTATGAGAGTATTTGGTCAAACAAGTTCACTTAGCACAACACATCTCATCCTGAATTGTTCCCTTCCTGGGAATTGATATTCCTCAAAATTAAGCAGAATTACACATTTTAGGATCATTAGTAATAAATTCATTAAGCTAAACACTTTGGTTTTAGAATCATTAATGGGTAATGATAAAGAATTAATGACTAATTCAAGGCAAAGCTTCTTGAGGAAAAGTAATGCCTTTTAGAAGTTCAAGCCCAGGTCTGCTAGCCTCACTCACAGCAGGTCAGTGCAGAAGAGGCACAGTAACATTCCTGTGGGTAATCATAGTCATACCTCTCCACACCTCATCTTAACTTCTGACCCAAAAAGTCACCAAAACATGCTTGCCAGACCAAGAGTTCAAATTCTGAGACCCCTGGCTGACAAAATCCAGAGGTGTCCTTAACACTACAAACATCATGGACAGGTCATTTGCTTGTTCTTTAGGAGGAAACTCAGAGCTGGGAGAAGGTGAAAGAGGAGCAATACTTTGCTGCAGGATCAAGCTCTGCCTGAGATTCAACGAAGCACTCTCCTTCATGTACAAAATCAGGGAACACATGTCTCAATTGAAACTCTGGTCTTTTTGAGAAGACTGAGTTATGAGTAATCCTGAAGCATGCTCTGTGTACAGGAAGGAATGACTGTTGCAGTCCCTAGCTGCATGGATGAGGGAAGCGAGTCAGAAACTTGTGCTGGTTTCTGCAGTGGAAAGGCTGGAACAGCTCAATTCCTCCATCCTCCTCCTCTCCTACCACACCAGCTTCATCCTTTCTTAAATAGAAAAAAAGAAACAAAACCAATCCTTCTACCCCCTATATACTCATGTGACACTGGGCAAAGCTATGCTAGTTGAAACAAGTAGACTTGGGGTGGCTGTTCCTTTGACAGAAGAGGGACAGTAGAGGAGCACACCACAGATGTTCAAGCTAGCCAGGCATAAGTGTGATCAGGTGCCTATCCAACCCATTCCTGCAGCACTAGGTCCCAGTTAATAAATTTTGCCAAGAAGCCTAACTCATAGGCCAAGCCAAATAAAAAAGGCTATCCCACACAGGAAACCTGGCAGGTAGGTCCATACAGCTCTGTTTCATGCCATGCAGACACAAGCTTGAGCCTGCACTAACTCAAATACTATAGCTGTGTTTTGCAGAAAAAATATTCGTTATAATTAAGAATTTGGGCTATATCACAAGTTTTACTGCTAGCCAAAGGAAATTCACTGTGGTGGGTAAAGTACCTTAGGTTTCTACATGAAGTGGATGGAGCCAGCAGCACAGGAAGTGGTGTCTGACTATTCAGGATTTATGGTCTGTTACAGCTCAGCACCTAAACCATTTTACCCCATCCCAATACTATGTTTTTCCCATGTTTTTCTTTTCATTATTCTCAGTCTGAACCTTTCTTGTTTCAGTTTATGCCCGTTGTTGCCTGCCCACCCACTTATCACTACTGTGAAGAGCCTGGCTTTGTCTTCTTTGAAGACCCCCTAGTAGGTTCTGGCAGGCTGCTATGAGGCAGGAGGTAGGTCTTGGCAGGAGGCTATGAAGCCACCGCTTCTCCAGGCTGAACAAATCAAGTTCCCTCAGCTCCCCCTCACATAGCTCCAGCTCCAACCATCTTGGGGGCCCTGAGTTGAACTTGGCTCCAATTTTTCAATGCCTTTCCTGTACTGGGGGGGCTCAAAAGCACACAGTGTCTAACTGTGGTCTAACAGGTGCTGGGTGGGAAGATAATCTCTTCCCTCAAACTCCTGGCTTTGGTCCCTCTAGCACAGTCAGGATGCTGTTAGCCTTCTCTGCTGCCAGGGCAGACTCCTGACGCACAGGCAGTGTGCTGTCTGCCAGGACTCCCCAGGGCCCTCACAGTAAAGCCAGTCAGCCCCAGCCTGCATCAGTGCAAGGACTTGGTATTCCCAGATGAAGGAAATGCTGCACTTGTCCTTGCTGAATTTCATGAGATTCCTGTTGGCCCATTCCTCCAGCCTGCCTCTGTCCCTCTGTATGGCAGCCCTGCCTGCCAGTGTATCCACTGTTCCCTCCAATTTGGTGTCATCTGCAAACCTGATCAAAGTGGAATTCATCACCTCCTCCAGGTAACTGATAAAGATGATAAACTGGACAGTCCCAGTATATAGACACCTGTAGCACTCTTTGACCCTGGGTAGAGTACAACCCATTAACCACTCTCCTCTGAGCCCCATCCAACCAATTCTTACCCATCTGTTGTCCACCCATCCAGACCATAACACCCTAATTCAGATGAAAGAATGTTATTGGAGATAGTGTCAAAAGCCTTGCTAAAGTTGAGATAAGTGATATTCATTGCTCTCGCCTCATCCACAAATCCAATCATTTTATCATAGAACACAATCAGGCTGGTCAGGCATGATCCACACATGGTAGATACATGCTAAACATTCCCAATCAGCTTCTCCTCCTTCATATGCCCAGAAACGTGCTCCAAGAGGACTTGTGCCATTAAGTTCCATGGGTACCAAAGTGATGCTGATCAGCTTACAGTTCCCTAGATTGTCTTTCTGGCCTTTTTGCACTCACCTATTTCCAGTCATTAGGAACCTTCCATGATCTCCATAACCTTTCAAAGGTGGTAGAGTGCCCTTGCAGAGACATCAACCACTTCTCTCAACACCCTGGATATGCTCTGTCTGGTCCCATGGAGCTTTGCAGTTGAATTCTCTCAAGTAATCCCTGGCTCAACCCTCAGCTACTACTGGTGGATCTCTTTGAACCCTTGCCCTAAGCACAGAGGAATGTGATAACTTGTTGTTAAAGAAGGCAAAGAAACCACTGAATACCTCAGCTTCACATGTGTCTGCTGTCACTCCATCACTTCCTCCATTCAGCAACGGTCCCACATTTTCCTTGCACAGTCTTCATCTTATGCTTCCTAGTCTCAACTGCATTTAAGCTTTGGATTTCCTGAGGCTACCCCTACGTACTCAGGCAATGTTTTTAAATTCTTTCACTGTAGCCTGTCCCTGATACCATCTCCTCTATACTGCCTTTTTGCATTGGAGCTCCACCAAGCTCCCCACTTAGCCACACCAGTCTACTAGTATAGCTGCTTGTAGATGCACAGTGAACACAAGACAGCTGCCCAAGATCTTGCTGCTTCATAGCAGGAGTACTACAGTGTTCTTCCTGTGCTTGGGGAGCCATGATTTTATGATTTATATTCTCAAGATTGTTATCTCACTCAGGGCAAACATTAACTCCTGTTCTCCCCAGGTCCAGAATGCACATAAGATGTGGATAACCATGGTAAAGATAATGTTTTTAAAACTGTATCTAATGAAAATTTTCACAGAATCAATATATCCCATTAAGAATACATTTTCCTCAAACTTTCAAACAATCTCACATGGATATTAAGCAGATCCACTTCTTTCACTGCCTTTAAAATGTTCAATCACTTTAAAAAAAAAAAAAAAAAAGGCACCTAGAACAGTGGAATGCCACATTCTTGACCACAGTCACATCTGTTGGAGGGACAACACAGTGGGGCATAAGCACTACAGGAGGTTCTTGGAATGCACTGATGATAAACGCCTGCTCCAAGTGATAGAGGAGACAACAAGGAGAGGTGCTATGCTGGACCTTGTTCTCACCAACAATGAGGGGCAGGTGAAGGTCAAGGGTACCTTGGCTGCAGTGACCATGAAATGGTGGAGTTCAAGATCCTTAGGGCAGCAAGAAGGGCACACACAAAACTTGCTACCCTGGACTTGAGAAGAGCAGACAATGGCCTCTTCAGGGATATGCCTGGCAGAGTACCATGGGATAAAGCCATGGAGGAAAGAGGGACTCAAGAAAGCTGGTTAATATTCAAGGATCACCTCCTCAAAGTTCAGGAGTGATGCATCCTGACAAAGATGAAGCCAGGCAAAAACACCAGGAGGACTGCATGGATGAATAAGGAGCATCTGGATAAGCTCCAACATAAAAAGGAAGCCTACAGAGGTGGAAACAAGGACGGGTAGCCTGGGAGTAACAGGGAAACTGTCCAAGCATCCAGGGATCAGGTTAGGAAGGCCAAAGCCCTGACAGAATTAAATTTGGCCAGGGACATCAAGGGCATCAAGAAACACTTCTATAGGTACCTTGGTGATAAAAGGAAGACTAGGAAAAATGTGGGCCCTCTCCAGGAGGAAATGGGACACCTGGTTACCAAGGATACAGAGAAGGCTGAGATCAACAACTTTTTCCCTCAGTCTTCACCAGCAAGTGCTCCAGCCACACTAGGCAGAAGGCAGAGGTGGGGACTGGGAGAATGAAGAACCACCTACTGTAGGAGAAGATCAAGTTTGAGACCATCTAAGGAACCTGAAGGTGCATAAGTCCGTGGGACCTGATGAGATGTAGTCACAGGTCCTGAGGGAACTGGTGGATGAAGTGGCTAAGCCACTATCCATCATATTTGAGAAGTCATGGCAGTCCAGTGAAGTTGCCTCTGACTGCAGAAGGGGAAATGTAACCCCCATTTTTAAAAAGGGAAAAAAAGAAGATCCAGGGAACTACAGGCTGGTCAGTCTCACCTCTGTGCCTGGCAAGATCATGGAGTGGATCCTCCTGGAAACCTGGCTAGGGCACACAGAGAATAAGGAGATAATTTGTGACAGCCAACATGGCATCACTAAGGGAAAATCGTACCTGACAAATCTGGTGGCCTTCTATGACTGGGTTACAGCACCAACAGATAAGGGAAGAGCAACTGACGTCATCTACCTGGACCTGCAAAGCATCTGACGCTGCCCTGCATGACATCCTTGTCTGTAACTTGGAGAGACATGGATTTGATGGATGAACCTCTCGGAGGATAAGGAATTGGCTGGACGGTCGCACTCAAAGAGTTGCGGTCAACGGCTCCATGCCCAAGTGGAGGGGGGTGACCAGTGGCGTTCCTCGGGGGTCGGTGTTGGGGCCAGTGCTGTTTAATGTCTTTGCTGGTGACGTGGACAGTGGGATTGAGTGCACCCTCAGCAAGTTTGCTGAGGACACCAAGCTGTGTGGTGCCGTCGACACGCTGGAGGGAAGGGATGTGCCATCCAGAGGGACCTGGACAGGCTGGAGAGGTGGGGCTGTGCAAACCTCATGGAGTTCAACAAGGCCAAGTGCAAGGTCCTGCACATGGGTTGGCACAATCCCAAGCACAGATACAGGCTGGGCGATGAGTGGATTGAGAGCAGCCCTGTGGAGAAGGACCTGGGAGTACCAGTGGATGGAAAACTGACTATGACCCAGCAATGTGCTCTCACAGCCCAGAAAGTTGTATCCTGGGCTACATCAAGGGCAGTGTGACCAGCAGGTCGAGGGAGGGATTCTCCCCCTTTACTTCACTCTCCTGAGACCCCACCTGCAGTGCTGTGTCCAGCACTGGGGCCCCCAACACAAGGAGGACATGGATCTCCTCACATGGGTCCAGAGGAGGCCACAAAGATGATCAGGGGGCTGGAGAACCTGCCCTATGAGGACAATCTTAGAGAGTTAGGGGTGTTCAGCCTGGAGAAGAGAAGGCTCCAGGGAGACCTTACAGCAGCCTTCCAGTACTTAAAGGGGGCTACAGGGAAGATGGGGAGGGACTCTTTATCAGGGGGTGTAGGGATAGGACAAGAGGTTGGTTTTAAATTGCAAGAGGGTAGATTTATATCCGATATAAGGAAGAAATTCTTTAATGTGAGGGTGGTGAGACACTGGCACAGGTTGCCCAGAGAAGTTGTGGATGACCCCTCCCTGGAAGTGTTCAAAGCCAGGTTGGATGGGGATTTGATCAGGAGCAGCCTGGTCTAGTGGAAGGTGTCCCTGCTCATGGCAGGGGAGTTGGAACTAGATGATCTTTAAGATCCCTCCCAACCCAATCCACTCTATGATTCTGTGATTATATGTATATGCAGGCATCTCTGTTTAGTTTCACATACAGTCTTAAATAGTACATTGTAGCTGTAGTTCAACTGGCTGAAACCGATATTAAGAGATGTAATTTGACACTGTGTATGATGATAAAAATAGTGAATGTGTCACATGTATGGTGATGGTTATTTGGAAAGCGTTGCTTTTGATTGTCTTGCTTGAATATGTTTGCATAGGTACAAAATCCATGAATTGTCATTTTGTTTTTTCCTCTCTTATTTATTAAAGTCATAAATAACTTAACATGTATAAGAAAGAATGAGCAAGATCAAAGCAATAGCTTAATCTGGGTTGCTTTTATGTTTGTGTGGTAAGGGAGAACAGCAAATGCTAGAAGAATTCTTTTCCTACCTGCTGCATGCAGCATACCCGACTGCAGCCCCTGGGCCCCACCCACACCTGGCCTGGAAAGGTTTCTCCACGCGGATGTTTCAACACAGGGAGGAAGAGTTTCACTTCATTTTCATTAGGTGGGTGGGACCAGAAACTTGCATTGCCTTGTTTTGCAGACAGTGGTAGCAGCCCACCAAAGCACAGTTGCTAATTACACAAAACTCTCCGTGGCCAGACAGTGTGTGTGATCATGGGCATTTCTGAGTTCTGAATTCCTAAAACCCTTAATCTCCTCAATGCTATACCTAAGCTTAAATCCCATGGCAAACCTGTGTCTAATTAAGTGCAAATCTACAGATTTTGGGGCAGTAAAGGGGCTATGGCTCCTCACTGGTATCATGCAGTACAGCATGGGAGCATCTGCAGAGCCATGACCTTCTCATACAATGCAATTTCATTATATATCTTCCTTTTTGATGCATTTGTCTTTGCTTAAGTATTTTACAAAAAAGGCATAACTTTTTAAAAGTAGTCAGATGCCAATTATTACTTTGGTCTTATTGTTGCAAGCATAGTTCAATGCTTAAGAGTACAACAAATATATGTAATGTCTTTTTGGAAACAGATTTCAGTCATGAATTCCCTGTTAATTTTTCCCCCTACTAAATGTTTCAAGCACTTGCTATCTTACTAACTTCTCAGCAACGAATTGTCTAGCAAGAAATGCTAATTTTACCAACTTCATATAATAGAAGTCTTTATATTAGTTGCCCCACAACATTCCCTGAGCACGTGAGGCACTCTACCATGTGGAGGGTGGAAGGAGCAACAATGATGATCAGTCAGTAGAAGATTAAGTAAAACTGTGCAGAAAAATGTAAATACAGAGTTGGCGGATGCTTAACATGTGAACTGAGGAATTTATTTCCCACTGTGAGCCAGTTTCTAGGTCTTGAAAATGCTTTAAAACTTGTCAGAGGAAATCTAAAAGGTGGTCAGTAGATCCAAATCCCAATTCAATAGCTCAGGAATCCCAGAGCTTTCTGCAAGTTCACACATGCAAAAGAGAGCTTTCTCAGGACCTGGAAAAGCAGAAATAAATTTTCTTCAAAACCGAGGACAATTACAAGCCTTTCCTTGTGAAAGGCACAATTTTTACACTCCTACTTTCTCAGATATGAACATTTTCCAGTTTAGGCACATGCCAGTGGACCCATTAAAGTTCAAGCAAGGAATGTATATGACTGCACTGCACTGTTTTCCCCCTGAACAGGATAGTGCGTGACAGATGGCAGTGACCATGAACGCCATGCCACTAAAAGAATCTCGTAAAAGAGAAAATAAAATACTACTACTAATAATAATAATAACAACAACAGTAGAAGAACTCTACATCAAAACTATCCAAATATCCATGAGAGTCTGGGAAGCAGAGGAGGGAATGGAATAAAGACAGGTATCCTTGCTTATCCTCCCCAGTTGTTCTAATTACATATAACTCATTAACTTCTGAGGATTCAGGCTGTGGTTCCTCCCAACACACAAGGATCTGATTCATATCTTAGAGATGTAACACTACATATGCTATCATCTGTCCCTATATCCATCCCCTTTTGATTGTTGCAGACAGGCAATTTTCTCTGCGCATGATGAAGGGGAAGTGTATTAGCCAGATCCTGTTCCAATGGAGGTGAGGCTTACCAGAAAAGCTGGAAATGAGGGGTGCTGCTTGTATGGTCAGCAAAAAATAGGAAGTAGAGGAGATCTGGAAAACGTTGAAGAGAGCGACTCAGAAGCAGAGGCCTGCATTGGTCCATCCAGAAGACCAATTCTGGGAGAAGGAGCTGGAGAAAGCCCTGTAGGAACACAACACAATCACACTGAGAAAGTGGGGGGGGTGTTTTTTGCTAGTAAGGATAGCAAAAACCTGAAAATAAGGTTTCTTCTTCTTCTAGAGAAGGTTTCTTCTTCTAGAGAAGAGCCAGCCTAGGACATGCAAAGATGTTCCTGAAAGGAGAGAGGTGGTTTAGGTTTGAGGTAAAGTGTGCCATTCAGTATTGGGCATCCAAAATGTGCATAGATGTGCATTCCACTGATCGTCTGAACAACTGCTTCTGTGGGGCTGGAAGGACTCTCGGCAGAAAACAATCAGTCTAGCGTGGGAGAAGCTGGAGAGAGCTTTGTGTCTGTCATAGATCAAGAAGGAATGATGGTCTTATATTTGCTTTGTGTTTACCTTACCACAGACCACATGAGACTATGACTCAGCTTCAAGATACCACTTGCACTACTGACTGGCACGAGAGGCTGAGAAGCTCACAGGTCTCTGGAAGGAAGCTAGGGAGGGCTGATACAGCTTCAAGTCTGGATGGGTTTGCTCTGGGACCTTATTCTGCTAGGTTTTGACAGAAAAAACCCACAGACTTGGGAGGGCAAAGAGTGCAACCACATTTGTCACTGATTATGTCCAACATGCTTGAAACCAAGTATGAATGTATATGGCATACACAGTCTCCAAGTTACATTGAGTCAGTCCCTTCAGTCAACCAGCCCAGGCTTTTATGTGACTCGTTTTAAGCAGCCCTTATATTTACTTCCAAATCACTGCTGAAAATACTGAACCAGTCTTGTCCAGGGGATTTCTCTCACCTAACTTTAGTTATCTGCAAAGTAGATGTCTACATCAGGCCCTGCCACAATAAACTTCCTTTGCAGCTGAGAAGCAGACACAAAAAATTCATATGATCTATTTTCAGATACCTGCTTTAGTACGAAATAAATTATAACTCAAATGTGACTATTTCTTTCCTGTTTGTAGTGGGGGTTGTACCGGGTAGCTCAGAGATACACATAGGCACTTGACCAGCTGAATCCACCCTGGCTTCTTTCACTGTGCACCAGAAACCCAAAAGGACTTCATGTGAGGTTAATTCTTTCCAAGCATAGCTAGATGTAGAAGTATATGAACACAACATTAGTTCTGTACAACAAATTACATCTTCAAAGTACCCTATAAACTCTAACTATATAGCAATTAGACTATCCTATTAGTAAAATAATGCACAGAATACTGACCTGTCTATTCTTTTGCTATAATGTAGAATTAATGAGCTGTGTTTTTTGACCACTGACTCATCCTGCTTCCAAACACCTGTGGATTAAAATTTAAGATGCTTAAATAGCTCCACAAAATTACTGGTAGGTAGAAAATGTCAAGGCAAGTATTTGACATGCACTGCTACAGACTGTAAATGCTCGAAAAAATATGTGAACATAAGGTTCCATCCCAAATCAGATTCCAGAGTAGAAGAATAATTTTAAGGGAGCCTGCTGTTCTTTTTTTTTTTTTTTTTTAATTACTGCCTTGTAAATAAACTACAAAATTTTCCTGGTAGTTAATTCATCATCTCTTTCCCTCCTCTCATCCAGCATCCCTGAGAACAATGTGCAAGCCCACTGTGAGGAGTTATTTACTGTAGAGGATGAAAACACTGCATAAGAGGAGCATGTACAAGAATTGGAAAGATGTCAGGAAACAAAGCACAAAGAAAGTCAGACACTAATGAAGACAAGAAACTTAGCAGCTGAGGATGAATTAAAATATTCATTAACATTATCTGTGTGAGTAAATTCAGTGGTCACATTGAAAATCATGAAAGGAAAGTGAGATAGCTGGTGTTTAACTTACTTTTCATAGTCCAAGCCACATCTTAGCAGACTGTGTCTCAGTGCAAGGACAGTGAAAACCACCTTCATTAACGATTCGTAAGTTAAAGGATGCTATTAGAACCACAGATTGTTTTCTATTCAGAAATTGCATACATACTGTGTGTAATACTTATTTCTTCACAAAGGATGCCAGGCTAACAGGAATGCAGTTTAACTGGTTTAGGATTTATGAAAGAAAGGAAAAAAACCTCAAACCTATTTGTTCTCCTATGAATTAAACCCTACTTGAGCAAATGCTTAAACTTACCAAAACATTGTGATAGAACCAGGGGTTGGGTTTCGTAGGAACTGAGTATTTGAGATGGGCCTTAAGAAACAGATTCACAGTAATACCTTCATTATAAATACTTGTCAGTTCATTGCATTTGCATCTGAGATTCTTCCAGCCTCTTCCCCAGAACGGGAATCCCTTATGCAGGTGAAAGTAACCACAGATTTTTCCCAAACTCATGGTCTTTTGAAATAAAGATATTGTTCTTATGTGTGATACTAACTTCTGATGTTTCTTCAGCACTCGGTGAATCAGTCAGTCACTATTTGGAACCTGCCATCAGTATCAGGACTGGTTTTGAGAGGATGTAAGCACATCAGCAAGCAGCATTTCTCAATCTGACATCAGAAAATTGTGCATTAGAAATAGGGTTTGTGTTCTGCAAGAGGCATCCGGATCCTGCAGACACCTGAGTGCCCTATATGAGTTTATCATTGCAGAGGACAGGTAGCTCATAATCTAAAGTTCAAGGTTATAGAACATATATTTGTATGTAAGTATAAGCAAGTAACAACAAATGATACAAATGCTGATATATTGTGACCCATTCATCTCTATTGAGACCTTGGAGTCCTCCAGGATGTAAAACACTGTAAACTTCACTCAAGAAAATACACTTCAGATACTAATTTTCCTAAAATCACCTATACATAAGAACATTCAAATACCTCTTTATGAACAATTTGAATTTCATAATGAAATCAATACTCTTTCAGGACAAACATATCACTGTAATGATCAGATTTTTCTCTTAGTTTGGTCACAGCAGCACACAGTGTCTAGAGGTGCAGAAGCATGGCTCAGACCATGTGAAGGCTTCTAGAGGCTGCATCAGCATTTTTTATCTAAAAGAAAAATCGTAACAATGGCTTTCCATGTGTCATCTTAAAAGAGAAACAACATCCATGTACTGTACATTCCATAAAGAAGATAAAACATGGCAGCGTATCTGGCTCATAAATTTTGTGTTTATTTTAAACTGATGTGCTAGTACTGAAAATTAACTCATTTCAGCACAAGCTTAATCACAGAGAAAAAAGGAGCAGTTTTGCCTTGGTCTGACCCACTCTGTAACCTCACTTTCACTAGCTTTGATGCAAAGGAGGCAGAGGAAAACCAGGGCCAGGGGAATAGGATCACTTAATTTGGCAGCAGCTCAGTTACACTGGCTTACGTGCAGCTTGAACTACCACAATCAAGTTCCTAAACACCAGAGGCATAGGATTCTTGGAGGCTGGGGTCAAAGACAGTTTTGAGATGAAGTATAGTCAGTAAAAGGATTACAGGTCTGCTAGTGATTCAGTTGTTGAAGAGCTCCCTCTCAGCACTGTAACTCCAGTAGTTACTTTAAGTAGCAACAGATATCAGTAGAATAGGACCCTGCAAACTGAACTACAAATATAGAGGTTACTAATGATTCACTTAACGATGCCTGCACTTACATTCAGAAAGCTCTTTACTACTAACAATCATCAGATACAGCCTAATTATGTGTATACATACTAACACTAAGATAAAACCATTTTATTTATAACTGAATCAACCCAGTGCCTGGAAATCTACAGGGTCGCTCCTGTTACAGCAGTGGTTTTATGCTTTTTCAAAACATTACAGAGCTTTTTTATACAAGCATATTTTAAAATGTCTGCCTGCTTCTCCTTCCTGAATTCATTCACCACAAAATGAAGCCACCATTGTCTTTTGCTTAATTATCCTTTGCCTTCTATTGGATTTTTAGTCAGGAATTCGCTCAATAAGACAAACAGTCCCCAAAAAGCAAACAAACTGCAACCAAGGAAAAAAAGTGACTCCCTGTCAGCACTGATAGTTCATCAAAACAATAGATACATACTCTTAACCAACGAGAGATAACATCGGAGGCCAACACATTATGATTAAAGATTAGTATGTCAAGCCTTGAATGATGACAAAGTGAGAAGAGCCCCATGCTACCAGCAGTACTAATGGCACAGTGCTGTGCTGCATTCTGCATCGGCAGCACTCAGACAGCACATCCTCCTGCTCACGATGCTGAATTAGGGTTCTTCTGCAACCAGCTGAACTGTTCCTCTTTTACACCATGCACGAGAAGAAACTAAGTAATACTGCTGTGCAGTCTGTGTACCACTTTCCCTGGGCAATTCTGTCTTAAACAACCAGTGCCATTTACTCATCCATCATCTACAAGAATGTTATGCTTCAGTTTGTACCTCCAAGACTTTCTCATTTCTTGCTGGGGATGATCCATGAAACCCATTTTTCTTGCCGGCTTACCTATGCCAAGAGCAGCACATTGACTTCTTGCAACATTTTCCTGCTTGGTAACTTTGCTGCGCTCTGTCGTGTCCCTCTCTACCCACCCAGGCTCCTGCATCATGTGAGTTCAGGATCCTCCTCTCTGCTATGATGAGATTTTGCATTTTTACCTCTGCCGCACCCTCACACATCCAAGAGGAATTTCTCAGTGTGAATGAAAGGAGAATTGGCCCTTTGACTGCACGGTATACTATCCTGCTAGAGAACCGCAGTGCCACCAAGTCAAACAAATTAAGTGTTGGCATCCTTAGGAACACAGAAACGATGTTATCAGAACAGGTCAGAGACCTCATTCTGTTCTCAGCAGCACCAGCCTGCTGCACCAAGGAGGGTCTCTGGCTTAACGCCAGCCTCTTGGCTGTGTGGTGCCTCTGTGAAAGGACCCTCAAACTCCCTTAACCAGCCAACTAAGGATTCCCTGCTTTAAAAGGCATCCTGGGACCATGAAGAGCCAAACTAGCTAGGTCAATGCCTTTATTCTCACAGCTCTGCGCACAGAAGACACTCCTGTGGGAAGAGGCCATATCCAGAGTACCACCGCAGCCTCACGCCAGCCAGAAATCAATCCTTAGAGCAGCTCTGAGACCGCTCTAAGCTACTCTGGGAACTGATTTGCTAAGCAGCCATCCCTGGGACTCATGGACCAAACAGGTGGCACATTTATCTTCATCTCCTCTTTCCAGCAGGCATCCCAAGCTCAGTTTAAGTGGACGAAGAGAGTGATTTCAACAGTTATTTTTCCTTAGTCTGATAACGCAAAAAGCGGCAGCATGAAATCAAAAGCCGGGCCCTGACTGTTGAACTAAAAACTGCCACACTGCCTCCCAAGAAACCTCAACGTGGTGACCATGACACTGAAGTTTTGTTACCACTGAGTGAACAAATGATGCTAAAGGATTTTTCTTATTCATCTTATGCATATAAGTTTTATGCCTATTGAATTTCACTGGCTAAAGGGGAATGACTCCTCAGTTTGCACCAGTATGAGGTCAGAATCCTGCATGCAATTTCCAGGAGTTTGTTAAATTAATTCATCCATAAACAAAACAGTCTGTGTTTTATACAATCAATTTTGGGCTTTCTGTTTTTGACAATAACTCTGTGACTAAGAGCACCTGTGTGCTTTCTTAAGAAAGAGCAGCTTTGCAAATCTGAAAGAAAACAGAGGGCTTTTGGGGGCAACTTTCTCCAGATCAGGAACGTAACTGGAAGAAAGAAGCAGATCCTGATACCATCAGAAAAACCTTGCTCAGCATCAGTCTGGCTTCGGGAGATCTATTTGTGAAGATCTGCCTGTGCGTAAACAGAGCCACATGGGTATAGAATAGTGTTACTGTCATTTACTGGGTTTAGACTGCCCATCCCTTTGGCCATTTTGGCAGCCCACCCTTGTGCACACTGCAACATGAGACATGAGATTAGCAGAGTTACATTTCCTTCCAGAGGCAATTTTGATAACACACTCAGATAAGTTGTTAAGGACCACAAATTCTTATATTGATGTTACTTTCACCTGTTATTCTATTATTCTTAAAAATACTCAGCTCTTCCAGAAGTGTCATGCCATATGTCACAAAAGATAGTCTGAATCTTGCTATATAGGACTGCTGTATAAGTAATTTTCATATCCAGCATTGTGCATGTCTATGTTTTTTCAAAATATTAATTTATGTCTTCTAATCCCTAAAGTTTATATGTGATGGTTAATAGCCGACTACAGATTTCAATAATTTAATGCATTTTTCTAATGGTTGGACACTCAGGGGAGGGGGAGAATTACAGTATTCAGAACCAGGTATTTTAATTTCTATATATATTAAAGATATGCATATATTACATCACTATAATTGGAACTTAAATCATCAATATTTTTTATCATCTAAAAATTACAGCAACTGGTTTTGTAGTTCTGTGACAATGTCAACTTTACGTTAGGCTGCCATACGCATAAGAAGATGAAGGGGAAAGAGTTTAGACTATTTAAGAGAGGTTTTTAGTTCTTCTGGTTGTATAGACAGACCTTCCTGTGTACAGTGAATCAATATACTTCTGTCTACTTGTTGACTCTTGGTGGACTTGAAGCAGCATCACTAGTTTACCCTGTAACATGCCAAGATGCAATTAGTTACATAAAAATGCTATTAAAAAGCAGTCCAACACAAACACGTGCTTTTGCCATGGAAACTTAAAAATACAATCCTGATACTAATCTCTTAAAGAATCCAGATTTTTAAAGATTAAAACACTACATAAATCAGTATATAAAGAATCCCACATGACATTGCAGTGCATTCTGCCCAAACACAGTAAAAATAATTTAAACAGCTACTTTAATTTAAATTATTAGGATTCAGGAAAATGTACTGCCATAAATCTATTGTGGATATGTGTATCTTACAATCAAATTTAGACTTTATTATGAAAACCTACTAAAATTCAAGAAAAACAGTGTTAAAGGGAATGTGTAGGTTAAAATGAGTGGTATTTACAAGCAAGGAAAAATGACTGCACATGGTATGTAATCGTCAGTAAAATCCAGTGCTGCTGGAGTTCACACAGATTAATTGCATGGCTGGGTAATAAAACTGGAAATGTTTATGACCAAATGTTATTTGTACTTCCTCTGTATAAGATAAGGATAATCACATTTCTTGTTCCGAATCATAAACTGATCAACCTGGTTTTCCACCCACTCAGATTTCTCCCTCTGCACAGCAATCTCAACAGATTTAGGGCCAGACTGTGAAATTAATTGGACATACGGTCTCCAGAATGCAACCCCAAGAACAAACCACCTACACCTAATCACTTAGGCACAAGTCTGAATCCCACTCCCTTCCAAAATGCACCCAAATCAGGACCTGTAGGCATACGCCTCCAGAGCCTGGAGCCCTTCCCTGAAGATAAATGAATGGGACACAAGGTTGACTTTTAAAATAGGTCTAGAGGAGGAATATTATCTCATCTGAAAACCAGTGGTGTAAAGCACTCAGAAAAGAGGGGCTCAGTGCCTTCCTTAGCCTAATGGATTCAATCCCACAACTCCCACTTCTTAAGGGTGCAAGAGTCATCCAGCTACAAGGGGCATAGGCACAAGGAGAGAGCACAAGAAAGAATACAGACTGTTGTTTCTTCCTCCTTTAGAAGCCATGATTCAAAGCTAAGTGGCTCTTACTGCATTTTAGAAGCATCCCAAACCTATTTATGTACTAGGTATGCTGGAAGCATGGATGAGTTGTATTTATATGAACCAACTGCTCCCCGCCTAGACCTTGGATTGGGATGAAGAAAGGCATCTCAGGCTGCAGCATTTCTTGTCATCACAAAAGCGCGAGAAACATCACGCATCTAAAAAAAAAGGAATACAGCATTAACACCCTAGCTGGTTCAACCTCCAGAGCAGCTGCACACATTTGCATGAAACCTTTTTAAAATGTAATCTTTAAAATCGCAGCTGTGTATGTTGAAGATAAACACCCAGAAACACTACATGGGATAACACTGGCTGAAACACTGCTTAATCATCCCAGTGACAGGATGCCCCATCCTCTGCCACACCAGGAGAAATAACAAAAATGCCGTATGATGCCACATCCTTCATCTGAGGAAGATATTTATACTAAGAAGCATGAGAAAATGCATTGTAAATGGTCTGATGAACATGTACCTTTCGAGACCTCACCTACCCAAAACTTTTACACTGAACATTTTCTATGACTTTTAAGTGGTTGTAACAGGGTTGGGTCAGATCAAACAAAAAGAAGACACATACAAAAAGTTTTTTTGCTATTTTGAGTGGGTAAACTAGCAGGTTCTTAAAAACAAAGGTACAACTTCCCAATTTCGAAGCCTCAAATATCTGTCACCAGAAGGTAAATAGCAACATTTTGCACACCAGCACTGGGAGATAACGCCCTAGTCTGCCTGCATCTGACTCAGGACTTGCGAACGCGGAGCGCTGCGCTCCGCTGCCCTCCTGGACAGCGCTCCCGGGGCAGCCGGAGGCCACCGGCCGGCCAGGGCACGGCTGCTCGGCCAGGGCACGGCTGCTCGGCCAGGGCACGGCTGCTCGGCCAGGCTCCTCGGGAGAGCCGGGAGGCCCGGGCCGGGCCGCAGTGCCCTCTCGCCCGCCCCACCGCCGGCCGCAGCGCTCGGCCGGCAGAAACTGCCCCTGCCCGCCCGCGCCGCCGCCGTCCAGGGCGGCCCTGGGACCCGGCCGGCCGTGGCGAAGCGAGGCAGGTCCGCCCCGCGGCACCCCGGGGGCGTCCGCCCCGGCCCCGGCCCCGGCCCGGGCGCGGCGGCGGGGCGGGCCCGGCGAGGGGCGGGCAGGAGGGAGGCGGCCGGGGCGGCGCGCACAGGCTCGCCCGCACCTGCTCCCTCCTTCGCCGCCTCCTCCTCGCCCACCTGGCCGCGGTGCGGCCGTCCCCACCGCGCTCGGCAGCCGCCGTCACGGCAACATGCTGCCCAGGGGAGCCTCGTCCATGCCACCGCCTCCCAACCCCGCTGCCTACTTCCCGCCGCCCCGGGTCACTCTGCCCTCGGGCCTGGAGATCCTGCGCACCTACTCGGGAGCCGTCATCTTCCTGGAGATCGTGAGTGCGGGGTGGGGGCGGGCGGGCGGCCGCCGGCCTTCCCGCGCTTTTCCCTCCCCTCGGTGTCCCGCTGCCCCGCGCCCGTCGCCTTCCCGCGTAGGCGGCGGTGCCCGGAGCCGGGGGGACGTGCCTGGGCCCGGGCACCGCCGAGCGGCAGCTCCGCGTCGCCCGCGCTCCTCACCTGCCATTTTGTGAGTGGGAAAGGTGCGGGCGGCCGAGGCAGCGGCAGCGGCGGGCCCCCGGCCTGCTCCGCTCCAGCGCGGGGCCTGGGGCTGTGCCGGGAAGGGCAGCGGGACGCGGCCCCGCTCCCTCCGGCCCGCCCCGGCGTGTTTGCTTACCTCGGGCCGGGCGGCCACGGTGCTGCCCCCCCGCCCGGGCCGGCGGCACCGGGAGGCCCGCAGAGGTGGTTTCACGGCGGTGGTTCGGGCTGTCGAGGACTTTGAGCCACGCGGGGTCCCAGGCCCCAGCACCCGCCATGGAAAGTTACGGCGTCCTTTGCCCGTGTGCGTGTGTTACGGGTCCTGTGCAGACTCCTGTAAGCGGGCGTAATTTCATGTGAGTTAAGACCTTACTGGTGTGCGCAGGGCTGGGGACCTCAGGGCTGAGGTACTGATTAGTAGTAGGAAAACCAAAACAAAACATCTTGTCAAAACTCATCTGATTTTATGAATTCTTTTTTGTGGGGTCAGAGCAGAATGCTTCTTGGGTCCCCGTCTGTGAGATGGATCTCACCCTGCAAGCTGTAAAACTTCACCTGAGCAAAGAGCTTAGAGCCCAAGTCCAGGTGCTAAATGAGGCCCTGAGTCAGGGCGGACAAAAGGTTAATTAGGTTGGCCAACCTATTATACCTCTGACAGCCAGGCTGAAGTTGGCAGGTGTAGTATGAGGGAAATGACACAACGGTGGGCACTGAGATTAGCAGTTTCTACAGTGGTTTCTAAATTTATTTTTAAAGAAGCCTGAAAGGTTGTACACTCAAAATACTGGAAACATTTCATGTGTCTCTCTGTTTAACAGATACTTTCTGCTATTCCTTCTGCTTCCTCACTGCTCATCACTATCTGGTCTCTGAGTAACAGACTTGCACCTGCAGTCTTGTGAAACTAGAGAAAGTTTGGTTCTTCACAACAGCTAAAAAAGGAACCCTAGAGAACAACCTGAAGGCTGATACATAAACTCTTGGGAGCTTTGAACTGAGACTAGCAATGCATCTTTGCATATATGCTGCTGCAATGTAACACAAGAGAGGAACCAACTCATTTTAAAGCAGCATCTTTTGAAAGGTATCTCTCATCCAACCTCGATTCTAAAGGAAGTTTTCTCAATATGCAAATGTAACCTCAGACTTTGTAGTTGTGAATCTATGATTTAAACAGGAAAGTAGTAACTAGCTTGGCAATTGTACTTGTGACTACACAGAACGTTGGATTATGAAATTAAATCTTTCTGTAATGAATATACTTCAGATGGAAATTATTATTTTCTCCAGTTTTTTTCTTCATAAAGAGGCAGGATTTGCAGGGAGAAATAGTACCCTTCCTTAGACCAAGAGGTGATTAAACCAGGCAAGCCTTAGAGTACATAAATTCTCCATCAGCCCATCATAACACAGCATCTCACCACTCATTCACTGCAGTCAGTATACTGAAAAGAAAATTGACATTGCTGAATTCTTCCCCTGGTTATGATAATTCTGGAACGCTGTATGTTTTTCTAGTTATTACAACATAATTTACAACTCACCTTATTCTGTATTCCAGTTTTACCTTTCACTTCATTGCTTAATGTGTTTGCTTTCAGCCTTTTATTACAAATGCATTGAAAAAGAGGATGCAATTTCATCTGTTTTCTGTATCTCATCTGATTAGGACTACGAAACTAATCAGTATGAGATTTAATCAAAACCTGATGTACATCCTTGTCATGCTAACTTTAGTATATATAGAGAGATTTGTACATGTGTGTGTGAACCATGTTTTTACATTTCTTATATTTCCCTCAAAATGAGAGTAAGGGTAAAATTTTCAGCAGCAGCGTGCAAGTCACCTGGGTTTGTAAATCCCATTTTCAAGGCTACTTTAAGAGCTTTTAAGAATTTCAGAGTGGCTTCATCTCACCGGCACTTAGTGCCTATCGTTTCTGAGAACGGCACTTGGGCTCCCTGAGTACTTTTGAAGTGTTTCCTCATAGTTCCTAAAAGTAATCTGAGGACGTATTGCTGTGTGGTATTAGTTCTTAGGCAGAAAGGACTGAATAAAATTTATCTCTCAGTTCATCATCTGTATTCCTTTCCTTGCAGCTGTTTGGAACGATAGTCTGGATTTTGGTAGCTTCTACCCGAGTTCCACTGCCACTGCTGCAGGGATGGGTCATGTTTGTAGCAGTGACTGCGTGGTTCCTGTCCATTGTGTTCCTCTGCGTCTTTCTCTTCGGTTATGCAAATAGAATTGCTGTCAACTGGAACCAGACGGTAAGATTTTTTTTCTTTATTTAAGGAGTCTCTGTTTTTTGACTGAAAATCATGTCATGGAAGTACTGATCCTGAGCCTTAATGCCTGGCGTTCTGTTTTAGCAGAAAGTTTTTTCAAAACAGAGGAATCCAAAACTGGAAGAAGAAAGAGTATGGCTAGAAGGATAATGGAGGAAATACATGACCTGTTTTATGATGTAGGCTGAAAGAGCCAATCTTCTGAAACTGATTGAAGGAGTATACTTGTCCTCCATGAGCAAACAAAATGCATGAGCATCAGGGAGAGGTCTAATTTGACAAGGCATGACAGCAAATTTGTTTAAATATCCAGAAGCTGGACTGGAAATTGGAAAATATTTTCTGACTATTAGAGAGGTGGTAGTAACACTCTGTGAATAATTGGGGGGGTAGAAAGATACGTCTGATATTGTAAAGAATGTGATACATTTGTGAACATGGTGTGATGTGGTTGTCTGAGATGGCACTGACTGGTCTGAAGCACTCATGACCTAAGAAAGTCTTCTGCTGACTTTTGGGTCAATTCCTTAAGGCTTGGGCAGCATTGGTGAGTGGCTGTTAGACCTTAGGTAGTCAAAGACAACATAACCTGCAATATGATATAGCTTAACATCTTTTTAGGAGACTTAATATTTATCTTTCTTAGAGGAAGCTTGTTGAGACTACAGATATCATTATACTCTGCTCAGCTTTTCTTCATTGTGAAGGCAAGACAATTCTTGCTGTAATGGATTGTTATGGCTTGTGCCAGTAGTTCTCACAGACTGTACCTTCTAGTTAAAAAAGGGAAGCTGTTGGCTCCAGTTTTTACCAACTGCATGGTACCTCAGGTTATTGACTGCTAATTTATGTCCCCCTTTGTTGTCATTAACTGCTTTTTACTTTGAGTCTTTAGCGCTCAAGTAGTTGAGCACAAGATGTCTTGTATTACTGGAAGTGAATAATAAGAGGTGGCAAAACTGTGATCAGAATGGCAATTTCAAGAAAAATCTTCCAAAAGGACCAGAACTTCTAAAATACTAAAGTATAGCTGTTTGTAACTGCTGATCAACTTCACTTGCCTCCTATGTGGCTTAGTCTTCCTACTGACACTTTTCTTGATCATAGCTGGAATGGAATTGTGTGCTTTGGTATCAACATCTGTGATTATTTATCTGTTCGAGTTATTCATGGACAGTCCCTTAAAACAAAAAGTCTTTAAAGGAAATCGTAGAGCTTTATGAGTTTGGGACTCTTATCTGATAACTAAAAAGCTCATCAATAGTAGTAGACTGGATTCTATGAAAACAAACTTTAGCACTTTTATAGTGAATACACATACATGGTCAGCTTTATAGCACAATACAGACAGTAATTAGGCTAGTAATGAGTTACAATTAGAGAGACCTTCACAGGGATTTATGCTGCGACATCCTCACAAGTTATGATGCAACAAAGCCCTTGAGCATGTGCCTAACTTAAGTAAATTAATAGTGTCCTGGGTTTCATTGAAACTGTTTGCCAATTTACAATCATGCATCTATTTAAAAGTTGCTGGGTGAGTGCATAGCCTTTCATAGATGGAAAATGCTATACATATGTTCATCATATAATAATTGTGTGTGTCTTACACAGTGGCTACTTGATGCTGGTACTGTACTTTTGGCCCCTTGTATATGATAAATTACTGAAAAACTTATGTCAGGAAGTTGCTACACGACTTGTATAAAAGCCGCATCTGTGGGACTCTAACTTAATCTAAAAAGCTGTTATAACTTAGTCAACGTTTTAAATAAATACAGATTTAATAATTTTATCTCTAACATGGTAGCTGAAATCCAGCCCCTTCCAGCTGTCAGTGAAAATAACACTAGATCATTTGACGACTCTTTTCAGGTACCCAAATGTTCTGTAACTTGGCACTAAACTCTTCGGCAGCACTTTACAAGGAGCTTTTTTATCTTCTGTTGCAAATAAATAATTACTAGAAACACTAAAACTATTACTACAAAATATAAAGTTGTACCTGTTCATCTTAGGTTGGCATGTGTTTAGATAAATACATGGGCTTTGCTCTTTCATAATTTAAATTTGCAGTCGAACTCAGAAGCTACAGGTCATTAGATCAGGTCAAAAATGGGAAGAGTCATGGCTCGGGTATATTGGAGTACTATAGCTTCATATAGAGATTGATGAACAAATGTGGTTTAAGACTCCAGGGCTTTAAAAAATAACATGGAACTCTGACATCCCTGCATTTAGTAACACCTTACATTGTAAGTAGCTCCATTGATACTAATAGAGTTACTTAAAAAGTAAGATGCTACACGGTGAAAAGATGAGGGCAAATATGGACCTTATGGAGGTATATGACTCTCTACATCACTGTATTAAACCAGATGGTGTGACAAATACTGTCCTTTACTGACTTTCAACATGCTCATTTACAAAATTAAATATGAACTAACATACCATGCAGATCCGGTAGTGTTTTACATACACTTTGTATGAGGTTTCAATGATTGTACAAGTGTGGAGGCAAGGGAGAGTCAGGCACCATGCTGCCAATGCTAAAATTCAGCACCATGCTAAAACAGAGCAAACCCTTCCTTCTAAGATCTTGAGGCTTTTTGGTTACAGAAACCATAACCATACAAACATGAAACCTTACTGATGCTTTACTGTAATTGCTGCCAGAATGACATTAGAGGGTTTGGCAGGAGAAGGAAGGAAATTAAAGAGTTTGTCTTCTGAAAATACCTCTCATATATGTAGTCAGCACTGTCTTCCTCATGGAGCTGTTCGTGCTCCTTTGTGAGCAATGGCGCCAAAAGGGTACTGCTGGTAACACTGATGTAGTTGCATGCTAGGTATTTAGCAGGCCAAGAATAGTGGGTGTCCTTGGTTAACCGTGGGTTTACACAGACCTTTCAAGTTGCTGGAATCCTGTGCTATGAAATGGGTATGTCAGGCCATGATATGGGGTCTAGTATTTGTCACACAGTGAGCACATGCCTGCCTGCAGACTGACATGGTGCGCGTCGGCGGTAGCGTGAAAGATGTGCCTGTGTGTCTGCAGCTCCAGTGGGCGGGAGAAGCCACAACAGTAGGTGTCCGGGGGAAGTGCCTCCCCCAGCTGCAGTAGAGCACTGCAGCTTCTCTGATGCTTCAGCGCTCTCATGCTGGAGTAGGTCCCTACTGTTTTTCTATGAGCTACACATGTTACAGCAGAGCTGGAGACTGAGGGAATGTGTCTTATGCCCAAAGCTTGAGATCTGGCAAGCCTAGCACATAAAGGCTAAGTCAGGAAGCCACCCTCTTCCCCCTTAGGTTCTCAGTTCTGTTGATGTCAGTGGGGCCTTCCTGGTGGTACTCCAAGAGGAAGTAATTGTTTAAAAAATAGGAGGAAAAAAACCCCACAACAGCCAGGGTAGGAAAACAGAAGTTGGGTATTACCAAATCTTGGATTCCCAGTAATGAGCAGTCATTAAGAAAAGTAGTACACTCTGTGACCTAACCTCAAATGAGCAAATGATTTTTACTTAAGAGAAAATTATTTTCTGATCTAAGTGGAATGGGAAGCTGTAGTAGCAGCTTATATTGTAACTTATCCAAACTGACTAGGGTGTGATTTAAGCTGCTATCAAATATGGAACAACTGACAAGGTTGAAAAGAAAATTCTTTCAATAAAAAGAAAATCTCACATCTATGAAGAAATGATTCTTTGTAGGGGGAGGGAAATGCAGCACATTCTCATTTCAGTATCAGTCAGTAGGTAAGGCTCTTCACAGTAATTTCTGGTGCATATGAATGCTGTCTGCAGTTGTGATGGACTCGCATGTGGTGTACCCTGGGTTCTCACTCTTGGCATACTGGTAGTCCATTGCACCCAAGTGAATTAAAAGTGCATAAAGAATTCATTAGTGCTGGAGACAGACTATATAATATAGATAATATAATCAAAAAGCGTACGTGTGTATAAATTTAAAAATTGTGTCTGTCTTTTGCAGACCTGCATAGGTGTAATAGGCACAATGTAGACGTATGGACTCAGGAGCTGAGTGCAGTGCAAGTGTCAGCTTTGCAGATGCAACACGGAAGGAGATGTTACAAGAATATTTTAGACATTTTAAAGCTGTACTGGAATATGTCTTGGATCTTGCTGTGTGGAACACTGGACTCTGGAATATAACCCGCAAAGAGATTTAGGCACCAGGGCTGCCTTTTCATGTGCTCTAGTAATGGAATCCAGAAATGAGAGTGAGATGTTTAAACCTTGTATTCAGCTAGCATTCACCACAGAGGAGGGGATTGCCTAAAGAAGGCCAGGAAAAAAGCATATTTAAAGTAAATCCTAACTCCTGCCCTCTCAAGTCTTTGGCATTTTATTGCACAGTATCATGAAGTACTTCCAATTTACTGTATTTTTTAGTAGAGCCAAGACAGAGTGAGTTGAGGAAATGCCTCAGTTCTTGGTTTCTGATTGTATCAGGAGGTAAACTCCAGCTATGTCAAGGCTGAGGTGTTTCTGGGTATTTACAGAAGCAAAATTTAACCATGGAGGGGGACTTTGGGAACTTGGGTTATAGCTGAGAAGGGGTTTGGGGGACTGCAAACTTGTGTTATACTGCTTAAATTGTGGTAATGGTGGCCTGTATGTCCCTTTTTATCTAAGCTGTATGAAGGGAGAGTTCTATAAGCTCTAATAGCTTTAAAGTGATCTAAAAAGTCAGTGTAGGTACATGTAGATGAGCACATGCCTCTTAATTTGGAAGAATGTAGGGTTTGGGGAGAGGGAGAATTGCCATTTATCACTAATTATGTCAGTTGCTTATGATTGCAAGCGACTGTGAAAACACATCCAGGTTAAGCTTTGGGATGGATTTAACACTGCTTATCTAACGTTACTGTTATCAGTGCTCATTTCATGTTTCAGTGTTAGGTTTCACTTGTACTGAGACTAGAAGAATTAGGTATGTATTGCAGCCCAGACTGATTCTATTATTTGCTTTTCAGGATTTTCTTTTCCATGGGGCTACTTTTGTCTTTTATTTTGGAGCTTTTCTACTGCAAGCAGCAACTACATCTCTGCATCACCTTCCCCGCAAATTCAATTCCACTACACAAGAGAAGATTCTAGCTGATCATGAATATAACATAAGCATAGCAGCCTCGGTATGTATTTCATATATTTGTATCTGTGGAACAGAAGTCTGTTGTAAGCCCTTGTAGCCAACCATTCAGCTTGGGAACGTAATAGCAAGCTAGAATAGACAGAAGAGCGGTGAGAGAAAGGCTTGTCCTTGAGAGCAGCAAATAGTGTCTAATAGTGACATGCAAAAAAATATTGGAATAAGCTAAAGCTGATGTGATAGATGCTCAGTTGCTGCTCTTACTGTAGTGTCTTAAATATATGATCGCTACAGCTTATAATTTTTAGAAGAGATATTTTGTAAAAGCAGTGTTGGTTGTTAAAATAGAATAAAAAGATAACAACTGAGCCTTCATCAAAGCATCAGATGTGAATTTCATGTGCTCAAATTTTCAGTTGCTTTTTTTTATACCGTTTAGATAGTCCTGAACATGCCAACATGAACAAGCCTTGGACTAGCTCCTTGTGAAGCTCCAGATATGTATTTACTACATCAGTCCTAAAAGTTATCTGTAAGGACTGTGCTGTCTCTTATGGCAAGGATTAGAGTGCTTTTATTGATAGCCTGAGCTCAGACTGCACAATTCACGCTGTAGTTGCATCATCACTGAATCACTGTATCTGGTGATGTGGGTGTGCGTAGCTGAGTCCGAAAATATACCAGGCTCTAGCTTTTGGCCTGGCTGGAATCCTGAAGGGCAAGTAGAAGTGTGCCAGTAGGCTTAACTTAAAGAACTGGAACGATTGCTTTTACTCTTTTTTTACCATTCAGAGGGTCTTGCATACTTCAGAGAACTGTATATGTTTATTAAGCTCCTAAAACCCTCTGTGGGTATCTGTTCTTCTTAAAACTAAATACATCATAAATTTTTCACAGTAAACACCTTCATTTCATCTTAAAATAAAGACAGATCATAGAATCATAGAATGGTTTGGGTTGGATGAGACTTTAAAGCTCATCTAGTTCCACCCCCCTGCCATGGGCAGGGACACCTTCCACTAGCCCAGGTTGCTCAAAGCCCCGTCCAACCTGGCCTTGAACACTGCCAGGGAGGGGGCAGCCACAACTCCTCTGGGCACAATGAACATGAGGTGTAAGGTTCTTTTTTGCAAGAGGAGAATAAAAAGTAAAGGCCTTTTCCTTTGGCAAGCCAGTCTCTGGAGGGGTGAGGTGGGCATGTTGGTCTCCAAGTCCAGAGTACCTCACCTTTACCCACTTACTGGTAACACACTGGAGCACACCTGATCCCTCTGTGGCCATGTGGCTGTTGTGGTTTAACCCCAGACAGCAAGCTCGCTCACTCCCCCCCTTCCACCCTGTGGGATGGGGGAGAGAATTGGGGGAGAAAAAAAAGTAAAAGTCATGGGTTGAGATAAAAACAGTTTAATAGGACAGAAAAGGGAGGGAAAATAATAATAATAGAATATACTAAACAGGTGACACACAATGCAGTTGCTTGCCATCTGCTGACTGATGCCAAGCCAATCCCCAAGCCACGGAGTCCCCCAGCCAACTCCTTCCATTTATATACTGGGCATGACATCATATGGTATGGAATATCCCTTTGGCCAGTTGAGGTCGACTGTCCGTCCTGGCTGTGTCCCCTCCCAGCTTCTCATGTGCTCCCAGCCTCCATTGGCAGGGCAGTGTGAGAAGCTGAAAAGTCCTTGGCTTAGCAAAAACGCTGCTTAGCAACAACTAAAATATCATTGTCTTCTCAACATTATTCTCATCCCAAATCCAAAACACAGCACTGTACCAGCTACTAGGAAGAATATTAACTTTATTGCAGCTGAAACCAGGACAATGGCACAAGGACAGAGGTAGTGTCTCATAGCTGTGCCTGAACTAAGGAAGGGCTTTATACCAAGCAAGTATCTCAAATTCTACCCCTAAGTGTAGCTCTTCAATCCCTGTTCAGTGTGTTCAGATCCCACTGAATATATGGTCACTTCTGTCATTTACTGGGGACCCTTTCCCCTTACCATACTATTTTTCCGAGGGAGAATTCAGTTCTTGAAGGCCCTTAAATCCCTGTCAAGAGTCTTTTGTAACTTGCCTTAGTATTTTTAATTAAGAGAAGCTGGGAAATGGTGAATCGGATAACTGTAGTATTTAGTGTCTTTGCATTTTTTCTAAAAGTACGTAGTTTGAAAGTCAGGACATAAAGAAAAAAATTTTAATCCTTTGAAACACTTAATTAAAACAGTCCTGTGATCTAGATGGAAAAAGATAAAAGGTTAACATTTTGGTTTTTGAAATTATTTTGTATACTGTGATTAAAAACATCTATGTTCATTTTGTATTGGTGATAGTTCTATGGTGTAGCATCTGTTCAAAACTTTGTCACATTAACACTTGGATTGAAAGCAACGGATAAGTTATTACAACATGATTGAATTAGTATGTTCTAAGAGACAGAATCTATCGTTAGCACCGGACAATACAAGAAACTTTTCCTCAGCAATACAGTTTTTAATTTCTTCCTTCTGGTTTACATTATATAGTCAAGTTTGCTGTGGCGTGACCTTCAGTTCAAATCTATTAAATTCAGTTCTTGAGCAGTAGTAACTTCCCAGCATTTCTCAGGCAGTTGTTCTAATGGCTGGTTTCTTGGTCAAGGAGGCTGGTTTTGAAGCTGTTTCTGTATTTCTGCAAGTAAAAAGTGTTCTGTTTAGAGGGATATCTTAGGTGTTGGCTGGTAAAGGCATTCACTTGGAAACGAATCTGAGATTAATGTTTGATCAGTCTAGGTAAGAGAAAACTGAAATATGTGGCATACATACACATGATTACTTTGTACCATAACTTATGCAGACATTCTGTTTCATAATCTATTTCAGAGTGTGTTGTGAAGCAAGCAAGTAAATTAAAAGCAGTAACATGGGGTTATAATGGAGAGGTTCATGAAAAAACTTCAGGGGATCCCAAATCTACCTTAAGTATTTTGGCCGGGGAGGGTGATTTTTGAATCATTTGTGTTCCTGTATTAATTTAGAACAGAAATAAAAAGTAGAACAATATAATGTGTGATTCAATTTTTTTCTTTTTTTCTTCTTTTTTTCCCTGTTCCTTTAGATTTTTGCCTTTGCAACAGCTGTTTGTTATGGTTGCAGCACAGCCCTGGCTTTAAGGAGATGGAGGCTATAGCAGTTGAAGAGAAGGTTAATGCCGGAGTGTTCTACTTCAGATCAAACTAAGTACTGTTTGTATGCTTTACTGTAATTCCAAGAAGACTTTTTTTTGCTTAAAATCTGTTTTAAAGTGCTGAAATGCAAATAACCCCTAATCAGGATTTCCTTAACGGAAGTTTCCATCTCTGCCCTTTCTAATTTTTACTTTTATTGTGTACTCTTCAGAAGCATACTCATTGTATGGTATTACAGAGTTCAGGGATGAACAGATGTGTCGGCAAATAACAGAATTCTAGCACTAAATCAGAAGAGGAAGAAAATGGAAACTAAACCAACATGTTAACTGCATAGGCAGCTAAAAAGCTCTCCCCTTGTTAAGTCCTGGGAGTGGGCCTTCACTGTTTTCAGCATTACAGTGCGTTCCACACAGGTAGAGCCTCGAGGCTCCTTGTGGAGTCATGGGTTACCTGTGTGCTGCTCCTTGTATGATCAGAGCCCAAGCTGACTTTGTGATGCCAACCTAGTATGTATATTATTAACTTTGATGTACAGAGAAAATATTTTAAATATCCATCCAGTTAAATCTTTTTATACTCTTTTTATATCTATATACATCTATGGTCATCTGATCCTTAAAGCTTACTGTATTCCTTAGTAGATGGAAACTGTTTGGGACTGTCAGTCAGTAGTTCGTTAGTTTTAGGAATTTAGCTTAATCAAATCTATTTATACTGCAAAACAAAACAGTGCATTTGTGTTGTGTGTGTATATACATGGTATATTTTTGTTTAACAGGAATATTTGCACTGTTTTACTTCCTTTGAGTACAGCTTTGTTTTGTTACTTAAAGTGCTGCATTTGTTACTTATTATGTGAGTCAATATCATTTGAATGGAATGTTACCAAATGGTGAATAATGTCTGACTTCAATTCTTGCAGTGTATTACTTGTTGCATTCTAAACCTGCAGTGTTGTAAAGGTGTTTTTATTTGGACAGATGCCTATGCAACATCTTACTGAAAGCAGTGGAATGCAAAGCAGTCCGCCCACTATGGAGTTTGCTTTTGGCATGAAGTTTAATTGAGCCTCTTTTGAATATCCCTGTTGTATAATTACATGCAATATTATATATAGAAAATTAATTTAACAAAACTAAACGACAACATTGCGCTCTGCCCCTAACACTCATGCTGTTTTGCAGATGGTGAAACTTTTTTTTACAGTGCTAGTAAATAATTTTTGCTCTTGTGAATAGTGCCAAATTGATAACCTGGGAGAATAAAGTCTCCCTGTCATTCATAAAACAGCTTGCTCACCACATCTTGCCAGTACACCTGAATATTCTGTAGTGGTTGGGTAAGGGAAGACAGGACTTTCTTCATTCCCAGGCCTACTCATTCTCCTTGAGCCAACAGGGGTGTCTGCTATGAAGGTTATTTTATCAAACTTGTCAGGTACAAAGATCTCTGAGAGCCAGCCACCCCCAGTAGTGCCCTGCAGTCCCTGCTGGCCCAGGACAGGTTCTTAGGGACGACATAGCAGTGAGTGGCAGCCCTTCTGACTACTGGAACCACTCGGTCATCCTGAATTACTGCAATGGGATGTTTTCATGTATCTTGTTTTCTGAAATTTTTATCTTACAAAGATTTTGTACTCTGGCTGATTTTTTTTTTTTTTTTTTCTAATTCTCTACTTGCATTGAAACTTGTTTTGTGAACATTTTATCTAGAGCCATATACTTTTAAAATACTTCATATTGTATAAAATATATTTACACTGGAGTATACGGATGAAGGTATATAACAAAGACTTATGCTAAGCAGCATTAAAGTTACTTATATTTATGGCATTAGCCTGGTTATTAATTTTGTCTTTGGAAACTATCAAAAAACTACTTTGCAATTTGAGCTGACATATAAAATCATAAAATAAAATTAAAGCTAACATTTCTTGAGAAGGCACAGTTACATTGGTGCTACTTTTGTATAGCAGTTTGCCACATGACAAAGCCTCAGTATTAGTGAGGAGAAGAGTAAGGTTGGCTACAACATTACAGATGGACGCTGATCTTTGGTGTGGTTTCTGCTTCGTCCGGCAACCTGGATGTGCACGGCACACCACAGACTGCACGCCGCAGCCACAGTCTCTGTGGCCAACTAGGATGATGAGGGAAAGATCTTAACTTTTTGCCTATTTAAACCTAAGAGTATGAATCCCACATGTGGTGTCAATTATAAAGCTGTCAAAGTTTAGTTGGCATTTGCATCTAATCTCTGAGTTCAAAGCCGAGGTGTAAAGATCATGACTGATGGGTGCTATTCAAGTCTCTTAAGCTACTTGTAGAAGTCCAGATAGCAGAGTGTAGTTAGGGTAGCATGGAAACTGTTTGTATAGTGAGGAAAGGTTGAACTTTCCCTCTTAAGTATCAAAGACAAACAAAGGGCAGAGAAGAGGTAAAGGTAAAAACTACAGTAATGAAGAGCAGCTTTCATAGCTAAAAAGGAGTGAAAGAATCTATACAAGGAGTTTTGCTGTACTTTGAGGAAGATCTAAGGAAGTTCACACCAGAACAAGCAGTTACATTCTTTCAAAAATGAAAAAAAGCTAGTAGTTCATTTTGTATTATTTCATACAGGGAGCTAAAAGGATAGGTGTGACTCAGAAGTGGTATGTGCGTGCTGGGATGTCTGTATGCAAATATTGATATGGGAATAACACGTAATCCTTGTGATAGGTATTATAGCTGATACATGCGAGCTCGTTCTAATAAATCACACTTCCCTGTACAAAAATTCCCCCAAGCCTATGACCTTGGAGAAGACAAACTTGGACCTCTCCAAAGAATGGAAGGAGTAGGGGAGGACATAGGGAGGTAATTTATTCAATGAATTCAAGGTGAAAGGAATGAGATACCAAATCGTGTTTTCATCAAACATTTCTATTTGATGTGAAGCTGCAGTGAAGGAGTATCTAAGATACCATGCAGGTCCCTACTCTTAGAAACAAAATAATTCATGGTATTTTAGATACCATTGTGTAGTACCTGCTGGTAAATAAGCTCTCTTGAAGGAGACTTTCCTTCAAAGGGTGCAGAGACAAGCAACAGTTTGTTGCTTATTTCTAAAGAGCAATGAAAGTGCTCATTTTGGAAATCTAAAACTTTGTTAGAACTTGCTCAGAAAATATGCACAGTAAGTGCTTCACAGAAGTCCTGACTCTGCTTCTGTCTTGCTGAGTGCCTGGATTAACCCAAAGCAATCAGTCTATACAGATTCTCATTTCTCTGGCTGTGTACATTGGTTATAACTCCTGATGTGGATAAAGTTATGTTGCTGTAAAATGCTGCATTAAAACACAGCTGTAAAAGGTGAGAGAGGCAGAACCAGTGATCACACAAATCTGTGCCCTTCATAGAAAGTTAAAGAAAAAACACTGGAAAATTGCTAGACCAGTGTCTTCTCTCTGTTTAGCTTCCAAAACGAGATGACAGTGTTGACTTCTGTTGCACTTCCTCTAATCATGGTATTTTTGCATTTGCTTTATAACTTTAAAAAATACTGGCATCCATCATTTTCCTATCTGAATTTGAAAAAATAATCTTAAGAGAGCTTAAAACACTGATAGCTTATTTGTTCCATTTTTATCTATGTACTGTGGAATTGGTCTCTGAACTCTAGTGTCCTGATGCATTTCACGCTCCATTGCCAGGCTGTCCGGTTGCATGGAAAGGCTTCCCAGGTCTTGTTTGGGGATAACGGTGAAGCATGAGTTCTCAAACTGAGATGCAAATAGGACATCTCTTTTCAATCTTAAAAAAAAAAAACTTGGAAGTGAGATCATGTTGTATTTCTTTCTCAGCTGTATTTTGCACAAGTGGTCATGACACATTGGTCTTTGTTGAGACATAGAAACACATCAGAAGCAAATCTGATGTATTAAAATCAGTAAACAGCAATGGAAAGTATTTGATTTTTTTTTTTTAAGTTGAGTTCAGCATGACTGGTCCCCTTTCTCCAACTGGGTTACATTTTTTTTGGTCCATGATGGTGCTTGTCTAAACTCCTTTGTAATTTGAGCAGCTCAGAATTTACTGTATTTGTCCTCAAGGTGCTTCTGGAAGGAGGAGGAGTGCTATTCTCATTTCACAGGTGGGAAACTCAGACACAGAGACACTAAGCAACTTGTTTGCCAAAGGCCTTGCATGGGAAATCTGTGGTGGAGCAGGAAAAGGAAACTTGGTTTCTCAAGTGAGAGGTCAGTGCCCTGCCCTGCAGCCCCCACTGCTGCCCGCCGTGGGCAGGAAGGAAGCAGGATAGCATGGATTGTATGTGACCTGTCCCACTTCTGGCTCTGTCATGGTGGTACTACTATGGCAATTAGTTACATGGGGTTAAAAGGTAGAATGACTGTGAAGGATTATGAGTCAAAGGGAGGTTTAATGTGCCAAAGTGGCATTCCTAGATCAAACACTGTAGTTTCTGGGTGTTCTGACCTTGAATTTTGATTATCCAATTGTAAATATCTACATAGAGTTCCTGTTTGAGGTGTTGACCTACCTCCTGCATCTTAAGAGAGGAAACAGGTCCTCAGGAATCTGCAGCTTTCAGCTGCTTCCTCCTATACAACATGTTTGAGCCCTAAATTCTTGGCACCAGCAGAATATTACCTGCATTAAGCCTGCCAGGACACAGCACCTTTCAGTTCAGAAACCTGAGCTGAGTTTTGGCAACTAACTTGTCAAGCTACTTTTCAAGGGATCACAGTGATCAAATCAGGTTATGTCTAGGTGTGGTTTTAACACCTTTCTTGCTGTGGGATTATTGCAAATATCTATAAGGGTTCTGGAGATTGCAGACAAAATATTCATGTGCTTATGTCCAGTACATCCAGTGTCAGACTTCTTGTGCCTGTGTCCAGAGAGGCTGTTGTGCAAGGACTGACCCCTGTGGATCCATACATGATTGCAGCATGACTAGTAATCTTAAAAAGATTTACTGGAGATTTTAATCTCATCCAAACACCTTTTCCTGGTCATCTCAGAAAGGTGTGGCCTATGTCACTGGACCAGTGGTGTGGCACAATGAACAGCAGATCAAAACAAGCCCAGGGGTTTTCTTGCAGAGAAAAGGGTCCTTCTGCACTCCTGCTGCTGCAGAGCCAGGACCTCACACAGCCCTGTTGCCCTGTACAGAGGTGCTGCGGCTCCCTAGCGATCTGATTACAGGCTTGGGCAGTTCTACTCGCAGTGCCCATGAATGATTGGCTTTTAATACTACTTTGTTACAGGTGGTGTCTTATGTTTAATAAGCTTTGCCAGACAAACTAATGAGGCAAAAAGTGTTTTGTTTCTATAAACACTTTGCTGCCTCTTTTTTGTCCCACAGAAGGACCATAGCCATTTTTCTTTGTGATTACTTTTCAAGTGGAAAACATACTTTAGCGTAAATCAGTAATGTAATTAATGATATCATAGTTCTTACTATCCTCAAACTGCATGACCTGGAAGTATTTCCATACTCATGGGTTGAGGTGAACACCCCAGCTAGATCATAGTTCTATGCCACAGTACGACCTAAACAAGCATCTTCTTTCCTCCCTGCCTCCTGGTTTTGGAAAGAAAGCAGGGAGCTGCAGCATGATCTGGACAGGCTGAACAACCCAGAAACCAATGTGGTGTATTGGGATATGATTCACTGTTCAGTAGCACTGAAGGGCACAGATGGTCTCAGGGTGGTTCCACAAAGTTAATGTACGAAGTTACGGCAAATGGTGAAATGGAGTGGGAGGCCTACTGATTAGAAAAGGAGATTAAGACCTTAGTACTTGGCTACATTTGTCCCCTGTATAAAATCTAGCATTGAATCCAGCACTTGACTCCTTAGTATACCTGTTTTTCAAACTGTACATACCTTGGCCTGGGATCTGAAGCCCTGGGGAACCTGCAGGGCCAGCTTTGAGCCTTGGGCTGTTGGAAGAAGAGTCAGGTGAAGCATTACCAGATGCTTTAACCCAAAATTCCGTGAGCAAAGGAGAAGGGGAAATGTTCTCCACTTCCCAGGTCCACTTCCCAACTTGGTACCAGCTCTAAGAGTTGGAAGAAGGGCAGTAGTAGGTCTCCTCTTCCTCTCCATTCCCTGGCTCCTGTTGCCATGGGCCCAGGACAAGCTGGGCAACAGAAAGGAGGAGGACTTGGACAGATGTGTCATCTAAGACATGCCTGACCTACCCACAGCCATGACAGCAAGTCCAAGGTTCAGTCCCAGACCTACAATAAAAAGTAAATATATCCAGTAATGAAATTGTCAAACAACAAGCCTGAGTCTTACCTGGAGCAAATGTTCTTAGAAGATGACAGAGCTACCTTGGAGAGAAATTTCATGATGAACAAGAGGCCAATTTTTTTCTTTTAGTTATATAAATGCAACTTCTTTGAGATCTAGTTGCCAGCAAGGAATTTCACTAATGGAAGTAAGAACAGAATTTTCCCTCAGCACTAAATGGAGCTGACCTTTGAAACAAACGGTATTACAAATTCCTTGGCCTAGTGTCATTTGCTTTTTCTCTTAAGGATCCTGTTGCTGGGGTAAGTTACTGCTGGAACAGCTGCTGCCATTAAGGGAAAAATAGCCTTTGTGGCCATGGCAGACTTAGAAAGTGTGAAGACTCCAAGATAAAAATCCAGCACTTTCAAAATCTCATTACTTTGGGGAACCTGACTCATGGGTTGTGAATGGTTTAGGGTTGGCAATGTTGGACAGGTTATATGAGGTGCAACATAACATAAAAATTGTAAGATGAAGAACTGCTACAATATTACCAAGTTATAGGGGTCTCTCAGAGATCTGAGTACCTCTGCTGGCTGAAAGGATATCAGGAAAAGAGATTCATGGTGAATTTACCTCCTTCCTATATACCATAATTTTTTCATTAAAGACCCCCAAAGAGAACAAGTTACTTGTAGCCCGTAACTAAAAGGCAGAGATCAGGCCAATTAATACCAGTAGATGGAGATACAACCACAGGAAGCCCTTCAGTGTCTGCACACTCCTGCTTTAGGGACATCTTCCACCAGTCATGCTTCGGGACTTCTACGTACCCTAATTTCTAAATAAGCAAAGCTTCCAGGAGTGCAATTAGGAATGCTCATTATAACTTATATGATTCATCTGAAAAGATGGCACTTACATTTTCATCTTTTTATTATAAGCAGGCATAGCAACAACTTAGTGCCATACACTACTTCATACTTCTGTCAGTATGGTTATATTACAGATTTCATATTTATCAATTAACATTAATATAAAGCAGAGTCCCTTTTCTGAGGAGCTTAGATGCAGCTGGAGACCATATCCTTCACTCTTCTCCTTACAGGACACAATTGGCTTTATTGACCTCTATAAATCACTTGGAATTGAAATCCATGAAGCTCCACTAGGTTAGAGAAGTGGAAAATAGCCTTCAAACCTTGAGAGGATTTTCAGGGATTTCTTTTTCCTAGGGAGTTATAAAAGTTAACCAAGTCACCTCATTTAAAATGGCAGCTGAACCAGCTCACCATGGAGTCGCTGCCATTGCAGAGTTAGCAGATGATACTAAGTTCTTTCAGGCAGTCAAGTTCTGTGCAGGCCACGAAGACTTCACCAAACTGAGTTGGCTCAAAGGTGGCAGATGAACTTTAATGTAGATAAACTCAGGGCAATGCATCTAGGAAAAAATTATCTCTATCAGACTTGGAACTGAGAGTTACAACTTAGGAAAGAGATTTCTGAGCCATTGCTGATGGTTCTCTGAAATCATCAGTTCAGTATGCAATGGCAAACAAAATCCAATAAAATGTTGGAACTTGTAAGAAGGTTATTAGGAACAGGACAGAGGGTGTAATGTTGCTGCTACATAAAAAAATGGTGCGTTCTTGTAGAGTTAAAGGGCAGCAAAAATGGTTGAGGTATTGAAGCTGCTGCCTTACAAATACTGAGACTCTGCTCTGAAGTGAAGGAGGTGATGGGGTGGTGTAATCATGATTTACAAAATGATGAACTAGCTGGTTAAACCAAATATATAACTGTTGTTTACGAGAACCTAGTATGGGATCTAGTGGACACTTGAGACAACTAGCAAAAAATCAGTTTAAAAGATAAAAGAAAGTACTTGCTTACACAGTGGGTAGTGAGCCTCTGGAACTTGTCACACAGGAGCTTGTGGAGGCAGACAGCATGTTCAGAAAGGTATTAGACAAATTAACAGGTCTTCATGCAAAAAAGATGAGGCAGGAATTTACCCTCTAGTATCCCTAATCCAACAGTTGTGGATACTAGGGAAAAGGGCTGCACAGAACAACCAGCCCTACATGTTCTTCTAAAAAGCATCTTCTCTTGTCACCGTTGGAAACGGAGCAGTGGGCTAGACGACGACTCACTGGTGTGACCTATGGGCCATCTCTTATATGCAATTTGTGACTTCTTCCAAATGGCAACGTTCCCCTGCGGGATACAGCCTCACCTGCACACACTCCTTGCTATGTCACTGAAAGGCTGAATTCATCCTCAGGCCAGCTGATAACTTAAAATCAAGATTTTTAGAAGGTACAACTTGTATGTCCTAGCGTAAACAGAGCTGCTTGATTTGATATAAATGAATAACACTGTTGGTTCCTGGTCCTTCACAAGGCAATGGAAGAACAAGAGGTAAAATCAGGTCATGCTTTTATAAAGTTTACCTTACCCTTTAGTACTGCTCTTCAGACTTCCCCTAAACCCATTTTTCAGCAGTGACAATCTGCAAGGTAATTGTCAAAACTAAGTATATGTACAAAGTTATTGAAAAATAAGATTCCCAACAATTTCTTGTTATCTCAGAGATACTTTCTGTCCTGTTCTTTTCATCACCTGTTGTTCTGCAGTTCTGTGAGGGCTGGGCTGCCTGTATGCACATGCTCAGGCATGCAGACACACAGACAGACACACACACACTTCCTCATCCCACTTGCAGTTTTCACAGTCTAATTCCCTTCACAGTCTCCCATAGCATCCTGGTTCAGCCATGCCCTCTGCTCCATCTATTTTCTTTTTTTTTTTAATACAGTCCCAGTTTCCTCTGTGTAGTGTTTTCAGTCCCAGCATGCCTTGCTCATGTTTCATCCCTGGCTCTTCTCACAGTCCTCATATAATTTTTTAATCTTTACTGTTGTCAGCCGTGGCAAGCCTTAACCGACTCATCCCTTGCGTTAGATGCAAGACAGGGATGTAGTCCTCCAAATGACTTGAGGAAGGCTGTAGGACTCCAGGTAACCAAGGAGTTACACTCTACTGCTTGGCATGCTGCCAGTGCTCACTGTTGAGTGAGGGGCCTTGAAGGTGGTCAGGTACCTGCCTTTCCTTTGCAGAACAAGCAGCTGCTTAGTAGTACAGCATTATTTTTTCACTATAGGCAAAGCAGTTTTTCCCAGTTGATCTTTTAGAAAGGATTGAATGACTTCTGATGAAACCTTTCCCAGACAGTTTTAGCAGAAAATAAGCAACCAGCATAGAGAATTTCAATCTAATTGGTTTAAAATCTGGCAAATCATAAGCAACTGAAAAAGTCTGTCAAAGGAAAGTGTTGTGTTTCCTTAATGATAGGCAAATGCTTCCTGCTTTGGCCATAGCATCTTTAACCCTTCACACCAAAGAAATGCCCTTGACACCAAAGGAATACTGCCTTTTCTGGACAAAATTTCAGCTGTATCATCATCACTGAAAAATGCTTGTATTGTTATGATGAGATTTTCTCAATTACAATCTAAGTGGCATTTTCTTGAAGTAAATGAGAATGCGGTTTGCTTTTCAGACTGTCTGTGTGAGAGAAGTATTTGCCACTTTTAAAGCTGGCCCCCTTCCCTGAGGATACGTACCGCTTTCCTGGAGGTCTGATGCTGAGGACCTCTCCTCCTACTCCTGTGGGGCAGCTCTCTTGTTTTGCCCAGCTGTGCCAGTTCACATCAGCTGAGCATCCAACCTCATCTTTTAACTAATATTCTTTTTTAACCTTTATGCTTTGTATTTATTTACCCAGCATCCACTATGATGATGAAGGACAACTCTGATGATTAGAGCATATGAGGGCTGGTGGAGGGAACAGACTTGCAGCACCAGTGTTTCAGAGAGGTTCACAATAACACACTTCCTTCAGAGAGTATCTTTTATTTGAATATGCATTAAAGGGTAGCAAGCAGCCATGGAATTCAGTATAACTCTGGGTATTCAGGACAGAGGCTGCACAGCTTCCTGGATTGTCTTTAACAGGAGACAAGGCAGACCTGGAAAGCTTTCCATTTTCCAGCCTGCTGGCTTTAGCAATAATGTCATGTAAATCCAAAGGGAGACAAGTGACCTTCTAGCTCATGCTATTGTGCTGGTAACACACATAAACAAAGCTTGTAGCTAGAGGAGGAAGAATTTCACTAAAAACAAGGTCTAAGGAGAAATCTTTTTACCTTTTGATACAACACTCGTGATAAAAGCTCTTCCCTGAGTGACTGATGGTTTTGTCCTCCATTCACCAATGTCCCACTGTCAAAAGAGATCCTTAAAAAGCACACTGTCATCAAGGCTGCAATGGCTCACACACTCACATGCTGAAGTTGTACCATAGTGAATAAGGGGGTGTTACATTCACATGGCAACAGCCATCAATAAACTTCAGGTGACCATTTTCCCATCGTGCCCTTGTCTTCCATTACCAAACAGCCAGAGAATATCACTGACAGGTTACAGGTTAAAATTTTAATAGATGTAGAACATGGTCAAATTCTTGGGCTATGATATCATTACCAGAGCCTGTAGTCGCCATCAGCCTGGATGAGTTTTCCACTCTTCTCACAACACACAGCGTGCTGAGATCTGTCCCCAGATGCAGTCTCGGGTGAGCCCGCTTCCGACAGCAATTTTGGACATCCCCATCCTGGCTGCTGCTCCATGCCCCATCCTGGCCTACTGGCTCCACGGATGGTACCTGTCATGAAGGGAGCCAGCAGCTCTCTCCACGGATGCGGGCAAGGTGTACTGAGCAGCACATCCAGCAGAAAAGGGAAAAAAGGATTTAAAATATTTCCTATCTTTAGCATTTGAAAAATATTGACTGTTCCACTGTAATAGTGTGTCCCTTGTGGCTTACTCTACTGCTCAGTCCAGCTCTCCCCTTTGATGTTTTGCCCACAGTATAATAAACTTCACCAAAGAAAAGAAAAACAGCTCATCACTTTGAGAACTATGAACAAATGAACTGGAAATGTGAACTGAACTGAAGCTGTACCATGTTTTTTGCAGCAGCAAATTCTTTTCTGCTAAGTGGCCTAAAAGGATACTTTAAAATTCAACCAAACAGAATGATAGTCACCCTTGCTGGAATTTGCCTGGGTAGAAAATGTTGTGTTTATGAGCAGTTTTGGTAAATTATTAAATTTCGGTAAGTGCAGAAAAGGGAAAAAGGCTTTCTTCAGATCTAGGTGTCTTAGTTTTTTCTTCTTTTCAGACTCCTGGTTTCAGCTACTTCAGTATCAAGGAAACCAAACTGAAATATGAAAAATGTTTCTTCTGGGATATAATCAGTTGTGGGAAGAGCAGAACTCAGGTCTGAGAGTTGTAATTGGAAAATAATAATTTCTCTAAGACTCACTGAAATGTATGGCCAAATCCCCAGTGCCCTTTAAGTTAAAAGGGATATATGCTGTCTAATCTATCCTGAACAGTGGGAGATTTCTTCCTTTCACTGTATTCATTTCTGTTTGTGTCATTCCTGGAAAGGGACTTCTTTTTTAGATACCTTCTAATTTTGTGGTGGAGATTGTGGATTTTGGCAAAGTGCCGAAGTTTAAAGACTTCCAGCACTCAAAGTTTCTAAGAAAGAAATTATGTCAGCTAGAGTCTCTTACCTCATATGACACTCAGCCTGAGATTTACTGCTGCTTTTTTCTGGGATGTTGGAAGAAAGCTACACTGCAACTAGGAGAGCAGACTGTAGTTCATCTTTCAAGTAGTTCTTCACAGGTTTTATCCACAGAGGACCAGAAAACTTTACCAAGAAAATGTAGTGCATCAGAAGTAGCAACATGCCATGTGAGTTAAATTTGGGACATATTTTTACAGCCATGTATGTGATGTGAAAGCCTAAAAATCTCATTGCTTTTTTAAGTCATAAAGGGCCAGCTCCTCAGAGGCCTGAATTATGACTGCTGTGCATGTTGCCTTACCTAAATATGAGTGCTCAGCACCCAAACTGGAGTTTCTTGACTGGATTCAGAGTGAGAGGGCAGGTAAGGTGTCCCAGTGCATGGCCAGGAGACACTACTGTGCTTAGAGCTAATTTCCATTTCATTTTAAAGGTACAATGTGACAAAATACACTGGAAAAGGCTCCAAGAGATGAGGAAGCACATACCAAATGACTAAAAGGTAATTGCTGCTACTTGTGCTTCCCTTTTTATTCCTAACTTGAACAGTCCTGTGCAGTATTTTACTCTCAAGAGGAGTTCCAACAGCACAGGGCAATATGCTCACCATAGTGTATCACACCCCCGCTTGCAAGCAAGGACTGTCCATACATTGCTACATCCAGGGCAACTGTCCCCACACCCAGCAGTGATGCTGAGGTGCACCTTAATAGGAAATACCCTATTTCACTCTCCCTGTTGGCATCTGGTCTAGCTTTTGAGATACACATGGTTTTGAGCAGTACTGAAAGACATGGAGCAGAAACCAGTGTTAAATGAGGCAAATTCTTCCCTCAAGCTCTTGTAGAATTCACTGGCAGAGAATTACATCACAATGTGTGGGATGTAACTGCAGACAGCCATTACGGGGAACAATTCTTTCAAGGCAAGCAAGACCCCACCTCAGAGGCTACCTGCAGTGAGTTGTAAGACTTGCTGTGAGAAGTCCTGCACTGTCAAGCAAGACACAAGCTATTTATTCACTTTTCTCCATTAATAAACATGTTGTTCTATACACAGAGCTCATGCCTGTCCTGTTGCTCTATGGATGGACTCTATTTGTTGACTCACTAGGAAGCAGACCATGAAATCCACAAGGACTATCTTGGAGGATGTCTGCATGCTCTCTGACAGCTGCAGGACCTCACGGGGATGAGAAGGAGCTCTCTCCATAGAGTGTGCCGCACTGTATCCCCTGGCACCTTGTTGCTCTGTTGCAGAATATTCAGTGATGACCTCAGTAGCAATCCTTCTGAGATTTTTAGTTGAGCAAAATTCCCATTGTGCTGTCAACCTTTAGACATTTCAGGGAAAAAGTTTTATTATTAAGGACAGAAATTAAGCATGCAAATCTATTCATTAATATACTCTGGCTTTTCCAAAGCATCTCCCTCTCTAGTTTAATCAGAAGCCATGAGAGGAAAAGAGGGCTAGAGAAGTGCATTTCCACAAGGAGTTTCATTATGATTTTTCTGCTCTATTGTTCAGTGCTTATATGTTGTAAACCCATGCAATATCACATCACTGTGGAATGCCAAAAACATTTTTGATGATCTCTTTGACCCTGTGATGCTCCAAGGCATTGAGTGTCCCAGAATGAAAAGCAGAATTGGGATGCCTATAGCAAAAGCTCTGGCACAGGCGTCTCAGGAAGGCTACAGACATGCCTCTGCAAGGCGTCTTCCCGATGAAGTGCTGCATACAAGTCAGCTTGGCTAGCAGGTGTGAAATTTCGCCACAGAAATGTATACAAGCATAAACTGCAAGTCTCTGGCAAGTCATTTTTGTACAATTTCCCTGCCAAGTGCTCACGCTGGGGCTTACACTGGCAGTTCTGCACACAAGTCAGAACAAAACTGACTCTCAGTTCCAACATTATTCCGTCCCCACATGGCTTTTGCTGAAATCACCTTACATTTCATGGCTCCTTAGTATTAAGCACAGCAGTTACAACTGACAAGACCCAAGATTCATAGAGGCCATAAGCTAACACAGCAGCCCAGGGTTACACAAACTGAGCCAGTTCTGCACAGAAGTGGTAACTCTCCCAACACATCATCACAGCGCATACGGGTATCCCCCTTGCTGGGTGGGTCTGACACCTGAGACTGAAAGAGGGTCAGGATTTGCTATTTGGTCAAGAGCAGTATTCCAGAGGGCTGGTGAGGAAAGTGCCAGATAACATGCTTCCTATATAGGTGGTGTGGCAGAGGACTTCCAAGCCAAGTGACAGCAGGACACAGTGTCCAATAACTACAGATTAAATCCTTGGCATTTGCTAATGTCTCTAGAGGATACTGTGAAGAAAATCATCTGGAAATAGATTTATGGCAAGAACCTATCATTTAGAGTTTTATTTTTCAGTAGGGTTTCATCCTCCATCCTATTCATTTTCCTTAACCATTTAAACCATTTTTTCTCCTTTTGGTCTGAGTGCTTAGCCAATATTTGGATCCACAAAGGGTCATTTCCCTTAGAATGAGAAACCATTAAGAGTAAAGGATGTGCTCAGAAAAAAAAAAAAAAAGAAAAAAAAAAAAGTCTATTTATAAAGCATATTTTTTAAAACAAAAGCTTATTTTCACTAAACTCACAACGGAAATAAATAGCAGCAGTCAAATATCACCACCCCTTGCTCGCCAAATCTACCTCCATCAAGCTCTGGACTCAAAAGCCTGCACCTCTCTGCCTCTCTCCTTCTCTCCCTACCTCTACTTTCAGTGTCCCAGTGACTGGCTGCCTGTCTCCAACACACTGGCTTGAAAATGCAACATCTCAGAACTACACCTCGACACACACGAGGTGCAGTTCTGTCTCCGCCCCTCCTGGTAATCATCACAGGGCCGTGGGGTCCTGCTTGGGCTCGCTCTGCCTTGCCATTTGCAGTGTCACTCAAGGTGGACTTAGCACTGTGGGTGTGTTTCTCTGAGGGGGACACTGCTCCTACTGTCAACCCTGAGCATACTAAGGGGAGCTAAGGTCCCCCTGCAAGAATGTCTGGAGACTTTTGTCAGGGAACCTGTGAAGTGTTATTTGATCCCTAGAGTCAAAGATTATGGTTGCATGTCCTAAGGGTTTTGACTCCAAGCTGATCATTTTGGAAAACAATCACAGCTTGGTAGGAGTTTTAACATCTTCCTTATTGACCTTTTGGGATGGTGGGACAGAGTGCACCCTCAGCAAGTTTGCAGATGATACAAATTTGGGAGGAATGGCTGTTGTCCCAGAAGGTCATGTTGCCATCCAGAGGGATCTAGACAGGTTGGAGAGCTGGGCAGACAGGAAGCTTATGGGGTTCAACGAAGGGAAATGCAAAGTCCTGCCTGCAGGAAAGAATAATCCCAGGTACCATCTCACTCTGGTGGTCAGCTGGTTGGAAAGCAGCTTTGCAGAAAAGGCCTTGGGGATCCTGGTGGACACCAAGTTGACCTCATCATTGGAAGTATTCAACATTAGGTTGGATGGGGCTTTGAGCAACCTGACCTAGTAAAGGATGTTCCTGCCCATGGCAGGGAGGGTTGGACTACATGATCTTAAAAGGTCCCTCCTCACCCAAACCATTCTGTGGTTCTATGATTCTGTGAGTCAGCAATGATGTGCCCTTGAGTAAAGGTGGCCAACAGCGTCCTGGGCTGCAAGGGACAGAACACTGATAGCATGTCAAGGGAGGTTATCCTTCCCCTTTGATCAGTACTGCTGAGACAGATCTTGGTACTTCTACCAGGAGAAGAGAAGGTGCAAGGGGATTTTACTGATGTGTATAAATATCTGATGGAGAAAGTAAAAAAGACAGAGCCATTTTCTTAGCAGCAGTGCCCAGTAACAGGACAAGGGGGAATGGACACAAACCAAAATACAGAAATTCCATGTAAACATAAAAATCCCACTTTTTTCACTGTGAACATGGTCAAACACTGGAACAGATCACCCAGAGAGGCTCCATCCTTGGAGATATCCAAAACCCAACTAGATACAGCCCTGAGCATCCTGCTCCATCTGACCCTGCTTTGAGCAGGGTGGTTGGACCAAGGATCCATATTTCCCTACCAGCCTCATCTATTCCATGATGCTGTGTCTTTGGCAACACAGACAAAGCAAGCCTCAATAGCAGAAAGGCCTAAATGAGACTTGACTTAGATGGACTTCATTCAGTCACCTAAGCAGCAGACCATGTAGCCTGCTTAGGTGATTCTCCAGCAGCAAATCATCTTAACAGCAAGACCCATGTAGCACTGTCTCAAGGTAGGCCAAACAGGATGGGCTGAGGCCAACTGCATGAGCTTCAATAAGGCCAGATGCCGGGGGCTGCCCTTGGGCCACAACAACCCCCAGCAGCGCTACAGGCTTGGGGAGGAGTGGCTCGAGAGCTGCCAGTCAGAGAGGGACCTGGGGGGGTTGATTGACAGCCGGCTGAACAGGAGCCAGCAGTGTGCCCAGGGGGCCAAGAAGGCCAATGGCATCCTGGCTTGTGTCAGCAATAGCGTGGCCAGCAGGGACAGGGAAGGGATCTGACCCCTGTACTCGGCACTGGCGAGGCCGCACCTCGATTCCTGTGCTCAGTTTTGGGCCCCTCACTACAAAAAGGACATTGAATGACTCGAGCGTGTCCAGAGAAGGGCAACGGAGCTGGTGCAGGGTCTGGAGCACGGGTCGTACGGGGAGCGGCTGAGGGAACTGGGGGGGTTTAGTCTGGAGAAGAGGAGGCTGAGGGGAGACCTTATCGCCCTCTACAGCTGCCTGAAAGGAGGGTGCAGAGAGCTGGGGATGAGTCTCTTTAACCAAGTAATAAGCGATAGGACAAGAGGGAATGGCCTCAAGTTGTGCCAGGGAAGGTTTAGACTGGCTATTAGGAAGCATTTCTTTCCAGAATGGGTTGTCAGGCGTTGGAATGGGCTGCCCAGGGAGGTGGTGGAGTCCCCATCCCTGGAGGTGTTCAAGAGTCGGGTCGATTTAGAGTTTAAGGATATGCTGTAGGTGGGAACTGTGCTAGGCGAACAGTTGGACTAGATGATCTCCAGGGTCCTTTCCAACCTAGATGATTCTGTGATTCTGTGGGATCAGCTGCTCAGTGTAGAAATGTTAGACTTGGTAAAGATGCCATAAAACACAGAAATATAGAATAGTTGAGGTGGGAAGGGACCTCCTGAGATTATCTAGATAATTCCTTTTCACAGTTGCAGCCAGTTCAATAAGTAAAATGCCCTGTATATACACTGTCACAGGCAATAAGACTTATCTCACTCCTCACATCAAGATCCTTTTCTGCAAAGCCCAGGGACCATTTGATGTGGCTTTGGGTCTGCATGCTGATGGAAATCTCCCACCCGTATCTCCTACTGTTGCCTTCAGAGTGCTTTGCAAGTTGTATCAATTTCAACTGATTCATTTTTCTTTGAGTATTTTCTAGGGGTTATTTCTCTTAGTTTTTCCAAGTCTCTACCATGGAGAGTTTTTCCTCCCTTTTTTTGTCAATCTGGGATTGTATCACCAACAATACTGTTTGTCTCTCCTGGTCTTTTATCAGACAGCTTTTCTTCAGGTGTAAGCACCTCTTGCAGTAACTACAAAGTACTCAGAGGCTTTGTATTAGATGTCCAATAAAGAAGTGAAATTTAACCAAAGAAAAACACAGAATCACATTTTCTATATTGCTGACATCCAGTGAGTTAGAGCGACAGAAATGTTTAACCTATTTCTTTAATCATATGAAGTCTGATCCAATTCTCCCCGAGGAACATCATAGTCTTTCCACCAACTTTCACATGTCTGGAGCACATGCACAGTGTATGTACTGTATCTATCTCTACCACATCAATAACTCATGGAATGTTCTTCTAACCTCTAAAGAGTATAAGGTGCATTTTATGTATATATATATACAGATATATAAAAGGAGTATGATTTTACTCCCATGGCTAGGCATAAAAGTAATCATTAGGAAGTCTTACCTTGTACCTTGTGCCTACTCCAGTACTGAAGTCTACAGCAAAATTCTAATCTGGAGGAATGAAGGGAAGCTGTTATTACTTTTCCTGTGAAAATGCTATTTTTATTAAAAGCAGAAGGTGAGCTGAAGGCCTCAATCCTCTTTAAAATAACTTGGGGTTTAGCATCAATAATGGAAATATATACACTGTGGCTGGGATATGTCTTGCACCTCTCCCATCTTTTCTGACTGTTCATAAATAAAAAGTTAAAGGCCAATGAATATAATCAATGAATATTCTTAATGTTCTACTCTCAAATTGTTTCCATTTCACAGGAAGTTCAAGTTTCCTTCAGTAAACGGTTTATACTTTCCCATGCATTCTTACATTCTAGTAAAATCTATTTTATATGGATTAAGGCTTAGTTTATTTATTGGGGAAGAACAGGAATGCCACAGAACAATCAAGAATGTGATATTTTTAAGGTTAAATTTCTTTTAAATAGTTAGCAACTCCTTTTCCCCTGCCATTTTGAATAGGGTATGTGCATTACTGCTTTCAGTTTCTTGGGTAGATAGTGCCAGTTTACTAAACAACAGCCTTACACAACTTTAGACTGTCTGAAATGCAAGTCTAAGATCAGAACTGATGACAAACCTTTGCAAATGAAGAGTTCCCTGCTGCTTTCCATGGTAAGTCCTTATTCAAGGATCAAAATCTGGGACTGGATCGTTGATTGCTCCAGGGAGGGGTAATTTATCAGCCAGTATCCCAAACAGTGGAAGTTTGGCACATTTTTCAGCTCTTTGTTAGTGTCAAAACCTGGAACCTCAAGAAGTGAAAAACGTGGTGGGAAAAATAGGACATGTCAACTGTTCCTAATGAATCTGGTTTACTATGTGTAAAGAAAAACATAATTTTTTTTAATAAAACCACATAGTTATTTTTCTGAGAACAAATTTTCTCAACAAATCAAACACCTTCTACTTTACAAGGAACACAAACCCCTGTTCATTGCAAATACAGTATATCCTGCTAAAATACTGGAGGAGATAAAAAGTTAAGTATTCCTGCAGGAGTTAACTCTAAATGTTAAAGAGCTGAAATTTTCCATGTTCATTTTATTAAAATTTCTCCAGTATCTATAATGAGCCCTTTATCACTAATTTACTTCAAACACTTGCTGGTTTTTTGGTACTGACTCTAGGAAAATCCTTCACTCACTCTTGCCATTTTCTTTCCACTAGTCTAGAGAAAGGTTTATTAACAGTCCTTTCTTGCCTACTTTCATATTCATTCACCATGTATCACAAATATTTAATACTTTATCCTGGATTCTGGTAAAGTGCTCAGTACACAAACTCCAAGCCGTAAGCCAGGTGCTTGAAAAGGCTGGAAGAGGAAACAAATTGCTCCCACCTATGGGTCCAGGGATTTAGAGCAGAGATAGGATGGGTGGTGGAGCTGTTACCAACTGTCCCTGGGGTCCTGCCCTGGAGAAAGGATCTGCTGAATGATCAGAGCTGGCAAAAAGCCACTGGGAGAGGCAGATATGGAAAAGTGTTTAAATTCATGTACCGCACAGGTTCCCTGGCCATCGACTTGTTGTGGAGGAGACAGAAAGATGGAACTAGTTACCAGAAAGTCTTTAAAAAATGCAGCAGGTGGAATACTTATTTTTTATATATATATATATATATATATATATATATTTCATAGACATATATATATAACCCAAACACTGTAGAATCCTACTTCCAACATCTTAAAAAAGGGAATTCCCAACAACCACCCACCTGTTTTTACCAAGAATGTCTGGGAGACTGGAGAGTCTATTCAGCCTTCCATGTCATCTGAATGCTATCTCACTTCTGTCCCCAAGCAGGGAGGTGATCTTACCTGCACAAGGCACATGACTTCATGTTTTGTTCCTGGAAAACAGAACAGGGTTATGGGTGAAGCAAAGCCATACTTGGCTTTCTCACCCTAAACCTGGGGAAGATGAGACTTTGGGGCAAAAAGAGGAGTATTCTTGGCATACACGTCTGGGAATTTTCTTTAAAATTCTTCCCATTTTTTGTGACCTGGTCTAGGCCAAGAATAAGAAAGAAAGAAAGAAATGTGCTTCTTGGGAATATTTCAGTAATACCTAGTGATAAGTTGTCTCTGGCAGAGATTATTTCAGCAGGATCCAGAGAGGATTTAAAATCCAAATACAGACAGGAAAGCAGCCCAGCACTCCATTTGAACTGGTGGCAGAATTAGTCAAGTGTCTCAGCAGCACCTGAAAGCCCTTGCCAAATATCTCTAAGATGGTATTTTAACCTGGAATTATACTGTGACTGCTCCTTTTGAGAGTCTGTAGAGACATAAAGGGGCATCAGCTATACAGACACTTTCCTGTACTGTGTCTTCGAATCTCAACACTACACAGTGAATGAGGAGAGAGCAGGGGAGGCATAAAGGGTCCTCTCAGTCCTCTCAGCTCCTTGTTTGCTGATAAAAGATCTATGGCAGTAGGTGCAGTCTTGACCCTGCTTCCAGGGTTTTGGCCATGAAGTTAAGTCATCACTGACAGCAGAATAAGCTTGCTATGTACCCATAAGAGCTTGAGGAAATGGCTCCTGTTGTGGGATACTCGGGGAAAGTGAAGTTATGGGCCATCTCATAGCCTATACCTAAAGACAGAACCTGGCTTTGCAGAGTTTTCTGTCTTCGTGTTTTCAGAAGCTGGCTCCTATTTTCATGTCCAGCCTGAGAACATGCCAGGTAATGCATTTTGCAATTCCACCACCTGTGCTGTGAAAGACAGATGTAGGTGTGGTTGTACATACAGATTTCTGCAGGTACAGCTGAAGTCATACTGTCACTTCTGACATTTTGCCCCCAGCACTGACAGAACTCCTCCCAGTTACAGCTCACGTAATTGGAGGCATGAAAAACTGAGTCTCTAATTAAGAAGGCACTGAAAACACAGGTCTCTAGATCGGATTCTTACCAGGTATATGCCAGATTCCCTCTACCAGCAGAATCGTGTTGCTAATCTATTTGTAGAACTTGATTTATGAAGATTAATAAAACAGCCAAATTATGTCAACTTATGGCAAAAAACATGTATTTTTCTTTCAGTTCAGATTCCAAAATGTTATTTTCTTTCTCATAAGGCTATTTTTAATGGCAAAACGTATGTGTACCTTACCCAGCCCTGCACGGAATGCCAGGAAAGCTGAAAGCACTGTGATTATGTGACCTGCCAAAAGGTCAAGAAAAAAAAATATACAGTGCTCACCGATATTTATTAGCCATTTCTAAAACTGGGCAGAGCCAAGGTATCACAGTGATTTCTTTCTTAGCACTTTGTGCAGAAGTTCTTGTTTCCTATTCCATCTTCATATCTGCCTCAATGTTAGCTGGAAGATCCTGGTGTCATCCACTAGTAAACCAAATTCTACAAAATTAAACATCATGAATCTCAACCATCTACAGTCTCACTGTTTCTTCTATCATTTCCTTAAACACAAAGCACTTAAGGTTGTGAGTAGCCACAGACCTATTGGTTATGTTTATTCTATTGTGCAAGAGAAGTCATAAGGCTGGGATTTAGGCCAAACTCAACACTCATCTGCATTATTTGCCCTCAGGAGTATTTCAGAGTTCTTTTTGAGATAATTCATTGGATTCTTTTAAGTGAGACAGTCCCTGGCTGTTTGCTCTTCTTTCAGGTATAAGCAAGGTAATTGGCAGCAGCCTTTGGTGCACCCTTCCTCTATGCTTTTCCTCCTGCAGTGATACCACATGGCTGACAGTAGACAGAAAAGTCACACACTGAAGAGGGTAAGCGGGGAGATCTTTCTTAGGACATTTCCCCAACACCCAGTGCTAAGATACATAGATTGCTGAAGCTTCTATACAGATTTTCTGTGTCATAAATCCAGATTAAATCAAAAGCAGTGTATATAGATACAAATGTGGATCTATCTACCTATCTATATATATAAATATGTAAGAATTTGTGGTTTTTGGAAGCACAGTGGGCTGTAGACTTGTTTCAAGACTGGGCAGCTTACGTATAATGTTCTAAAATATCCTTCATCTGACCTTTTAGACTAAGAGATGTTTATCAGAAAATCCATTTATAACAGACATCGGGAAGGAGAGAGGCTCTAAGCTCTGTAATGTGTGTTAACTCAAAATCCCAGAACACCCTCAAATAGTAAAGAGACAAGACCAGTGATGGCACCTGTGCATTTATTACTTTATCTGCAGAGGTACATTTCTTTTGCTAGTCAAAGTGGCAATTTTGCTAAATTAATTTGGTTCTGCTATCGCATTCCTCTACACAGTTATACTTTGCTCCTGAAAATTACTCGGCCTTGGGCTCTCCATCCTCAGAAGGAAGAAAGAGAGGTTCAGCAATGTGCCAGCAACCACAAACTACAGCCAGTGCCTGGTTCTGGTACTTCAAGTTTAAAACATAAGGAATGTAACTGTGTGCCCAAAACAGATTAATAAATGCCCAGGGCAATGACAGGAGCAAAGGAGGCTCAACCAGGGCTGCAAATGACTACAGGAACCAGGGACCTTGCTACCTATCAGCAGAATAAGGCCTCAGTAATTCTAAAACTACTGCTCTAGAAAGCTTACTTTAGTAAGCCACGGTTTCATGTGGCTCTTGTCACTGATGAGGCGTGAAAGCAAAGACAGTTCTAGAGAAAATGAGATGCATTTTATGTTATGGTCAAGTGTTTTTCCATTTTGGTGAGTAACATCTTCCAGAATCCAGGAATTAATTACTAAATAAATATACATTCTTCATTTCAGAGTCTAAGAACCACAAATACCTCTAAACCAATGAAATCTGCTTGTCTGGAGATTTAAAACTTTCTGTTTGAAAATCTAGATTTTGCAGACCAAAACTTGAAAATTTTGTGTGCTCAATCTATCATGTGTAACACACTGCAAATTTAAGCATGAACCTGTGTCTGAAAAGACCGAAAAAATTCTTACAATAGTTCTCCACATTATAATAGTTTTCCATATTCCTGCTTCCCATCCTGCCAGAAGCATTGGCTAACAAACTGTGTATACAGCAGTCCTCAGAAAAATACAGTAGCTAACTATAAACCTCTGGGAGTTGAACAGTTTTAAAATCTAAAATTCTCCGTATTAGTCACATTTCAACATAATTTTCATTCCAATTTCTTTCTCATTTTGATCTTCAATATCTGATCTCCCTGACTTTGAAAGATACCACATTCATATTTCTGACACATTGGCATGACAGAAGAATGAGGAATGAAAGCCTATTGTCTTATGGAGGAAGAACGAAAAGTACTGATTTTTAATTTTTTTTATTGCAGCAAATAGCTAGAGGGGGAGAGACACAATTCATCAGCACTTGATTTAAATTGCTGTATCTTCATTTTCTATGTGAATCAGTACATGCTTATTCCTGTAGGTATGGAGACTGCATACTTATCACCAAAAGCTTCAGAAATATGTGGGCGCAGTCAACATCTATAATTGCTTTTGCTGAATGTTCTGGGTTTCGCAATCTTCTGATAATAGAGGTAAAGGGAAACACCTTTCACTATGTATGTAAGGCAAGAATTGCATGGTTATAATAAATTCATTTTGTGCTTGTCTCATCTTTTCCATTTTAAAAATCCTAAATAAATATTAACTGTTTAAACCTACCAGTGCTTCCCTGAAGAAAGCAAGTCAATAGCTTTACCTCCATTGCAGAGATGGGAAGACTGAGGCAGAAATATAACATATCACAAAACATACCTCCAATTCAGAAGTCAGAAAACTGTATAACTTAATCCTGAATACTCAGCGGAGTGGTCAAAATGGACCAGTATATTTAAGAATGTCATCATGACTCTTCATAGAGATATACCAGCATTTTTCATGCACAGCAAACAGAATGGAATAAAAGTACATCATGGCTCATTACCACACATATTCACACTTCTGAATATTAAATATATTATATGCTGCTTCTGAAGTCCATGTCAACTCTGGCTTATGCACTCAGTTTGCAGTCCTGAGTAAATCATCCTGCAGTCCACTTTTATTTATGAGTTGACATGGAAATATGCTTTGCTCCATTTGTTAGCTACCTGTGGAGTGCTATTGCAAGTAGCTTGGCCTAGATGATACTTTATCCAACACAGAACAAAGCCTTAGAACAAGATTATGCCCAGCCTGGGGCTCCTCCTTATGTCTTACTTTTTAGAACATTATTGACATTGATACAGAAGCAAGAGGTGGATTATTTTGCCCTCTACACCCATGTACAATATTGCTCAATATTATTTGAGATGTGGACTTCCAGGAAACAAGGACTTGGTTGCGTGGGACAGATGAGTCCCTTGTGTGCCCTCCCACTGCGTGCCAAGCTCTTCTGTGGTTTGTACATCTCTGCCGGTGCCTCTGATCAGGGCACCATTCTGAATTGGATATGCTGACTGGTAAGTCAGGAGAGTGCTGTCTGTTCCAAATGCTGTACAACTAATTACAAACAGATGACAAGCACAGGTGCTCAGTTACCAGCAGTAAACGTCTTTTAAGTACAGGAAAGGATCTGTGAACTCATAAATTCATTAAGGTCAAAAGGGAGGTTTACGGTCTCTCTCTAGCCCAGTCTGCTGTATGTTGCAAGCACTGTTTCTCCAAACATTATTTACATCATGCTGTAAGTGCTGGTAGAGCAAGTGAAGGTGGAGCTCATCCTTTTCTCCCCCTATCCTCATTTGGCTGAGATCCACCATCCCCAGAGGACTCAATGAACAATTAACAGTGAAACATGTCCCTGGGTCTCTATGAATCCTTCTGCTCCACTCATGAATGGGGTAGAGCTGGAGCTTTGCTTGGATCTCAGGGCAAGGTGAAGATACTGTCCCCACAGTCCCTATAGACTGAGTCTGTCCACAGCCAAATTCAGGCAACCACACTGACTGCACACCCATGAACCGTGTGTGGCTGAAATGACACATGCTGGCAACCCCTGGCTAACACCATGGCTTTCAAAGAGGTGGTGCAGGACTAGACTCAAATTCTTGTTGCCTCTCTTCACTGTCTCCTGATCTCCTTCACCTTCCCCCAGTGCTCATCCATTTCCCTTCTAACTTAATTCCAGAGCCAGAAACACTGAACTGTGACAAACAACTGAATTCATTGATCATTTACTTCTTGTCAGATATTTTTCCTTAGACATGAAACTAATATGCAGTGTGGGAGGAGAGGATCATCTCCTACTTAAATTCCTGGGTGAAGTCTTCTAATCTTGAGTCAGATATGCTGAGACCCATCATATTTCACTCTAGAAAGAGACAAAACTCTGAAAGAGCTTGAAGTCTGGTGCTACAAATATGGCCAGATTGAGATTCTGAAATTCCGATAGCTTAATTTCAAGCAGTTAAGATATACTCTTATTGTGGTTTGAAGGCAAACTTCATGGTGAACATCCTTAAATTAATTTGGATATGAATTTAGACATACAGTTACACACACCTATTTTTAAGGACAAGGATATTGATCTTGGCAAGGCAATAAATTCCAGTAATATCTCTCTGCAGAATAAAGCCAAGACAATTTAAACCCATTTATTTTTTGTCTTCACAGCATTTTGCCAAAACCATCATTTTGTTGGCCACATAATTCTGATTTATATTCAACAAGAGTAGTAAAAAGCTTTTATAGAGGAGACAGCCAGAGTGACATTTTCCTATAAATCACAATGATTTTTACTGCCACAAGATCCTGCGGCTCAACTTCAAATACAACTGTGCTGTAAACTGCGTGGATGAAGCTGCATTCCTTCTCAATGAGAACCATGTTTCCCTTTCTCAGTGAGTGACTCCACATTCCTATCAGTCTCTAGCAGATAATAACAATATCCAAACAAAAGCAGTTTTCAGAGCTGGTAGAGCAGCGATGGGAAAACATGTTCAAAGTGAGTGTCACTCTATACCATATCATTCTTTTTTAAAAAAAAAACAAAACCAAAAACAAATAAATAAAAGGAGATAGGCAAGGTGCATACCAGGCAGTAAGTTCTTTTTCTCATGTTTCTGCTGGTTGCAATTTTGGGGGTAAATTTTCCTTCTGGTAGTGTATGGAAGAATATAACTAGAACCAGAGCAATATTTAACTACTGACCTGGAACATAGTAGTCCTGAGCTTCTGTGTTATCCTCAAGGCACTTTAATCAGGTAAAGGGAATTGGGAAATACCTATATTCACTTCTTAACCTAACAGAGGCAAATTCATCAAGGACTGTTGTAATTAAAATAACACTAACCTGTTATATACTGTTAGTTGTTTATTTCCCAAGAAAGACTGACATTTCTGTTCCACAGTCCTTTCATTTTCTCGTTTGGGAACCGTACCCATGAAAGTCAGGTCTATGGAGCAGGTCGAGGATGCAGTGTTCTGGTCTGACTCTGGATTAGATTTAGGCAAAGGTCCATGCCCTAGGCTCAGGATATGCTCCTACTGTGCCAGAATCTCAGAGAGCTGTGATGAGCCTCCAGCCTTATCCAAAACAGAACCTAAAAATTATTTTATTGCAGTCCATCATGTAACCTTTATTTCCTAACTCTATACATGTCACCTGAACTGAGGTGACAAGGGCTCCTGCTCCTAGATTATCTTTCTCAGGACTCCAACTCACTTCTGGGGCCATATGTTCAACCCGGCCATGACTCCATTCTGTGCCAGGATGAGACCTAGGTATGCATGTCCATTCCCCTCACTTCCAGGATGTGGAAGCCGAAGTGCCCATGCTGGAAGAGAGGCAGCAGGTTCAGTCTCTTTCTGCCCCAGGAACCCAGGACTGCACAAATGGCAGCCTCTCTCCAGAGCTGCAGGCAAACGTGGTTTTATCATTGGTGTCACCCCCTTGCTCTTTCCCCTAGAGGCACAGCTTCTGGGACAGCTGGGTTCGCAGGATCATTTGCTAACCAGTACAGTCAAGTGAAAATGTGGATCTAAAAGACACAAGTATAAGAAGGCAACAAATACGCACATTTTCTAATGACAATTCAAAAGCCACTTACATGGTTGATGGTCCATGGATCATCTAAGTCTAGAGGATGACAATCCCGAATCTCCTCTTCACAGCACACTCCATCCCTGTCTCTCTCCAGCACACAGTGTCAGATGAAGATGGGAATGGTGTGGGACTCCAAGCTCAGGATCCTCTGTAAAAATGGAAGAAGGTTCAGATTTAATCTCTAGTTGTAAACAATTTTGGGGTGGGGAGGAAATGCACCTATACCAGAGTGCTAATAAAAATATAACAGTTGTAAACTGCTGGCATATGTAGAAAGTTGTTCTTTAAAAATAAGAGCTACATTCCCTGTTCATGCAAAGATTATCATTGCTATATATAAGCAGAAATAGGAGGTTTACTATGTTTTGCACCTCAGTATGAAATAATATTCCCCTTTCCCTTTATAAATAATTTATTTTCCACTTCTATGACTATAAATGCACCAAAATCAGGAAAATCATGCAGGCTAAACCACCCTTGTGAGGGTCAAGAAAAGAAACATTTTTACTGCAGAGCTATGGACAGCAGGCTGGCAGCATGGCTAGATGAAAAAGTGCTGCTGCCTCAGTTATCTGTGTGGCTCACACTGAGCTTTTCACGCAGCCTTTCTAGTTTGCTTTGAAAAAATAGCAAGTTACAAAATATTAATTATGGCAGTCATGGAGGAATGTGAAAAGGTTCACATGCAGCTTGCATAGACTTGACAAAGAGTGGTCACTTCTCACCGCTCAGAGTAGCGTTGCACTAATTTCAGTCAGCTTTTCTCTCTCATGGCTATTCAGGACACCAAATCAGTAGAAAATAATGCTCCTCTACAGCTTAAAAAGGCAACAACAAAATCAGTGGACTAGATTGTATTGCCTTTACCTTCACTTAGTAAAGTCAACCCTTCTTCAGGGTCCTTCTGTAATCCAGAGGGCTGAATTAGAGTGGCTTGAGACAGCATGGCAGGGGCCAGTGTTATGACAGAGCCTCACGGTGTACACAGCCATGGTGTACATGGGTGAAATTTTGGGCTCCTTCAAGTCCTATTGATTTCAGAGAGGTTTTCTTTCCTTGGCTCCCTTTCCCACAATGCCCATGGCAAGGTGCTTGCCCTTTCCTGCTGAGAGTTTGGGATCTGCCCTCACTCCTGTAGCTTTTTGAAGGTGTGTCTCCTCCCTTCACAAGGGCTGGGGAAAGCAAGTCGAGGCAGCAAGTGCCAAGCAGGTCACAGACAGGTTTGGCCTGTCTGGCTACAGAAACTCAGCATGCTCTCCATTGCATGGAATCAGCCAATGCAATTAGCAACCTTATGTAGTTGTTTTGGGGTTTTTCTGACATTGAAACACTGAGAAGAATGACTCTGAAATAAACATGTTTTGGAGGCACTGAACTTAAAAAGTGGACAAATTTGGACTGCTTTTATCTTGAAACAGTTATGATAGTGTTATTTCTACTGACTTTTTCTTAACATCCTCAAGTAGTTCTGATTAAGTCTTGCTCAAAGTAATTTTCTTTCCTTCTAACCTCCACTACCTGTAAAGATAGTAAAAGTCAGGCCAGCATTAAGATACCAAACACTGAGTTCTGGCGACAGCGTTAAGGTCCTATTACCCCACAGAGAGTCTGGAAGCAAAACAATATTGTTTGACTATTGCTATATCTCCCACTCTCAAGGTTAGTTGATGCAGAAAAGAAAACTGAAAATGGACATTTGCAGTACCACTGAGCTGATTTTATCATACAGGTCTGGGAAGAAAAACAGTGTGAGTGTAAGAACTAGAAAAGATACATCAGTGTGGGAATAAAAGGAAATCATTCCTCTAGACATAGAATCAAAACCAGGTGGTACCCTACCTGGAGCCTGATTTGCATTATGACAGTTTCAGAGGGTGACCTCATGAGCTGCTCTTCTACAGTAAGGAAGATGAAGACAGAAATAATTTTCTGAGTTTGAGATACATTACTGAGATCCAGTTTTGGGACTCTCAACACAAGAAAGACATTGTCACATGGAGCGAGTCCAGTTGAGAGGCACTGAGACAGCCAAGGCAGGATCACTTGTTCTTGAGGAGGGGCTAAGGGGGCTGGGCTGGTTCCATCTGGAGAAGGGATGGCTTTGGGGGGACCTAACAGCAGCCCCCAGCCACTGCCCATCAAGAATATAGGGAGCCAGGCTCTTCACAGCTGTGCCTATTGGGTGGATGAGAGACTCTGGGCATAAGCTGAAGGAAGAGAGGTTCAGACTTCTGGACTTTTCTCCCCTGGAGGGCAGTCAGGCACTGGCACAGGTGACCCAGAGGCTGTACAGATCCAGCCTGGAAGGGGGTTCAAACCCAACTGGGCTTGCTCAAAGCCTTCATCAATCTGGTCTGACCTGAGAGCTGACCCTACTTTGATCAGGAAGTTGGGATAGAGACCTCCTGGGTTCCCTTCCAACGTGAATTTTCCTACAATCCTACAATTTATTACATTTTTCCCAAACTATACATCTGAGAGAGCAAATAATAGTTTTGCCTAATCTTTTTAAACTCTATTTCCAGAAAAAAAATTCACCTACTGTGTCCAGCAAATTCCTTCCTCTGACTGATGAAATTTGCTGATAAGTGTGTCATTTATTATGGTGATTTTTATGATTTGGCATCATTTTCACAGAAATAATTCAGAAGCCATTTCGTATCAAAGCAAGCAATCATACACGGTCATTTCAAATGGAAACCACAGGTCATGAAGAGCTGGGCTATTCTCTGATTTTTGTGAATGAGAAATGAAAATTTAAATAGTCACCACCAAGTATTTAGTCTCCACATTCAATTAAATGGCACTTCTTTTTTATTGAGAATAGCCTATTTGACTGTATTAAAGAGTTTTAAACTAACTTTTCAAAGACTGGTGAACAATTTATCACCAGAAATATGGACAAGCACACTGATGCCAAGAAATGCTCCCAAAGTATTAAGCTGTTCTGAATAATATTTCAATACAATTGAAGCTGCTGTTTTCATGTCCTGAAACAGCAAAACCAGAAATATTTGCAAGCTGTTTTGACATCCTTGAACACAACATTAAGCAACAATAAAAGAGGTTGTCATAGCTGCTGTGTCATAATGGAATGAGTTTGTCTCTCTTCAAACTGGTAGTGGCATTTTGCTAGTCAGAACACCAGGAAAAAATGTTAAAAACAGAGCCAGAAAAAAAAAAAAAAAAAAAAAAAAAAAAGACTCACAAGACAGTATAAAACATCTTTTGTTTTATCTTAGTTCAAGACTTATTCCCTTTTTCTTTCAAATTTTTAATCAATCTTTGAAACAAAAAGCAGGGAAATGAAACTTAAACCAACTAACATTAGTCACATAACTAAAATAACGGTTGTTATTATTTCTCTGTCTTGTACAGCTTGTCAAGAGAAAGTTGGTAAAGCAAAGTTTGCCTTCAGTACTTTGCAGCTGGGTTTGCATTCTGTACATTACCTGCCTGTTTCTGGATCCCACCAGAAGCACCTCACATGCATTGGCCAATATGGCCTTAAATTGCAAGTACCTTGTGTGCCTCTATGGATTATGCATATCTAGAGATTAAATACTCAGAATTAAAATATAAACATATAGCAGGAAGTTATTTTGATTACATTATTGATGTAATATTGTTTAGCACTGGATTTCTCACTAGCGCTTGTTAAATGATTCATTTTAATAAGTAAAAAGTTAATCCCAAAAACAAGATTATGTCTGATATTAATAAGCAGTGATATGGAAGCAACTAAAAATACACATCCTTAGCATCTTTAATTACACATATTTTCAACATTAAGATTCTTATTTCACTGTCATGATTTCTGTTATCATAATTCTGTAACCAAAGTGGAATGAACCTGTTTTGCAGAAGTTACTGTGCACTGAAGGCAATACATTTCCAGAAATAGGTTTCTCAGGAAAACAACACCTCCGACTCATAATATTCATGCAGTAACATTAGAACTGTATTATCAGCAGCACACCTGTAAGTACAGATGTCGTTAGAGAGATGTCTAACAGACAGGGCAGAAAAAGGTATAAAATTTATCTTTCAGTTGTACCAGAAAAAGAGATTTTAATATATTAAGTATAAAACAAATGAGAAAATCCTAGTTTAGAGATTCATTTGAGATACTAGGCTTTTAAAGTTCTTAGTTATGTGTAATATATAATGTATGCATTCTCAGAGTTGTACAAACACAGAAGAAATTGTCCCTGTCTTGTTCCTTCCAGCTTGTGGATGGATCATAAGAAGCAATGAGCAGAAACATCCTTTGAATTCAATTAGCGTATTGATGTGATGAGAATTCTCATAAATATGCCCTCAAATGGGCATTGGCTCTTTCATCTATCACAATACAGAGAACAGACAAGCCTAGCATGAAATTCTTCAAAAGAATACACTCTCTTTGATTTCATCCAACACTGAATAAGATTTACAGCATTTACAGCATTGAGAATGAAGTTATTCAACAGGCAGCATTTTGGACAAAACTGGGGAGAAGCAGGGACTGCAAAAGCTAAGAGCACGGATCAGTGCTCTGAGTGGGAGGCAGAAGTAGTAATTGTAGGTATGACAACTGGAGGCTTAGTACTTGGAGGCAGTGCCACATCCTCTTGAGAAAAATCAACAAGTACAATATTCCATAACTTCATCTATGTTTCCAAGTATCTCTGTCACAGAGCACATTTGTGGACAAATATCAGTTGCTTACACCTCAGTCACAAGAATAAATTGCTCTCTCTTGAGTCCCTTTCTTTTCCTGGACTTTCACTGCAGTCACGTTACAGATTGTCTCTCCTTTAATCTTTCATTCTTTGGGCATTAAATGTGTTAGAAAAATATGGAACAACCTAATATTTATCCTCATTTGATTTCTCTGTATTTTCCCCTCTTACTTTCTATTTTATTTCTGCACTTAATCTGCCACAACTGTTTAAGAATTTATTGGAGTGAATGAGAAATTCTTTCTTTGGTTACAAATTCAAACGTATGATCAAGTAAGGAAGGCAGTGTCTGAGCACAAGGAGGAAAGGGCTGAGGAGATAAATGCCTATTATGGCTTGTTTCTAAACACCACTGATGGCAGTTTTACAGTTTACTCAGTCGATCTCTCCCAATGCTTCACAATTCTTCCTGTTAAAAAGTTTATATCCATGTTAAGCCAAAATCTTTCATGCTGTGATTGAGGCTGATAATTTCTTGCCCTATTCACTAGGTACTACCTTAGTCTTTGGAACTAACTTTTACAGACCATTAAGCTACCTCCATGCTCAGCCTTGTCTGTCTTCAGTTAAAGAATACCAAGTCAGTCATCCTATCCTCATACACCTTTGTTTCTAGCCCTCTGATAAATCCTTGCTGCTCTGAATTTCCTCCAGTTATCTATACATTTCTTCAACGGCAGTGCCCGACACTAGGCACTGTGTGCCCCTTGCTGAACAGAGTACCTAGATTATTATATTTTGGAGGCCACACCCTTGTTTATACATCTCAGAATTAGGTTTCTCTTTTCCCAACAACATGCCACTTTTGAGTCATGTTCATTTTGAATCTCTGTTCCTTTTCTAAAGATCAGCCACCTATCACGCTGTTCCTATCCTGGATTCATGTAATTGCTTGTTCCTGGTGATGACTCATGCTGATTCCATTGAATTTCAGACCATCATTTTGGCAATTTCTCCAATTTTTCACAATTTCTTTGAATCTTCATCCTGTCCTCCAGTATTCCTGAAGTCTCTCCCAGCTGCTTATCTTTGGCAAGCTTAACACTACAGTTCTCTGCTCCATTACTCACATAATTTATTCCAGTATTGAAGATTTCACTCACCATACTGATACCTTCTCTTTGGGTTCCAAGTCTGTCCCGTATGTGAGCATAACAGTTTCAGCAAAATTACATCTTCCTAACTTGCTTTTCATTAATACAATTCAAATTGTCTCAGAGTTAACCTGTGTTCTCTTTTGCTTCACTCATCCAGAATGACTTCTTCATGGTAGAAGGAAATTTGATGAGCTTGACATGAACCTTCCTTGAAACAACACATTGCTCATCCTCCTATTATCTTCCAAATGCCTGTGGATGGTTTCTTTAATTATCTATTTGTTCTAGAAGACTTTGGCTTAAGTAGAATTTCCCAACTCTTTACTTTCCAAGATAACTGCTGTATTTGCACCTATCCAGTATTAAACTTGATGTCCACAGATTCTCAAAGATAACTGCTAGTTTTTTATGAGTATACTTCAGCAAGGTCTTTAGGCACCCATGGATGAATTTTGTCAAGTTCAGATGACTTTAAAACACCCAGCTCACCTAAGGATTCTCTATTTTAAGTTTGGTTTAGATTGAGGCCTTACCCAGTATTGGATCTCTTAAATTATAATAGGTGCAGAAAACACTTGAATCTTCTGGGTACTGTCTTTTGCTAGCTCTCCTTCTCTCTAATGAACAGCAAACTAGAAATGACATTGTGCTTCTGGTTAATATTAGTGCATACATATATAAAGTAATATTAATGTATAATATAATATTAATATTATTAACTTCTAATATAATATCTTCTTGTTACTCTGCTGACCCTAGACAAGTGTATTGGGTTTTTCACTTTGGCTAGTGCTATTGATTTATAATTAATTTATAACCAATCCAATTTATATTCCATTTCTTATGTGCCTCCTTCTAGAGTTAAATGTCAACGAAGAGCTAAACATGTAACCAGAACTTCTTTAAACCTTTTACCTTTTTGCCATTTTTAGACAGTTTGTGCTTGTTCCTTTAGAGCATTTTCTTTGAAGACTTCCTGTATCTCCTTAACTCCCTTTACCTTGGGTTAAATCTTTATGGAACCTTACCTATGAATCCTGAGTTTATAGATTCCTGCTCTCAGGAAGCCTCTCCTTTTCCTAAGAACAAGGAACTCACCAGATACTTGCTGCAGTTGTTATCCTTCTTCTTCACATTCATAACCAGTTCGTCTCCTTTTGATTAAAATCAAAAACAGAAGAGCATCTCCCATGGATAATTTAATTTCCTTCTGGTGTGAGAACCTACTTTTTTAAACATTTGTTAACTGTGGATATCATAATGTTAAAGTTCCACTCTTTTCTATAGAACTGTTAGTGGAAATGTCTAGTCTAGGTAACTATCCACTCCACATGTATGTACTAAAATGTCAGACAAAGGCATAATAGTAAAAGGTGACATTCTGACGTAGCTGTAATTGTATAAGTATTGTGTTTATTTTCTAATGTTCAGGATTACTTCCCTGTTCTTGAACTTTTTAAACCACACTAAAACAAACTTTGATATGTCCTTTGAAAACCTTTTAAGGGGTCAGTTTTAACAAAGTGGAGCAAGTTCTCATTTCTTTCAATCCTTTGCCAAAAGTGGTGATTCCACTATTTTTACAGCAGGTGAATTTGTAAAGAAAAAAACCTAGGACAAAGTAAAGACTTGATAGGAAAATTTCTACAGGTAATAACAATATTAAAAAAACTCAACCTCTAAACAGACGGGCATAAGCATATATGGGACTTTAAGAGCAACACCTGAGAAGTGAAGGCTACATCTTCAGCCTTACCTGACTACAGTTATCCTCATCTTCAGTGGCTTCCAGTCTCTCACTTTCAACAGGTTCAAGCTCTTTCTCTTCCCGCTTTCACTAAAATGGACTTGTCAGTGCTGGGGTCAGACTGATGAAGAAGTGGAAGAGCACAATCAACAGAGAGGTCACCTAAGAGTCTAGAGAGACAGGAGAGGTAGAAAAAGTATTTCTGGTCTTTACTCCCTGAAAGGAGAGTTAGCATCAACCTCATAGTGTTTGTCTAAATTTCAGGCCAGGTTAATACCACAGGGTAGATCAGGTCTCCTGACCATTCAAGCCAAGGGGGTGCTGGAGCACAATAAGCTTCTGGCTCAGAATCCTAGACTTCCTCCCCTAGAAACAAAAGAAAAGAGGAGAAAAGTGCCATTCCTACATGTAGCCAAGGCATGGCTGAGATGTGCACACAAAGCACAGAAGGTGAGTAGCACCATCCAGATCCACAGCTTAGGTTTGGCAGTGAGGGAAGCAGTAAGAGAAACACCTCTCCCTCCTATTAGTACAATGGCTTATCTATATTCTTACCCTCTTTATCGACCAGGTCTCTGCAAACCTGTTCCACCTAAAAGGAAAACAGTAACCCTATGCTGCCTTCACTCTGCTATCCACACAATGTAGTGTGGGATTGAATGACCCCCCAGAATTCCAAATTAGATCCACTAAAAAGCTGAGGTAGCAGCAAGGGTCTTCCAAACCTTTGGGTTCACATTAACACAGAGGTTAATATATAGTACAGTTTCAGCCACCAGAAAGTCTTTTTCAACTGACAGAAGCAACTTGAAGAAAAATTAGATAAATGCTATAGGCAAGTGCCAAAATAGTTTTACATGCAACATGCAATGGACTTCCTGAAAGGGATTATAGAGAAGAAAAAGAGGCAGGATTTCATTCTTGCCTTTTTTAATGGTCATATTCTAAGGGTTTCCATAAAAATACTATAATCTAGTTCTTCAGGCCTGAGAAAGAGTTTTATATCTGCACTGTCTGACTTTCAGAGGCCTTTTAAATATTTTGGCAAATGGAGCCATCATTACAGATTGGAAGTCTGTTGAAAAGATACCTTAGAGACTTTTGGCTTTACTTTGCATTCTTACAGAAAGAAACCATTCTGAAGAAAAAGAAGGAAAGAAAACAAAAAGAACTCTACTGTCCTGCTGAGGTCACTTTACCTATTTTTTACCCTGACCAGGCATCCTATTGGAAAAGCATTACAATGGATACCTGGACTCCAATGACATCTCTTGAGCAGCAAGTGGACTTTGTCATTTTCTTGACAAAGTCTTGCTTTTTTCTTTTGCCACTTTCTGATAATATCATTACACAATGTTCTCTTGCTCTGAACAATTGGGCACCCAAAGATCCATGAAGGGTTTTCTCACTGAATTGAGATCATTTTGCTAGGGAAAACAAGGAGTTGGTGCTAGGTTTGCATGGAAACTCCAGCAAACTGAAAAGTGGATTGATCCAGAGATCAACTCCTTCCAGCTCCAGAGCTATCTTGGGGAGGTCTATGCCCTGTGAGATATGGTGTGATACTCTTCCATACACCATCACCTCCATAGGGAAAAAAGTAGCCCCTTGATTTCTTACCTGAAGTTGCTGCATAAGTTGCTTCTAAACCACTAACAACCTTTTCTTGTCTTCACGTTCTGCCTAATTTGCTATCTGATATTACCCTGGGACATCTGTCAGCATTACCTCTCACTCCCTTCCCCTCGCTGATATCAGACTACTTTCCCCTGGAGCAGAGACTCTTTAAGTTTTGGAAGGCCACCAACTTGGACTTCAGCTAAGTATTGTATAATAACTAATCTGAAAAGCAACACAGTCCAGCAACTTTTAAAAAAAGTCTTCTGTGGTCAGAAGACTCAACATAAGAGCTGAGAATCTTCCAGTTTCCTAGGACATGCTATGGGACTATCCTCAGGAGGAATAAGACTGCCCACAAGTTGTATAACTCTTTTTATTTGTAAAACCTTCATTGCTTTATATTGGTGAGTATCATCACTAGTATGAGAGTTGGAGGACCTCAGGGTGCCGAGATTTTAAGCGATTTGCTCAGGATCACAGGAAGTCTGGAAAAGTCAGGATTTTCCCTTGGTTTAATACTTTGCTTCACACATGTGCCTCCTACCTGCTGTTATTTAATACCCTAGAGAACAAGCCTGCCCCAAATCTGCTGATTTTGATGGAATTTTTTTCTATTAACATCAACAGGCATTGGATAAGACTCAGAGTGGGGGTGGAGACAGGATTGCTCTGAAGCAGAAAAAGCAGAAAGTCAAAGAATTCAGGAAAGCAATATTTTTGAATGAAATATGAAAGGACTGAAATGTCAGTTAGGAATGAGAAAAGAAAACATGGAGAGATCATGAAGTTAATTAAAGAATTACAAAATGACTGAAACCTGAGAAGTAAAAAAACTAATGAAGAGATGTATAGGCTTAATTACCTTAAAGTACTTAACTAAGAAATGTGGTTACAGAGTATGAACTATAGACTCCCCGACTGGTGGAAGAGAGGCTGGTTTTCCATAGATCAGCAAATGTGCTGGGCTTGCCATCTGTCAGGTAAAACAGAACCTCAAAGCCTAATCTAGTCATTATTTGTAAATGTTTGGGGATATTTTTGTTTTAATTCTATGACCTTCTTTTGGAAACTGGATTGAGTTTTATAAAATATGTAGATCTCTATTTTGCTGACTTTTATATGGAAAACTCAGACAGCTGCATCCCAATATTTGGCATCTCCATCTCTTTCCCTCATCTACACTTCAGTGGTTTGGCTCGCACAGGAGCAAGTCAGCCAGCCGAGGGACATGCTCAACGGAGCCCTGTGCTGGAGTTAGTTTTCACGCTGACTCCAGGAAAGGACTTCTCAGCTGCACCCAAGTATTTGCACATAAGCAAAACAACTGATGAACTAGGTTAATTCTCCTCACTGCCCTTCTTTATGTCTTCCCTTATTTTTAACCTCCCTTTCCTTACTTTCCTCCTCCTCCTTCCTCTAGGCTCAAGTATCTCATCCTCTTGTTTTCAAAAAAGTCTGTCTCTCCCTCTCATGCAGAGATCTCCTTGTTAATGTGGGTGACCAAGATGTTAAGCTCCACAGGTTAGGGTAATTCTGGATATATTGGCTGAAGCACTCACACTGAAGTTGGGAACAGGACCAGTACTGACTTCATTGGGAGCAGCATTAAATCCATGGGACAGCTATAGCGGATTTCCATATCTAAAATTTTCCAGCAGCTTTGAAACTTAGAGTGAGATTTGGATAACCAAAACATTCACAGTAAGATATAATAATACTTTATCCATTCTTCCCCCATGAAACTATTTGAATAGAAGTACTCAGAAAAAAGTCTATTTGGATAAAGTTAAAATCTGAAAAGTAGAAAGAACAAAATAGGTTGTGAAAAATCTTGGTTGATTTGGAAACCTACAATGTGAGGACTTTAAAACCATTGGTCTTTAAAGGAGAGTATTCTGGGTTTTGGAAATCATACAGGAAAAAGTAGAAACTAATATCATTTTTAAAAAATATATTTCTTCCAATAACTGCATGCTATAGAAGAAATTTCAAGCATGGCATATTTATATTTTTGCTGTTGGGACTGTTAAAAACTGGCAGTTGTTATTAACCAGGATACTTTAAAACTAGTTCAATTTTAAGTCTGTACAGCTTTATCAAGATTGTGCTACTTGAAAAGCAGGTTCTTTAATTTCATAGAAAGATTTTTCTTTTGCATGAAATAAAGCACTGGCATTTTTAAAAGCTATCAAAATATTCAAGCCATCACATACTTTCTGTGAGAAAAAAAGCATATTTTGACTTGGAGTAAAAAAAACCCAATGTTTTTGGGCTCCACTCAATGCAGAATTAAAAACTGAGTGGACAGAATAGAACTCAGACAGTGATCACACAATTGCATATCTATGGGAAATCCTGTCTCTTGTTCCTGGAACACCTAGGCAGCTGGTCAGCCAGGGCACTACCACCGCTGGAGCAGTGAAAATCCTCAGGTGGATCTAGTTTTGGATGACTGCATAGGTTTCAAGAAAGCCGCACGACATCAGTGTCCTAACCCATTCTGCTAGATGTGGGGAGATTGAGACAGGTTACTAAGGTTTCTGCCCTAAAACCTAGCCCAAATTTACCAAGCAAACCAAGCACAGTAGATGTCTTTCTGATGGCATTTTAATGCAGAAAAATCACTTCAAGTACAAGAGATATGACAGTACATTTTGAAGTAGATTTGTGCCACCTATCTCTAGGTCTAAGGAGGGATTTTGTTTAATAAATTATGTGAACCTTACATTACATTGAGCATATATTAGGAATAGAAATCTGTATCCTCCAGTATCTTCTCCTTTGTCTCCAAGGGAAAGTTCACCTTGTTCTGTTGATGAAGCAAGGTGTCTTTACTAAACGAAAGGCATCTTTTCAGTATAGTGAACTGCTGAAATCTAGACAGTCATTTTCAGGCTTTGCCTGCACTTCTATCTTCCCTTACTCATTTTCAAAGCTTGCTTTCTAGGTACTAAAGACCAAGAAAACCCAGAGGGACTACATTCAGCAAAAATCTGACAGTAAGAAAAATGTCTCCAAGATCAAGTGGTGTTATAGCAGGTTAACACTTCAGCTAGTGGGTTGCTCGTATTAAGCTGTGCATCTTTGAAGCCTGGTGGACCTTGTCTAACTTTCCACCCATACCACAGCACAGAAACATCTCAGTGAAGTAACATTTAGCTTACTCACTATGAAAACATACAGATGAACCCTCACAGACCTTCCTTCTCCTGTTCATGGATGAAAGTTGGGCTGCAGTGTGAAATAGATTAAGCAAGCCACTGGTTTTGAACCGTTCTGGAGAGCTGTTTTTCACTCCTGTAAGACAAACTCCTTATTGACTGATGATGAGATATTTCTCTATTCTGTTTAACATGCTCATAAATGTTTTAATACCTTGTTTTTAAGGATTTTAATGCTGATTTTAATAACACATTAATTTTAATGTGTATTAAAAAACAAGAGTACACTGAGAATCCATGAGAGTAGCTTCTCCCACTTCCTTTATTGTAAGTCGTAATTTGAATGTTCCTGAATAACCACTGTTCCAGAGAGAGTACAGAACTATCATTGCTACTCAGCCCATGTACTTAGCTCCTTCAGCTAACTCCCACTCCCTTGATCCCTGGTATCTGTTCTGACACTACTAGTTGTGGTACCATTTATTTCAATGGTATCTGTGATAGTTACTTGTTCCATGGATGCTGAACTAGAGGCTTGTCTACATTACAAAATAATAGATTCCTTCATAATCATTATAATCAGCTAAGCAAGACCATCAGACGTGACCAAAACTTAGTTTTGAATTAGATCTGCTAATCATACGTAAAACATTTAATGCCTATATTTTTTCTGTTAAACATTAACAGCATAAAAATGACTACATATTCTTCTTCCAAATTGTTGCTCCATTAAGCCTTTTTTGCAAGTAATCTGTTTAATTTCTAGTAGAAACCTCATTTAATAAAGAATATATTTTAGTTATTAATTGGATTGTTAATTTTTAAATGTAAAATGTACATAGACTACTGATTTTTATACAACCTGGCACTACCTTTCCATTTATTCACTGGCACTAGTGCTATCTCTTCAGTAATGTTTCAGAGCCTAGTTTGACTTTTTTGACAAAAATGTTTTTGAGAAAAAGTATCATCTTCTTAAAACGTTGCCAATTTCCTTCTGTTCACAAGAAAGTTTTTAAAGGTTTATTTTAGGCTTTACATTAAAAATTATCACTCTTACATGTATATTAAATGTCCTGAATTATGTTAACAGGAGATATACCCAAATTACACCTGGGGAACCCCAGGGACCCAGGGAACTACAGACCAGTCAGTCTTACCTCTGTGCCTGGCAAGATCATGGAGTGGATCCTCCTGGAAACCCGGCTAGGGCACACAGAGAATAAGGAGATAATTTGTGACAGCCAACATGGCATCACTAAGGGAAAATCGTACCTGACAAATCTGGTGGCCTTCTATGACTGGGTTACAGCACCAACAGATAAGGGAAGAGCAACTGACGTCATCTACCTGGACCTCTGCAAAGCATCTGACACTGCCCTGCACGTCATCCTTGTCTGTAACTTGGAGAGACATGGATTTGATGGATGAACCACTTGGTGGATAAGGAATTGGCTGGACGGTCGCACTCTAAGAGTTGCGGTCAACGGCTCCATGCCCAAGTGGAGGGGGGTGACCAGTGGCGTTCCTCGGGGGTCGGTGTTGGGGCCAGTGCTGTTTAACGTCTTTGCTGGTGACATGGACAGTGGGATTGAGTGCACCCTCAGCAAGTTTGCTGAGGACACCAAGCTGTGTGGTGCCGTCGACACGCTGGAGGGAAGGGATGTGCCATCCAGAGGGACCTGGACAGGCTGGAGAGGTGGGGCTGTGCAAACCCCATGGAGTTCAACCAGGCCAAGTGCAAGGTCCTGCACATGGGTTGGCACAATCCCAAGCACAGATACAGGCTGGGCGATGAGTGGATTGAGAGCAGCCCTGTGGAGAAGGACCTGGGAGTACCAGTGGATGGAAAATTGACTATGACCCAGCAATGTGCTCTCACAGCCCAGAAAGCCAACTGTATCCTGGGCTGCATCAAGAGCAATGTGACCAGCAGGTCGAGGAACATGTCCCTCTTCACTCTCCTGAGACCCCACCTGCAGTGCTGTGTCCAGCTCTAGGGCCCCCAGCACAAGGAGGACATGGATCTGCTCAAGAGGGTCCACAGGAAGGCTCAGATCAGGGGGCTGGATCACCTCCCTTACAAAGACAGGTTGAGAGAGTTGGGGTGGTTCAGCCTGGAGAAGAGAAGGCTCTGGGGAGACCTTACAGCAGCCTTCCAGAACTTTAAAGGGGGTTACAGGAAAGATGGGGAGGAAGTCTTTATCATGGAGTGTAGGGATAGGATGAGGGATAATGATTTAAAAATTAAAAGAAGGTAGATTTAGGTTAGATACAAGGAAGAAATTCTTTACTGTGAGGGTGGTGAGGCCCTGGCACAGGTTGCCCAGAGAAGCTGTGGCTGCCCCCTCCCTGGCAGTGTTCAAGGCCAGGTTGGACGGGGCTGTGAGCAACCTGGGATAGTGGAAGGTGTCCCTGCCCATGGCAGGGGGGTGGAACTAGATGATCTTTAAGGTCCCTTCCAACCCAAACCATTCTATGATTTTATGATTATTCAAATGAAATCATTTTAAGTAAGTCACAAGAACTGATTTAGAGTAGAAAAGCAAGAAATCATGTTATACAGGGAAGAGTGCATACAGTTTTGTCAAAAAGGACAAGCACTAGATTTCAAAATTTGCTTTACTGAACTTGCTAAGATCCCAGTATTACCCTTCAGTTTTGTCATGACTATTTTTGGAGATAAGGTTTGAATGCCATAGCAACTGATTTTAAAGTTGCATTATTAATACAATATATGTCTATTTTTCTGCCTGTATTTCTATAGCTTCTCTTTTCCTTTCTGCTGGTTTGTCCCTGACCTCCTTTTATTTCTGTTTCCAGTTTATAAATTTTTTCCTCTCTTCTTGGCAAGAGGAACAAACTTGCAACCTAGAGACTTTAAAACATACTTCTGTAGCCATGGATTTCACATACCTAGCCTGATGTCTGCGCAGCATTTCAATTGAAAAACTATACTGAAGCAAATACTTCTGGAAATTTTTATGAACTAAAAGAACTTTACAGCCATTTATAATTGTCTGGAATTAGTACTGAAGGATGAACGGGTGTCAGTAGGCAGGACACACCAATGGCTTTTGCCAGTCTTGTTAGCACCTATATGAGCTGCTGCAGAGATTAAAGAGTGCAGCAATCAGATGAAAGGAAATGGATCAGAGCACATCTCTGCTTTGCTTTACTATGCTCCCTTCTTCTCTCACTTTTTTTTAGACTGCTGCACAGGAGAATCCAGTTGTGCACAGATAGCAAGCAGCCTGGAAGAAGGTGCTTTTCCTTTCATTAAACAAACAAGTGAATGGCTATTTGTTGACCAAATGTTTCAGTCCTCCTCACTAGGCAGTCTTCTTAAATCCTGGCCAGCTGTGTTCACAGCATGCTAGTGCTGTACTACAGTAGCACCTAGTAGTAGCAGCTACACTTGCTCCACATAAAGACTTCATGTATTGAAGCCTGAGTATCAGCTGTGAACGTACACTGTTCTCTGCTGGATCCAAGTACAATTTCTTCCCATCATCATCTCTCACTATTCAGCCTTGCAGCTGTTGTCATATTTTGGCTTTTGTCTAGATTTATGTTTGTTGAAGAACCATCATTCATCAAAGTCAGTAGATATTAAGGACAAGCAGTCTCATCCATTAGTGGATCTGAAGTTCCACACTTCTCTAAGAGAGAGGAAACCTACACTCAGATCGATGACTACATCCCTATGGATCAGGTTCTGAATTGTTATTTCATTGTGGCAGTGGGACGGCACAGAAAGCAGTCATGGACAATCTGATTTGATATATATGGTATGATTTTCTATTCTTGGATCTTGTGACACCAGCTACACTTTTAGAGTCACTACTTTCTTCCAACAAAACTGCCACAGGATGTCCAGTACAGTACTTGCCATGGGTCTAAGATCTTCAATCAAATCTCACCTATTACAGATGTATGAAGTCATCAAATTCCTGTCTGGATAATATTTATTGGGAGATTTCCTCCTTTTTTTGCTTGTAGTCTAGATATAGTGATATCTGGGCATTAAACAGTCCATCACCGAAATTCACAATGACACTCATGTTCTGCAGTTTTCGAACCATTGTTTGCACGTCAGCATAAAAGTTTTAGTTGGTTTGTATTTTGCAGGACTAGTCAAGAGACCTTTTCAATGTGGCAGAAAGGTACGATTATAGTGCAGATGCCCATGCATACAAACATATATGAATACCAGTGCAGAGTGCTCCAGCTTTCTGTAAATTTTCTTGTCAACACTTCACACAAATATTCAAAAATCGTGAGTCAGGAGGTAATGTGAATATCGGTAATTAAATCATTTACTACACTATCAGGAATGTTTTTCAATCTATTTCCTCAGCTGTGTAGCAGTAATAATCTAAAAAATTTCACATTCACATTTGCTTAACATTTGCTTTTATTTATATATATCTATTAACAAACTCATTAAGCAAATGGGATGACGTTTGATTTCAGAAGTGTTATATCTTACTCCATGTGCCTCTGCAAAAATTTTGAGGTTGTAGTGTTCCAAAACAGATGATTTTGTGTGTCTAGCACTTTGTTAGGATATCAATTTCTTTCAAAGCTAGAAGTTGTTAAAGTCTTGCGTTATGTGCCAGATCAGGTGGCTACCACCTCTCCAGTCCTTTCACCTTGGTAAATTCCCTCCAGTACTCTCTCCAGCCTTGGCAGAGCAGCAATTTGAAGTTAAAAACACTGCCCTGGATCTTCTTGTCACACCACCTCTACAATAAAATTTATAAAATAACCAGCTGGGATGAAATTTTTCCCTGGTAGCTACACTATCCTCTCTGCAACTGCTCCCCAGCTGCACAAGCTGTAGTAGTGTGTTGGACACACCATCAGGCTGAGCCCTACCCAGAAATGGATCTTCCCTTTCCTATGGGGTAGGAACACTTCTCTTCCAGGACCTCCTGCACTCCTCCCAAATCTCTTCTTTGAAAACAACACTAAAAAGTAATCCCAGATTTTATCCTAGACTTCTGTATGTTCTGTCCATTCCTCGTATTCAGTAATGTTTACAGAGCAAGTGAATGTTATGCTAACCTTGCTGAGTATTTGCACTGAGTTTATTTTCACTTTAGAAGCATATGTATCAGCAAGCACATGTATCCCAAGGAGAAATCATGTGGAAAAATAGTTATCTGAATTCATATCCAGCTTCCATTTCCACAAAAGGGAAAATAGAGGGAGTCTGTCCTGGTAGCTTTTTAGAGAGACCAAAGAAACAAAAATGGGAAAAGGGAATGAGCTGTGTTAAAGCATTCTCTATAAACAAGCCCTTGACTTTGAAATGGCATGCTGGTGTGAACAGACTTTTCTGCTCTATGGATTTCAGTAGGAAAACCTGGATAGGATTTAGAGAAACACAGAAAAAAGTCTGAATGGATCTTTTACAAGGAATATTGAAAGTATTAAATTATTTGAGCTTGGCTAAACAGTGACACAATAACATTTTCAGTCCACAAGTATTTTTAAACTTTATTTTTAAATGCTGTTTTTACAATGAGGCAGCTTATAAGTGAAGCGAATATGTGGACCACTCCTTTTAATACAGTATCTCCCTGGCAACCCGACCAGCAAAAACAGAAAAAGAGATTAGATGACCAATCATTTCTTCCATCTCTCATGTCTTCGATTTCTTTGCTGGATGGCTGATAAAGTGCTCGGACTCTGTGACTCCTCTGGGTGGGTGAAGCTCAATTCAGTATGTTTCCTTTGGCAAGAATCAGTACATGCAGTTAGATGGTATGCTATGCTGATATCATATGGCTGTCTAAAGGAGAAAAAATCTCTTTGCAGTGCCAGCAGTAAAGGCTTGGCTATCACAAGACCAAAATTTCAGTATTTCCTTATGAGTATTTTTAAGTCCTAACTTACGGAAACAGCAAGGAGATTTTGGGAAGATCAGACAATTGGTCCAGGAACTATGGATGGGAACGGTTCCCTGGAAGGGCATCCAGCTTGCCAGCCCAAAATGTGTTACTTGGGGACAATGCAGGAGCTTAGAACAGATGATGGAGAAAATTCCTATGTATTACTGACTGAATGTTGTGGTTTAACCCCAGCCAGCAACTAATCCTCACACAGCCACTCACTCACTCACTCCCAGTGGGATGGGGGGAAGAGAATCAGAAAGGTAAGAAAACTCATGGGTTGAGATAAAGACAGTTTAATAGGTAAAGAAAAAGCTGCACACAGAAGCAAAGCAAACCAAAGAATTCATTCACTGCTTCCCATTGGCAGGGAGGTGCTCAGCCTTCTCCAGGAAAGCAGGGCTCCACCACAGGTGATGGTTACATGGGAAGACAAAATGCCATCACTCCTAATGTCCTTCCCCTTCCTCCTTCTTCCCCCAGGTTTATATGCTGAGCATGATGTCATATGGTATGGAATATCCCTTTGGTCAGTTGGGGTCAGCTGTCCCAGCTGTGTCCCCTCCCAACTTCTTGTGCACCCCCACCCTACTTACTGGTGGGGTGGGGTGAGAAGAAAAGGCCTTGACTCTGTGTAAGCACTGCTCAGCAATAACCAAAATGTCTCTGTGTTATCAATGTTGTTTTCAGCACAAGTCCAAAACACAGCCCCATGCTAGCTACTGTGAAGAAAATTAAATCTATCCCAGCCAAAATCAGCACTGATATAAATGACGGATGCTCAAAATCATATATCTGAACTGAAGCATATGCTCTTCAAAATTATTCCATCTAGAAGGAACACCTCATACACATCAGGTATGTCCCTGATACAACCCTCTTTACGTGTACACAATGTCCCTGCCCTTCTCACTCTGAGACAGGATGGCTGTCATGAGCTCTTCAGACCCCTCACAGAGTGCAGCTGCGACACAATAGGTCAGAGCTTGTTATAGAGTATTTCTCTGTAGGGAACATATTACTCTCGTACTTCACTGTCTTTACTGGATAGTCATTTGCTCTATGAGCAGAAGCCAGTTTTAACCTTAAAAACCTTAAATGATAAGAATTACTTCTGAGACTGCCTCTACACCTGTGGCACAAAGCAACAACAGAGATTATAAAAACTGCTCAAGCTAAGAGGGTCCAGTTTAATTGTACTTAATTTGTTTTCCTTGCCCTGCATTCTCAGTAGTTTACAGTTTCTAATTCAGGGCTCTCCCAGTTCAAAACCTCTGGAACTGCTCGTTCCCAGGACACCCTGTAAGTTTTTGTTTATTCTCCCAAGCTTTTTCTTTTTCAGTTATGGCCACAAAAGAATATGACAAAAGCATATTGGAAAATGAAATGAGAACTATAAAATATGTTTTCGTTACTTATGGCCAGATTATTCAGCACTTGGCAGAGACCAATGAGGATATGGGAAACAGCACAAAGGACAGCCCTAAATCATGCCATTTGGTAACAACACTTACTTGGAAACATCAGGAAGTGTCAAATAGCTGAATTAGGACTTCATTAGCCATATTCCTTTCTCTCAGACATGCCCTGAAGAATGGCTATTCTTCAGAGAACAAAAAAGGATGGGGAAACCCCACTCTGCTGAACTAACTTTCTGATTACAGAACACCCATTTTACCACCATTAGGCTCACCAGTTTTCTCTTCCAGCCCTTAGTCATGCAGGTATTCTTATACTCAAAAATAATCCAAGAGGCAACAATTTAATACCTGTTTCATCCAGGAAGAGCCAAAAAACCCCATATGTTCCACATGATCTGTCCATGTATCTCTTACTGAAGCTCTTGAAATAGAAATTGGGTGATAACTTCCTCAAGGACCTTATTGACCCTCTGCACCAAAATGAGTTTCACTCAGTGAATAAAGAAATGAAAATTTCCCCACTTCTGTTAATCCATTATCATCTTATGCAGTAAAATGGACCCAGCTTAGATTCTCAGTAATGTCAGTCTGTTAATTTCCAATACAAAGCACAGTTATACATTTAGGGTTAATAAACTTTAAAATCAAATTAAATAATCAAATAAAGACTACCTATCTCATTTCTTTGGAAAGCAATATCAATGACCCTTTTCTGGCACAAGTCTCATCCCTTTGCTTCCCAACATCGTAGAAATCAGCATGTGAGTACATGTTACCAAATATACACACCTACGGCCATCCTGAACAGGTGCAGGCATCTACACCAAATCCCATAGCATGCAACAACTACCCTCAGATTCCTTGTGTTAAAACATGATTTCGATGGCCTGCAGCATAGCCTTTATGTTACTTCTAGAACTTTGTTCAGTCATCCCATCCTCTGCAAAATAATAGTTATGGTTTATGGTCATAAGTGTACAGAGAATCCCAGGCGGTGAAAAATTAAAAGCTAGTTAGTGTGTATGGAGTATCTGCTCTAAAGAATGACAGCCCGAAGCAGTGTGGACATAAGCCATTCCTACCCTGCTATTTGTACTATTTGTAACAGTATGGATACCATGTTTGTGCTTCTTGGCTTTCTTTTCTAAAAATCTTGGCCCACATTAAACCATAGCAAACACTTCCACCTGCACTCTTGTGACTACAAAGGAAAAATCTGTTGCTGCACACCACAGCATTCTGACATTAGAAACAATTAAAAATGAGCAAACAATAACAGAAGCTTTCTTAAAAACTTACAATTCCTTTTATGTTCCCCAAAATAACAAAGCTGTATGATCAACTGGTGACTTGTGCTATAAGTACTCCCAGCAGGCTCTATAGCTGAAATAGGTCTGGAGGAAAGAAACTGATGGAACTTTTTTGGTGGAACATGCAGATTTGAATAAACTGGAACATTTTGTGAATTTCTTTTGAGCACATAGAATTGTCTGAGTCAAAGTTAATGATGCAACTCCCCATCCCCACATAATTCACTTTGACATTTACTAAATGATGTTTCAATTTTAAATGAAATGTTATTTCATTCCAAAGCTTTCTTCAGTTGTATGTAAAAATATTTTTTAAGAAAACCTCTAAAATATTTTGTTTACAACACATTTTTTCCAAATTTCTATCTTGCCAAAACTGTTCTTTTCTGGATGACCCAGGAGGCATATCTCAAAAAAAAAGAAAAAATCAAAATCACTGTCACTTGCACAACTCTTAACTATTGCAAAATTGACGGTATCATTGCATAGGCTCAGTGGAATTGTAAAACAACACATGAAACATTGTACAAGAAAAAAAAAAAAAGTAGTAGAAGTCTTCTATAGGGAAAAGAATAATTTTTAGTCTCAATTCCAAAACACAACCATGATTAAGTCTGGGGGATTGATTCTGATAATATTGCCATTTTAAAATAATTACACCTCAAATTCTACTCAGAATAATGACACAGTTAAGAGTGTTAATCATTGAACAAACCAGTTGCCTTCCTGGAATACCCATCCTGCAGCTGAAGCAAAATGCCTTTTGAAGAGAGAAGTTGTTTGGTTCAGTGCATGCACTAGTGGGGCAAATTCACTGGCCTGGTTTACTCAGCAAGAGCATACATGACCATACTGATCTCCAATGGCCAGCAATATCTTCATCATCCCTACTGCGGTACACACAACAGGGTTACCAGTAACTGTCTCAGCATGAACAGATCTTTTCAGAAGCAGACTGTCTTACTCATGGTAAACTACTTTTGATCCTTTGATAATTTTCAAGCAGACTAGTATTTTTTGATTCAGGACCATCTTCCTTCTAAGAATCTTGACAGTGGGGTACTCAGGGTATCTTCTGGGTAATGATGTTATCCACTTGATCCTGCTGAAAAGGATATACACATCGACATACAGAACCTCTTCTATGAACACAGTTCTGCAGCCTGATGGGAACAGGCATCCTACCATGAATAGGAAACACTGAGTCTTGATCTAAAGCTGCCAGGACCATTCACAAATTTGCACAGATCTTCATAAAAAACAATCTTCCCATCTTTTCTCAACAGCTCAACAGTTCATTAACACTGATATCAGAAGTAATGTGGTCAGCATCTGAGCCTCACATTTGTACTTCAGGCACCATTTTCAAGATTAATCACACCATTCATCAATATTTGATCCCTAAATGTTAAGGATGATCTCAAAAGCCCAGTGAAATGTTTGTGTCTGGATTAGCTCTTGTAGCGTGTATGGAACTCAAGGAGGCAGGAGGCTAAAACCTCATGAAGTCAAACAGCAACATTACTTATAAACTAGTCATATAAGCAGAGACAAATGTTGGAGAGTCCACTTGAACCTTGGACAGATCTCTTCTGAACCACAATGTCTGTGGTACATACCTCAAAGCATGCTGTAGTCAGGGAGGGCTGATTTGAATGGCCCAGGCTAGATGAGAATGACCCTAAGTATTATGTACCCAGTGATCTAAGTGAACAACACGGTTCATACTTCACAAATCTTCTTCTAGCATCTCTACCAGCTCAGACAGATAGGACTGTTTTAGTTGTAGCTAGTTGTAGCTATTTCATCTGTGGCTGAAGAACCTCTTATGCTGCTACTGTATGTTGAGGGAGGAACCAATGCAGTTTGTTACCAAGTCAGATGGCTTGCTATTGACATATCAATGTCAATGAAAAGATGGTAATATCACAGATATCATTAATTTACTGGGGTGTTTATATATTTTTTGTTTGTTCCATATTAGGTCATGTGCAACATTAACAGCCCCAAAAGAGGTTAGGAATTTACAGCTGACATCTAGGCTGAGAAGGGCTAGCTAGAAATCAAAAATCACAATATTTTCAAGAAAGAGAAAGAGAAGGATGTGGTATTTACGACGGTTTTACTCTCTAAAACTTGCATCGCTTGTCATACAGAAAGAATGGAGGAGAATTCTGTGAGGCTGCTCGTTGTGAAGCAGTGGCCTTCACAGGAGGCAGGACAGGAGGCTGGCTTTAAACAGACAGATGTTACCATGAAAGCTTGAATTTTTGTAATGCTTGATACATACCTAGACAACTGTGGATAGGAATAGGACCAACATCTAGAAACTCTCTAAGTTAAGCCAGTTTTATTTGTAACCTCTGCTTCCAGTCTTTTAGATAGAGCTGCCTTTGGTGTTTCGGTGGTAAAACATACATAACCCATCTGGTAGTGTGGAAGTAAACAGGATGAGAAAAAGTGACACATTTAGGGTTACCAGCTTTATGTAGGCAAAGATCTGAATAAAAGTCATGTCCAGACAACTATGCCAGAGATTTAGCACAAGGCAGACTTATGGAAATCTTTGAGTGCAAAGGCTGATATTGGCCCATGTAGGAGCTCATACCCGCTGCTGCTGACTTTGGGTAAGTACAACGCTGCATCTCTTCCAGAAAGAAAAGATATCTAAAAAGCACTTTGTGTCTTGACAATGCTTAAGTGCAGCATGAGACACATTACCTGGCTTCCTTAAGCATTCACAGCAATTAGAAGCTGAATTTCAACACAAAGATTAGAGAATACTTTGGTGTTTGTTCTCCTCCACAGCCCCTAGTTAGCCTTTTATGTACCTATACAGGTGTACAAGTCCCTAATGGTCAGAAATTACAGATTACTGACCAGTTTTCCTTTTACTAGGTACCATGGAACTCTTTCCTTGCCTGTGACCCTGGTGCACAAAAGCCGCTAAGTATATTGTTAATCCTGGGACTCTGCTGCTGGACTCTGTTCCTAAATTGACACCTCTTGACACTGTTCTGACTGTGTCTCTCTGCAGAGTGAAGAGCAGAGGTTAATTTCTTTACATATTAGGAGGGATTACTCTTTGCAACAACTAGAGCCAAGGTGGTGACCCAAATATTAACTCACTTAAATACAGTTCTTTAAAAAAAGCAAAGCCAGAGAAACTAAATTATTTGTTTGTACCTACTAATTTTATATCATGAATAAATGCTATTCATTGCCAGCTGAGCCAGCACGAAACCCCTCCACCTGATCATTATTTTACTCTGTGAGAAGTAACAAAGGATACTTTCATACGATAAGAAAAGTATGTCACCCTTTAAAAAGTTGTAAAACAAGTACCGACAAAAAGAATCACTGTTCGGAAGAAGCAGCATCCTAAAACCGGTAGCTCAAAAGCACTCCAAACTATGCATGTTTGGAGGGACCGAAATGTGCAGGAAAAGGTATTTGGCCCTACTCTACTAAACTGCAGCATCACCTTATTTTCATAACTGGTATTTTATAAACAAATGGGGCCTTAATAAATGTATTAAATGCATGTAAAACAGCCTCTTTTTTTCAAATTAAGTACAGTGGTAAATGTTTTCATTTCTTGGATGCCCTCTGCAGTTTTATGTGGTGAAACCTTTTTTATAGACCAGATGATATTTAGGATTTAAGGGTGGTGTGAAGTAATCTCTTTGAAAGGGAAGGTAACTTTCAGTGGCTGTGAATGATTATCAGAACTGAAAAACCTCATCAGATTCACATATGGAGGGACAGGCAAAAACAGATCCTATACATGTCCCTCTGGCTTACAGCCCTGGGAAAACTACAGGAACTGCTTTGCTTCTCTTCAGCAAATCTTAATGCCTGGCTGAGAGCATTGGTCATTCTGTTCATAAGCAAGATACCGTAAAAAGTGGCTTTGTGCTGACTGCCTAAATCAGAGGCAAGAGGCAAAGAAGCAAGGGGAAAAAAAAATAAAGGTGAAATGACCTGTGAGGCTGTGGATGACTGAACTAAGCTCAAACCCATGCCCAAGCTGCTAATAATGCTTGAACAACCCAGTCCTCCCCTTGGCTAGTCCTGCTGTCTCTGGATGAGAAAATGAAGGGTCAATATGTGACCAGAGATTACACATTTCTTGTGCCGGTGAAGTCTGCTTTCCCCAGAATGACAGGCTTCTCCAGAAACCCTGCTGTTGCCACTCAGCATCAAGAAAGGAACAGTGACTTTTGTCCAAAACAAAACTTCTATCTGGTGATTTCTGTTTCTGTGCTGAATATTGCTTTGGCATAGAGCTACAGCAGCCTTGTAAATTCATGAGTACCACTTGTGTCATGTCTTAAGCTTAAAAGGCATCTTGTTTTCACTAGTCTGTCTACAACTTTTGTTTATTTTTCAAATATTTTCTCTTTAACAAGCCACAACAGAATCCAGTGCATATTATCTGCCCCAGACAACTGGTGATCGAGAATATCTGTATCCTAGCAAGACCCAAGAAGGCCTGCCTTGGGCAGAAGGCAGTTCCTGACAAGTATAACCCGTTAACAGATTTAGTCTCCCTCATGCTTGGCCTAAATCCGTCCTGCACACACTAAGATAACTGCACAGCAGACCACTGGAGTTACTTCTCCAAAGCATTCCTGAGGCCTGACATGTCGACGCTGCATCTCCCACAGTTGCACACTTCATGCAAGTGCTGAGGAGTCTGTTACCGTTCCAACTCATCGTGTTGCACAGAGCAACTTCTGTTTCCCACCAGCCCACACACTCGCAGCCCTCTGGTAACCAACAGCGCCTGTGACTTGAAACTGGAGTTTACTGAGGAGCACATGTGCGCCCCATAACCCCTTATCTTCATGGGGTCCAGCTCCGAAACGCCCGCAGAGCTCGAGAGGCCTCACGCCAGGCCCGAGGTGGCCTGAGAGCACCACCTGAGAGGTTCTTGTGTTTGGGGCGGCCAGGCTGGGACGCCGAGCTCTGCCCATCCAGAGCAGCCGTGCCAGAGGACACGGCACAGCCCCCCCACAGCAGGGGCAGCCCCCCCACAGCAGAGGCACACCCCCACAGCAGAGGCACCCCCCTCACAGCAGAGGCAGCCCCCCCACAGCAGGGGCAGCCCCCCACAGCAGGAGCAGCCCCCCCACAGCAGAGGCACCCCCCCACAGCAGGGGCAGCCCCCCCACAGCAGGGGCAGCCCCCCCACACACCATGAGGCTGGCCCCCACAGCAGAGGCTGACCCCTCCGCGCCCCGACCGCTTGTAGCGGCCGCACAGCGCCCGTGGGAGACGCCTGCAGACCAACCGGGCGTGTTAGGTGCCGCTGGGACGGGTAGAGGGAACAGCCCCCAGCCCGGGGAGCCGCTCGCCTCAGGCGCTCGGCCGGCCCGATCCCCGGGAAGGGGCCGGCTCTGCCCTCGGGGCTCCGGGCCCTCTCCATGTAACGCCTCCGGGCAAAGGGCTCCCGCCTGAGCCGCCCGGAGCCGGGCTGGGCAGGGTCGTGCGGGCCCGGCGGGGCTGGGGCAGCGGCTCGGCGCCGCCGGGGCAGGTGGCGGGAGAAGCGGGGGGGAGCGGAGCGCCCGGCCCAGCTCCAGCTCCCGCCTCCGGCCCGCGCTGCCCGCCTCAGGGTCGGGGGGGTGGGGTGGGGGGGTGGTGGTGGTGGAGGGGGGGTCCCCAACGGCCTCTATATAAGCGGCCGCAATGGCTCTGCCGGCAGAGCCGAGCGGCGCGGCGGGGAGGCGGCGGCCGGGACCATGGCGACGGGCGGCGGGCAGGGCCTGCCCGCCCTGCTGCTCCTCCTCCTCCTCCGGCTGTGCCAGGCAAGTGCGGGGCGCCCGGCGGGGCCGGCGGGCGGGGGGAGCCGTCCCGGGCGAGCCGGCCCCGTGACCTGGCCCTCGGGGCCGCTTTCTCCCCGCAGGTGAGCGGCCGGGAGCCGGCCTGTCCCCGGCCCTGCGGCGGGCGCTGCCCGGCCGAGCCGCCGCGCTGCGCCCCGGGGGTACCCGCCGTGCTGGACGGCTGCTCCTGCTGCCTGGTGTGCGCCCGGCAGCGCGGCGAGAGCTGCTCCCCGCTGCTGCCCTGCGACGAGAGCAGCGGCCTCTACTGCGACCGCGGCCCCGAGGACGGCGGCGGGGCCGCCGGCATCTGCATGGGTAGGTGGCGGCGGGCGGGCCGGGAGCGCCGGGGCTGGGGACCGGCGGGGCGTCCCCCGCCCGCGGCTGCCCTCCCGGGGCGGAGGGGAGACCCTCGGCGGGCCGGGGCTGTCCCGCTCCTCCCCCGCCCTCCCGCAGGCGGAGCGGCTGTTGCTCGGGACTGGCGGCGGGAGCGGCGTGCAGCGGGGCCCGCTCGGGCACTGGCGGGACGGCCGCCGCCGTGCTTCGGGAGGCGCGGGGCGGGCGCCGAGTGCCCTCGGGCTCAGTGAAATGCATTCGCGTTTCTCACCAGTGCTGGAGGGAGACAACTGCGTGTTTGACGGGATGATTTATCGCAACGGGGAGACGTTCCAGCCCAGCTGCAAGTACCAGTGCACCTGCCGAGACGGACAGATCGGCTGCCTGCCCCGCTGCAACCTGGACCTGCTGCTCCCCGGCCCCGACTGTCCTTTCCCCAGAAAAATCGAAGTCCCTGGAGAGTGCTGTGAGAAGTGGATCTGTGACCCTAAAGATGAAGTGATTTTGGGAGGTTTTGCGATGGCTGGTGAGGAAACTAAAACTAATTATCGCAGTCGTTGTGAGGAGGAGGTGATATCATACTGGAAATAGTCATGGGGTTGCCACATTTTAAGACGCATTGTTTTGTGCGGTCGGTTTTTTCTGCTCTTTTTTATCATCTAGAGCCACTAGTGAGTATACAGCGGTTATGACTAAAGGCAGAGCTCGACGGGTAAAGGGAGAGATACTCAGAGGATGAATGTGCATAGCAGTTTTAAAAGGTAGTTAACTTGAGTTAGTTCCCAGTTCTGAAATTGTTGTTTATCTGGTACAGGGTAGTTCAGTGAGTGGAATAAAACAGTGGCAAGCTCATAATTCTCCAAACATTATTTTCACCCACAGATCAAAGCTGCAGTCTTGCTAGTTGCTCTGAAAGAGTATGTTGCATGATAAATATTATTCTAACAGCTTAGTGTACAAGACATTTTTTTTCCCCTTAAGTTTCCCAGCTATTACAAGTGGTCAGCATGGTAGCTAAAATGCCAACAAATTTCTGCCTGTCTGTGCTAGAACTCTCATCATTATTGTTGTCCTCAAAAGCATTATGAAGTGCCTGGAGAAGCATTGATTCCACAGTGAGTGGATCCGAAAAAAAAAAAAAAAATCCCATTCGAAAATGCAGAACTCATAAATGGCTTTTGTAATTAAAAAATAAAGCTACATAATAATTTCCACCTATTTTCTTACTGAATTAAGTCAACATCCCCTTTAAATTAAACTATTAGTTCAACATGAATTTTCATAAGCTACTTTTACTGAGAGTTGAGAGCACTGAATTCTCTTCCAGTCACTGCTTTTTGTGGTCTTAAGCAGTTAGTTATGTTGAAACTTAGCTGATCGATTTGAAAAACAAGGAAGGATCCAGGAAGAAATGCTCTAGTAACTTGTCGGAGTGCTATGAAGGTTCAATTGTAAGGCACATAAGGCTTAAAGAAAAAGCTTGCCACCTTTCTACTATTTTTCCTGTTCTTTGATTTGTTTGACAGTGACAGGCTAATCTGTAAAATGACTACAGATAGATTGTCTGCATTCTTTCTAGCAATGGCCATCCCTTTTGGGAGGCCACCTTTATTTGAGCTTTACCATGCAAAAGGCAAAAATGCTGTTGTAGAGGAGCTTAATGGTAAGAGCTGTGGCTAACAGCTCAGTCATGTTACCTCATTCTGTTTACTCTTGTGATAACCACTGACTCAGACTATACAGTTAACAATATTTGCATAATACAGCTCAACACTGCCATAAGGGCAGGACAATGATCAGAGCTGGCTATGGCTAGTAGCTGTGATAACTGCTGGAAATTACTTCTTTCCTCCCTCCCCACCACCACCCTGGCTATAATATGTCAATAATTGATAAGATCGGGTGACTTTGTGACTCTGGGAGTAAAGGACTTTACTTCCATGCTGTTTATTAGTTTAGATAAATCATTCAGCCTCTCTCAAATCATATCTAATGTAAATATTTTCATGACATAGCTTTAGAACAGGTATGTGATGTATTTCCATTGGAAAAAGTGAGGAATAAAGAGTTATTAGAGTTCTAAATTGGTAAAAAAAATTGGCAATAATTCTTCCAGATGTGGACTTGAGTGAACTGAAGCTGAATGCTTTGCTGATTACACTGATGTGCACTTTTCTGTAATTTTTAGATGTAGGAAGCTGCCATCCAGGCTCCTAAAAAGGCAGCTTTTAAAATTCCTAAATCCTGGCAAAAGCATGGATTTTGGACCTTTTTTTTGTCTCGTGTGTTTCTTCCCAGATGTAGTAGAGCTCAGTTAGATACTGGGTTTTCACTGGAGTTTTTCTTATACTAAGGTTCTGTGGGGTTTTCTCTCCAGCGTACAGACAAGAGGCCACACTTGGGATCGATGTGTCAGATTCAAGTGCCAATTGTATCGAGCAGACAACAGAATGGAGTGCTTGTTCCAAAAGCTGTGGAATGGGCTTTTCCACCCGTGTTACCAACAGAAATCAACAGTGTGAGATGGTGAAGCAGACACGGCTTTGCATGATAAGACCTTGTGAAAATGAAGAGCCATCTGATAAGGTATGCTGCAAAGAGTGGCAGGGGAGCAGGATCTCTTCAGCTGTAATTCCCAGGTTGCAGTATTATGGTCTAGAATGCCCCAGATGCAAATGTACGTAAATACAACTTTTAGCATGTGTGCCACGAGCCCAGTGTTTTTGGAAAGCATCAGGCTTGCTGTGCTTGCTCAGCAGTTTTGTGCTGCACCTCCAGCAGGTCAAGGGAGGTGATTCAGCCCCTCTACTCCATTCTGGTGAGACCCCACCTGCAGTGCTATGTTCAGCTCTGGGGCCCCCAACATAAGAAGGACATAGACCTGTTGGAGCAGGTCCAGAGGAGGGCTACAAAAATGATCAGAGGGATGGAGCACCTCTCCTATGAAGACAGGGTGAGAGAGTTGGGGTTGTTCAGCCTGGAGAAGAGAAGGCTCTGGGAAGACCTTATTGCAGTTTTTCAATACTTAAAGAAGGCTTATAAGAAAGATGGGACAAAGTTTTTATCAGGGCCTGTTGCAATAGGACGAGAAGTAATGGTTTTAAACTAAAAGACGGTAGATTTAGACTAGAAATAAGGAAGAAACTTTTGATGATGAAGGTGGTGAAACACTGAAACAGGTTGCCTGAAGAGGTGGTAGGTGCCCAGTCCTTGGAAACCTTCAAGGCCACGTTGGACAGGGCTCTGAGCAACCTGACCTAGTTGAAGATGTCCCTGCTTATTGCAGGGGGGTTGGGCTAGATAACCTTTAAAGGTCCCTTCCAACCCAAACTATTCTGTGATAATTTGAGCCATCCCAAATGGATCAGAGAATATTGCATGTACAGACTATTTTGACAGCTCACGCAGTCTGATTTCTTCCACAAATGCAATTGTACTGCCTGTATGTATACTTCAGAGCTGTGTGAAATACTGCAAAACCTGCTTGGGTAAATGAAACTTAAAATTCTTATGATGCGCTTTCCAAAAGTGAATCCAACACGGACACTTCACATGCAGTAAATGTGTATCTAAGGGAGCTGACTTTTTTGCTGTTTCTAAACATTATAAAAGTGTTACTGTAAAGGAGAATAACATGTAGCCAAGTAAGAGGACCATCACTTTGTGTAATGTTCTGAGTGTTGGAAGGCATTACTAAGGCCTTTGCTCAATATTCTGCAGTTTCAAATACTGTGTTTTGAAAAGGATATGAAACATTTGTGATACTAACAAGGGGGGGGACTAAAAAGAATGATCAGAGTTCTAGAAAACATGTTCTGCTAGGGAAAAATTGATTGAACTGAACTTTTTCTGAGTGCAAGATAATAGAGGTGCATTCTCATGACTGTGTTCAGATGTTGCAGCCTGTTCTGAGTCCGTGGGGGATGCAGTAAGAAATGGTGAGTTTAGACTGCATAAAAATTAAAACATGAGTGAAATCCTTGCAAGCAGTAAGAATAGTGAGCTGTTAGGATTGCCTGGGGCAGATGTGGAGTCTCCGTCACTGAAGATTTCCAAGGACGAGCTAGACAACCATTTGTTAAGAATAACAAGCTGGTTCTGCCTTGAGTCACAAGAATGCGCTGTGACTTTTGATGTTCGTTATAGCCCTCTTTTTTTCCCCTGAATCTAGTACTGTAACTTGCTCATTTGGCTTCCTGATTCTCTGACAGAACTACATTAGCCTGAGAAATTTTTCAATATAGTTTCATAATGAACGTTGGTTTGTCTTGTTTCAGATGAGGAGAGGTGGCTTTAATTATTTGTCATTTATTACTGGCCTAATAACACACTGGTGTCAAAGGGCAGATCTTGCAGGTGTTAGCTGTAAGTAACTACTGAAGGAGCTACAGAATCTTACTGCTGTTGAACAAGCAAAGGCAACAAATTTAAGTTTCAAGAGTAGACCTATATCCTTGTATGTCAGTTTTTAACTTTCAGTCATGCAATGATGTATCTAATGGCTCTTCATATTTCTCTTAGAAAGGGAAGAAATGTATCCGAACAAAGAAGTCCCTGAAAGCTGTTCGCTTTGAATACAAGAACTGCACTAGCGTACAGACATACAAACCTCGTTACTGTGGCCTCTGCAATGATGGGCGATGCTGTACCCCACACAACACCAAAACAATTCAAGTCGAGTTCCTCTGTCCTCAGGGCAAAGTCCTAAAAAAGCCAATGATGTTGATCAACACATGTGTCTGTCATAACAACTGTCCTCAGAGTAACAATGCTTTCTTCCAGGCATTAGATCTGACATCTAGTGAAGCAAAAATTTGAAAAGCATAAATTAGGTAGCACAAAAGGTATAAACAGTTTATACAAAACTTGACCCACGATCAGGTGAATGTAACAGTTGCATATGTAAAATATCTAAGATGTTTTTCAAAACAGTCTAGGTGCTTTCTTTTTTTCCCATAGTTTATTAAATACCTCGTTTTACATTTTTCCCCTCCAAATGTCTTTTATTCACTTGAATGAAATTTTGTACCTTGGACAGAGCCTTCTTTTTTTCTTGACGGTGGCATAAAGATGACAAAGCAAACAGGTAGACTTTCTCCTTGAGTTAAGGAGATCATGCCACAAGTTTCAGTAGCTGTAAGACTGGGCTTTTCAAAAGTAAATGCATTCCTTGGAGAATGCATGATACCATATCACATAAGCTTCCAGGTTCTTAACCTCACTTTGCATAATGTATATAAACACTTAATCAGTGTTCTTTTTCTATTCTAATGAAACTGTTTCTGATGACAGTAAAAATCTTACTGATGAAAGTGTTGCATTCTTGTATCTTATCAAATACCTTCCATCTATACCTCCGACTTTGAGAATTATGTTTGCACATAGCCCCTGAAATGACATAGCTAAGATCTCTTATCCTGAAGTATAGCAGATTGATAGCTGACAGCAATTAAATTTCTCTTTGGTAACTTCACTAGCAGTCTAATCCAAAACCCACTGAAGTCAGCGTCTTAGGAGAACTTGGTTCTAACCAATGTGAGTCTGCAGATACAACTATTTGGATGCAAAACCAAATTTTTGTAAATTTCTCTAAAATACTAACTGTATCATAGGGTGCTTCATTTCTTACATGTATATGTAAATAGAAACTGTATATATTGTAATATAACTTTACTAAGTAAATAAACTATGTGATTCAAAATATTTTTTCCTAAAGTTGTTTAACTTAAACTACCAACTTTTCACAGCTAAAAGCAATGGGAAGAAAAAGGATCTGCATACTCCTAAAATCAAAAGACCCTATCTTGTGATGTTCTTGGTGTACCTCTTCCTAATCACTGCCCTAGCATGCAGTGTCTTGGTGCAGAAAAGGATGAATAATCTGAGACACACATTAGAAGGGAGATTTCTTTCAGAATAAGTTAGCCTGGGACATAGGATGATGTAAATAAGTTAGCTTTGATGTGATGTACCCTGAAACATAGTGGTGCTGGGGAAGAATATGTGATCTCGAGTTTGGGTTTGGGTCTGAAGAATTAACAAAGTTTAATATGGTCTTGCAGCATTTCAGTGTCACAGAAGCGGCCTGTGATGCTGCCTATGCTAGATATTGTTCGCAATTTCCCCAAGAAATATAGAGCCTGAGGGTGGCGGTTTTGCGTATGTTAAATCATGTATGTAACAGGATTGGTCAAATGGGTCATAAATACAGTTGTACAGGCATTCAGCTGCCTAGACTGTGGGACCAAGCTTAGTTTGGTGCATGTCTATGTTAAGAGATACCAGAATAGTACTTAGGCCACAACCATTCTATAATCACGTGGTAGGAAACAAGTCTCGAGAATAAAAGGCAGAAGGCCACATCCAAGCATATTCGGCCTAGCATCCTCCTTCCCTGGAGGAGATAGCAACCTCCAGTCTGGCAATACCTAAGATACACACAGGTGGAATTCAGCTCCAGGTTAAGACTCCTGAATTTGATATCTACACGTAGACATCTAAATGCCCATTTTAGCCAATGAAGCCTAAAGGAAAATTAACTGTGAGCAAGTATAAACAGCCAAAGATTTTTTAGTAACTTTTAACTCATCCTTGGAAGTATGAGGTCCTGGTGCTAAAACCCATAGTGTTCCAGTTAAGACTAGATAGATCTTGGGTCCTCACCCTGGGCTCTTGCATCGCTTTCCCCACTAACTGTGCCAATGATAAATTTCCTTGTAGTCATTGCTATTGTTATCAACACATCCCTGCCCACCTTATGCTGTTCAAACATCTGGAACAAGACTAGTCTTGCCCCTCATCAGAAGCGTGCTCATGCATACATGCAGACTCCCTGCCCTTGCACTTGTTAATGCCTAAAGGTTATCTAGCCCAACCCCTCTGCAATAAGCAGGGACATCTTCAGCTAGGTCAGGTTGCTCAGAGCCCTGCCCAATGTGGCCTTGAAGGTTTCCAAGGACTGGGCACCTACCACCTCTCTGAGCAACCTCTTCTAGTGTTTTACCACCCTCATCATAAGAAGTTTCTTCCTTATTTCTAGTCTAAATCTGCCCTCTTTTAGTTTAAAACTATTACTTCTTGTCCTACTGCAGCAGGCCCTGCTAAAACATTTGCCCCATCTTTCTTATAAGCCTTCTTTAAGTATTGAAAAGCTGCAATAAGGTCTTCCCAGAGCCTTCTCTTCTCCAGGCTGAACAACCCCAACTCTCTCACCCTGTCTTCACAGGAGAGGTGCTCCATCCCTCTGATCACTTTTGTGGCCCTCCTCTGGACCTGCTCCAACAGGTCCATGTCTCTTTAATGTAGAGAGTTTATAAAGTTCTGGATTTGCACTCCAGCAATCTGAAGTGGTGGGAAATGCTGAGTGCTGGAGAGCATGATGCCAGGACTCCTCTAGGTGTCTGGGGTAGTGATTAAGGAAGAGGTTAGAATCTAGAAGAGAAGGAAGAAGGATTATTTAAAACTACTTTCACTTCACATCTCTATTTGCTCTCCCTGAGAGTCAGGCTGTTTTGTGCAATGCTTTTCTAATGTAATACAAGCTATTGAGTATTTCTCAGGATCATCTTGCAAATTACATGCATCTTGATTTGCAAGAGACACATCAGCTACTGAGCGATGCAGCATTTGACTGTCTGAACAAATTTAAACAGTCTTTGGATTAATAAAGCCCAGCTAATCCTGAGCCAGAAGCAATTAGAGCGCAATGCAGTCAACCGCTGATATACTAAGAAGTAAAATGGTTCACTCAATCACTTTATTTTGACAGCTCCTCTAGTCCTTTCACACCCAAAGTTATTTATACTTGTGCACCAGTTTATCACTGTTGCATTGCTTCTCCTTTATACCTGTGCTTTCCCTTCATGCTATCTAGATTTTCACATAATTCCTTATGTTTACCTTTTATTGGCTCATATAAAGCATAGATACCAGGGAGAAGCAGTTCAGTAAGAGCTTCCACTCTGCAGGCAGGTTTGAAGAGCTTATCTGGGATATGAACCCACAACTCCGTGTACATTAAGAGCATCCACTACTCTTAGGTTTGTGGCTTTTTCCCCTCCAGAGACAGGAGTTTAGCTTGAAGAGACATAAACCCAGCTTCCTGCTGAGACAGTTCTTGTGGATCATCCACCATTTCCTTTGAGAAGGGGATTATGTGCGCTATGGCATACAAATTCATTTCTAACACAAGTAACTCCTTTTGTCTATAGGCAATTCCCCAGCACTTTAAACTACGGTCTCCACTTTAGTACACCCAGTGCCAAAATGCCCCACATAACCTTTCTTAGTGCCTCTCTCTGTGATCTCCACTTCTTCAACCCATTTTGTGAGAAGGGAGTTGCATTGTCACGAGCACCACAACCTTCACAGAAGAAAAGTGCTACTATGTTCAAATCCTTATTAGCTATCTTTATTAACGCCAGGACTATGTCAATCTCAATGTCTTCTTACGATGCTGTAGCATTGCAGCAGGAAAAATGTCCTTTGGAAGGGAACACAAATGTTTCCTCTGGACAAAAGGAACCAAAGATCTGACCCAGTTCTCCACTGTCTTTTAGACTATATACATAACACCAATTCAGTGGCTTTTTTTACCTCACTTGGTTTTTCATCTGGTATCAGTTTTGTTACATTCATTTAGATTTGTTTTACTTTAATATGAACAGTTACTAGCCTAGTCTTTGGGCCAATTTCAACCTGTTCCTGCAAAAGGTCATGACACCGATTTAATTAAAACACAACAGTGGTGTGTCAAATCTGTGACGTTTGTATACGTAAATTCCAATGATAAAATCCTGAACATTTCTGGTTTTAGTCTGTGATTTTCCCAAACAAGAAACGTTAAATTATTCAGATCGAGCAAAAAAAGCCAGCAATTCATTTTCATATCTCCAAGGATTCCCTTCTGAGGGTTTCAGAGAACATCACTCAACATTCAATGTATGGGTCCATGCATGATACATTGAATGAAACAAGCACAAAACATGCCAGTTGATTTGTTCATTCCATAGTCTCTGAACAAATTTACCTTTCTTTTTCTAGTACCAGCCAAGGACTGTCCCAAAAATAAGCTGGTTAGAAAACTTTTTAAAAATTTGTTTATTCATTTAATTTAACATCTTTTACTGTTAGCAACTGGTGGGCTAAGCGCACCTCCAGTAAGTGATATTGATGATAGCCAGTCTTACCCCCTACAGCACATACACCCAGTAGAAATGTTTGTAGCTACTTCCAGGACTGTTTAATCTCTGTAACTTCATCAAAGCAACATGGTTCTTGCATTTAATCTGCTTTGAGTTTGTCTGATGCAGCAATCAAAGATGTATTACAAATATGTCTTTTTTTTGCCTTCACTGACTACGTAAGGAGCCCAGCTGTCAGCCTCCTCAACTGATGCCTGACACTAGAGTGAAAACCTCACAGTGAGTAAAATTCTACAATTGATTTTGGTAAGATCGTGGCCTCATCCTTTCTGTTTTCCAGTATAATTTTAGGAGTAATATAACAAAAACTTCAGGCAAAATAGAATAGAACTTTTTTTTTCTTTCTAGTCCAAGTTATACTTTGTCTTGACTCTGTTTTTATTAATTTATAGGTGTGTGGGGAGATGGACGGGAAGAAATTTAGTTATTGTTTCTAGTCCTAGTATTTATATCTTACAACAAATCTGAACTTCATGGAATAGCACTGTATTTCTCTCCTCTGACAACTTACTACGTTGGAATTTATTTTTCTTCTTAATTTTTTTAAGTAATAATAAAATAATTCTTTTGTGCCAAAGGTTTCTGTACTAACTCTTGTTTCAAAAAGCCATTATAGTTATGCCTACCATGCTAAATTTTGTAATATGAGCATGCAGGCACAAAAATTATGGTGACCTGAGGGAAAATTCTGCTCGGATTTTATCATTACCAATTCCACCTATTCTATGATCAGAGATACTACACTGATATTAGTATATGCTGAGACCTACCATGTAGCTCTGAGAGGAACAGTTTACTTGCAAATTTCTATTAAAAGTTTTATATGTTTTTAAATCCCTGCAGCTAACACTGTTATTCCTATAATAGATAAAGTTAGAGCTAACAGCTTGTTTCTTTATGACTAAGCACATCTTTAAAATTTCATGTTCTCTCCACGGACTGTAGAGGGACCCCAGAAGCTTGCCTGCCAGTGATCTTGCTGGAGTAACATGAAATTAGTCTCACACTAAGCCTCTCCACTCAAAAGAAACAGTAGGGAATAGCTATTGTTGACCAACTGATTTAATTGAACAATTTGTAGATCAGCAAACATGAAAAATTACTTATTTATATCCCAAGAAGTAGTTTTATCTGCCTGGGACATGCAGATGGTCACATCAAAATAATGAAGAATAGTGTCCCACTGACCTAAAACACTTCAGTGATCGTGGATGTTGACCTGGTTGTCATTATTAGGCATTATGTTAGAATAAAATATTGCCCCCGAATTGCATTTCATATATTGCATTTCAGTTCATATAAGGAGACCTGTATCTCTGGTGTCCTAGGTTGTCTCTCCTCTTGTTTAGCCTTTCATTCTACCAGCATGTGCTGAGTCTGTTTTCCATGCTCTTCTATATTTTTTCCACGCTGTCCTCTATAAACGGCTCTTTTTTATCTCAGTTCTCAAATCCCACTCCTTCTCATTCACTTCTACAGTGCCCTCAAGTGGTAAATTAAACATGCATATCTCAGAGGCCTTCCACATTCACCCTATGCATCCTGCCTTCTACCTTTCTCCTTGAGTCTTGCAGCCCTTAGGGTACATATTATGTCCATTGTAGTTGGAAAAACATTTGCTGGGAGCCAATCAGAGCTTTTTGGAGCATAACAAATTTAATTTTGCAGAAGATAAAGGATAAAGGGTACTTTAAAAGATATAATAAAGGATATTCTAAAAAGGAAAAAGATGAAAAGATGTGTTAAATGGGGGGGGAAGATTTGCTCTCCTGTACCACTGGGTCTGGCTCATTAGAAACCCAGACTCAGCACCTCACATTGCCTAATTCAGAGCAATTCAGAAAGAAAGAATCTATCCATTAGTCCAAACAAAGACTTGAGCCTGCACATAACCCAGGACAGTGCTCTGACAATCAGGACAGAAAAATAAGCACATTAGCTCCTGTGGGAGGATCGCTAGTTGGGGTGTGTGTGTGTGTGTGTGTGTGTGTTTCTTTTTTCCCTCTCTGTTTTTAATTAAAGAATTGCACTTCATTAGAAATCTGGGTGTTTGTGCAAAAATAAGCAAATGCCAGAAATCCTTGCATAGACTGAGGCAGAATTAAATCCTCTAAACTGCCTTTGTAAACAACTATCACTGAAATGCTTGAAAAGTTATACCCTCACCACTTTGAAAAACTGCATCGTCGGACTGTAGCATGTTAGGCTGCCTGCTTCAGAAACAAAATGCACCTCTTCGGGGAAAAGAACCAGACTTCTAACATTGTGAAACTGTACGCCTTAGCAGTCTGCAGCTAATGTTCTCTGTGGGGTATGAGTTTGCGATTGTACATTGAACTGTTGTTTTCATACCAGGCCCATGCTGAGGGCTGCCTTCACCACTACTCCATGGCTTAGAGGGAAGATGAAAGGGCGCATCACTTGGGGTCAGAACTACAAGCAGCATTTCACTTCAAATTTACAATAAAACATGGATTTCGGTGGGATGGCCCAGTTCCCCTCCAAACCATGGAGAAGGGGGACACCTGGTGGCTACAGATCATTTCGTCTGGTCGATAATAAACTTTGGGCCTGCTCCTGAAAGTAGGGATGCACTCAGAAAGATGAGGCCAACTGGTGATATGTGTGACAACTGTCACTGGTTATGGGGACATTAACAGAAAGGGACAACGGAAGTCTGCAGGCTGTCCAACTTTTAAATTTATCTAAATTATTATTATTAACACTATGGTAGGCCTCAGACCCACCAGGGACCTTTTTTGCTTGGTGTAGATATACAATGCAGAAGAAAGTTTCTCATCCCAGAGATTTTCCAGTTAAGTGGTAAAGACACAAAGGATGAAGGGAAGGAGAGACCCTTTTCTCTGGTTAGCACTGAAGGCACTAAAAGCTCAAAATATATTAACAGCTTCCTCCCCACCACAATTAATTTGTGGTAAAAGCAGGAAATGAGCCCATTTCTCTTAAGTCACCATCTACAGCTTTAACCACAAAGGCTGTCCTCCTCCTTTTAGCTTTACCCTTTCAAATCCATCCTGCACTTCAGAGGATCATGTTGCAGAGGAAATGGAGCAATATGCTTTGTTTTTAGAGAACCAGAAAGGTCTCAGGCACCACATCAGAGCTTTACAGACTAGAAGGACAACGAGTTCTGGGAAAATGATGGTCTCAGGAATGGTGACGGTTCACTCCATCGTGAAGAGGCTGCTGTCTGTGTATGATATAGATATACTTAAGACTGTCATACTTTGACAGTTGATTGCAAGCCACCGTGTTTTGGATTACACATTGCCTGGCAGATTATGGCTTTGCATCTCTCTTCCTTGGGATGCTTGTGGAAGAAATGTTCATCTCTCACTTGGACGGACCATTAGTCAGCGTGGTTGCTGAATCTTTCCTCTTCCAAGCTGTAGTGAAAATTTTAGCTTACATATCAGTGTGAAAAAAAAACATTAAGCCTAGGGATGGGTATTTGCAGCCCATGTAAAGCAGCAAAACCATGACTTGGGAGAGAGACAGGAAAGACCAGGAGCTCCAAGACTGGGGAGTGAGTCCCTGCCCTGCTTCCCAGCACACCAAAAAAAGAGGAGAGGAGAAATTTCTGCTGCAACCTTCAGGCTTGCATAAAGTGGAAGGGGAGAGGGAAGAGCAAGAGCATAGTTTTGAGAGATAGAAAAAGCCTCAAGCCAGTTGCATCTATTACACCAAGTTCTTGAAGTATCTGTGCTCTTTTGTTTAAGCCGATTTGGGCTTTTGGTTCCTGGAAAGAGCTGATATGTTCTTTACTTAATTCACATTTGATTTTTTCAGCATTTTTAAGCCCCTGCCCTCCTACTATCCCCTCCCTCCCCCCCAAAAAAATCTGTTTAAATGCAAGTGCTAAGCTTTACCCATCTTTTCAATATGCCCATTAAAAGAGGCTTTTCAGATTTACCACGAGGGGGAGGCAGCTGAAAAATTATCAGACACCCACTCTTGAATCTCGTTTTTTTGTGAAAAACACAGGAACATCCACAAAAAAGTACAAGCACGTCTGTCTTCAAGCTTAGAGAACCTATTGACATTTTCATGGCTGATATCAATTCATATCCTTTTAAGTAATGTTTATTATTTTAATTTTTATTAATTGCAGATTAAAAAAAAATCAGCATTTCACAGAAGGAAATCTGCTAATGGATATTATGCTTTTACTTCTATATATGGAGTGAAATAATAGAAACAATTCCTCCAGAATTTAAATCTGTTTAATATGAAGTAGATCAAAGAAAAAATCTTTTTAGCTTTCAGGTCTGTTATAGTACACATTGAATCAAAAAATACATACTTGTACTAAAAAAGCAGCTGTTTTCTCTTTCTAATAATAAATTCTACAAATCTGTGTTCCCCAACCCAATTAATTTGCTGTGTGTCTGAAACAGAATTTTTAAGGACATAACTACCAAAACATGAAAAGTCTTAGAGCAATAATTAAGGTCACCAAAAACCTTCCACTGCCCACAGCACCAGCAGAAAAGGCAGAGAAAAAAGCCAAATGAGGCAGAGAGACATCAACTGCCTTCTCCATGTTCTCCAGCAGATCAGTGGCAGATCCAAAAATATGCAAGAAACACTAGAAAGGTATTTCTTAGATGGCTTTTCTTTTTTAAGTGATGAAAATAAAAGGAGGCTTCTCTGTCAGTCTCTCTCTCTGACATGACTTCAACAAGACATGGAGCATCCAAAGTCCAGGGGCAACATGAATGTAGAGCTATGAAAAGCAGCTGGGGAACTCTTTGGGAACACTAATTATGAACGTATGAGAAATGGTCTTCTCCCCAGTGTGAGACGCCAGTCTATCAAAGATTGGCATTCAATAGCAAGCCTGCAGAATAGGCCACCTTTGAAAGCTATAACGAATAACCTCGAAAGAAACCCTTATAAAATCTTAAACATGCGCAAGATACTAGCCAAGGGCTTAATAAAATACACAAGCCCCACACCAAAAAAACAGACAAAACAAACAGAAACCTATGGCAACTCCAAACATAACAAGATGGACCTCATAAGGAGGAATTAACAGTAAATCTCTCAATAACTTGCCTTTCGTGGCCAGAGGTCTGCTATCTCCCCAGGGTATGGAGCACAGAGAAACCAAATTAAACTGTGGTTATCTGATGTCTCTGGTGAGATTCACTTCGTCCCACGTCAGAGCTCAGTGGGTAGCTAAAGCCCAGGACTGGGAGTCAGAAAGTCTGCGTTCGCTTCCCAGCTCTGCCACAGGGTTGCTGTGTAGCACTGGTCTACTTAGTCAGACTTTGTTTGCCTCAGTTTCCATGGCATAAAAAGTCAGGGATTGCAACAGTGCTGCAGCGCAGGATGATGCTGCAAAGCCCAGAGCAGGGCTGCTCACACACCCGCCAGGTCAAGGGGGGTAACCGCTGTCAAAAGTGCTAGTTGCTAGATGTTCACCATCACATACTTTTTTTTGTTCTAAGGATTCCTGGCAGGGAAGGATGGCTTTCAGACCAGCCTTGCTCTATGGGTGGTGGATTAAGTGATTGCTGGAAGATGTGTCACTTCTTAATTGCAGGAGCTTGGTGTGCCTGCATGTTGAGTGGCGTGGTGAGGGGACGCTGCACAGCAGCACCCCGTCCCCGGAGTCCAAGGCCATGTTGCACAGCACGGCACTAACAGGACTGGACAAGGGGCTGTGCTCTCTCAGTACCCCACTGAGCTGCCTGATTGTGTTCTCCACCTATTACTGACCGTGAGTTGTTCAAGCTGCAGCTGTGCTGAGCTGCAGAGACAGGATTGTATCATATGGCAGATAGAAGGGGGAACAACTGTGTAACCTTTGTAATGTCACCACTGGAAAGGTATCTTCAACCCAGCAGTTAGTTGACACAGTCCACAGCCACGCCTACCCCAGACAAAGCACATTTTATGCCCCTTGCGATCTGTGCAGTTTAGAGATGGTGTCTCACAGCCTGGGGTACTCAATTTCATAGAAAAGAAATCTTGGAAGAAATTCTCAGACCATAGTACAGATCTATAATGTCACATGGCAAGGTCACATCCTATTAGGCACAGTCGTTTGCCGTATTACCACGAAATGAAAAACCCGCATCCGGCCCAATTTCTGTTGTAGGTATACATAACCACACAGTAAGGAATTTGCAGGAAGCCTGTGGGGAAGTGCAGGTCGCAGCCAAGGAAAGAGGGCATGCGGATGGCATGTAGGAACATGTGATCCTGGCACAACACAGGGACTTATCTCAATTAAACTTTACTTCAGATACATGGAGGAAAGTCAACAGAGTCTCACCAATGCACAGGAGATCGGGCAATCAGCCTGCAAAAATTCCTGCCACAGAAGGAAATATCTGTATTAAAAATTAAATAATTAAATATTATATATATATTATATATATTAAAAATTAAATAATTTTTTAAAAAGAACAATTAGCATTATTGCAAAGTCAAGCCCTCCCAATCTTGAAATCTGCCTGGGTGACATGTGATTCAACTAGGTTCCTTCACCAGTCTCATCCCTTATTTGCTTTAAGAGTTGAATCTCTTGAATGTTACAATCCCCACTGCAGAAAGTAACCAGGAACTCACATCTTACCTGAATCTGTGATCAGAGCAACTACTGTGAACCCCAAGAACACCCCTCTGAAGGTACTGGGTATATTGGCTATAACAGATGTGATTCCAAAAAGCAGCTGGAGGAGGCTCCATGATGACAAACCAAGATGACACGGGCCAAAGCAGTAGGAGCTGGTTTTCCCTTGCAGTCAGACAGGGAAGTAAAATGTGTGAGCCAAACAATCTATGCCACCTCTGAAATAAGGTGAAAACAGCCAGACAGGAAATGACATGGCTGTAGTGGAAATGTCCTTCTTGACTACAGACCAAATATGGGAAAAGCCAGTGACAGCTGCTTTGAGTGATCTTAGGAACATCATCCTGATTTCTCTGGGCATTTTCTCTCTGCCAGATCCACATTTTGTATCTCCAAGGTCTTCACCTCGTATTAACCCCAGCAAAGAGAAGTTAAAGGAAATGAGTGAGCAATTAATTTACAATGTTCTCATTGTCATCCTCAACATGGGACCCTTATATAGACCTTAGCTGGTTCAAAGCACTTCTAGTTTCTACAGCTTTAGGACACATGTTCTCTGATGGAAGTATGAATTAAGGCTTGAATTTGTCTCTTTGGAAAAAAATGAATTAAGTAACTTCAGACAGTTTTATTGCATTTAAATAGCCAAAATTACTTGCAATAATTGACAATCATGAAAATAGGCAGTGGTTATATGGATTGTAATCCAACATCTTGTGTTACAGAAAGTGCTTGCCATTATTTGTAGCATCAGTCACATGTTAGCTCCTCAGAGCCTCTTTTCACCCTCTGGCTTTTTTTGAAATGAGTTCTTCATAGGGCCTGCCTGAGGCCTTTGCTTTTACAAGGTCACTTTTAGATGTTTCTATGTTTCAGATGAAGATGTCTCTTACATTTCACTTCTAGGAATACAGTAGGACAGCATAATACAAGAATAGGAGTCTGGGAAACTAGAAGTGATAGAAATAAATTAATAAGGTGTCTGTGTCATCATCCAGTAGAAAGGATCCCAAGGATCACAGGAATCTTCACAAATTTTCCTGTATCAATAGAGGAGCTCTACTGAGGGGACGCTTCCCTTAAATTACTTTGGCAGCTGAGATTCAAGTAGTGAGGACCAGTCCTTCAGCCTTCAGGGCTCTCTCTGTTGTATGCCATTTGTGGGTCTGTTTTCCACTCTTTGATTTCACATTTTTGAAGTTGTTTGATATTTGCATCCAGAAAATCATTACAAGAGAATTGTATCAAGATGTGTTTTATTACACTTTACTTTTCCAGGCAGTCCTTCTATCCACCTCCCAAGTTCCAGAATCATACTGCATACATAAATAAGAAACAGGGTTGTGAAATCACGTCCAACATGATGTAACCCAGGCCCAACCTCTAAAGACTGTGTTGTTCAATCTGACTGACATCAAAAAGCAATGTAAAACTTGACTGCGATGCCCCCACAGTGCTGTGGGTAGCAAGCCAGCCTGAGCACAACCCTGTCACTGCATCTTATGATCTCTCTGCAGGGCAGTACTGTCTTGATCTGTATCCTGTAGGTCTCAAGAGCTCTGAATAAAAGCCAAAAATACAAAAAAAATATTTGTTCCTTTATATAGCAGGTCAGTATGTTAATTATGGTACAGGTAAAGATAACAGCATGGGAAAAAAAAAAAAAAAAAAGCCAATCAACCCCCAACTCAATGAAATTCTGTGTTCTCTTAAAATATACCTATAAGATTAGCCAAAATAAAGATTCATAGCATCTGGATCTTGATTTATGACTGGAATGAAGTTGTCACCAGAAGAAAATTTCTCCTAACATGTCTGTGCTATAGACATGTCTAAACTTTGAACCATTTTGGCTCTGAGTTTTACTGTTTCATCCCCCTCTGTCAAGAAACAGTATCAGACAGCACACACAAAGCAGGCACTTACCTAAAACAAAAATTGTAAGACTCATGGAAAACACTTTCTGAATATGACAGAGATGAAAATCTCACCATAAACTTTCTCCAAGTATTTTTCAAATATTTGTACCAGCACTTGGAAACAAACCGAACTACCTGTGCCTAGCATGATGGTGCCTGTACTTACAGCTCTGATGCAATATAGATCATGATAAATTATAATAACAATGGATCAATGTGAAATTAACTTCCACACAAAGATCTGGAGCTCTTGTAATGGGGATAGCACTTGTGCCTAACCAAAACCTGAAACTGACCTCAGGGACTTTGAAAGTTGCAAAGCCATTCAGATCCAGCAAGAAAACCACTGTGTTTTGAAGAACCTGTCATCTTCTTGGCTAACCAAAGAGCACTCCGGTTTGGGCCAAATCAAAATAGGATATTGGTCTGCACAGGGAGCCCCTATAAAGTGATTTCATACTGCCTTGCTTTACCGTCCCCAAATGCTAGTATTGTTAGGACATGTCACTCTTTTTATCACAGTAAGGTGCAGATGCTCAGTGCACTCGGCCCTGGCTTAGACCAGCATGGGGAGCATGCTGGTGAGCCTGGCTGATCACTCGGCAGTAGCAGCCCTGATCAGCCTCCAGAAAGACAAAACCAGTATCAAGGGACATTTGAATGAACCTGGGGGCTGGAGGAGCAGAAATAGGATGAAACTTTAAGGTATAAACACACAAAAAATATACGAATCAGAAAAAGTTCTGTAGAACCATAAAATTAATTAAGTTCCACTTAAAAAAGCAATCCCAGAAGAAGACATCTGAATTATCACAGACCAGTGGTTCATACATTTTCATATTAACATGTTTTGGCAAATACACATTTTCTGACCAAAAAAAAAAAAAAAAAAAAGCTTAAAAAATTTCCACGCAGCTTTATGAGACAGTACTTTGTGCCCCTCTGCAAACACACCTTTGTTCGTCCACCTGTGATCTCAGAAGGGCTAACACCTCCACTACGAGCCTGAGGGACCAAGACAGCCTTCTCTGGTCTAACAGAGACCAACAATCCTATAGAGCAAGGATTTAGTCATGAAAAGAGATTAGTTACAAAGAAGCATCTATGCAGCTTTTCAAAAATATTCTGGATTATGTTCTTAGTCATATGATTTAGTTTTAGGCAGCCCTGCAAGGAGCAGGGAGTTGGACTTCATGATCCTTATGGGTCAATTCCAACTTGAGATATTCTATGATTCAATGATTCGGGGAATTAAGAACAGTATTTGACAGAAAACATGGGATTGTGATTTGAGCACATCAGAGGAGGAGACTGACTGACATGTACCCTAGCTGTCACAGTGAGCAGCCAGGGATGTGTCATGGCAGATTAAATAGAGATATTTCTGTGAGTACAGAATATAACTGATATTCCAGGATTTAGCCACAACAGGTAAAAGATTTTTGGGAGGAACTGTAATTGATATGCATTTTTTCTTAAATACCCATTTTCATTAAAGGTGAATTTAAGCTAGAGAAGCTGGGAAGAAAACAGAGGAGGGGAATGCCTGCCTTACAGGACACTAGTAGAAGAGTCTGGGTTAGTCTGAACAAAACACTCGTGGAGAAAAACTATGATTACTCTCTATAAACACAGAAGAGTAGAACAAAAACCAAGAAGGGAAAGAGCTAATAAACTAAACTAGAAAAACTCATCCAAGAACACACAGGCACAGAGTGGCAATTAAGAAGTTTAGGCTGGAAATTTAAAATGGGCTCCTAACAGAGAAAGTCAGCGGCATATTCCAGTAGGAAGGGAAAAAAGCAGAAAACCCAATTTATTTCTAGGACAGTTCTTGTTAAATTCATTTGAACCATCTGTTTTACTGCAGTAGCAAAGGGCCTAAGTTCGAGGTTGGATTACTTTGCAAGCCTAGACATTGGACAGTCCTGGCTAGGCACAGTCTCACCAGAGGAAGCAGCTGGGCACTTCATTGACACCTGAGTTTAACTGGGATGGCAGAAATGGTCTTTTGCACCTCCTTAACCAAATCAGATGTTCAGGCTGAGGTACTAGCTTTGCTCTGGGACCACCAGCCAACAGTATAGCCACCTGTACACACACAATTGCAATTCTGCTTTCCTTCAGGTGACAACGGCAGGGGTGCTGCTCTCCTGTGTGTTATCTCTTAGCAGTGAAAACATTTGTCTGGGAAGCAGAATACACAGACTGGTGGGAACTCACCCTGACCCATGTTCAAGCAAGGGATAAGTACGACATGGCTCAGCAAGACAGAGAAGGCAAGAAGAGGTCTGAAGTCTGTGGGCAGAAGGAACCATAGGTCATGTCCCTGCTCCCGGGAGTCTCTTGTAATGGTACTAGACATTGGGTAAGATATGAAAACAGCTCTGGGAGCAGAGAGGGGAAGCCAGGCCATTTCCTTCCCAGCTACATGCCCTCTGCCCCGGACTAAAAGGTCATGTTTGTGCTCTTCCTCTCCTCCAATGCATCCTGAATTCTTCCCTGCAGTTTCTCCAAGAGCAACGCAGCTTGCTCAGTCCAGAATAGTCTAGAGCTGGTGACTAAGAGACTCCCGTTTGAGTGGAGCCATGGTTTTGAATGATTGACAACTGTTGTAACCACCAAGGCAGGGGAGGGGAACTAGCCTTTGCTGAAGGTATAGCCTTAGGCTACTCCTATTTGCTAGCTGACAAATCTGTAAACAACTTTCATTAAGAGCTATAAGCCTCTAGCCAGAGTTTATAAAGATGAAGCCGCCTTGTGAACAGATCCTTTCCTTTGCCTAATCTTAAAAATCCTGCCTAAACTCAGGTACTTTCACTTTTACAGAATTTCCCAGTTTTTAACCTAAGGAAGCAATAAAAGCACCAACAGAGCTTCCCAAAGAAAATAAGGTTCATCTCCTTATTTACTCATCTCAACTTAATCTCCAGGAACAGACTGCAATGACTATCTCTCCAAAGTCTCTCTGGTACACAGCTCTATCCCCTACATCTGCCCAATTCTCACTTCAGGGAATGAAATGTGAAAAGCACCCTTCTTGTTTTCCTCCCAAAATTCTACAGGTTTTGGGGCAAATACTTCTGATACTTCTGATACAGTGACTACATATGAAATGACGAGCTAAATAAATCATAAACTGGAAAGAGCAGACCACTAAGAATTATTTGTCACTACTTCATGATATTTTTATTTTTAAAACTGACAAGCAGAGCAGACAATGCAGCTCCTAACACATGAAAGGAGAGGACATGCTGTAACATTTAACTTCAGACAACATAACACAAATAGACTGTTGGTCTGCACGACTGTTGAAGCCAGCGTTTCCAAACTTTTAGGGTAATGGGACCACCATTAATGCTAAGACTCTTTTGTGGACCACCATGTACCCTGTATCATCAAACTTTTAATTGAAAACATGACAAAGCTGTTCAGTTTGGTTCTGCAGCCCAGCTGTGGACCACTTACCATAAGCTTGTGGACCACCAGTGGTCTGCAAACCACAGTTTGGTAACTATTGGTCCGAGCGACTCAAGGCTAGAAATGTGCCAGAAAAAGCAATAGTAGGGTACTAATGTAATTACAAATATATTACACATAACTAACCATATGGATACAGAGCTCTTTATACCACCCGCAGCTTTCCATGTGGGAACGCAGTTCCAGCTCCTGATTGTCTTCTTACTAATGCCTCCCGTACAGTGTAGTTTTTGCAGCACGTCCTGGGACTTGTTTACACGCATGAGCTTTGTGCCACAGCCAGTAGCTACAATTAAGGCATAATTATAAGTGGTAGGGCAGGGAGAAAAACTTGGCTACCAGTAAATTTCACAATCGACGGTTCTCCTACATCTAATAAAATAGTTTAATTGGGCTTCTTCTTGTTTGCCTCATTCTTTAACTAGTTGTGAGCCTGAGCTGTTTTTCCAAAGTCTCTGAGTCTTGTGGGTCTGTATTTTAAGTCCTGGTTCTCCTCCTCAATAGAGGAGGTGGAGCAGTGCAAACCAGAGATCTCTAGCCACAAATGACTACTTTGAGTCTTGCCCAAATAGAGTTTTCTTATATGTTTTAGGTATTCTTGAATTCTCGGTTTATGTTTTTAGGTCCATCCAAACTCTAAATACACATTGATCTTTGAATAGCAGATACTTGTTTAATATGCTCTAATATACATGCACACACACGTACACACATACACAGAGGGTTTATCTACAGGACACAGTGAGGTGCTGTGCAGAAATGCCTTAACTATCTCTAAATGACCTTGCTGGGGACTGCAGAGCACTGCACAGAGCCATACTCAGAAACCCGGTGGACCTTAAAGGACAGTCTTTTCATTTCTGGTGTCAGTGAATACCACAAGGTAGAGAAGTCCAAGTTGTCTCTAAACAAGCTTACTCAGACACTACAGTGTAGCCACAATCCCGTGGAGCAGTGAAGATATATTGTAAGTGACATATTCTTTACTACTAATACACTTTCAGGCTTCCATGGTGCCTTTGGAAAGGAAAATTCACATTCGTTCCTTAATCTTTCGTGGAGAGGTAAATTAGCACCATGAAGCTCTAAAGTCCCCAGGTAGCAACAGGCTTAGATTATGCAAAGTCCAAGGAGGCAAGAAAGGAGGATTTCAAACTGCCAGAAGGGGTGAGTGGGCCTCTTCGGAGCTCGTTGACGGTCTCTAAGGTGAACCCTTGCAAATGCAAATTTAAAAGCTCAGAAGACATTTTATGTAGAATTAGTCTTTGGCACTTTCTGATTTGAACTTGGTAAGACTCTGGACAGTATTTATGGCTGCTTGGGAAGCAAATGGCACATTATCATTTGGATACAGAAAGGTTGGGTCATTTGCTCTAAATTGCACAGCAAATGAGTGGCAGGGCCAAAAACCGAGGCAAGGAGTGCTGATTACATGTTCTGTTCTCTTGGCCCTGTGCCTGCATCCTAGTGCTGCAAAAGGAGTCTTTCACTTAGACAAACACAGAAGAGGGAGGGAGCAAGAGAAGAGTAAGATTAAAAACTCTGGAAAAGAGATTGCAGAGAGAAAGACATTGCATACCACCAGTACAAAGCTGTTTGTCACATGGAAACAGCAGCAGTTCTCCCAGGCCAAGCCTGTGGAGACAAATTTATCTCTTGTGCAACATTAGTGAAGGAAGGAGACAAAGTTACTTCAAGAATGGATTTGAGCCAGTAAACCAACTCATTTTTGTTTGGTTGTAACAGAAACTTGCCTTGTTCTTCTTTATCCCTGACCTTTTATTGAGTCTACTTTCATAAAAAATGAAAGTAGAGCTGGGCAAAGCTGTACTCTTGGAAAAAACATATATCAGCAGTACATGGCTTCACAAGATGGAAGAGCTATAGGAGGTTTGTTTTTTATATAAGGAAGATCAAGTAGATATACTTGGTTTACATAAACAGTATGCTGATGCTAATGCTTGCCATTGTCCATAGCATGCGCCACAATGTGCTGTTCTAACACTGCTCAGCCACCATGACTGAGAAATTAATGTGACACCTAATGAAACAATCCTAAGTCCCTCTGGGAAAAATGAGAATTTTTCTTCTTTTGCTTCCAGTGCTCAGAGTCATGCACAAGCCCTGCTTCCCGTGCTCGGAGCCAGCCTGCAGCAAGCTGCTTGTGCAGATGTGGAGCTGCATGAGGACACGTGGCCCCGCATGGGAGCGGGTGCCTCTTCACTCGCCAGCTCCCGCACGAAGGGCTGGCACTCCTCCACGGCGAGCTGAAGGCAAGGCAGCTCAGCTTCCAGGGATGCAATGGCTTCTGCAGCTTTGCAGCTCTCCAGGAGGAGATAGCCAGCTCTTACCTTCCTGACAGACATATACACATGAACTAGCATTTATACTTCTTTTTTTTTTTTTTCATGTTTTTCACAGACCGTTTTTGGAATCTGGGAGCTTATGGGTCTGAAATAACCCAAAGTCTGTTTTTCTCATGATACCTTAGGTCCTGCATGGAGGAAGCACAGCAAGAAGACGAGACCTAATCTCCTTTTATTTCATCCTGGAAGATCCTTGAGGAATTCAAAAAGTCTGTGAAAAACCAAAACCAAACAGAGAATGAAAAGAGAAGAAACCCACAAACAAAGAAATCCAGCTTTATTTGGGTTTCCCCTAAACACATGTTTCTCAACTGCACAGCACTGGTCACTGAGATGATATTTCCTCAGATGTCTTATGACTCATATAGCTACATAAACTATGTTTGCCATTCGTTGGGGCATGAAGTGGTGCTTATTTAGTTAATCTCTATCCCTCTGCATTCTTCTTACTTATTTTTCCCAGCTTCCTGACCAGTAACTCCTTCCATCTCTGACTATGCCCATCGGGAGCTTTCAGAATAAGGAGACTTACAAACTAGTTTTTTTCTCTATGACTTTATCTTCTCATTTCAGGGCAGGTTTTGGATGCAAGTGTTAGCTCTATTTTCCAAAAGAAAGTACAAGTTTCCATTCCCTTATTTTTCAAATTACCAAAGTCAAGTAAAAGGTACTGATACTGTTCTTGACAATGTAAAGCAAATGATCCCACTGTTGCTTTCATCCTTCCACTAAGCTTGTTATTGCTAGCCACTTTCTAATGCAAATTTCTCATGTTCCAATGCATTTAATGGGCATATCTGAAGCTGTGTTATTAGTGCATTGGAAAGTCATATGCCCATAAAACAGCAATGGCATCATCCAGTCACAGAGTATCTGGAGGTTCAGGTGCTGAAACAGGGACTATTTAAAGGAGTCAGATTAAGAAGTGGTCTGCAAATGTAGATACTTTCACAACAAAAAAAAATAGGTTTTTTCCTCCATCCTGTCCCAGTAACAGATTTAGTGTAGGGTCTCCCCACACGTTCTCCCCCATGAAAAGTGCCTCTGATGACCACCACAAATTTTCACGATAGTTTTCTCTTGAATTAGTTTTAATCCAGGGGAAAAAAAAAAAAAAAATCAGTTTCAGAAGAAGAAAAGGATTGAGCTCCCAAGGTGAAGTTAGTTTTCACTCTGCCAGGGAGATAACAAAGAACTCTCATTTTTAAAGTCCCTCTGTGGGACTTAGTGTTCCTATCAGTGTAGACAGGGGTCTTCAGATACACCTCCTGTCCCTAACACTAGAACAATACCAAGGAGATGCTCATACAGGGGACAGTGTATCATCTTGAATTCCCATCTCTCTCTGCTCCCTGTAGCACAACATGCCTGTGAGGTAGGGAAATGCTGATCCCCACTCCACAAGACAACTGTGGATGGCAAACGCCATCTTTGATATTCCTCATAGAAGTCTCCTGTCTAGGTGGAGAGAATTCTGTCCTTAAATCCAAAATCCCAGTTTGAGTAACTCCTTCAATCAGCAGCTTTTTGTTTTGGTGAGGGAGCTGCCCAGGCTGCCCAGGCTCTGCCACTTGGCACCTCAGTGCTCTGCTTGATCAACACCAAGTCACCAAACTCCTGCATAAACCCTGCTGGGAGCTGAAAACCACAATCCCCTGGACTGGACAGCCTTTTTTGAAGCCCCTTCAACAGGGGCATCTGGGCTCTGATGCACACCAACAGAATTACACCTTTCATAAAGTGCAGTTACAGTCACTTTTTCTGAAGAAGCAGCTACAGCATGGGGTACAACCACAACCAACCTTCTCTGTCTAGAGGACAAAGCATGTGTCCAGGAAGTGGGACCTGAGGCTGGAGACCTTCCTCAACCTGAAGTGATGAAAACCCAGAGCGCCTACTATAAAAAGCAGTCACCCTGATATCAGCCTAAAATCTAAGACAACTTTCTGAGGTCACCTCTGTGCATCATCAGCAGGCTAGGTTTGAATGGACAGAAAGACCAACCCTTGCAAATCTCAGTTTAGAAGACAGGCCTCATCCAGTATCAGACCCAGAATGGTGTTCTGCTCTTCAAGGACTGGCTCAGGGCTGCTCTCCACTTCATGCATTGTTTGGACTGAGCTGCTGAGGTGATTTGCACTCTCTCTCCACTGATGAGGGAGCTTGAACACCCATCTGAGTTTTCCCTGCCAGTCTTGGGAAAGTCACTTGGCCTTGCCATACCTTGCTGCAACCTCAGTGCATGTGCTGGGGGTCACACATGAGATCTGTAGAAGAGCAGGAGGCTGAAGATGGGCTGCAAAGTGGTCTTCTTTATCAAGACACAGCCTCACACTCACAATCCTGTGAAGTGTAATGACATGCAGTGACTTCTGTGACTAGAGACCAGACCAGAACATATTATCATATGTTATGATGTATGGCAGGCTATGACATATTATATGGGCCAGTCACCTGACTCAGAGAAGTGAAGCATCATCAGTCTTCATTTGACTCAGAGCTGAGGGCAGTCTTGTTTTTTGCAGGATCTGAACCAGTGACCTAAAAGTGAAAGTCTCTTTTTCCCATGCTAAAACTACTACTTTTTCCCATCCATGAGTTTTCATATTGGCTTCAAATCAACTGCTGCTTTAAAAAAAACATTTTGTTTGAATATTTTGAGGTTTAGAGAGGAGGGTTTTGGCTAACTGTACCAAAAAATAAAAGCCTAAACCAATTAATTGCTGAGAAATAGCAGTAAGCTTTAGTTGAATTTTTTCTAATAAAAAAGGAAAGAATTCTGAGGAGGATGGAATCAAAACAATGCACTACTCTCTTCCCATTTCTCTTACAAAACCAAGTTATGGTAAATTTGAAAAAACAGTCTGATTCGAAATAATTTAAGCAAATTGGTGTAAACTGTCATGTACAGCCATGTAAAGTCAAAAAGTGATGAGTACAGGGAATGTTTTGACATCTAGAAATCAGTTTTCATATTATTTAAAAAAAAGACAATATTTGCATGAAAAAAAAAAAAATGATAAGAAGTCATTCTGGAACCATAAGGTATTTCTTTTCAACAAAATCAACTTGCTTCATTTGATTAATAATGGCATACCAAATTTTAAAAACATGGTTTCAGTGCTTTTTAAACTAAAAAGTGAAACATTCCCTTCCAAGGAGGTCGAGCAATACTTTTCAAACTTTATCTAAATGGCTTGATTTATATTTCCCCAAAGCAAAACCTTTTCAAAATGGTCACTTTCTCAGGGAACATTTTTGATTTTTAAATTTGGAAAAATGGAAAAAAGTCTTTTGTTGGAAAGGTTTCAACCCATTCTCCTGATTTACTTAAGGCAGACTGAGGCACACCACCCATGCAAAATAGCCAAGCAACCCTACCAAGGTTAAAAGACCATGCAGCATGTACTGCTCAGGCTTTGCTTACACTTACCTCTTAATGTGTATTAAATTGCATAAATACCCGTCAACCTATGTGTCCAGGAGAAATGCTGCAGCTGAAGGACCACCTTAGGGAATCAACATCCATTGGGCTGGGCCCACCTAGCAAAGCCATGGGCAGCAGCTCCAGGGCAGGTTGCCTCTGGCTGCCCACGTTGCCTTCACCTTACCTCTAACCTTGGGCCTGTGGCAGCAGGGGAGGACTTTGGGCATGACTGAGGATACATCCCTCCATGCCTTCTCCAGAAATAGTAGTGGTGGCATGCCTCTCCAGGCCGGGCAGAATAGTTCAGCAGCTCCTGCTATTGCCAGGGTGGCTTGGTGGCCAGTCAGGGACTCAAAAGTCAAGATTCATCCCCTTCAGCTGCTGTGGTTAAACCATCTTCTTAATTACACAGGAAAATGTGCTTGAAACCACAATTTACACTGGTTCAGCTCACCCCTGCCTGAAACCAGAGTAAACTGGGCAAGAAGAAATCACTGCTCATAACAGATTTTGCCTATCTATACCAGCCTTATCAGGACACAGGGACATTTGGTGACTGGGAACAAAAGTCTTTTTATGAAACAGAGACAATCATAGCTGAGATGTTTCTTAAACCACACAGATTTTTTTTTCATAGTTCCCTTTATCATGGTTCATATTAGCTGTTCCTTATTTAACCCACTCTCTAAGAAGCTAGCGCTGCTGATATTTGTGTTTAACAAGCACTGAAGGTTTCCCCAGCATGTGTTTGGATGATTATATATTTTTATTTGTCATAGACAACTATGTCCAGAAACCAAGAAAAAACTCTGAGACAGCTCAACTTGCAACTATTATGACACTTGTCCTTGCTGTGCAATGATATTTAAACCATATAAATTCATTTTTGCAAATGTAGGATAGATTGCTTCAGCAGCTTTTAAAGACATTGTGGACTTCTTACTCCAAACAGACTGAAAATTACTTTCATCATACGGTTTGGAAAAAATAGTCAGACCTCAGGGATTATTAATGATGGGTAAATAAACCAAAGTTAGCATTCTGGGGAAGGAGTAAACAGTAGCGGTGCTTGAGATCCAACGTGGTGACCTAGGCAATGATATTGATCAATGCCTTCCTGGAGGAGGAAAATTAAAGAGTGTGGAATTAGAGACACCATTCAGTTTAAAATGAATAGAGCCTTAAGCAAAACAGAAGGGAACAACCTTATAAGGTTGTAAAAGTGCTTTTTGTCCACTTTGTACCATACCTCCTTTCATTGTGCAAAGCTGTTATCATCTTTCACTAGTGGCTATTTTGGCATAAAATTATTCTGCCATGAAACATGCAGATTTTTATATACCAAATTTAAATCCTCGATGTTTGGCAATGAAATATAGCTGAGGAGAGAAGTTTAAAAGCACACAAGAAACAATCAAATTACTTGGCAAAAAGAATAAGCAAATAAATACTGGATAAATGTTATGTTGTGTTAGCCTTCAGGAACATCCAGGCATATAAGCCCAAGATGAGCATAGGAGAACCAATTTAAATTCCCTTCTAACTCAGAGGCAACCACATGGAGCTCTAGAAAGGGGTCTCATCTTTTCTTTAAAAATATGTTTATTTTACTGAAATATTCACTATGACTGGAACCCAAGCAGCCACAGCTACTAAACTGGGGAATGATGAGTGCTTCCTCTCACAGGATTCCTGCAGTGGGAACCAGCATCAGCAGGGGATATCCCAAAGAGGTCTTCCCATACCACAAAAGCTAGTGAACGTGCCTGGAGAGAGGCATCTATACAGAGGAGGTACAGACCTCCTCAAGTGGAAGAGTGAACTAAACATGGGTCCTCACAACCTCTACAGTTGTCTCCACCACCAGTTCATGAGGACAGGCTCCCATACTGACCCCTTTCCTGCCTCATGTGGTGTTTGTCATTCTGTGGTTCCTCTTTACGATAGGTGCTCAAAATGTAGATGGGGAGAAAGCTCAGCCCCTAAATCAAACCAGGTTAGTGGATTAAAATATAATGATAAAAATCACTTTGGTAGCTCTCGTTGCAGGCCCTGCTCCCCTGCAGCAAAGGGTTGTGTAAAAGTGGAACTCTCTTATGAAAAGCAGTAACAAATTCACGATTCTTCTCTACTTTGTCCACAATAAGGCAACAAGAAACATTAATTCGGCTTTTATCAAAGATCTTCCACTCTTCTCTCAGTGCTCTTTACCGGCAATGGCACGAAGTCAGACAGAAGGGTATTTCTTACTCTCTTGATCATGGTAGAGAGCATTAAGAAACAACTTCAGTTTGAGAAAGAAGAAGGGGAATCCCCAAGGACAAGTAGGAAAATATGATGTGAAGGACTAGAGAGCACACAGTTCTTACAGGAATGGACTTGTAACACCAGCTACAGAAACACTTACATAAGAAATATGGCACCCAACTCAAGGTAGCACTAGTATTAGACTTGTCTTGACAGTTACAAAGGAAGGAATCAGGGAGCTGGTTTACATTTTTTGCATGCAACCAGAATGAAATCCAAACAAGCAATTCTATATACTTAGCGCTTTCAAGAAGTCAAATTACACAGAGCTGAAAACAATTATGAGCCAAATTATTTCAGAGGAAGAATTTAAACAGGAAAAATGTGAGTGATAATTGGGAACTATTTAAACCCAATTTACCAAGTGCCCCAAAAGGCACATTCTCATATTGCACAAAAGAGGTCAAGTGGAGTTAAAAACAAAAGCAAAACAAAACAAAAGCACAAGCTGGTTTACAGAGGAAATTAAATCAGCTTTTGTAAAAACCTCCACAAACAATCCCCTGCCACCATTCTCCCAGCAACAGAATATTAAACAAACCAAAAACACATCTATCATAATGGATAAGGAAGGAACTGCTGATAACTGTGTACCAGACACCAGCAAAGGTAGATGAGAGGAACGGGAAGCAATGGGATACAAAGAGGGGTGTATGGTCATTGGAATAACAGCAGGAAGGGTATTATTTTATTTATATCAGAGGAAAAAGGCCCCCTAAGAGCAGAAATTATTCATGGTTAGGCGATAAAAGTGGAAGAACTATGAATCATAGTTCTAGGATTTTTTTTTTTTTTTTTTTTCCATTTGGAGGAAGAAAAAAATTCTTAGTTCTGTACTGTGCTGACTGGGGTACTGGTGAAATACAATAATGAAAAAGGGTATGAAAAATAGACCTAAATAAAGTGGCAAGCCCACATCGCTTTCAATCAACTGTCTCACTCAGGAGTTAAGTTTTTAAATAGTGATTTTCATTTTGTTAAGAGTATCAAGAAACATACAGGACAGTAAGAAGGTTTAAGTTTGGCCAATTTTCAGAGGAGGTGACCAAGGGAAACTGAAGGAGTTACAGATTTATCTGCCTGGCACTGAGTACAGGCAAAATAACAAAATAGCTGTGATGGGGCTGAGTTAGTAAAGAACTGGGAGTGAAGGGGAGGCAAGAAACACAGCTAGTTGCAATACATACATGAGAAATAGATGTCAAACAAACACACATCTTCTGTTGAGGTTACAGATGTTGCTGATAAATGTTGTCACCTTAAATCTCCATAAAGACATTTTGATTTAGAACTGAAGAGCAGACAAAAAGTAATGCAGTGCTAGAAATTCAATTTGGTGCATGTTAAATATGTTCAGAAATGCCTACCGAAAGGAGAACCGTTCAGTGCCTCTGAGACAGGCAGCAGGATCCAGGAGACAGTGCATGGCAGGGAAGGTGTGAAGATGGACCTTTTCTGGCTGCATGCACAGCCCTGTCCTGCCACAGATCCCAAGTCAGGTATACAGTGCCCATGGGGTCTCAGAGGATGCATGTTAGGAGGAAAAGGCCACATCACTCAGCTGTGCAGGCTGAGGAAGATGTTCTGCAGGAGATCCCTGTCCCATGCTGAAGATTTATGCACCATACCCACAGCAGTGCAGACTGTGTGCTTAGTTACAAAGCTGGTCTCTGGCACCTTGGGAGTCAAAAGGCAATCTAAGTATGACCAGCCCAAGGCCATATGTGTTAAACACTGAACCCAGGCCTCTGAATTGCATGCCAATGCCTGGCCTCCACAGCCAGTAGCAGCAGATGGGGCAGAGGTGGACAGCATGAGTGGGGCCAGCACAAAGCATCCTTCACCATCTATGTCCAGCTCCCACAGTCTCCGACTTGGTGGGGCCTGGAACCTTACACAAGCACATGATCTCTTGGGTTTTGGAGGCTTTCTGCCAGTTCATTTAGTCTCCAGTGCAGTCTGACACCACCACCCTTGAAAGATTACTGACGTCAGTGCTAGTGCTTGCTGGAAATATGCTCATCTACCCTACAAGAGGCATTCTTAAAGTGACTGCAAAGTCCAGACTCCTGTGCTAACTTGATCCATGGCATTTACAATGACTTCCAAGAAGTCAGGCCATGAGAACAGTGGTTTTAAATTGCTGTGACAGATGGTATGTGTTTTGCTCACAGCTGGTTGTATGTGAATATATTACGTTCTTCTGAAAGGATTTGGCTGAGCAACAGAGAGAAATGCTACCAGTTTGCCTTGTCCTGGCTGCTTTGCTGTGGGTCAGGCAGAGTTATCCATGGGGAAGGGAGATGGTATCTTCCCTGAAAATCCTGTGAAGGGAGAAAAACTGTCAGGCAGGAGGATGCAGTGATCAAAGGGAACGTCCCTCCTTTGGCAATGAGGGAGTCCTTCAACAAAGCACAAAGTGGGACATGCAGCAGGGTGCTTCTCCTAGATGCCCAAAGGAGACTACAAGGGCTGGATGCAATTGGAGAAGCTGGTACAAGGTGGCAAGACTAAGCTTAGGTTTGAAGGAAATGACCTACTTGTAAAGACATGATGAGCAGAAATCAGATTTGTTTACAAACCTTCTTAATTCAATCTCAAATTTCCTTGAATCTTTCTTGTCATAATTTCACTTCCAGTAAAGCCTGGCTGTGGAGTTCACAGGCTCCTCCAGTGTCTGGGTGTGCTCGCTCTCAGGAAAAGGCACAGATCCTCCCAAGAGTGCTGGGTATCACCCGCTCTTCTCACAGCCAAAACTACCCAGAGCCAAGGCTCAAACCCAGACTGAGGGCTTTTAACCTATTGTTGCAGTTTCACCATCTCCAGGCAAGTTTGTTGCATTGAATATTACTTAACAGAGAAAAATAAAAAATATTGCCGAGTTCTATGAGAAACCTTAAAATAATATTTTCATGGCCCATCCTTCTCAGGAACAAAAAAAAAAGAGACGAACAACCGAAGGACTATTAAGATAGTTGCTGGCTAGAAAAGGAAGAAATGCAACCACAGACACGTTTCTGCAAAACAGGGCTTTGCTGCCCGTCTCTGCCACATTTAAGGGACAGCCCAGAGAGGAAAGAGCTAGTGGGAATTTACTAGTATGTTGGACTGGATGATCTTGAAGGTTTCTTCCAACCTAAATAATTCTATGATTCTATGATTCTATGACCCTGCAATACCAGGCTGAGGCTGCAGCTGAGGCTGCAGCTGGCTCAAGCCCTTGCCCTGGGTCTCCACCACAGAAGTGCCCTCGGGCAATCCTGGCCAGGACCTGTGGGTTTCATACAGGTCAGATGCAAGGTCCCTTTTTTCTTCTGTATACAAGATGGGACTCCCAAACTGTGGTACAAGTACCTGCAGAATTAAATTGCAAACACATACATGAGCATGGCTTGATCCACCATCCTCCTGCCTTGGTGCCAGCTGGTCCGGGAGCCAGGGCTGCTCCTGCCACTGCCACCTCAGTGGGGGCACATGAGCCAGCTCCCATGAGGACCCTTGGAAGGAAGTGGGGCAATCTGCTTAGAAGGGCACACAAGCCCTGGAAACAAGAGAGCCTGGAAATATAGCCTTATTTCTACATAGAAATAGAGACTGGAGAAAAAGCTCACCAAGCTTTTATTTACATCTGTGTTGCTTCAAGGAGTGATGCTGCTGGTGGGTTCCACTGAAGGGGTTTACCTCACTAACTGGGATTTCCTTCCCTTCTTAGATTATTTGATGACTAATCTCTTCTGTGAGCGCTTTCATCTCACCCTCTTATCTCGCCCAGCTGGCTGCAACAGCATTTCCCAGAGAAAGACAATGAGATGGGGAAGCAAAGTGGTTGGGCATCTCTTTGGAAACCTCTCAGACATGCTCCCACATTTAAGTTCTATTTAGGCATACAATTATCTCTCACTGTAACAGTCATTTCAAGGAACATTGCTCAATGAAAATTTACTACCTTAAATTATGTCCTGCATTGCTTAAGAAAATTTTATCTGGAATATTTGGTTTACTAAAAAGTTTAGAAAAAAAACAGGATTTTTCTGTTCTGAATTCATCTTTCAACCTGAGAAAAAAATTGGACTTGATTTTGAGCCTCTCTATTAAGAAAAAAAAATAACCAAGATGAACTGCTGCTTGATTTTTCATGTTTTGAAGTCACCTTGTTTTCTTAACACATTAGCTTTACCGATATATTTGAACAGATTTAACACAACAGGTCAAAAACAGACTAAGCTGTATATGTAAAACAGGTTAATTGGTATATGAAGAGATACTAAGTTGGTATTTGTATCTTTAGTCTAAATGCTACTTAACATTTTGCAACTTTAATACCTGTTACACATGTATTTTATCTTTGATCTCATTGTAGAGATTTTAATTCGACATCTAAAGATTATTTAAGAACTATTTTGAGTGTTAAGTGCTTACAAATCTTCCATGGTTCAACATTTAAAGTTTCATTTATACCGAGAAGAAATCAGAGATGAATGAACCACTTAAAAATACAGGGGCAAAACAGATTTTGAAAGGCATTTGCAAGTTAAGTGTGTGTTTTTAGAGGACATTCTTAGAGATTCATTTTTAAGCTTTGAAACTTGTGGGATAAACCAGCACCAACACAAACACTACAGTGTAGTCAACAGCCCATATCAGCATAGTATACACAATGCCAAAATCTATTTGGTCTTTTCCTCCCTCCCTCCAAACTTCGCAGAAACACTTTTCTCAACTTCCCAGACAACCTCAGGCCAAGGTACTTTATCTAACCAAAATAAATATATACCAATAATAAGAATAATAAATAATACCAAACATCTCCACAAAAGACAAAGATTGTTTTCTTTGTTTTTAATGTAAGCTCACTACCTGGTAGGCCATGAAATACTAAACTCACTTTACACTAATCAGCTTTTTAGTCACTGCTGTTCTGCAGGCACTGTTAGAGATACATAATTACAGTCTCATTTCCTTTTATATGCTATTTTGCATGATCAGTGAATATAAGAATTTACTGTAGTTCAGCATACTTAAAGAACAACAAAATAAATAAAAAATAAGCCCTCTAAATCCATGCATTTAGGAATAAACTCAAGCTAATGGAGCAAACATTTACTATTCCAGCATGCAGCAGTTATACAGAAATGCAATAAGCAAGTAAATTTATACATACAAATTGTAGATGACAGATATAATACTTACTTATAAAGATCAAGGTTGTTTTCAACCATACATTACCATTTCTGGAAAATCAATCTACATTATTTTTAGTACAGGTTAGGAACTGAAGTAATGATCGTGTGATTTGCCAAGGACATGGTTAGACAGACTTGGAAAACTGGAAACTGTGATTTCTTTCCAAAGGGAATATGTATCATAGTCCAGCTGGTATCATTATGTAGAAGAGTTCAGTCCTATAATTCATGGTGTAAGTGACTAAACATATTTTAATACAAAGCCTCCTATTACCATGGTAACGGAATTATCCCTGAGCAGACTTTAGTCAGGTTTAGGACCTACTGCAGTCCCAGTGTATTCTACTCTTAGAAAGTGCAGTGTAGCAGTGTCTAATCCTCACTACGCTCTAGCAAAAGTACATGAGATTACTCTGCTTTGCAGAAGGGAAGGCAGACACAGCAGGTAAGTCAAAAGATATGAAATAATTTGCAGTTTATAAATACTTTTTTCTGAAACCCCAATGTACTTCTTTCCCAAAGTAAAACCCAATGTAGAAAAATGCTTTACAGCTTTAAACACAAGCTCAAGTACCCTCAAAATTCAGAGGGATCTAACTGTACATGTGTGAGGTGAGCACACACTTAAGTATCCTGCTGGATTACGCACTGACACAGATTTGATATCACTGATTAAATCCACATTCCGATTACAGGCATATGTTTAAAGGCAAGGCAGTCCCATGGTACAACATGTCTGTTGTACAATACCCCAGTATTTCACCCAGGAGTTGTTCTGTGATGAGGCAGGTGTCTATACAAAGGAGGAAAGAGTAGAGACACTGAGAAGAGTTTTCTCCTTTGTTAGCATCTTGCTTTATTTAGAAAAAGACAACTTTTTAATTTCAGTTTACTTAGAGCTACCTTAAGGCCATGTTTCCTTCAGCACCTCTTCTTTTTCTAGCTGGGAAGCTTCTCCAGGCAGTTTCCATATTGAAGACTTCATCACTGCTGCCTCTCAGGTATGGCTTGCAGAAGCTTTGGATGCAGCTCCGGTCCCAGCAGGTGGTAGATGTGTCATGCTCATCCTGTGCATCTGACCTGGGGCCCTGGGATGTACCACAGTGCTGTGCTGATGGCTTCAGCATGTTCAGAGCATCCAGGAGTCCAAGGAAGGCTCTAGGTGTACCATAGACAGTTTGCCCCTCACTGCACCCATCTTCTCAAATCCCAGGCTAAAGTATAGGAGACTTCCCTGGAAACAAACAGTATCACAGGAACGACATTACTTGTTCTTCCTCATAACTCAACCAGCCTTCGAGACTCCGGAGTTTTGAATAACTGCCCAGGCCAGAAAGAAGTAACTGTTATTTAACATGATTTGATCTATTTCACTGTAAGAGTCAATGTTATTCTATCCTCACAGAAAATTATGTTGTGCGGGATGAAATATTCATCTTTCCTAGAGAGGTCTGGAGCACTGAAATTCCTTTTGGTAGGAAAGGAACTTCCTGGAACTGTTTTACACTTAAACATTTACTAATTTGTTACACCTTGGATAATCAGGACAATCCCAAGTTTTAAACGCATGTAGGACACAATGTAAAACTAATCTTCTTGTTCCCTCAATATGTGTGGTTAGTAAATGGCTTGGCAATGTTCTACCTGGGTAGGGAGGACAAAAAGCAATTCACAGTGGAGAGTCGTGATCTAAAGATAATTCAGCATAAAACCAGGATTAAAGGCAGAAAGAGATTAAGCACTCTTCAGAGGGAAATACTGCTTTTTACATTGTAAATAGAGGACATCAAAGAAAACAGATGAATCAGATAATAATAGGAGCTTTTCCATTCAAATGTTAAGCACCTTTTGAAGACAAGATACTGCATACACTGACACTTGCAGTGAAGATCTGCAAAAAATGGCCTCTGTTTTTCCAGCCTTGCAAGTACACCCTCTGAAAAGGTTAAAAAGCGAACAGAAAAAATGTCATTGCCTAAAAGGCTTGAGAGGGTTCAGAGAGAGGATCTTCAGCTGGAAGCAAGGTGTGAAACAGCAAAGATTCTGAGTCCCGGGAAAAAAGTCCCAGGAAGGATGCCAGTGGGGAAGGGGAACTGACTGCCAGTGGTTAAACCCCAGCCCTTGGGTCGTTTGAAGTGAAGTGAGACCACACTGCAGGGAACATTTGCACAGGCAAGAATAAGATCTTTTAACAGGGATTTTCCATGCATACTGTCTAGTACTGTGGAAGAGGCTGAAATTGCAACCTGTCAGACCCACCTCTCCTCATGGCTGATTGCTTTCTTTCAGAAAAGTGGCGTATGCAGGACATATAAAAGTATATAGGTGCTAAAACATACCCCCAGTATTTTCATCTTCTGCTTCCTCCTGACTAGCAGGTCTGTGATCCACTAGTTTATGCTATGTTAATTTACAATGGTCCTCTCCCAAGGAGAGCACTGGGTGGACCATCACTCACATTTATGACACATTTTGGACCCAGATTTTTCAGACCTTTACCCAATAGTTATATGGAATGAAACAGGTCCACAGAGACGAAGGATGTTGAAGGGAGAAGATCACATAAATGGCATGATCACATTACCAGGCCAGAAATACTTGGCACTCCAGAGAGGAGTGTATTTTTCACACACAGAGCATTCCCAGCAGTTGCATCATACCCTAACACGTACCTGGATTTAGGCAGCTCCTGAAATGCTTTGCTGAACAGAGACCTCAGCAAAGTCAGGGCATTGTTTTCAGGGCTTATGGTAAGGTATGGAATCCTACTGGAGTCGATGGAAACAGCCAGCACCATTAAAAATCAAGTCATGTGGCTAACTGAGTAAATAGGCAACTGCCTTAAACCACTGGAAAATAATGACCTCAGCACATGCAAAGACCTCATGCTTTGGACTGAGGTTCTCTTAAGTAAGAGATAGAATCATAGAACAGTTTGGGGTGGAAGGGACCTTTAAAGGTCATCTAGTCCAACCCCCCTGCAATGAGCAGGGACATAGCTAGTTAGAAGAAAGCATAGCAAAAAAAAAGTTGCTTAACTCCACCCTACTGCAGCTAAGAACTCTTTGATACATGGATATACTCTATAGACATACACATTTTTACATTTCATGAACAGCAGGAGAAGTTTAGTTTGTTAACACCTGACAGCCCCTCAGATGAGCCCCCAGTTATTGCTTCTGAGAGCAGCCCAAGGATGAAGTCCCAGGAGATGGGCTGAGCTGAGAGCACACGGAAGCTTAAGGCTGGTAAGGCCATGCCTTCGGGTAGCAATGCATTAACAAACTCTGCTGCCTTGTAGCACCACAGGACAAACCTGCACTGCCATGGTTAACTGGATTAGTGTAAAGGTGATTTAAAATAATCAGGCTGCTTTGTTCTGAAGCAGACAGGGGCTGTGAAGCATCATCTCTTCTAATTCCAGTTGTCTCAGATGAAAATATCTATAGTGCCCACCAGAGCAACACAGTCTCTCCATCCGTAATTACCACTCTTCTTTGGTTTTCTAACTAGGCATATTCCATGTTGCTTCCCAACCCATTTCCAAGTAAAATAAGCACAGGAGTAGATCTCTAGTTTTTAAACTGTTCAGTGAAATAATCTGTTACTCCAACTGGAGTGGGTTAGTGAGGATCAATTCTGCAGGCACTGAGGAAACAATAACCCTTGCAGGGAGAGGAGGCAATAATTTCTTCAGTCAGCTCAGTGCAGCCGAAAGAGTCCATGTCCAAAGCCCAGGAACATCACATGATCTGCTTCTGCAATGCCAAGAAATTTAACCTTCAGCTGGAGGTGGTAACTTTTTAAACCATTCCAGAACGTCCCACAAGAATATATCCTTAGGCAAAAAAACCCACTAAATTATGTAGGGATGGACTAAGTGGCTGCTGGAGAATTATTATCTTTGTGCAAACTTGATTTGCTGGTGTACATTTAATTATGAGAATGCAAAATGTAATCTTCTCTATGACAACCATATTGTAAAACTAGAATTAAGCAAAGTTACCCAGGGCATAAAATGTAGGTATGTACTCACATAAATCTAAATCCATAAAATAAATACAAAAATTCATCAAGTCTCTTTTCCAGGAATCAGTTGCAACAGTTTCTTTTCTTATTCAGAAAAGATGTGTTGGCAGCTTAAAAAAAAGCCCAACATTATTTTGGGAAGGAGTGGGTGGATTATTTAAATACCAGTGAGGAAGGCGAGCTTGTTAAGATAAGAATGATGTTGACACAAAAAGCACAAGGAGATATAATCTGACCATGAACACATTTAGAGTTGTCATTTTTTTATCATTACAACTCTGGATCTAGCTTCAGTGGACCATCCTGGGATCTGTGATATAGACCACAAACAGCCATTAGATAAACAGTGTTAGACAGTACAACTGTGTGGCTGTTCCCCTCTAGTTATACAGCAGGAAAGAACATACAACATCAGACCCAGTAAAGGAAAAAGCAAAGGGGCTATTACTCCACCTCCCTTCCTCATTTTCACTTCACCCTTTCCTACTCCCTCATAAACCTGCAGTAGATAACTAACAGTTTTGCTTCTTGTGTACAATGAAATCTTGTTAAAAAGCAAGCAATTGCTCATGTGGAAACAGAATTTTCCTGTGGGCCTGGACAAAGACCACTAAATTAACTCCCCAAGGAAACATAAAACCTTTTCTCCAACTTCAGCACAACATTAAAATTAAGCACACCAAAGCCTTCTGAATCACATACTCTCCAACTTGGAGGACAGCAAGACAATAAACACAGCATTTATGTAAATTGCATTATTTAATGCACAACTGGAAGATCCTTAGACTGATGGCAAGAACCTGGCTAGATCAAAGCAGAACAGGAGAGGCCTACAAAGGACAGCAAACAGGGAGGAGGAGTATGGAGGGAAGAAATATAAAGTAATATGCAGACTGTCAGACGATACCCTGACCTTGGAAAAAAGATGTGGACAGCATCAGATAATGGCCAAGGGGAATGAAGTGTAACGAACTCACCCCCCGCCCAAGACCCAGGAGACTATCTATACTTATTTGGGGTGACAACCAGAAGAATAGCTCATGATTTTGACCACAGGAGGGCTCCCAGGTTTCATGGATGCATATGGAAACCTTTGAGAAAGGCTAGAAATAGATCTTGAGTCATGGAAGATGAAAGCCATGGAGTTGCACCCTTAGTTCAGACTGGATGCCTGCTAGGCCAGCTGAGCACATGACATATAATGGCTTTTGTCTTCAACAAGCTAGAAAAATAAAAGGAAGTATTTTTCTGCAAACATTTTCTCTACTGCCATAAAAGAATCATCATTAAAATGTAAGGTGTTTCTTCTGGTGTTGCCAGTAAGGAGAACCTTTGAAATTAAAGAGGTTTTTCCTAGTGAATAACGTTTGGGGATTCAATTTTTCTCACAAGGGAAAAGACTGTCAACATCTGATCAGGCTGCAGACTACACAGATTAGGTACAGCCTGCCAGAAGATAACACATTGTCTGTGACCTACTTCCTACTTTCTTTTTCGCTAGGTTCTGCAGATGCGTCCAGTAATTGGACTACAGTCACAGAGTTCAGCCAGGGGCCCTTGGGCATGGGATTGCAATGGTGGTCAAGGCAGATGAGCATCTGATTAAGTGAGGTGGGTAGGGACAACTGTTCATGTGGTTGTACAATAGAGGAGAAGGAGGAGGGTGCAGTTGCTGTTGACCCAGAACACCATGGCCATGCACACCAAAACATACCCAACATCCAGCTAGAAACACGGAAAAGACTAAAAGTACAAATGACAATGTACATCAGAAAGAGAGGTGAAACTACAGCCATCATCAATGTCCTAGGGACTTTGTTAGGTGAAAAAGGGCAGATAAGCGGAGATGTTCTGCCAAATTAACATTGAAGTTAATGCTAAGACAGATCCTGACCTCTGATGTCTCTGGATTGGGTCTGAACTTTTGAGTCCCAGATGGGAAAATGCTGACGTTATTAATAGCTAGTTTTGTCAGTTGTTAGCAATGGTCTAGTCAGTCATAGCCTATGTGGAGAATTTCTAGTTGATTCATCAGATCTTTGACATCCTAACCTCAGCGACATTAAATACCTCTACACAAAGTCACACATATAGGTAAAGGTCACCACCTTAAATACTCTGAAGTGGGTTTTTACCTGCAAAAGTTGGCCCTGGAGTTTTAACTGCATTAGAGAAGAAACTGGGGATATATCAGGATCTTCCATGTCTTCTTTTCTGCAGGAGGAGTGTGTAAGACCTGACAAAGCCAAGAGCTGGGAGATCTGATGGCAGTACATGCCACAGAGATATGCATGTGCACAGAAATTATACTGTTGAGTCTAACATAAAAGCTATTTGCAGATGATGAACAGATCAAAGAAGAAATAAAACAGGGAGGCCAGCAAAATAAAAATAGCTGTGATAAGTAGATAAGAGAGGAAGTTTCCCACTTCAGGAGACAGAAGAGGCTGAACAGGTTGAAGGTCCAGGAGATGCTGCCAGAAGGGAATTGAGGCTGGAGAAGATTAATTTGACAGGTTTATGAAATCTTTGTTTCCCCTGCACCCAGCCTCTTCCAACAGATCAGGTCTTCACATACAACAGATGAAATACCTCCTTACATTCTGCACACAGGGCAGGAAACAGAAAACTTCCCAGGAAAATATCCCCTGAAAAGGATTTAATCCTTTTCTGCTGAGGGTTTATCATCATAAATAAACCCACCTCTTTTCTAGTAAATTCCAGTTTTAGGTTCAATCAGTTACAGCTGTGCTAATCCACAGTTACTAACTTCTTTGCCTGCTGATCTCTCCATGGTGAAACCTGCAGATGAAACGAGGGTGACCTCCACCTGCCTTGTCGTACCGTATTTAGAAAACAGCAGGTAAGAACAACTGTGCACATACCATGGATGCTATAGCAGGGCAGGGATTTTCCTTTGTGAGGGCAGGTCTGAATAGGTTACATCCCAAACTTTTGACCTGTAAAGGCGAAGAAATCTGTGGTTTTGTTTATTGCAGTTGACTGCGGCAATGCTGCTTTTTATGTCAACATACATTTTAGTAAATGTTAGCTTGTACTCTGTAGTGATGGGCTGTTTGCAGTAACCTTGGGAATGCTGCTCTTATCTTATATTTACACAACAAGTGCAAAGAAACGAGATTAGGTATTTTTCCACAATGTTTAAAATGTCTTTTTTTCTCCTGTCTTGAACAAGGATTGAACTTTAAACATTTCAAACGCGTATGGCCCCACTTGGAAGATGTACAGTTAACACGGTCCTAAAAATTTGCTGGCAGGTCTATCCCGATCAGAGTATACTTGTATTACCATGACTGTACCATGTATCTCAGGTCAAGTGCAATCTTTGTCTGGACTGCAGCAAGGGAAATGGAAACTAGAGGCACAAAATCAAGCTGGAGTAGCACTACAGACAGGACGGACAGACATGTATGTTGGCACCTCTCTGGGGCCACGGGAGGTCTCTGGTAAGGAAACAGGCCTGTCACAAGCATTTTGATGGATGGGATTGATAGAAAGCTAGTTCAGCATGATTTACTGTCCCCAAAGGGAGTTTTGCTTCTATAGCCCTGTATTCCAATTTTATTTCACCACATGATTCTGAGGTTTCTGCTTTACAAAACTTAACCTCCCACCAATAGTAGCACTACCAGAAATTATTTTTAAATGTCACATATTAAACCCAATGCAGGACTGCTGTGACCAGCTTTACTGGGCTCACTGTATGCATGTCCTTAAATGCATTATTCAGCCTCTCCATGCCACAGTTTCATCCATGCCAGTGATAACAGCCACCTCCCAGGAAGGCTGTGAAGTATCATTTGTCTCTATGTGCCAAACCAGCAGAATAAACCCTACTGCCATAAGTGCAAAACTTGTTTGAAGAGCACCATACTGCAGCAGAGGGGAGGTGGCAGGTCTGCAGCACCCACACACTCCCCTGCTCGGGAAAACCTGTTTTCCTCCCATCTCTCTTACAGGGCAGAACAAGTACACTTGACCCTCTGTGGGTAGGGAACTTGCAGTTGTTTGGGCTTTTTTTTTTTTTAAATGGGAATTTCTCAGTTGCACCATAAGCAATCTCTCCTCTGTCTCCTGCAGAGAGCAGCTGAAGTAAGCTGCTCAGCTCTGTAATGAAAATTTAAAGTTAATTAAAGATGTTTGGGGTGGACATGAGCCTGAAGGGAAGGACTGCTGGAACATCAGCTCCAGCTGCTACAAGTCTGTTTCTTTCAGGTCAGATCCTGCACTCTGACCTCACTGAACAGGCCCTGATACTTCTGGAGTTTTGTTCTGCTCTTGCGACTAGCAACATCTTCACAGAGAATTCCTTCAACTTTCCTGAGAAGTTTTCTGCTTCCTGACTCTGCAGAAATTTGGGAGCTATTTCATCTGCTGTACATGAAGGACTGATCTACTGGAAGAAGCCGGATGCAGAGGGAGCAGGGGCTTTATAAACCTGCCAAATAAATCTTCTTCAGCCCGTTCCCTTCTGGCAGCATGTCCTGGACCTTCAACCTGTTCAGCCTTTTCTGTCTCCTGAAGTGGGAAACTTCCTCTCTTATCTCTTCATCACTTCTTTTGTTTTCTGGCCTTTCCTACAAAAAGTACAGTGTTTTCATTTGTTAAAATCTTCACACAGTCAGTTGGCTGTTTGCATATAAAGCACTGAGAAGCTGGGGACTGGCAGGATTGTTTTGTAGCAGCCTCTAGGGACACAGCAAGATTGGCCTAATTAAACATGGGTATTTAAATTTACTTACATGATCCCTGTGAATAGTGGAAACAAGAGGACACAGACCTGACAATTTCATTTTTTAATTTTCGAGTTCATCTGGAGCTGAAAGTGCTTTATAACACTATAAAAACTGATCTGCCATTATCAAAACAGTGCTAGTGTCCAAGTGACTGCAGAAGATGTTGAACACTGCACTTAACACCTTAAAGGGACTAAAAGCTGGAAATAAAGAAGGGGGAATTAGCAGGAAGTATGAATCTAATCAAGACAGAATGTAAACAGTGATAATTAAGTATGTCACTGTTGCCAGTATAAGATGGTGACTCTTGCTGTAATTTTGACATCATAACCATGCTGTTGGTCAGGTTACTTGACCTGCTTTCAGTGCTTATCTCTTAAGAATTTTGTTCTGCTTTGTGACAGCGAAAGGGTTAAAAAAGTAACACTTTCCTGTAGCAGGAATATTCTAGTTGCATAACTACCTCTGGAGAATTTTTCCTAGAGCAGAAGGACTTCGTTGGGTGTGCAGGACACCTATGGCTTTTGTTGTCGTGACAACTAATCAACCTCTAACTCATTAAACATGCTTCAAATTTACATCACCAACTGCAAACAGTAATTACCTAAAGACTCAAAACTGGTGTTTGTTTGACAGAAAAATTCAGAGCTTGTTCTCCTCAATGGACCTCTTGTAGAAAACAGAATAATATCAAGAAAAGGAAACATGTAACAGAAGCAAGTAGTATTTCATATTTTCAAAATGGTCTAACAGGAATGGAAAGCAGAGGGGTTCCTTCCTACACGCTGCCCTAAGCTAACATTCACCCTCATGAATACCAAAGGGAAATTACAAGTTTCCTTAAAAATGTTTGCTGTTCCTGCAGAGCTCATGTTGCTTAGAGGGATTTACAAGGCTTCAGCTTTGCACTGGAGCTTTTGTGTTGATAGGGCATCTTTCAACAGGAAAAAAAAAACATGTAATTCACAGAAGTCACCACAAACATTCCCCTGCACAGCTACTTCTGCCAGCACAGTAAAATAAAACAGCAATACTATACAAGAGCACAGGGCCAAGGACTGAAGAGAAATAAGTAGAACAGAAGTAAGTTACTAATATCTATTCTCACAATAATTAACTGCATTACAAAAAAAAAAATCACATTTCCCTGCACACTAATTGTCATTCTTTAGTGAAACTGAGATAAACCATCTCTCGCAACAATCATCACTTACTATATGTAAAAAGCAAACTTCTCTAACAACAAGAGTATCTTTCAGAGCTTAAATGTCCCTTTGGTATAAATATCATCTTACTTTGGAGAAAATGAAATAATTAAATCATTTGTTAGACTGCAATAAAAAAAAAAAGCAAAGCAACAGATGAATGTTAAAGCAACAGAGTAGTGGTGGTCCTTTGCTTAGTTTATGAACCACCACAGTATATAATTGCTAAAGTTGGTGTTGGACAAATTCGGATTTAACAGAAAACTGTTTTAAAACCAGAGGAAATACCCTTTGTAGTACATGTAAGAACGCAAAGTTTATCATGGCAAGAAGCCCTGCCAAAAGTTTACAGAAAAATATTTCTGTGCTACCAGACAACCACAAGAGACAATTTTAAAGTTAAAGAATAGGATGTTTCCCAGAGCCTTGTGCAGTTATTAGAATTTCTAACCTAACATTTTGAGGGGATTTTAAAGCATTCAAGCTTTGTGCTCTTCTAATTTAAACAAAATTTGGCACCTAGAATAATAAAATTTTGGCTACTGTCACAAGAACTTTATCTACAAGTGTTAACAAGAATAATTCCAGTTTACTACTTTCTCTTAGATGGATGGTACAGAGATGAAAGTTGCTAAAATTGTGCCAGATTAATTTTACTTCATAGACCCGGCTATCTGTCTGTGTACACGGCTGAGATGCTCTCCAGCCCTTCCAGATTCCCTCCAGCATTTGCAAACCTCAAAGAGAAAATAGACACAAACCACTCTGGTAGAGAGAGGAAAATCTACAACCCCAAATGATGGCTTTGTAATAGTGCCACTAGCGGGTTCAGCCTCAAGAGGTATTCTAAGTGTTAATTTATCTTTTGCATCATCTAACTACACTAATCCTAATGCTCCATACTATATGCCTTCTGTAAAAGCTGTCCAAGCCACATCAGGCCGTTATCTAGATACCAGTATACAACAGTGTCTCCTCCACTGGCTTCGAACTGTGCCATTAATGTCACTCATAGGGGCTTGCCAGGATTATGAGGCCACGACTGCACAGAAGTAGCCAACACACACTTGACCCGCTTGACCAGGTAGGGATGGTTGTAAGTCAGGTGCACTGTATGGGGTTCACAGTACCAGAAGTTATATATGTGCAGTCATACCAAGGGGCTTCCTTTGGGAATGAGGGCTGGGAATGAGGGCTGGCATCAAGCCTCAGACTCAGCCTCGGATTAGAGGAAATCTCTGAAAATTCTGGCCGTTATAACAAGACGATGAAAATCAGATTTTCTCCTCCCAGGTAAAAGCCCACTGCTGGGTGTTTCACAGTGTCACCTCTGTGAACATCTGCCTTCCCTCAGCTTCCCTCAAAGTCAAAGCAAAAGACAGTGGAACAGGTATTCCCAGGAACAAGCCCAGAGCAGTGGCAGTAGAGAAGGGATTCAACACAGCCCAACCGGTGGCAGCAGATGTTGTTACCTTGCATCCTCCCCACAGCTGCAGAGCAGGGCCAAGGCTAAGTGGCCTCAAGCATGGGGTACCCCTGGTAGCTTAGGAGATCAGCACACCACATCTCCCAGCTCTGCCCCTATGGCAAAACCTAACCAGTAACGAGTACCATGAGTGTCTGTTTTATGGCCTCACTGCTGAGCACCAGGGCAGGACACCTGAGCTCCTGTGAGTCCTCTTACCAGCAAACCTAAGCTCTTGAGAAGGGCTCTGCCCAGTGAACAAGGGAGATCTGACAGCACTCAGCTGCCTGCAAGTCCTTTTGAATGTCCCTGTGAAAGGAAATCAAAACACATTAAAAAAACTGAATGTGTGGTTTATTATATTTAAGATGCTATTTGTCTATAGGGTTTAAATATGTCTGTCACATAGTTAACAGTAAATGAATGTAATTTTACATGTTCAGTATTTTGATACACAGTACAGGACTACAAGTGTGGTAAAGGAGCATGGGAAATTAATATTTCCTTGATGCACGTATCAAATCCTGCAGCACCACTTAAAAGCTCGGAGTAAGGACTCAAGCTGCAGTATTACAAGCGCTACTAAATAAACCAAGAGACATACCTATATTAAACATTACAGAAACAAAACGACACAAGGGTTTAATATTTAAGATTTGATACAGGATTAAAATACTAATATTTTTAATGTCCTGGCTTCAAATTAATAAATATAAAAACAATATAAAAATATACACCAGTTGATAAAAGGATGCACTGAGTAAGGTTAGAAAGCTAAATTTCACTTTCAAACGTATGCAGGTAAGTCTTTAGGGAGAGGATTTCTGTGTAGCTGCGACTGGTCTTTCGAAAGAAGTCCAAGCTTGTGAGCTGTTCAATGTCACGCACACGCGCAGTGTGCATTTTAAGAAGATCTTCAACCCACTTTGATTCATCCTCCAAGCTCTGAAATGTAAAAAAAAAGTTTTATAACATGCCATGTCAAAAATCAGCTTTGAAAGCAAACACGACCTTTTTAAACATTGGGTCCATTTGAAGAATCTCTGTGCACTATTCAGGAATGACTAAGGTAAACAAGTTCCAAGAAAACAGATGTGAAATTTAACATGCAAAATGATTCCTAGAGTTTTATTTCAGGACCCGTTTTAGGATAGGGTTGAGACAATGATCACAGTCAACTAGGAAAAGTGGTCCCCATGTTTCAGGTTTCAGAACAGCCATATGCTTTTAGAAGATCCATTGGTCATTCCATATTTTTTTATCTCACTGAAAGAGCTCCATGTTAATCAGCTGTGAATTACCAAAGTCCAAACGCTAGGCTGTTTAGCTTTGAACCCTAGGCTGTTTAGCTTTGAACCCTACCCTTACACATTATTCTCATCTGACCAACATATCATCTAACAATATTATTTTAATCTTTCCACTTTACTGTTAGGAGACCATTATGATTCGTTCCACAGTTGGAACTATGGGGTTTATGTTGGTATCTATAAAATCCTGTTATTGGAACATATGTATTATTCACCGATAGAAAAAAAAGACTTTCAGTAATCATTTCCCAATACAAAAAAGAAAAAAAAAATCAGGAGGGTGATATTGCCAGAGCGATCAGGGTCAGGTTGCATGGGTGTAATCTCTCTTCGGGGACTGCTCCTGCTGCATGCCTTGTGCCAGCTCTGGCACACGTTAGAGCCATCCACACGCTAATGTAACTAACACATCAGAAAAATCAGCCTGCAAAACATTGCAGTTACTATGTTTGAGTGCGTTAACCAGCCCAGTGACATGTCCCATGAGCAACAGAGCCAGCCCTGGGGACTACACGGCAGGGAGCAGACGTGGGAAAAGGACAGCGCAAACAGGACTTGTTCCCCTTTGACCTCTCTGGCTGGTACATCTACACCACTGCTGGGGAAGCAAGTTAGGAATGGAGGGTTGGCCTCCAGGCATTTGAACACCATGTGTGCGACTTGGAAATCTTGCTGATAAAAATCTATTGCTGAGCTTACTCCTGAAAACGAGCCCTTTTTTGACTGTGTCAGCACAGTCCTCCTACAAAGTGATCCTATCACCTATGAAGACTAAGCTTCAGCAATGCTAAAGCCTACAGAAGACCATAGATGTGCCACAGACCAGGCAGTGGGTCACCCTGCAGAGGCCAGGAGGGTGAGCGTGATCGTTTGCACAGAGAGGACACGAAGTACCAGCTATGTCATAGCTGGCTGCTCTAAAGCAAATATCCATGACCCAGTAAGCACTTGTCTGTTTTGAAGCTTTTTGACTCCAAACCAACTTTCCTTTCCATGTCACTAGCAACTTGAGGCCCCAAACCAGGTCCAGAACATAAAGAGAAAGATGCAAATGAAGAGGCAGGAGAATGGAGTGTGCCCCTGGCAGGGCCATGCTCCAGGAACGTCACCTGGCAGCAGGCAGCCGCAGAAAACCTCCTGCCCAGCCTACAGCCTGCTCTGCACACCAGGCCTCAGCCGCGTTATTACTGCAAACGGAATCACTGTGTTATTTTTGCTGTCTTCAAGCCTTCCTTCTGAGCAGGAAATCTGCATTTTACAGAGCTCAGAGGTAAGTCCAATTGCTACAAAGCTCACTTGGAGGACTCCTAAGAGTTTGCAAAATATCTGCAGTATGAATAAATCACAAGACTGTGAGGCTGGCAAGTCCAGCAAGATAGAATTTGTATGACCCCAGAATATCAATCACCTGATCTAGGTTTTAGTTTTTCCATTCCACAACTGTCCCATGAAACCTCAGGTCCAGCAGCAATGATTTGAAAGACAGCGATCAGCTAACATGGTATTATGTTACTGCAGAACAACAAATAAAGTGTATATATTTAAAATGCTAGTTTTCTCCATCTGTGCTGGTTAGTCTCACCTCAATAGGACAGTGAGACTTAGAAGGAAAAAACAACAGTTGAAAATATGGAGGTAAATAGAAATAGTCAATCAATTTAGGAGTCTAAACTAAAATCCACTGGAAAAGATACCAGATATTCTGGACAAAAGGATCTCTGGATATTAAATTATTAGCTGGAATTTTTGGTGAAAGTGTAGACAGGTGGGTGAGGAACTCACTTATTAAAAGAGAAATTTAAAGGTTTTGCTTAAAGGGAAAAGAGTGGACTGGAGGGAGTTTCTAGTAGGGTGTCTTCAGCTTCGGTCTTGGAAAAGATTTTGTGTAATGTTTTCATACATGATTTTTGTGCCAAGGTCATTAGTGTGCTAGCAAAAAAAAAAACCAAAACAAACCTAACAACAATTGAGAGCTTCTGTCAATGTAGAGGAAGACTGGAATAACATACTGGAGGATGCAGCCCTGGTAGAGTATGAAATGGGGTTATCCACAATGACAGCAAAAATTTCTGCTAAGCTGGGAGCTTCTCAGGTGAAACAGCAGATAGAAGTACCTGGGTGTACTGGTTGTGCATGATTGCAAGCTACCATTATAACACAGCTCTGGAAAAGTAAATCAGATAGTATCAGAGGAGTTTTGTCCAGTGGAAAGAAAATAATTTCCATTTTAAAGTACTCCAGGTGAGATCTCATCTCATTCATGTTTCAGAAAAAAAAAAATTAAAAAATAGACTCAAACAGATGCATAGCAAGGCTACTAAAATGCTCATCCTCTCTTAAAAGAAAAGCAACAAAGATCCCAGGTCTCCCATGAATAGAGAGAAATATATGCCTTGAGAATCATCATAAATCATCACTAGGGTAAACCCCAAAGAAGCCCAGTGAAGGGCTATTTAAGCCATACAAAAATGTTGACACAAGAATAGATGGGGATAACCTCACCATGAATAATACAGTTTGGAAATGTAAAACTCAAATGAGAAGAGTAGTGGTGTTCTCCAACAGCCATGTGAAGAGAGAGTAAGCACGTGCAACAAGAGCAGAGTTGGTGCAGAAAGCTAATATTTCTTCAGATCTTAAGAAAGCTGTATAGAGGTTAAGGAAAAATTCTTGTATTATCCCATGCATTTCATCCATAAAGTATGTGAGGTTTTGCACAATCACTTCTTTGATCAAATAAGATAGAACACCATGTGCAAAAGTAAGACTGACACCGTATTTGAATCGCAAAATTTTGCTTAACTGTATTTTCATTCAAGAGCTACATTTAAATATTTTTGAAGTGGTTCTTTGCTATGTAAAAAGCATAGACCAGTATCTGCTAATAACCTTGTAGTAGCACTGACATTCCCCCCAGAACTGTAAACACACACACGAGAAGTAGAATGACCTACAGAGAAAAGAATCTTCAGTTGGAATATAAGAAATCGAATAGTAAAAGAGACCATTATTCTGAAGAGTTCATAAAAAAGATTTCAACAGTTTAAGAGTACCATGACAGGCAATATAAGGAGGAAAAAGATTGACTTTGTAATAAGATTGCATATGGGCAGAGATACAAGGACAGAGGCACTAATAACTGCCAGGTTACTAACTTCCAGATCACCAACTGGATCTCGATTCAGAGGAAAGCAGTCCAGAGAAAAAACACAATGAAATATATTCTGAGACTCCTGGTAGAAGACATCTCTGCTCAAACCAGTTAAGAGTCTAAACAGGAGGAAACCAGACCTGTTCAAGAGAGAGGGATACTGCTCCAGAAGCGTGGTTTTAAAAAGAGGGATCTGAAAGCAGGCGATGTTTGATGAATGAGAAAGAGACAGTGTTCCAGGTGAATTGTGTACAGAGTTGGAATTACTATTTCTGCCTGTAGTTGGAATAGGAGTCTTAACTTTTTGTGCCAATACAAAATTCATAACATTAATGCGTTCATTCAGGAAACGGTCTCCTGGCAGCCTATAGTGAAGTGTCTGTGTGCAGGAATCCACACAGCTGTGTAATGGGAGAACAAGTTCAGGCGGAAGGACAAGTCTAAATTCAGCTGCCTGGGAGGACTGCTGTCCTTGCAGAGCGCTGGAGCCCGTGGGGACCCAACTGCTCTCCTGCCACAATCGGCTGCCGAGTGTGTATGTTACTTTCTGCAGTGCTGACCAGTACCTTTGTACTTCACCAAGATTCTTACACTATGGGATCTTGCATCCTAAAGATAGATAGGAAAGGAACCAGAAAGGTTTCTGGTTGTCACTGTTAATAAGAATCCAAATGTTCCCCTTAAATCCAGACATGTTCTGGAAACAGCAAGAGCTGCCATCTACCCTAGGCACGTTTTAGCATATAGTCTTAATACTGTGTGGGTTGGATATAGTCATGCTGTCTGATGCATCCCAACTGCCGTAACAGACAAGACTATATTGTACCTGCATACAGAAACAGACCTCAATAAAAACATCAGGCTGGCTGCCAGCACGATATGTCTATGCACACAACCTCCTCGCAATCTGCTCTGAAATTACACTGACAGTGTCTGCCAAAACATAGAAGTCTACAGGTTGTTTACTGCCAACCTACTGTATATGTCAGTTCTTCCAGATTTTAGGTGTGGTAACAGTTCCATATTTTCTCTAATATCACAGAGGAATGCTTTTGTCTAATGAGCTGAACATGACAATTAGAGTCACTACCCTGTGCTTTCGCTCAAGACATCAGCGAGCATTAGCATCTAATAGTAATGGGGTTTCACATGTCCCAGGGATACATTCATGATGGGGCTACAGTAGTGCAGCAGAACTTACATTGCAGCTCTCATCATTGTCAGGCCGGTGGGGAAGGATGTATGAGAGAACAGAGAGTGGTCCATCACATTTGTCGGCTGGTTGAGTGAAATCTAAGCAGCTGGTTATGATGGCATAGTAATGAGTAGGAACAGGGATGGCGCTGCCTTCCACAAACCTGGAGGAAAAAAGCAAACATTTATCCACAAAGGATAAACTTGTTCGGAAGAAGGTTACACAAACAGCATGGTCGTTCCTCCCCTACGTGTGAGGACACATGTACGTTGTTGAGATGCCTTTGATTCCTAAACACTGCCTCAAAATAAGCATTCAATTAGCTCATGTTTTGATACTGTGCTATAGAAATACCACACACCAGTGCTGAAAAGCTTCTTCAGTTCAGGAACAGAGAGAAAGCATTACTGAATTAATGAAAGACTCAACTATTTAACTCAATAGCACTGCTATGGTTTGCTCTGGTATCCAGTTGTCAACTCTTAAATTCTGGACAATGTTAGAGAAAATCAATTATTTGGAACATAATTCAGCTTTGTCTCAAGAATGAATGAACATTTAATTTCAAAGTCAAGGTAAACAGTTACCTGCTGAATTTTTACCACTGTTCCACCTACAGGGGCATTCAGTTTTGATGAACAGTAATTTTAGAAAGAGCTAGAAAATTTTGTCTCCTCCCAAATTTTGAGTAATGTGCAGATAATGAATTGTTTAAGATAAAGCCATCATTAAGAGAAGCAACAGCAAAGCAATTTAAAGACAAACTCTTACTGTTTTATTTTGTCAGTTGTGTCATGTAAACCATCATAGTCATAGTCAAAGATTGGCCCACTTATAACATTGACTCCATTTCGTTCAGTAGCATATCTTTTCACCAAAACTCTTTGGAAATAGTTCCATACCTCTGTTGGAGGAAAAAAAAAAAAAAAAAGGCAAAAAAATATAAAATGCACCAAAATTCGGGTAAGTCAAAACATATCAAGATTATAAACATTTTTTTTTTTCCTGAAAATAAAAAGCCAGTGGACATAATTCACACAGTGGTATGGGAAATCAAAGACTAAGTATTACAGATTTACTGCAGCTTCATTCAGTTTGGTCAATAAAGCTTATTCAGACTTCTTTGTTCTCTGTTGATTTTTTTTTCTCCAACCAGTGATAAAGGAAATGCCCAGTACCACTCCCAGGCTGGCATTGCCACAGACATTGCACAGAGAGTCTGCTGTTCCTTCACCAAGCAGTAGAAACAGCTATTCACACGCCTTTTGATGTCCCTGTAAACACCTCCTTTGTCTTTCTTATCTAGTTACAGGGAATGATGATGTGTATAATTCTAGAAAGGAAACAGCACCATGATTAAAAGCAAAACCCAAACATTTTCAAAGAAATGGAAATACAAAGGTCATATTCTTCCAGTTAAATTCTCCTTGGAATCAAAATGTCTCACTTTTAAATTAGGTGCCATCAGGGATGACCGTATTATGGCATAGCATCTCATTACAGCAACTTCTGGGAAGAGCATGATACTCTTTCTCCCACCATGCGCTCCTCAACCTTAAACAAGTTAAGATGCTTACAGAGACTAGAAACACAGTGGAATCTCCAGTTACATCATTCTTTTCCTTCTTTTTTCCTTTCTATTTTAACATTAACAAAAGTGAGTGTAAACAAAATATCTCAGGCTCGTAAAAGTTTAATTTTTGTCTTGTCAGCTCAGACTTAAGTCTGTGGTTCCCCAGCGCCGATGGCAATGCCAGTCTCAGTTCCCCAGTATGCCTGTCCAAAGACTCCTCAGTGCCACGCAAATTCCCTGCTTGGCCTGGTGCAGGGGCCCCACAAGCAGTGGTCTAACAAGAACCTCAGCTGCAGCAGCCACGTGGCAGTACCACTCCTCCAGTTGCTTGCTCCTCCAATGCATCAGCCTTAACAATAAAAATAGCCCAAAAAGGAAAGGTTTTTTTTCTCCCCCTGAGTTTTCCGGCTGAATCAGTTCCCCACTTAGGTTCCCACTGCAGCCACACGGAGAGCAACACCAGTGCAACAGGAAGCCAGCCCAGGGGCATCATCTTGCAGCTCCAACAAGGCAGGAGCTGCTTAATCCAGACTCACTACTGAAAAGATGGATACAGAATTATTGCCCGGGGGATGTGATGGAACAGCGAATTAAAAAAAAAAAAAAAAAAGAAAAAACAAAAACAACAAAGCAGAGGAGGGGGCCTCTGCAGCCAGCACTGCCACCAAGGCCAGCATAGCATAAAACTGCCACTTTGTATTTCCCTTGTAGTGAAAAAAACTCTGTATAATGAGTTTATAATCAGCTCTCAGCGTTGCAATCTGCACACATGCAGTGGTTTGTAATTCCCCAGGAATGACATTAGCTCCAGCATTTGTTCTCAGGGAATCCTTTACCCACTTGTGATGAAGAGGAAGGCCACTAGACAAAATGAGCTGCTAGTAAGTGGGTTTTTCTGCTGTGATTAGCATCTCAGCTAATTTGCTTAGACTAACATTATCATAAAGAGCACTTTTATGAAGTGATTTGAGAGTAGGAAATCCCCAATAATTTTGCACTCTGTAATCAGTTAAGTGCCTTTGCTCAGATTTCCAGCAAACATCACCACTTGTTCCTACTCAGAGGTTTTTCAGTTAAAAGCGCTCTTTTCTGGTTAAAAAGAAAAAGCCTCCCATAGGCTTTGATGTTTATCCAAACCTCTCTGGCCTAAAGTCTGAATTGGAAATCTCACAAGAACAGGCTCTTGAGATTCTTCCAAAGCTTCTCAATTCCTGCCAAGCCAAAAATGCCACCAGAATAGTCATGGTTTTCCTACCTCTTGGCGAAACTAGAGAGAAAAGGGATGTGCAGACAAAAGAAATGTTAATACTATATCCCTACAGTGCTGGAAGTTTCAGACAGGTTTAAGTCATTCCTCATTTTCCATAAATTGGTTTCCTCTTCCTTATTCTTTATACATAATAAACAAGTTTGTTCTCCCTTTAAGGGCATGGATAGAAAAACCAAAAATAATCACTTAGCATGTTGCTGTAGTTCAGGGACTAGTGCACACTCCCAGGCAGCTGCAGTTGAGAAGTAAAAACACATTGCCTAAATACATTCTGCACTAGCTTGGGATACAGACAAGAAAATCTGAATGGTCTTGCCCAAACTGAATTACTGTGGCATGAAGCATAATTGCTGAACTACAGCACCTCTGTGCTCTTATCTTAGCACAGCACTAAGAAAAATAAACCTTTCTTAAAACTTGAGCCTTTCTTGCGGTATTTTGCCTGCCCATACCTAGAACTATACAGGTGCCTACATGTATTATCTGCTGACTATGGGTAACTGAACTTTATGTTCTAAACTTCTCCCATCAGTTCATTCTATTGTCCAACACGCATATTAAAAAAACCCCAAACAAACAAACATGTTGGGAAAGAGAAGTAAAGCCATGGAAAGGGCACTTACTTTTGAAAGCAGGATACATTGGAATGATATTTGTTATTAGAAAAGCATCATATTTTGCTTCCGCAGAGGAACTTAATTCTGAAAACAATAAAACAGGAAAATATTAATGTGATTAATTATCAGAAATTCAAAGAATATAAAAATTATTTGAAAAACGGCTTCAGAGATTAATCAAAGGAAATACTGTCATCTAAACAGCAGTCTGAAAGCTATATTCAGAAGTGCACATTATATGCATAAAATTTGTCTTTAATGCAACAGCTGAACATAGAATGTAAGGATTTTATCCTTGCTTCAACTATCAGAGTTCAAAATATTTAATAGCTCATCTTTGCTTCAACTGTCAAGACAGTTCAAAATATTTCATCTAGTTTTACAGTCTTAAAAGTCAGTGAGCTGCTCTGCAGGCTGTTACAAAAGAGGCAAACAATTTCCAGGGAGGACTGTGGGATTATCTTTTCCTTCTGAGCAAGCCTCTGCACCAGGAATTCCATACCAGAAATCCACCATAAAATATTTCAGCCACTGAAGGCTGAAGGAAGACAGAGCAATGAAGTTCATAAGCGTGAGACAGTTGTGTCCCTTGAATATTCACTAATCCCAGAAGATCACTGCACCAAAACTGAACCAATGTAACTGCAAAGGAGAATCTAGGACACTCATTTACACAGGTTTTCTACTAACACCATTTCTATAGGATGGTAGAAATTTTTAGAGTATGCAAGAGTCTAATTTGGATTTATAAGTCAAATATATATTTTTATTACCGCTCTTTGAATTCAAAATTAACAACTCTGACTAGATTCCCAGTTGATAGAAGCTGGTATCTATCTACTGACTTTAAAGGGCCAGCTTTTGAAAACTGTCCTCCAGCTTGTATTCCTACTCCATGCAATTATTCATTCGCCTTTATTTTTATTAATTAAACTGGGACACTTCACTGTTTTGGTGCATGAAGCTGGGCACCATTTTGGAGCATCTGTCATGGAGCTGAGGGACCACAGCCATGACAGCAACTTGTGGCACTGGGTCCTTGGTCCTCAGCAAGTGCAGCAAGGGTAATGTATCCAACCCACCGGGCCCCATACGTGACACCAGTGAAGGAGCAGCTCCTCTGAGAAGACATCACAGAGGAAGAAAACACCCCAGAGACAGGGGAAACGGAATCATTCCTACCTATATTCTTTCCCAATGACCTCAAAAAACCCCTTGGTCTGTTTATATTGGGGGGGAGGGGAGCAGGAAGGCAGTTCATACCTAAGGTTTTCCCTAACAAAAAAAAAAGATAATTACAAAACCTCTAGATATTAAAGGCTATATGAACTTACGAGGAGGGAAAAGGAAGCCATAGGAGAGCTGTTTGTCGCCTCTGTAGGCTGCACAGCTCTGGCTGTTTCCTGGAGAAATGCGGAGGTCAGGCCTCACACAGCTGGCCAGGTGCTCCGGGACACCGGATACCTCTGCCTGCATTGAGGAACATAGGCAGAAATGACAAGAAAAGTAATTCCAGCATTTATAGCTAAAAGAAAACAATTTCATATAGTCAATAGATGACATGAAATGCCTTGCGCAGAGTAAAATAAACCACCGAGCTGTACAACCAAATCCTTCCCTTCTCCTGTTATCTGCTGCAGAGCCCCTCTTTCACATAGCAGAAGTCACCATGGGAAATAATTCAAATTATGTCGCTGATTATTCCATCATAATTAAACTAATCCCCATCAATCAAAACATAAAAAAAATAACAATAGTAAATACAGCCCTTCTGCCTTAAAACTCTTTCCTTCTGAAGGAAAAAAAAAAAAAGGCATTTTGGCATTGCTTACAATGATTTTTGACATTATTTCTGGTGGGAAAAATCTATTTGGATAAGGGAAATTCTAGGACTTCAAGAATACAGGTACTGAACAGATTTCCCCAGGGCTTTTTAAGCACTTTTTCAAGAGCAAAGACAGAACTAACCTGTTTAGAAATAGTGTAGGATGTCCAGAGAGGCATCAGGAATGTTTCACTGTAGCCACTTTCAAAGTCATGGTGATGCAAGATATTATATTTTGTGCGGTACAGTACTGCAGGGCGCCCATATAGAAGATGCTTTTCTACAGATCAGAAGAAATAACACTTATTACTGAAAGCCTTGAAGATGAGAAAAATAAAGGGTTGGCTTTCCAACACAGGCTGATTTTACAGTGCTCCTTAATGGGATACTGACCCTGAATAACTACTAAGGAAATCTCATAACAGAGAGAAGAGCAGTTCTTCAGTAGTTTTGATAGGAATCCCCATTCTAGGCTCACAACCTGCTTAAAAGTCCTTTTTGCACTTGAAAGCTTGTTGGGGTCATAGCATGGAGAGAGAGTGTTTCTCCAAACACAGGAGACTCCACAAGGATCCCATCACTCTTCCCCAGAATTATTCTCCTTCCTATGGTTTTTTTGTAAAGCCCCTCTCAAAAGCGAGGCAAAAATGGTCACTCACTAAAAGAACACTTTTTTCCACTTGGCTGATACAGATGATGTTCTGAAGACTGATGTGCTTTTTCTGTCAGGAATATCAAAGAAAACAAACCAACGCTTTTCCTAACTTTGGCTACAAAAAGACACCTCCAAATCTGCAAAGCTAGCTTGTTTTTTCTGTCTTGGTGGTATGTTATGGTTAAATGTCACTAATACCTCTGACAATCTTGCTTATAAAAAGACAGAAACATTACTGAAAGAGATAGAAGTAAAACAAATTTACTGGCTCTTCTTGCCTCGTGCTGCAATGATTGCAATTGATTTTGATAATAATTTGCCAGACAGGCTTGCCTCGCTTTTAGATATCAAAACATAGAAACAAGGAAAGCAGCCTAACACTGTTCACAGATAGGCATTTAACCCGAAAGAAAAGTGCAAGTTTTCTTAGTGTTTGAGTCCAAACAGAGAATAATTTTATAGGACACAGGAAAAAAAAAATAAGGGGGGCACTTCTTTCCACTTAGACAACTTACAGATGAGCAAGTGAGATTGGTTTAAATGCTTGTATCTTAAAATACATCCAAAATACTATTTTTATATTACTGAAGTAAAGAAGCATCAAAACCTTAAATCAAATAAAGATGGTGAGATATCTAGGAGTACAATGGTGAGAGTGTTGTGTTTTTTCCAGATGCCAGAAATTGCCACAGCAGGAAGTAGCTTGTCACTAATTGGGAAAATCAGTTTAATAAGATGAAAGCTGCAAAAAGACAATTTAACTTACAAAGAAAAGGAATCATTTCACCTCTAGAAACTAAAGGATAGGCTGCATTGCCTGTTCAAAACAAAAACTGAAGAAATAGCTTCATAAGGGACTTAAGAAAATCTTAAGTCATCTGAGCAATATGATTTAAAGTATCTCAAAAGTCCACATCTAAACTCAGAGCTCCAGAAATTGCTAATTTGGACAATTGTTATCGTGAGAAGGCTGTGACTTGTTATACTGAACCAGATCACAACTGTGAGAAGGAAAGCTCTGCTTTGGTGCACCTTTCAGTCACTATTATTGTTCAGAAAAGCTGTTCCTATCCCCTCCCCTCTGGTTCTGTTGCTATATTTTAACCTGGACCATTGCCCTGGTGCATCTGAGAGCAAAGCCACACAAAAGTCAGCACTGGCATACAGCAGGGACTAGTGTCCAGGAGAGCAGGGGATGCTTTCTCCTGGGAGTAACACTAACTCAAACACTGAAGAGGGACACAAGTGCACTGAGCATCCCTGAACCAGCAGAGCATTTCTGCACTTCCCAGTCAAGGACTGTCAAAGCAGCTGTACCATCCTTTCTACCACTGACCTGGTAAAACCTAAGCCTGAACGATACTGGTAAAACAGTGTGCAGACGTAGCCCATGTTTTTTACCCCATTTATAGCTTGTGGTTAAATGCAGTACTGCCTCATGCACCCTCTCCTTTCCTCATCTCTCCACTTCCACAGCAGAGATCAAACCTCCTAAAGGGGATGGAAAGGAAGAGTGCTAAAACTTGTATCACTTTGAGCGATACTTTAGTCCTGGTTACAACAAAAGATAGTGTGCACTCCCTCATGTGAGTAGCACTTATCTTGCCCACTTATCTCTTGTAGGTCTATGTGTTATTTTGACAGTTATTTGATAAGACTGTTTACTACACATTAAGTAAACCAAAGCAGGAGCTTCTCTCGTATCAATGACACAAAGTAACTTGCAAAAGAAAACAAAAATAACTTTTATTAACCGAGGCATCAGGATCTCACCTTCTGTTCCTTTGACATGAAAGCGCTTGTTGAGTTCATCCAACTTGTTCTTCTCAAGAATAGAAAAAAGGAACAAGATTAGGATCACTGGAGCATTCTGACATCTTGTTTTACTAGGCATCTAACAAACAAAACTAGCGCTATAAAACACCGACAATTTTTTTGTTTCCTGTTTTACAAAAAGCCATATCAGTTCCAAAAGAGCACAAACACTTCACAGGAAGGATCTGGGAAATTCTTACAGATCAAACCCTCTCAAAATAGATAAAATGGTTACAACTTTGCTAGGCAACTACTGCTAATAGTGAAAGCATCGGCAGATCCTAAACACCTACCTTATCATCACATGTACATCCTATATCAAAATCTGATGCAGAAGGTAGAGCGACAGGATAGAGTGGTTTAGCAACTTCATCTGGCACAGTTGGTTTATAAACATTGGCTCTCAGCAGGTGATTTAAACTTCCGTGGGTGCCATTATTTGGAGCTGGCTTTAATCCAAGCAGATCTATGAAGCCACCAAAGATGAATGATGGTTAGATTGCAAACATGTATTCAGCAGCACCTCTACCAAGCCAAGACATGTATTTGCAATACTGTTTACACCCACCACATGTTAATGCTTTTAATGTAATAGAAGTACTAACCCCTTGTCCAAATCATAAAATTGCAGATTCTGCCTGAATAGTATGGTAGTATTTATGACAAGAAGGTCAATTTGCATCAAGACACTGGAAAAGACTTTTACTATAACTACTTCTGCAGCTTCCAGTGCAAACCTATGGTCAGTGTGCTAGCCTTACATCAGACATCTGGAATAGAATAATAACACTAAACAGTGTTATTAGTCACCTGCTTTACAGATAAGGGATAATTACCTTTTTGGTATTTCATGTTTTGGAAAAAAAAAAAAATAAATAAGTGAATTACACCTTTGGTTTGAAACTTTTATCACCCTGGAAAATCAGTATTGAAGAAAAGATCCTAATGAATATGTGCATACATCATCAAATTCTTCTTCATGGCTACAGTATGATTTCAGAAAACATAATCATAGCAGGAGATGCCATAGATCATCATAAGTGATGCCCCTGAGCTGCTCCATGAGCCATGCAGGTGCAGAAGCAGTCTCTGAGCAGAAACCTCCTTCCCTAGACTGCTCAGGTGTGGACACCACACACTGTAGTGGTGTGTGTTTGATATCTGCTAAGCTGCATACAGTAAAACTAAGGTAATCCATTTTATTGGCCAGCTGATAGAGTAGAGCAAGCTGAGGCCCTGAAGAAATGCCTGCTGGCCAAAATGCAAGTGCTTGAGAAATGGGAACTGGGGAAGGGACACAGAGAGAGAGTCAGGACATGAGCTCACGGGTGCCTAAATGAAGCCCTGTTAGCTATCAGTGTTTCTCTTGCAATTTCTCAAAAAGGTAGCTTACCACACATGACATTGTAAAGTTCAATATTTTCAAAAGGAGGTACTTTGGTCTTGTATTTGAAGGTAGGGCCATAACCTATAAAGACAGTCTTTAAAAAAAAACAAAAACAAACAAACAAAAACAACAAAGAGAGAAGAATACAGAAGAGCATTAAAAGGTAGGTTATTTTTCAGTGAATATTTACATTTTAGAGACCTCCAATTTCTTCTTGCCTTCAATGGCCCTCCCACAAAAGTATCTGTATTGCTCATACCTGCATACTGTTTATCTTGTTGTCGTAGCCATGGTCTCCGTGGAAGAAACATTTTCCTGTTGGTTTCTTGTAAACGTCCATAGCTTTCCTAAATTGAAAAAGTATTAGAAAATTTCCTCAAAGGTGTAGGTATGATGGCTGACCTGGCAATTTAGTTTGAGTGTAGGAAGGATAAGGTTACAAGGCAATGTATTGCTTATTTTTCTTGAATAGCAGCAGTGGGGACTGCAAGCTCATCCAACACCACCAGTTTCTCCCTCTGCTCCCCCTATAAGAGTCATCTCTTTACTCACTGATAACAACCTTAGCATCTATTTACTTGTTTTCTCAGACTTTCTCATATCACATCATCTCCGATAGACTGGAGATATTTTGGACCGTACTCTTCCAATCCTCAAAAGGCCAACAGAGGCTCCTAGGAAAGCACTTTCATGATGTTACAATGCTGCAAATGTCATACAGTACTGTAAAGTGCTTTCACCCGTTTGCCTTGCACCCAATGAACAAAGATGGGAAGTAGAAACAAAGCTGGAGGAAAGAGAAAAATTGTCATGAAGATAAATGGCTGAGAAAATAAGTGCTATATCATAGGAACACTAATTATCAGCTTGTTACTGAGTACTTCTTTTACAAAATATGTGGAAAAGTATTGTGAAATAGGAATTATAATTACTGGCTTGTTCCAGAGTACTTTCTTACAGTTTCATGAGGGCCACGTACATGCAGTGGACCAGATTATCCTACAAGTTAATTTCTTCATCTGCAATAAAATGCTCAGCCAAAGTTTGACTTTGGCCTTGTAAATTACTAGAGTTACAGCAGTCAGATCTGTAACTACCATTTTCCTGGCTGTGAATATACAATGAATTACAGTTACATTAACAAATGAATTATTGTTGAATACAATTTCAGAAAATCTAACAAATAAATAAGCCAGAGAAAGTCTGATGTAATTAATAAGAAATTACTAAGTATAAATCAGCTTGGGCCATCCCATCAGTTCCAGTAAAATTCTTAAAACTAAAACTTTTATAGGCCTAAAACTCAGAGTGTGATTCTTTGAAATGTACATGAACCCTAGCCACAAAAACTGCATGGGGAGGCAGGCCAGCCAGCTAGTGGAATTGTGCAAGAAAGCAACTGGGGTTTCTCATTCACTGCTTTAGCAGAGTGATCCTTGCATAATTCACGGAAAGATAAGCACAGATGTCAGAAGGCACTTGCAACACACCGTGTGTTTGCCTGGCAGCTATACAGGCAAAAGACCCTACCATAATTTAAAGCTTGTAACAGACTACCATGAGCCAAAATCTGTGTCATCTTCTAAGAACCCCTGAGTCAGCTTTATGCATAAAGACCTAGCCATTCTCATACTGTAATACACAACATGTGTCAAAACAATCAAAACAAGAATGAATGTTAAACCAGAAAGGGGTGCACAATTCATCAACAAAGGCTACTCCTCTCCTGTTCATTCTATACATATATATGCCAACTTGGTTTTCCTTGCTCAATCTTTAGCTAAGAATATTAAAAGTTGTCCATATTTTATAACTGAAAATTCAGAGGCATATGCAGAACAACCACCCAAACCAGGGTGTTCTCTGAGCTAAAGCATCCTGGTTTTCTGTGGATTTGTTTTGCAACACAATACACTGCCAGCACTTTGATGGCCACCCTTGCAGTTGTTCTCAGGTATTCACCCACCCTGCCAGTGTCTCCATTGTCTTTCCATTCACCCATTGCATTGCATCCACTCAGCCTCTTGTTCCCCTGGTCACATACGTCTTTCTCTTCCTCCTGTATTCCCTGCTTCCTGGTTGGAATAAGCTTGCACCTCATTAAAAAAAGCTTATAAGCTCCTATATTTGAGCTAATCAGTTAAAAAACACACTGCTGCTTGAGGAAACCAGTCTAGGTTTCTACCCTCTATCCAGTTACTAATTTTCCCAGACTCTAAAACCAATTTTTTGTTTTGAGCCACATCGCCCTGCAGCAAATGTGACTGGTGATTGAACCTCACCAGGAGTTCAAAACTCCCCTTGCTCACAGGGTACAGGAGTGCGTTGCTGACAGACAGGGCAACCCCAGGTGTCTTATTTTCTCGAAAAAAAAAACAAAACCCCACAGGCTGAAAATTAGGAGGGAAGCAAAAGCAAGAGTTTACCTTGCCACATGCCATTTGCGGTCCACCAGTAAATGGACATCCTCAATTCTTCGGTTGTAAGCATAGTGCAAACGTTTAGGCAGGTGCTGTTTCAAGTAAGGCTTGAAATGTTGGTCTGGCTTTCTACACTGAAAAATAAATGGTTACAAATAACACTGCTGTCAGTTAGATTAGACACACATAAAACCTTGAACTACAGAAATCAGACTGTTAAGGTCATTATTGATGATGTCTTGAAAACAAAGTGTACATCTAGTGTATGCAGTCCATCCCTTTCTGTGCAGTATTTACATAAGTCCAGGGCCCAGGGAGTCACTCAAAGATGTATTTGGAAAGCTTCATTCTCATGATGGTCTCACGGATGAAGAATTTTATTCTAGCTGGACCAAAGCTCAAGTTTTGGAGGAAAGTTCAATGCTCAAAATACATTTCATCTGCAGATATATTTAAAGCCATCTGGTTACAAAATTTGATTTTTTTTCTATCAGCTTTTATTTTAAACACTTTTTTCCCATTAAAAGCAAGGTTATAGTTGAAGGCTATCAAATAAACTTTTTCAGTGTCTTCAGATTGCTAGTAAAATATTTACCCTAAAAGATTACTTTCCATTTCTGAAGGAATGAATAAATAGACTCAATTCAGGGAGTCAAGATGATCAGGGAGATTCTGGCTCTGCACTGCCCAAAAAGGTTATAAAAGCTACTACAGCAGCAAATAGTGGAACTTATGACAAACATTAATCTGTATTCATGAAGGGCACCATTTAACACTCTTTATGCATGTTAATGGTTGATTTTCCTGCCTAAAAAGGAGATTTTCCTGAGGAAAGAACGTTGAATAATGGTCCAGATTAAGATGTGAATGGTGCAGTATAGACAGAGATACCTCCCAGTCCTAGATACTTACTGTCAGGTTGGCCACAATCACTTTAGGGTCATCTGTTAAAGGAAAATAAAAAAGACAAAAATATAAAAGATTAACAATTTGCAGAAGAAAACACAAGGTAATAATGTAGCTTTACAGAAGCATTCTTCCTAAAAGTTGGCTGATCTTTACTAAAAGCACACTGTATATATCAGATAAGATATGAATATGAACTAAAGTTTAACTGTATACTCTTTACTTAGTGATATCGTAGTTGCTTAGGTAGTGTTTCTCACTTTTTATTATTTGGCCCTTAGTTTAGTATTTATTCTTTTTTATGAAAACATATACTTTCAATTCTTTTGACTGTTCTCCTTTAAAATAAAAAATCATCCCCAAACACAACGACCTTCCTTGAAAATTTTTGAAAGCCCATTTGAATGCAACAACACAGAAGTAGTAAATACACAGAATTTTTTTTTCTCTCTTTTAACATTTCACATATTTCATAAACTACTACAGAGTAGATGAAAAGCCACAGTAAAATATTCTAGTTACGTCTTCAGACTATTAAAGAGACATGCAAGGATATAGAAAGCCCAAAACCAGCAACAGTCCACATTAACTCCATTTTTTTCCAGAGTGGGGTGAGGGATTGGGGGGAAGCATTTTTCAGTCCTGAGAGAAAAAACAGGCTAAGACAAAATCCTAGGAAGTTAAAAATCTCTTGCTTAACTATTACTGTTTTGGTTGCTTAAGGAATGAGCTTGCTGAGCCTGAAATGAGTTCTGCTGAATCTCAAAACACAAAGCTACAGGCTTATTCATTGCAAAGGTGTGTCTGTAGTACTGAGGCAGTATTATGGAACAGGAAAATGGATAATGGATAAAAAGTTGGTGATCTGCCATTTGAGGGGGGAAAACCCCAGTTCTAAAACTAAGTAATATGCTGCTTTGTTCTATGTTCAAACTGCTGATTTATAAGCAATTGCAAATATCCAAACAAGGAAGCTGCAGACAGTCCAAAAGAGGAAAATGGTATTGTGGGAAAACCAGTAGTATGACTCAGAGGTCAGTCAGAGAAGCTGATCTTTTTGGAAGATATTGCCATTCATCCTCCAAAGAAAACTAATTTTTTTCAGCAATTTTAGAATTCAATAGTTGAAATATCTTTTAAAAAAACCCAAACCAAACACTTCTCAGAACTGAAATGTAAGTTTTCAGTACACTGTAAAGTGTAGGAATTCAGTATTTATGCTAGACTAGTAAATTGTGTCATCGTATGCACTATTTTCAGGAAATCTTTACACACTCATCCCATATTCATAGAGCCTAAATACCCAGGTAAATTAGTTTACAGTAAAATAAATGCATACATGAATCATTAGCTAAAAACATTTTATCACATTCTTATGATTTCTGCTACTATTCTGAAAATATTTAATCTTCAAAGATCAATTTTTTTTGTGAAATCTTCCTCAACCAAACTATATCTAAAGTGTTATGAGGGGTCAAGTTGGCTGTACCAGCTATCTGATCTCCCCCTCTACCAAAAGTTGTCACCCTTGTCACACATTGCAAAAAACATAAGTAGTTATAGTTAGTTTATGAGTTTCACAGTTTGCAAGGTAGCTTAAACTGCTGGCAAAGCCAGGTTTTCCCTGAACCAGAGCAGTCATGCTGCTGGCACAAGCCCTGTCCTGGCCCTGGAGGCGTAGCCTCAGCAGAGCAGTGGTGGGGCAGCTGTGTCTGTAATGCTTTAAACCACAGGACTGGCTTCACCAGAGCTCCTGGGTGAGCCCTGAGTGCTCTCATCAAAGATCAGCTGATCTCAAACACCAAGTCAGGGTGAATTTCTAACAGCATGGTACCAAAAACCAGCATGTTCTACTGTCAGCACTGCCCCTGAATGCATTCTCTAGCTCTCCTTATACCCTTCAACATCCCCAGCCTGTTGCTGTTTAGCAACCCACACTGCTTCTCATCTGTGCCAAAAGTATGAAGATACTGAATTCGAAATTAACAATTCACTTTTTTCTGTTAGCTCAGAAAATGTACCACTTTAATATCCAGTCTGTACAGTGCTGAGATCCCCTAAGTCCCAGTTTTGTTGACAGAGGGGAGAACTGCATGTATAAAACTCACAACGATGTGTAAGCTGGCATGTGAAGCTTGCTTTGAGTTCCCACTCCTCCTTGCTATAAAAGGGTGGGTTTTAACCCAAAACATTTCAGCCATCCACTTGACACAGCATTATTGCTGTGGGGTCTGTGACTCTACAGACCGGGAAGAAAGCAAGGAGCTGGTCTTCATGGGCTTCCCTCTGAACAGTCCTGATGACACACTGCAAACTCATACCCTTTGGACAACGTCAGCCTAAGTAAGGGATGGAGTCTAGTTCTCAGGACAGGTACAACTTAAAGGGGGTACAACTTAACTTACATTTTAGGTTATTGCTAGACCTAGGGCGAATTCGCCCTAAAGATCCAGGCAGCAAAATGATATCTTCCACATTAGTCAGATAGTTGCTTAAAAATTCAGTTCTTTCACAAGTAGTGTCTTCCATCCCTTCAGAAGGAAAATGCAAAATTAATTCAGCTTAATAATAAACATGTTTTCCAAAAAACACAAAAAGATACCCCAAACAGCCTATGTATTCTTTTCCTTTGGATAACTCTTATTCTTGTTCTTTCCAGTCATGTCATTCCAACATTAGACACTGGTAGGAGTCGAACTAGGGATGATTGTAGCACTTGCCTACACAAGAGAAATACCAACTTCAATGTCATAGAAACAGTCACCACATATACGATGCGTGCACTGACACATCTCCAAATGAAACTCACAGAAAAAAATCAAAGTCTGTTTCTAGTTTAGTGTACTACTTTGGGGATTATTTTTTCTTAAACAAAGGATTTTAAGAGAAATCGCACACAAAAGGTATTGTCTGTTGGTGGTCTGTTCTAAGGCAGTGCAGATAAACAATTCTCTCCTACAGCCGTTTGTGGCTGGAAGGAATGTATTGCCAGTCACAGGCAGTTCTCAGCACAAAACATGCGTCCCCTGGAAATCCTTCCTGTCCCTTACCCTTCTCTCCCCATAGCCAGAAAGGCGGCATATTCCATTTTATTGCTAATGTAGCAGTTCCTGTGAGACGCTCATAAACAAAGATCTAAACAAAACAGAACCTTTGGTAGCATTGCTAAAAAGTTATGTAAAACCAGATTTATCTCAGACATGGTCATATTTTTCTTTAATAAGACTTTCGTTTTATTTTGGTCTTTGTTAGTATTTACTATTTCTTCAATTTTAAGTTTCTTCTGATGTCTGAAAGAATGAGATTTATCAAATAATATCTCTGCTTTTGCATGACTCCATTTGACCCTGAAATATCTATTTATCCTTTTTCTTCTTCCTCCACTATTTTGATGACATTTTCCATCCAAGCTGGACACAGTCCATTACAGATATTCCAGTCTTTCTCCTGGTAGGATAATTTGACCCAGTAATTGTTATGGAAATGTCTCCCTCTAAAGTCCTACTCCTCTCCTCATGAAAAATAAGGCAGTACTACTAAACTATTTCACAGAATCATCTAGGTTGGAAAAGACCTTGAAGATCATCTAGTCCAACCATTAACCAAACACTGACTGTTCTCAACTACACCATATCCCTAAGTGCTATGTCAACGCAAATAAATCCTTCCATAAAACCTGCCAAAAAGATTACACTAGGCACACAATACTCTTCCAACACATGCAAGGAGAGCTGCGCTTAGATGTGGTTGAAAAGCTCTAAGTGGAGCTGTAAACACCCAAATCACTGTTATGAAGAAGTGTTCTCCAGTAACAATTAATAGACAAGCTTAGTGGTCTGTCCACATTGACTGGTTTTGAGATTTGAACTACTAGAAGAAAACCAGCACAAAAATATCTGAAATGGAACCATTCATTTAAGCCAGCTACTATAAGCACAGCTACATTGCTCAAGCATTTATATATGCGGATTAAAAAAAATACTGTTTATTTTACCATGATCACCAACAAATATGACATTGACACATCGATGTAGTTTCAACTGTTTCAGTCCATCCATTAGCTGTCCTACTGTTTTGTCAATCTCTCTCAGGGGATTCACCATCATCTGTATAAATATGCAGAAGGGAAAAAAATTAATTCTGTCATTGCAATGTTCCCTATTCTTCTACAAACGGAGGTCCTTTGGCAACACTCTGATAGGATAACCATCCAGGTCAAGAGGCAAAGCCTTGGCTGAGCTGTTACACTACAATTATCATACCATTTCTTTTTCTATAACCACACTGATTTCATCATGAGAAAGCCCTGCTGAGATGCTGAAACAAGACAGCAAAAGATCTTTATGGCTGATCCTAGGCCTCCCATGGACACATGTACATTTAATAAAACAAAGTATAGATATTAGAAAAATGCATGTGACTTTGGGATTCAGTTATTTCTTATAGATAAATAGCAGTACTTTTAAAAGGCTATTTTATGTGAACAGTTCAGGCAAAACATGAAATGCAACTTTCGACTTGGGTTTCATATGCCAAGTTGCTTAATGAAATTCACTTCAAAGGACATCTGATACTAGGACGACAATATGCAAGTCACTTGAGTAGCACATGGGGTCAGAGAAGGTGTTCTTCAGCTTCAAAGCCAAGAGTTTCCAACATCTCAAGTGACAGTTTTGGTAAAATTGTCAGCAGGCCCCAGAAGACATGAATACTGTACTGTGATTTCTTCATTTAAGTTTCCTGTTCATTAAGAAACAAAACAGAAAACACCAAGACATGTTCACAGGATTGTGTTTTCAGCTACAAGAAAATGAAACATTTTTTACTAGATGGCACGGAGAAGGGATATGTTTTAAAGTAAGATTTTAGGCAGATGACTCAGATTTTGTTTTGGTTTTGAGAAGAAAACATTTCTTGTCACTTCATGCCAACTTTCTCCTTGCCTGTCTGTTTGATTTGGCTGGTCCAAGTATCCACAACAAAACATCCTCCCAGTGACAAACAGAATGCTAACAAATTCTGGACGAGAAAAAACTAGATTTTGGCAGAATTTTCTAAGAAAAAAATAAAACACCCCATTAGCGTGACCCAGAAAGATATGGTTCAGAAATTCTCCCTCTGCCTGAGTCATTAAGGGATGGATGTTAAACAAGTCTGATAGGTTATGAGACAGGAAATGTCATCGCTCATGTGGCACTATAAATACAAGAAGTGGCTCATGAGAGATTGAATCACAGAGGGGAACAGGAGGAACAGTTTCTTCAACATATGGAAGCAGTTCAGGCAAAGGGTGAAATTTTGAAATATTTTAATTCAGGAAAACCTAAGTAGTCAGTTTAGTTAGAACTCAGAAATATTTCAAGTTTAGAAAAAAGAAAATTGTCTGTTTCAGTATTCTTCCACTCTCAAATATAAAGAATTTCTTCAATGAATGGGAATTCCATTTTTATGTCACTATTTGTGTAACATCAATCATATAAGGAAACACAACTTTTACTCAGAATCCGAAGCTTATTCAAGGAAGCTGGAAATCTAGATGGATCTCCCATTAATGTTTACTTTTGTCAGCAGACTTGAGGCTTCTTTTAAAAGTACTAATAAAAAAAAAAGAGCAACAGCACTTCCAGAGATTTCAAGTGATAGTAATTTTGTTTAGCTACCTTCATCACCAACGTACTCTGTAGACCTGCAGAGATATTTCTGAAAGTGTAAGAAAGTCAGCCTAAATGAAAAAATAATCTTTTTAAAAAGACACAAAAAACTCACACAGTAAACCACAGCAAAAACACCAACTTTGAAGTTTTCACTACTTGAATGTGTTCAAAGTAGCTCTTAAAAAGGCCCTCACCAATATTTCTTCTTCTCATTGCATTCCGTCTCTCTTTAATTTTTAAATTCAGCTATCTTTTATTATTCTATACAACACTCAAGTTCTTCTGCAAATGCTCTTTGCAGACTAATGCTGGCTGTAAGTGGCATATTCAGGCAAGGATTTTGTGTGGACATGCTGCTCTTACAGCCCATGTTCTTTCCCAAATCCAACCGCCGAAGTATTATTGGTAAACAAATAAAACTCTTGCATATACCTTTCTTCACCTAATATGTTGATATCAGGGCTGAAAGGCTGTACAGAATCATTTTATCTTTCAAGATATATGAATCTCTAAGATGGTGCTACAATAAAAGTTGGTACTACTGTGAGAGCATTGGGTATGGGATCGGAGACATACAGGTCACAGTTGGATTCTCTCCTGAGTTTTCTCTTTAGAATAAGCTTGATTAGAAGGAAGAATTTCACTTTATCCTTTTTTTAAATTTTACTTTTAAATTGGTAGGATCCAGCCTGTACTATATTCCATTGTTCTCAAACAGCACCAAAAGATTAACTTGCAAACATGATGTGAACTATTGTGTAATATTATGATGGTTATTTTCTGAAATAATAGTGATAAATTTTCACGGTCGACTTATCAAGAAGAGTTCTTTAGGGATAAATTTGGATGACCTTTTCATCCAGAGAAAGAAAGTAAAAAAGAAGAGTCCCATACGCACACATCAGTAGGAATTTTAGAAGCTACCTACTATACTTTATGCCAGAAGGGTATAACTTGGAATGGCAAATTAATGAGTAATAGCAATATCATCCATAGCAGTAATCCGTTCTCTTCTCAGGTAAATCTATACTAAAAGTTCTCTGGAAAATTCCTGTTTTCTTATACGTGTCGATTTTTTGCATGTGCCTGTCTGCCATTCCTTACTTAAAGAATCAGTCTCAATTAAGTTGAACCATGCAACAAGTCAGAAAACACCTCCAACAAAAAAGCTACTGAGAAGAGTGTTGATAGCCTCATGGAGTATACAGTGCAGTGTCAAGGCTTTTGTTTAAAGCCTAAAGGAGAAATATTTAAGTTGTTTATTTGAAGAGTTTTTGAATTATCCAGTTAAATTTCTGAAACTCAAATAATACTGAAGTGGTCTATGACCCCTCCCAGTGTGTGTTAGTGCCAGGTGGAAAAAGACAGTACACTAAGGAATACGCTTTTTCTCAACTTGCACCTTTTCCTAATAAAGCAATTTCTATTTGACCTTTTTCCTGTGAAAACAGACTTACGCACCACTTCTACTGCAAATACAGCATTTATAAATCATGTAATCAAGAATCCCCTAACCTCCAAAGTCTCAAACTGGCTTTAAAATATATATTTTAAAAACAACTTTTTAATGTTCTTTCCCTTTTAGATTTTATGAGTCACATTTTCAGGACTTTTCCACAACCACAATGACTAGACACAGTCAAATAATCATCGGGCTCCCATGAGCTAGGGAGTTAAGGAAGCTACAACATATTGCAGAATTTGTAATAGCTCAGAAGGGTGAGCAACACTGGTAGTGTCTTCCCAGGGATTTATCTGACGTTGCCTCCAGCTGATGCCTGGATTTAAAAATATAGAGATTATAAAGATGGCTTTCCCTAATGCAAACAGAGTTTGAAACAAGAAAAACATATGTCCCAGAAGATTTGGTCTGGTTTGGCTGCTTTCCTTTGGGTCCTTCGGTACATTTAAAGAAGTTTTGTCTGCAAAATCCCAACCTGAAGCACGGAGTGAACTCCCAAATTGAAAAAACTAAAGCTAGAGTAGTGCCTAAAAAATGGCACTTCCATCATAAAATTTTGGAACATATGTAAACTTACTTTCTTCCGACGAGCTTCCGCAGCATATTGATCCACTCTATGTACTTTTCTTCTTCTTTTCTTTGGAGCTGCAACTGGTCTTTCCTGTCTCCTCTTAGGAGGAAGCTTTCTCTTAGGTCTCTTAGGCGGAGTAAGAGGGGAGCCATAACTACTCTCCTGTACTGGCAGGGAGAGATGTCTGGACTCAGAAAAAAGCCTGTCTCAACTCACATCAGATAGTAACGCTACCTGTACCAGATAACCCTGAGGCATAAATGCTATGGCCATTTCAAAAATTTAGGCTTTTGGACAATTTAGGATCTCTTTTTAAGGAGGAATCCACCAAATTGTACTGAAAGCAGAACAGCAGTTACAAGAGCAGACAGCATAAAAGCAAATTAAATTGGTGTTTCAGAAGATAGGCGTGGCTTCTGGTTTTGAAAATGTATAGTTATCTGGAGGGCTTTATTGATCAGGTATTAAGTTATTAATATCAAAATTTAAGTAAACAATTTCAGTTCAAGTAAAATTCATTGCATACAATTTAATGAGTGTCTGGGGTAGAGTGCTGGTGGAAATGTAGTATTTCACTAGGATGATGTTTTAGGTATGAGTACTAGAGCCTCTCCAGTCCAAACGGCTTTCTGCAAGGTTTCCCACACCGACTTTTTGGCTGAATCAGTGATACCAGGTACTCTCATCAGAAGCATTAGCAGGTGCCACATACACCCCATTGAAATCACCAGAACTCCACAAGCCACTATCTGGGGACTGCAGGCCTGCAGGACAAAACTACAATGGTGAGACTCAGCACAGATTGTATCCTTCAAATCAGCTAGGCACAGCATATTGGTGGCAGAGCCTCAGAAAGCTGCACTGCTACCTGCCTTACTACCAGCTTTATGGGCAATTTGAGAATTTAATTTCCTAGCACTTTCAGTGTGGCATCTTATTGGGTAATGTTATTGTTCATAAATGCACAAATACCTGAGATAAGACTTATAAAAGGGAAAAAAAAAGTTAAGACATAAGTGGAAAAAACTACTATTCCATTAATCAGCTTGTTCATAATTTTAAACTGTACAGCTTTCACTGACTTTAACACAAGTTACAGGCTCTTGGCACTGCTTGGGCTTGTGTGTGAAGTGCTGATGGATGATGCCTACTGGGAGATAGTAACTACAATATGCTGCATATAACAGAGAACGCTGAGTGGGCTTGAGAAGAGTTGGAGATTTATGATGATACTTAACTTCTGTGTACTTAGGCAGCTTCTCACAGTTGTTCAGTTACAGAGCTATGTAAACAGGGAAGGGAAGGAAGAGGATGTTACCATCTGCCATGCTGTTTCATTGCTTCCAAGGCAAGCAGCTGGAAAGGAGATTCTAGTCCAGTCTCATTCGTCTCTCTCCAGAAAGGCATTTTAATAAAGCAGCACCAGTTTTCTGTTTTTAAAACGCTTCAAGCTTTGTGCAGTCCTGATGAGAGGAGCGGCAGGGAAAGGAAGGATTCTCGTTTTACCGTCTCTGAATCGGCTCAGACAGAGCTCCACAATGCCAGAAACACGCGCACGCAGGAGACCCAGGTCTGAACACTGAAGATGGCCGTCTCCAGACAGCAGGTTAGAGGAGCAGCAGGAATGGCTTAGCAGCGCCACATTTCAATGTGTTTTAGAGCTCTTATGTAGTATATTTCTACAATATCTTATATTTTATAAAAGTTAGCTAGGGAAAAAAAAAGCCAAGTTCTTATTAACCAGCCAAATCTTAGTCTTGCTTGAGAAGAGTCAGAATAGAGTTATGGAGGAGGGAAATGAATCCCTCCCCACTTACAGAAGGGAACTGTAACATCATAAGGGTAACTAGCCAGCCAAAGCTCTGCTTCTTGACCCGGACGGACCAACCTACCAGAGTTCAGCTGCAAAAGCACAGAGGGAAACAAACAAAAAAAAAAAAAAGCAGAAGTAAATCAAGAGCAAGCACATATTTGATAACTCCTATAACTCCTCCTGGAGATGCAATGAAACCCACTGAAATACTCCTTAAGAAGTCTATTCATGTGTCCCGTCCCCCACCCCACCCCCCAAAAAAAAAAACCAAACCCAAAGCCAAAAAAACCCCCCCAAAATTACACTAGTGGACACTGGCCGTAATCTGTATTCCATTTATATCAACAACACTGGCAAATCATCAATAAATTTTAAGTGCTACAATGTCCCTTTATTTCTAGTGACACTCTGCACATAGGCTATTGTGCATGTCCTGCAAAGCTCTAAGTACCATCTGCTGAAGTCTGGAAGCTGAATATTATCAGTAATGGATGCCATTAGACCTTTAAGATTATACATTTAAAATACATTTAGAACATTATTTGACATAATAGCCTGTAGTAAACATTCACTTTACTCCAATGGACAGTTGTAAGATTTTGAGGTTTTCAAGGTATAAAACTATTCCTCAAGCTACTAATGCAGCATAAAATCTTCACTCATCAAAAGAAGAAATAAGAAGCCCATCTTAAATATAACACAGAATTGTTAAGAGCTTGTTTTCAAACATTGTTTGGCTGATCTGCCTTTGCATGAAGAAAAATGAAGTGGTCAGTACTACTCCAACTGTCTAACTGGTGCCAGCTGCATAGAAAAAAGAATGATTTCACAGGGAGGTTGTGCTCTCTGCATCAAGGAAGCAGCTGGAAGGGATGCCTTTGAGGACTTCCTTCCCAGCTGCTTTATGCCAATTTCATAGCTCCCAAAAATTGTATTAAAAACAGTATCAAGAGAAACAATATATTTCCTAGTTTTTCTATCCTGAAACCAGGCCCCTAGCAAATCTCAGCATTTGTCTTCATTCCCGTTCATTTCCATTCACAGAGTTATGTCCACTGTTTGAACTACAAACCCATACATGCTCATTTGCTATCTCGTCTGTTCTCAATTACTAAAAATCAATTTCATGCTGTTCTTGTGTTTAACACAAATGACATAAATCAGTTTATTTGTAAAACTTTCATAGGCTATTAATTCACACTTATTAAGAGCCAGAGATTTGCCTTGCAATTAGAGGTCAACCTTCAGATAACCATCCAGAAGAACCCCCAAACAATAAGACCCTTTGGGGGCTTTTCGCTTTTGTAATGACTTTCCCTATGACGACACAATTACACTTCACTTTGACACTTAAAATTAACCTGAAACTAGATTACCACATTGGATGCTAAACTGGTTTGTTCAAGACTACAATTTAAAGAACAAGTTCAATGTCATCATCTTCATATTCTCTTTTAAGTCCATGGAAAGAGTCCCACAACTCTGTTGAGAAGTGGTTGTCTACAGATAAATAAAATTAGATTTGTCAGTCATAAGTCACACATAATATTTATAACACTTCAGTAAGAGGAGCTATAAAGCATCATTCAGTACATCCTCCAATCAGAGAGCTCTCATTACAGATAACTTTCTTGACCAAGTCAGACACCTCTCCTGTTCTGACAAAATGGAGACACATCAATGCCTGTTAATTTAGCGAGAGTGTTGACAGATTTAAACCACCGCTTATCCAGAAAAAGGGCTACTTCTTCCTATTCAGTATCACGTGTCAGTGCTGGTTTGAAATAAATCCTCATACCTGCCACTTTGGGACCATGGCTCAAACTGCTCCAACAGGGATGTTACCCACAGCAAGTTCACAACCACTGCAAACTTATTTAAACAGTCCGAAAAAGTCAAGCATATTAAAAAAGATTAATGCTGGTTCTCTTTGCTCTCTTCTTCAGTAGAGGACAGCTATCAGATGTATACTAGACAAGTAAGAAACTACTGCTTGGTACCTGGCTGCTCGGGGAGAATTGTATTACCTTCCAAAGGGTAAGTATGTGATACACTCTTAGTTTTTGAAGATTTGCAAACATTTGTTTACCCTTTAAGAAGCATATTTAAAAACTTAAAGTCTTGTGAGGGCAATCTGCAGGCATACATTTGCACTGAAACTAGGGGACCTTTGCCAGATGTGAGAGATCATTGGAGATACCAGATCCCAGCCACTCCAAGTAGCAGGATATTCAGGTGCAGAATTTACTTACCCTCCCCACAAATTGCAGAAAAGTGCATAGTCTTTGAGGTCTTGTCACCTGGACAGTGTTGGCAGGGAAGCAGTATTCATCAGTCCCAGCCAGCTACCCAAAGCTCAAATAAGGGGTTAAACTACTGTAGTGTTTTGCACATAAATTTTCATTAAAATACCTTACGGTGCTTCAAAACTTTTTCCAAACTCAACAGTCCAGCCCTGAGGGAACAGTACTGGCAAAGCTTTCTGGACCCCTGTAAGACCTATATGAAACTGGAAATAGCAGCTTTTTACAGTTCACGACAGACTGAAATTATTACTTTGGCTACTGGAGGTTGTCAGCTTTAAAAAAAGCTTTTTCTTCTCTGCATTTTTCCTCAATATTTTCTGCATTATATTTTTATTACTTTTAAGAAGGATAAATTGCTAGAGGGAAGTTAAATGATACTGTTACACCCAAATATACTCCTGTCTTTGCCAAATAAATCTTTCCGTTTGTGTTATCATATCACACAGAGAAATAGCCTTCTGAAAGGCATGGGCATTCTCTCGGAAGTGTATCTCACATGATAAACCCTTTAGACAATAACTTTGCTTTCTCTGGCAGAGGGGAAGCACTGCAGAAACAGGTGAAAAAAAAGTGGCCAAAATGTTACTCCTGCACAGTGGCAAATATTCCAAAAATATACTTGAGACACAGGCTTTTACTGCAGAAGAAAATCTGTACTAACCTCTGAGTTGAAAGGACCATATCTGTGGCCAGCAGCATCTGGTTGCTCAGAGTAGAAAGCATAAACATAAGGCCTGAAAGAAAGAAAGGTCTTGTTCTGGATAGCTTTCCTTCAACAACAACAAAAACCCCCAGATCGGTTAGGTCAGGTCAAATCAAGTCAACCTTCCAATGAGAGTTGTCTTTATGGAAAAAGAACTGTTTCTCAGTCATATGTTTCCATGGTTTGATTAAGCAATTAGTTGTTCTACAGTTTTATTAAATCCAAGAACACATGCGGGGAGGCACATGGGGTACCATCTGAGGACACGCGCTCTTTCTAAGTCTTGTAGAAGACATCACAACAGCAGCTTGCCTGAGCTTTGCAGCCAGCAGCATGTGGGGACTTGTGTACTAAAAAAAAATATTAATAATTAAAAACTTAACATTTTCCCAGTCCTCAGGGTTCAGTTCTGCAACTGCCATTGACTGAAAGGTTGTTAAACCATATTAAACTCAGTAGGATAAGAACAATCCAAGTTAATCCATGTAACTAAATGCTTATTGATAAGGAATAAATCCATACCATACATTTATTGAGAAGAATCAAAATGATGATGGTTAAAAGCAGAGATAAAAACCCCCTACCTAAACACAAATCCCAAATAAATCCTTAAATCAGTGATAATGAGCAACAGACAAAACTATTTTTAGAATTAAATTTCCCCTTGCTCTTCCAGATACTTTTAAGGAGAAGACAAGCTAGCAGTTATCCAACAGCAGATGACAATAAGTGAATTACCTTTCATTGTCTGGAAGGGTTAGCCACTGCAGTATTGTTAATATTCTGCGCTCATGGGGGATGACACTGGACCACAGAATACAAAAAAATACCTTATTATCATAGAATACAAAAAGTATCAACACATCCTTGCAATGAACTGATCCTAACATGATTAAAATCAATCATAACAACTTAAATTGATTTTATGTATATGCTGTATCTTTCTTGCTTGCTTGATACTGATACTTATTTTGCAAATAGAATCACTTCACATCTCCTGTACATCCACATATCCCAAAAGAAAGATGATTAAAAGTTTGTAACTGAAGTCAGAACTCAAGGCAGTAAATCTAACCGCTCTAAACAGGAGTGAATAAAGATCCATTGTGGTAGCTTAAACCCAGATGAACCTTTATTATGCACAGTGGTGCTGCCATTGGATAGCTGGCATGAGTAAAAACCATTAAAATGCTCACATCAGGACAGGTTTAAACAACACCCTGCTCTGGTAGTTTTGAAGACACTGGAAAAATTCCCATTGACTTAGTAGCAACCAAACTGAGAGCTAGGCTGGTGTAAATCAAAACAGAGCCATATGAAACTCCAGGCCATCAGCACAGTGATTTGCACAACTTTGACAGCTTCTCACTCTGCAGAACAGACTCATCCTATTTCACTGTTTATATCCTGAGACTTCTCACTCGGCTGCTGAGGCCAAGTTCATGCTATGAGAATGACTAACCTTATAAGCAGCTGTTAAATGTTCCAAATATCTCATCTTAGGAAAGCTCTGCAGGTCAGTGACCACAAAGTTATTTTAATACAATAGCACAGTCAGTCCAAATTCCATTAGATCAATAGCAGAATCCCAAGGCAGGAATCAAATACAACTGTCTTGGATTCACCATGCTGAATTGAATTCATCACTCTTTGGAAATGTCTGATAGAGAGATGCCAACAGCCATTTTGCAATAAGTTAGTCTTTAATGCCTTCAAGAACAACAGCAGTCCTCAGTCTCCAACTACACAGAGAACTTCTGGTTGTAAAACTATGAGAATGAGAATTTATGCTCAAATTTGCAAACAAGGCAATATCATAAAGCAGAATAATAATCTTGTGTATCACCCAGTTTTGAAATTTTTATTCCATTATTTAATAATGGATTTTTTCACGTTAAGTAATTTGTAACTAAGATGTTTTAACACTTCTGTTTTCCTAAAAGAGTTTGCCTGAAAATTCTCCCCAAAAACATTGTCTCAAATTAAATAATACAGTTTTAAGGCATATATATATTTCATTCATACATGAAATGGCTGTCTTACTCCCTTACTATTGCCATTCATACAACATATCCTTGGTTACCCTCCATAACATTTTATATCCTTGAGCATGCATTGGCCACAGTGTTTATGGTGACTGTGTAGCTGTACAGTTTAATTTGTTTTGTAGAGCACCAGACTGGAGCTCTGTCAGATAACCATCTTGCAAGCCTAAACCTATCATCAGCTTTGTACATGGTACATTTTATTATTCCCTCCATATGCTATATAGTATTTAGAGTAGCAAAGAATATTATTCCTAATGGAATCATAACAAAATAAGCAAAGCCCTTTAGTACTTCAGTCTTGTCAGTTTGCCCATTTTCTTTACTCCTGCAATCCTGCTACTAAAAAGGGGAGACTGATCCACACAAGTTCCTCAGAACTCAGAAATGAACAAAATTCATTCATTTTCAGTTAGGATAATACATTTTAGCTGGGACAAGGGAAAATAATCTGGAACCATAAAACAAAAGGAATAAACAGCAAAGATCCTCAAGGCTGTCTTTTAGGAAAGGGAAATTGGATATCTTACTCAAAGGTCAGACTGGATTTTAAAATGAATGAGTCAAGCTTTTGAGTCAATTAGGCTGTTGATGTCAGATGACATAAGAGGACAATAAAAGAGTCTTCCACAAACACTCAAGAGGACTAGGAAACATTGCTAGCAATACTGAGGCAAACTAACACACTGTGAAATGAAAGAAAGTAAATTTTACATAGTTATGGATCTTTTCTTCAGACAACTGCTAAAAATCAGTGTATGAACTTAAAGCAGCAAACTGTAGCATCAGCTTTAATTACCAGAAACATTGCACAAATGAAACAAAGGAGGGTTGCAGGTATGGTCTCCAAGTTACTGAATGCTTAAAGTAAGGAAAACAACTTAATAAACACTTGTATCCAATTAATTCTGAATTAGTTACAAATCTGCAGAAAACAGAAGGCACTTACACAGACCAGAAGAACGTGCCAGCTTTCACCCCTTGCTTGGCTGCAGTAATCCAAATCTAATGAGGAAAATATAAGAGGATTAGAATGTGTTCAGATCTTTAATGACCCTCTGAAATCAAAAGAAAATTTTTTCAAGACACATTCTTCTACCCTGAGCCTAGAAGTGAAAATTGCAGTTTTCAGTCTGCGTCCCTAATTCAAACACATGGAGTGAGAAACCTCTGCAAATCCTGTAGCAGTGCATCATCCACTGTGCTGTAGACTTTTACCCCTAAATTTGTGTTGCTTTTAATGCAAAGCATTAAGATTTGAGGCCACGAATTTCTCCAGTATTCCATTTGACTTTCAAAAACCAGCCATTACTCACCTGAGCCTTTTAGTGTTCAAGTTTTGGAAGATACTCAGTTAGGAAAGAACATGGCTTAACACTAATCAGTGTCTGCGTGAATGTCCCTCTTTCCCCTTGTTCTACCATCAGTAGTCATTGACAGAAAATGTGTTAAGGAAAGAGTACACATAAAAGGGCACAGGTAGGTGAGCAGGTGTATAAAGAAAGCAGGGAGAGACACCTTCCTCCATAGATGTTTAGGAACTTTGAGCTCACCCGAAGTAGTGATTGATTGAAATGATGGAAACAATCTTCATTAATTTTTCAGTCCTTCAAATCCTATATATTTTTCTGACTATAAATCAGTTTGTAGCAGAAAGTTCCACAATGTAGTCACACACTGCATGAATATATTTTTATTTTTGTTTGCTTTAAACCTACCAGTGTCACTGGTCTTGGGGTACTGTTCTTGTCCTTTGAAAACAGGTTATTAATCCTTTCTCTTCCCACTTCTATACAGCATTCATGATATTCCCCTCTATTTATTCCTTCTGAAGCAAGAGCAGCTTTGGTCTGTTTGGTCTTTTTCTAGTGAAAGCTATACCATACCTTTAGTTATCCTCATTACACACACCCCCACACACCCCCCCTTCACCCTCTTTCTTCTATTCTATTCTATGAATATCTATACAAGGCAGGGGAATGAGAATGACCAAATGTCAGAAAGGTCCACAATCAAGGAAAGCAAACAATATGAGTTTTTAGCCCTACAGAACTAAATTTCTATTGCAAGGAACTATCCAAATTAACTCAAAACTCATTTCAAAAGTGTAATGGCTTAAAAACCAGAATTATGCATACAACTAGAGTATTTCTTCCTATTATTTATGCATATTGCTATTTACCCATTTCACAAGCAGTTAAGTCAAAAAATAGCTCCTTTACTTAATAATTGCAAAATCTTTGGTTTACTTTAAATCAACAAATCAACTTTTTGAAAATACATTCAAGGCTCCTCTACCTTGCTCACACAGGCACTTATAAACTGTCGTTGTTATTCACGCATACATTTTTCAAATGTCATGCCTGAATTATTAATGTATTGGTCTTAATTGAAATAAATTTGGCACAGACTGATGAAAGATCATATACACACTGAGGCTATAAGTTAACAGGAATTAAATTTGGATACAGTTATGTTATTTATGGGAAAACTGGACATCTTTGCCTTTCCAGTGCCTGGACACACCCCTTATCTCCCATCTGCTGTTGCAAATCTTACTGGACTCAATCCAGTTAAATTTAAATCACTGTTATAAAAGATAATCTGTTTTCATAGTATACTTTTTCATAATGTATCCTCTTTTTATGGTAACTCTATAGAAATGGTGGTTTGCTAAATAAATTCAGCAAAAGCAGGAGCAGAATGGCCATGGATTTGCAGCCTACCCTTCTCTGTTTCCAGGTGTTTCTCCTTAAGAGTCTGATTTCAGAGTTGGTTCATATTAATCTAGCTGCCACCAAATGGAGAGTCCCCCAGGCATCTCCCCCAGCGTCTGCAGTCCCAGCCTTCCACCAGCACCGGGGTTTGCATAGTGGCAGTAAAGTAGGTCCCCCCCCCCCCCTCCCCCAAAATAAAAAAAGGGCTTTGATTTTATACTGGAATTTGGTTTTGAATTCTTGAATAACAGGGATGATTTTCTCAAATGCTTACAGAATACTCGCCCTGAGAGGATGGGACAGAAGGATGCAGGCGAAGAGGAGAGATGAGGAAGTGTGCCTACAAGCCACTGATGATGTCACTGAGCCCATATGCTGCAGTCAGAGGTGTGACTGCAATACCAGGATGCATCCACAAGCTTGTGTCATTGTCAGCACAGGGTATGTTCAGCCTGGACCCTCTGTCTAACTAAGGCTGGAGCTACTCCATAATCATTAGCGGTGCATGGGCTTCCCAGGCGAAAAAGGGACCGCACTTAAAGTAACTGCATTTTTCTTTGCATTGCAGATTTATTCCTAGAGTAGAACCCGTAATAGCAGAGGAAAAGAGGTCAAATACAAATTCAGCACAAGGACTGTCAGCTGCACTGCTGTTATGCTCTTTGGTCTTGCTATACTTGGAAAACCATTGTCCCTACAGAGTTGCAGCAGATTTATTTTTCTTTGAAAGTGTTTGTGTTCCTGCAAAGTTTAAATCATTTTGCAGATATCTTTGGGAAAGTACCGATAAACTTAAGTCCAGGGAATTCAATATTTGGATTTTACCATCTGTTAACTCTAGTTTGACTTTCTAGTGCTTTGGCCTGTGCAGGTCCAAGTGGTCCAGCCTGCCTGGTTCGCCAAATCAGACCAGCCAAGTTCCACCCTCTGCAGCTGAAGCTGTCCTGTGCTGCTCCTGACTGTTAGCACTGCTGATAGCACTCGTGACCCTGTCTATTTTAAGCAACAATTTTAAACATGTGCCAGAAGACACCCTCCTTCTGGCCAAGCAAGTAAAATGGTAGTTATCTTGACAGATTAATAATTAAGCCCTACATACATTGCCAAGGTACGCAGCAGGCCTGCAAGAAGGCAGTGGCTATTTTTTATTCCTGTTGAGCATAGAACGTGCTTCATGAATGCCACATGAAAACAGCATGAGCGCCTTTCTGAACCAGGGGTAATGGAGGTGGAGATCACTACTAGTTGCATACTCCTAAGTGAGCAGAGAGGGCCCTCCAAAGGCACCTGGACTGGTGTCAGACAGGAAAAACCTGCAGCATCTCTGCTCCCAAGTAAGGAATCCCACCTCGGGAATGCAGCCATTTACATTGGCATTCACTGTTTGGATGAGGATGTGTGTCTGCTACACTTGAAATAAGCTCAACAGCTAAGACAATGTTCTGTTGAAGTCAAAGACAAGCAAATCAAAAGGCCCATATCTGACTGCAACATCTGAGAAGTGAGTCTGAATTACTCCATACTGACCTTGCCCCTCTTTTTTTTCATGGGAAAAAAAAAAAAGCACCTTTGAATTTTCTTATTTTGGTTTTAAGTAAACCAACACTATTCAACATCATATCTAAAGCTGGTACTCATAACACATTTGCAGAGAAGCAGCAATCATTAGGTAAAATAATTTCTAGCTGCATTGAACAAGCTTTAAATAATTTTTTCATAGTGTTTTAGAGTTGCGACAGTTATTGCTGATGAATCTAGTGGTAGCAATCTCTACCAGAGGTGCCCTTGGTCAGCCAGACCCTTCACTGACTAGGTAAAATTAGACAACAGACTGGAGCAGCTGATAGGAGCACATAAGTTTCCTTACTACCCTGAGCTATAGGAAACTAACACCAGCAGAAAAGCGTGTCAAACTGTTAACGCAACCTAATCATCAGTGAACATCTCTCACTGCCTTTGAATTAAATTAATTGTCTTTCAAGGCAGACTATAAGTCATGCCTCTCAGACTAACATGAGTCTACACTGTCAGTCATTGTTGGATAGAAAAAAAGTTGTCTGATGCCCTCTCACAACCTTGTCCATCCAATACAATTGAAATTAAGAGAATACGGGTTACTGTTCCATTTCCTTTCTGTTGGTGAGTCACAGTCTTAATTAATCCTAGATGTTCCCGTACTCAGCATGTAAATGCAATATGTTATATGCACTCTATGGCTGGTCACATCTGTTCAGGTCACTTACCATAAAGTTTACTGTGTTAGGCGTTGCAAGGTCAGTACCATTTGTGAGCTTATGTAATTTATTTGCCATATGTAAATACATTGGCTTTAGCTGTTAATACATTAGAATTTTATAGTCAGCTGTTTAACTATGCCAAATGCGCACCCCTGGTTTGCATATGGGACAAGCTTTATTGTATTGTAAACTCTGTAAAGACCATATTTCTGAATTAATTTGCTTAAGCAGAAAGGAGGGGAATAAATATTTAAAAGAATAAATAACAAAGATTAACCACTCTATCTTCATACCATGCCGCAGGAATTAGAGAATATCTAACTTTTTCAATGCAGAAAGACCTGTTAAATTATGGTCCCATGGCTTCAAACCTAGTACCCTTGCACATGTGCCAAGAAATAAGATATGTGCTTTTCTAGATGTATATGAAACATATCCTGTAAATCGATTTACTATCAATTTTATATCTTCTGTGTTGAATGACTACAATTATTTTCCTTGATTTATGGATAAAAATAGACAAGCTAAGCAACAGTTTAGGTGGCAATGCCATATGGAACATGGAAGTCCAACCTTCTCCCTTTTTTTGACTGCTAGACATGCTTACACACAGATACTACATACAGAGTTATTCAAGATAGTTGCTGATTTGTCTTTAAAAACCTGCACAGAAAATGGGGCAGTTCCCTACTTTTAATCTTCCATAAATAATTAAGAGCCCATAACTTTGCAAAGGCTGCACCTTATTTGTTGTATTATGAAAACACTGGCAGCAACACATCTCAGGTCAGGACCGACGTCTGAAGTCCAGCCCTTGGGCCAAGTGGCGCAAACATGCTCCCAGTGAAGGAAGGAGATTCGTGTCAGGAGCAGAAGAAACGCATACACATGCAGCTGAGACTTGGTAACGCACGAATGGGAAATCTCTTCCACATCCAGGCAGAATTAATACCAGGGTGCACCAAACGTTATACTCCTGCACCATTTGCAATTTATCCTGCCAACAAGGTAAAATGTGGCGCAGTCCCTTCCACACTCCTTACTCTTTAACAGGACACAAATGATCTCACAGCCTTGACAACTAAGCATTGCCTTCTTGCCCAGACAGATTTTGGTACAAGAAGCCTATTAAATAATTAGACAGACTCGGATAGCCCTGTTGCTTTTTCAAGGCTCAAGCTAGACAAAAACAAATATTTATAAAAAGGCAATTATAAACATGCCTCCTTCTGCTTCCCCCACCAACCAAAGTGATTGCAAAATGTGTTCAGGACAAAAGGTAGATGATAGCTTTCCTCAGAGTCTGGGCTCCTCTGATGTAACTATCCTGTCAATGCTCAGGCTGACAAGGCAAAAAAATGAAAATGAGAAGTTCTTTCTGTAATTGTTAGTCAAAATCAACAAAATTCCAGTAAACAGAAAAGCAAAATGGTTTTATGCCAAAGATTAATGTAAAATGTGAAATTTAGATAAAATCAGCAATATTCTGTTAAGATGTGTAGAGATGTCGTCTAGGGTCTACAGGCATACCTTGCAGACTGTAAAGACAACTTCATGACATGTTGTCACTTATCTAGGAATGTCATGGCCCTTTTTAAGGATTATCTCAGCATCTAAAGCTAGGCCCTTTTTGAGGGTTGTATTCTCTTTAAAAGGTTAATAGTGAAAAATAAAACTTCATAAAAGGTTACCTACACAACCTTCAATACTTTCATAATTAAGATATTTCTGAAGAGAGAGGCATTTCTGGAGCCAAACTCAGACCCAAGCTGGGTAACCCACTGAAGAAGCCTCTCTGTCCCCATTAATCACAGGCTGGCAGTTTTATACCTGTCATCTTCTGACCTTGGGGAGACCAACAGATTATTTCTAAGGAACATGAAATCTCATTTAAAAAAGCAATTTATTGTCTGTAGCATAGGCTTAAACTCACTACATCAAATCAAAGACATGGAAAACTACTGCTTATCAGAAGCCAAAGGCAGCTGAGGCCTAATTTAGTGTTTAAAGTTACTTGGGACAGAAACAGAGGTTCAGTGCCATGAAAAATGAACAGTAAAGTTAGTTTCCCCCTTGGGAACATGGGCCCTGATGCTCACCATTTCTGTGAGATGCTGCAGCAAAATGAGGAGAGGTTCTGCGGCTGTTTCCTGTCAAACACTTTTGTTTTGAAAACAAGGTGATTTTAAAACTCATAATAAATCAAGGTTGTATACTAAATCAGAAGACCAGATTTTAGGAAGTTCCACAACAAGCTACAGATCCTCCAAGCAATTCCAAACTACCTTCTCCCCCCTTCTCCTTTTCCTAATGCTCTTAAAATTAATTTCTCGTAACTCCTGGTATAGAAATATTCAGCTACTCATGTGCCAGTTCCCACTGATGTCCATGGTAATCTGGATGTTTCCCAGCAAGATGCTGAGTATTAGAACAAGTAATTACAAAAAAAAAAAAAACACCAAACATAAACACCAAAAGCCACACATTTTAACAAAGCCATATACAATAGGCCAGTTTCCAGGAACAAGAAAGTATTTCAGAAATTATCAACATTAAATAACATTCTCTTTTAGGCAGTTTTAGCTATAATATGAGGCTGGGGCTCCCAGACACTTCTCCTGCCTTCCTAGGCAGGAAAATAAAAATTCCCAATTCCATGCAAGCCAAGTACCACTCTGCCATTATTTGAGTACTCCAGTTTGAGACCCAAGAGTTAAAAAGAATCAGATGAATATGTGATATGACAGACAATATTTCTGTGATATGCAGACCAGATTTGCCTTCATCCTTCCTTAATTTTATTGTCTTGTCTTTCAATACTGAGCTATTTTTGGCAGTCTACATCAATGTGATATTTAGAGAAAATTATAAAAAGGAGTTAGAAACGGACTGTATTTAATCCACATATAGATGGAGATAACCTTTTTCTTATAAAAATCTGCAATTCTTTTATCTGCAATTCTTCCACATGCAAAGAGAGTATCATTTATATCATAGTTCTGCAAGAGATCTACCACCTCTGTACCCAAACCATTATGGACACACTATCAGGTTTGTCAAACTTACGGGTTTCCCTCATATTAAGTATGTGGGAACTGAATTATAGCCCTTGCTCTACACACGTTTCCAGTTTTCCAAAGAAACTTCCAGCTTATTACATTATTTGTATGTTTTTCCTTTTTAGCACTTCTTCAGGTCAGCTGGTTTATTTTATCATCCTTATTTGTGTATGCAACACTCCCCCCCGTCCTCTGAGGAATTCATCCAGCGTATGGTCATCCACTGTTGTGTAACTTTCTTGAACTCCTCTCAGCTGACATTTTTCATGACCCTTGTTTACAATACAGAAAAACTTTTATTCTCTGGAGCAGCACAGGTGTTTCTAGTGGATGAGGTAGGAATTACCAATATTCCCCACTCAACACAGCAGGTGATGAAGTACTTACAGGCTTATATCATAGTTTTAAAATAGAGACATTTGTATAGTCCCCAACAGCTAGTTCCCCACTATCTCCTACCTAATTGTGATTGAGATGCGCTATTAAATTTGCAATGCATAATTCAATTACAGCTCCTTAACAAGTCGTCACAGAGCAGCTGAGCCACAACAGTGTCTGTGAGCTCGATGCCTGACTGCAGCAGACACACTTTGTTAGCTGCGTGGCTCTGGCTGTAGCTTAGATGAAGAGGTTACCTGCCGCTGCCCTTTCACTGCTCCTAGTTTTGATCCTGCTTCCTTGCTCACATCTAGGAGGATAATAGCTAGGCAGTTTCCTCACCCTCTGCTCTCTACACAACCCATGCTGAAAGCTAACCCAGGTCTTAACTAGGCAAGGCAGTGACCATGCTCACTGTTATGCTGACAAATTTTACAAGAGCACAAATACCTCATTCTGGCTCAGTTACAGACACATCTGCCTGCAGCTCTAAACCGTCTTGTCTCGCATTTGTTGCTGACTAAAACCACAAGCAGACAAATAGCACACACAGTTACTAAGCCTAAAACCATCTGAGTAACTTTCTTTAGTCTCTTGGGAAACTTCTGTATTAAGAGATTTGGGGGATGATACTGATCACTTCAGCAAACAGCAATGACAGATTATGATGTTCCCAAACCCATTCCAATTTCCCCACCTCTATCACCTCACTCTTTTGTGGGTCTGGGAGCTTTTAAACTATACTTCCCTAACCGATTAGTGCAATGAAATGTGCATGTACCTTGGCTGCTTGCACGCAAAACCTATTAGTTTAATTTAAACCCACTTTTGTTTGGCAAAGCAAGCCACCACAGCATGCACTAGTAGGGGATCTTCTTAGCTGTAGTAATGCAGAAAACTTCGAAGGATGCCATTTCCTTGCCCAGAATGAGGATACAGAGCTAGAGAAACCACCGAGTCCAAGACGAATCTAAGAGAGAGGACCTAGTTCAGCCACAGCTGCCGTGCTGAAGGCAGAAATTAATTCACAAACTTCTACAGTCTCTGCAGCAAGTCAGGTAACAGCAATCACTTGTGGACTTAACAAATAATAATTATAAAGTTGTGCCACGCTATGCTGACAGAACATTAATACTAAAACTGCCACATTACTAGGACGAAAGCCTGAGAAATCCATAATGAAAAGGAAACATTATGCCACGGTGACGAAAATAGTGTTAAACTGATGCCTAAAGTGAGGTTATTTCCTAGCCACATCTAATTTATACTTATCAACACAAGCACCTTTCCATAATCAATGGCTTTATTATTCTGAAAAGCAAAAGCCAACTCAAAATGTTACACTAAACTGATAGACACAGGGCCAGCCAGGGGGGGAGCTGAGGTACAAATTGTTCACAGATGTATTTTTTTAATTATTATTATTGGCTATGTTCCACAGCACGGGGGGCGGGGGGAGGAGAGGGAGGAGGGAAAGAGGAGGAGGGAATCTGAAACTTACTGGTTGACCTCCCCACCATCTGTGATTGAATTTCTCTCGCCCTCGAAGACTGAAGCTGGCATCAAACACTGGGTCATACATCGAATTGCCAACGATTCCATGTGATTCAGGATAAAGTCCCTTTGTGCAGAAGTAGATTAATTAGTAAAATCCTAATGCACACAAATTCAGTTCTTCATAGCTATCTGCAAATATCACTAAATTATTTTAAAATGGGTATCTTTGTAACTGCAGTCCAGAAAAGGTTTTAACTTTAAGATAAGCACATTTAAAACTGGCTGTAGTGATGAAAACAGTAGGAGATGACTGGATTGTGCTAAAAAGCATAAGAACTCCTGTTACTTGATACTTTGAAGTATTTTCACACTGGTTAAAAGTTAGTTTGAGACCATCTAAAGTAAGCAAAAATTTACAAAAAGAAGATTGATTTGAACTTTCAGTTCCTCACCATTAATTCCCTTTCTGGAAACAATAATTCATTCTCTGGTTGCAAGAGTAACATCTAGCATTTCCATTTTATAATGTTTTATCTTCACCAGAGCCTCTGTGAGGTAAGAGTTACTTCCAAGAAAAAAGCGAGGCAAGCCACCCAAAGCCATGGCTTGATATCACAATTTGTCCAGCAGTAAAGGCACTTTAAGAAGTTCGTGCTGTTCATTTCTCCATCTCCTCTTTTCTCATTTAACATTTGTGCAGAGGCTGCAGGAAAAGAAGGGCAAAAAATGCAGCTGCAGGTAGGGAGTCCCTTAGCCCAGCTTTGGGAGCACTGTCACATGAGAGCATCTGCATGCCAAGGTGGGGACAGCCTGGCCACCAGCCATGCCACTGGAGTGCAAAGTGATGGTTCGTTTTACTGCAGAGCCAACACAGCATCCAGAAACACTCAGTAGCTGTAAATTTAAGTCAGCTGCTAAGTCAGCCCCACTGACTTCAGCTACTCCAATGAAGGAAGAACTGCTGGTTGTATTCTGGGTAGGATTTCAGGGGTGGTATGTTTTTCCCCCTAGAAAACTGTGTCCTGTAATTACACAGCAGCACAAAACTGCAAAAGCAAGCATAACAAAATGCAGGAAAGCTGTAACACAGTGTATAATGGTGAGATACACTATCTCAGAACTCCAAAATACTGAAGAAAATACTGAACGTAACTGAAGACTGAAAAGGATAGACAGTGAATCAGTTTTATTAAAAAAACCCCACCTAACCTTGCTTCCCACAACCCACATTTCATCAGCAGTGATTTTACCAGCATTTTACCATCAAAAACTCCTTCAAAGGAACTTACAGTAGCAAGGGTGTACAAGTTGGGGAAGGTTTTTGTAGGGTAGACAGGTCTCATGTAAGGAGAATGTGTTCCACAAGATCCTGAAAAATCAATAGTAATTGCAAACATTAGGAAGTGAAACTTTCAGACATGGAAAACAAAATCGGAAGTCATTTGCTGTGTCTCAAAATGCTGCAGAAACTGGTTAAATTTTAACCAATTCAAGTGAACATCCTGCTGCTTAACATTAACAGGTCTTTCCACAGAACAGTAGTAAATTCACTCACACACTCTTTGTACTTCACACTAAACAACTGAAATAATGCAGCCAGAGGAGTACAGAACCAGCTACACTTCTGTAGCTGTTTCATAAACTGTTTTCCTTTCTGAGCTAGTCTTCCAGAGTCCAGAGCCACTGGAAGTATCTTGCTAAGTAAAACAACATGAGAAAACGCAGGCTAATTTTAAGTGGCAAATATACTAAAGCTGCAGTTTAACAATGGGCTTTGGCCACAGCCCCCCAGATCATAGAATCACTTAGGTTGGAAAAGACATTTAAGATCATTAAGTCAAAGCATAGATGTCTACACAAATACAAGGGTCAGCATACACACAAGGAAAAAAACCCACCACCTTTCAAGGGTATGGGCACACACATACACATGGACAGCAGCTCATATTGTGTCCAGTACTCCACAAAGGATGCTCACTCCCTCCGCAGTGAGTGCAGGACTGCTCATCCCTGGGGCATGTCCCCAGCCAGTTGTCACACATTTACTTACCCATATCTTCAATATTCCTGAATGAAGCGGAAAATTGTGAGGGCCGCTCTCAACTAGCTTATACATGATACATAGTGCATGATACATACCACGTACTGAAGATGCATTTCTTTGATCACAAAACCACATGAAGATCACTGATTCTGAGCAGCATTCCTCAAAGCAGCAGCTCTCTCCCCACTCTCTAACTACAGTCTGCTGTTTCAGCCAGGGTGCTTTCAAGCCACTAGTTGTTACCATCTAAACCAAAGGGGACTTCTGCCATTTTGCTCTCATGGAAAAAAAGACTTAATCTTTGCTAGACCTTTCAGTCAGAGGAGCCCTGCGTTTGGCACAGCCCTTCTACCACCAGCTCCCCACTGACTTCTGTTGCTAAATGAACAATGAAAACAACTGGGTTGCAAGAGATTTTCTTTTGTTTATTGTAAGAAAACACTTGTACTCACTCAGTTTTTCAATATTGGGCATGACCTTGTTCCCTTTCTTCATATATGATGCACGGAAGCCATCAACAGAGAAGATGATCAAAGGGGGACGAACAAAGCTAAAAGCAAAAGCAGTGGGAGTGTAAGGCAGCATTTCAAAATAATTTTATTTCCACTTGCTCACTGAGATTCCAGAAAATCTAAAGTACAGTTACTGCATATGCTACATGTCTATAATTATTTTGCATACTTAACAGATCAGGACAAACTGATAATCTTCGCTCAGTAACATGCAGTGTTCACTCAGTCAGTGGAAGGGCTGAGCTCCAACATAAAAGACATCTTCCCTGAGCAGCTAAAAAGCATATAGCCCAAAAAGGCAAGTACTTATAGAAGGAGATGGAGAAAGAAAAAATATAGTATGCCTGAGTACCCACCCTAGCATACAATCTGTAGTTAAAAACCACATCTTATGACAGCTTCTCTCTTCACAAACAAAAGGCCATGTGGCATTCTGAGTGAGTTTTGTGAGGCAGAGCTCATTCTCACATACTAAAGATGACAGTATTTCATGTTATTTTATCACATTTTTATTTTCTAATCAAAATTTGGCAGAGATGTGTCCTGGACAGACACACCAGGACTTTTAGTCACCTGCAGTGGGTGTGAGCAGCTATCACTGTCACCAGGAGAAGCAGAGGCTCCTATCTCCTCCAAACTATCCTCCTGGTAGCACAGACTGAGCTGCAACCCAGCACAAGCACCTGAGCAGACACTTTTAAGGATAATAGTGAACCAACTGGTTTCAATAGCGCTTGCTTTCTCAATGTTACTCATGTGCTCAAATACCTCACTAAGTCAAGCCTGTATCCCATTGCAATTTAGGAATTCTTTCATTTAGGAACATAACACTAAAAGTACAAAATTCAATAAAAAAAAAAAGGCCTGAACTGTGTTCACATATGGCTCCACCTAAATTTTATCAAAATCAGAGAAACCTAAACCTTTCCACCGACTTCAAGGAAGTTTGGTTACCTTCCCTGTAAGTGAAGCAGGCAAACCCATCAGCAGGTGATCAAAGACGCATTCATCCAGCAGCTCAAAGGCCAATGCATTACAATATTATCAGTCTAATTGTACAAATGCTGAAGCACAGGAAAGCATCCAACCCACAGCCATTCATCCTGTGTGACAGGGCCAGTGCAGACACGTGGTGTTCAGAGGTCCAGGGCAGAGCTGGGGACCATTGGCCTTGTCGCATTTGGCTTTGCAATTGCATGAAAAACACTTACGCCGCTGGACATTCAGGAGCCTTTATCTCTTCACAGTCATCATCCACCCAGTGGGTTTCTCCTACCAGAAAAGTCACATTGCAGTTTCAAAATAAATAAATAAATAATCTGTGGACACAGCTACAGGTTTCACAGAAAATGTCAAAAAAAGGTAAGTCTAGCTCCAGTTAATGGACTGTCTTGTCATACTTCCCATGAATAACGAGCAGGTCTTTTCACAAAGCTGAACAAATGATGTGGTTATATTCTATTCAACAGGAATATCCAAACTAGCACTCCTACAAGTAGCTATTAAAACTGCAGTTAAAAGTGTCCTTTTGGCCGCAGGAGACAGTGGTAACGCTTTAGGCACAGTGGTCATCTATTTTAATTTTTTTATTTTTGATCTGTCAAAAACAGGTAGTGCTGCTTCTGGCTGTGAATTCCCACCCTCCTCCCCACCAGCTCCGATGTCTCCATGAGCTGATTCAGCTGGCTAAAGACATAAAATAAAATTCATTCTGGGGAAGAAAAACAACTCTAAATAGTTTCCAGCTGGTTTAGAGAGCTGATCAGCTCATGGATCAGGTGAGACTCAGACACAGCTAAAAAAAGCATTAATACTCTTTCAGAGCTAGATTAGTTAAAATTACTTTATGTAATCAACTATTTTCTTAAGGTTTTCACTGCTGAATGCTGACTATAGAGTGGCTCATGACTTGCACTTTCACAGGTCAATTGAAAAACAAATTATTAGCTAATCAGGGAACTTGGCACTACTAAAGGAACTGAAGTTCAATTAAAAGAACAAAACAAAAAGCACCATAGAAAAGATCTGCAGAAAATGTGTCCTGCAGCAATTCCAACTGACCGTGACAGGAGGTGAAGGGACAATTTCCAAGAAAAAAAAAAAAAACAAACCCAACACACTATCCTCAGATAGGCTAAGGCAGGAATAAAGAGGAAACACTGTTCTCACATAAGGCTTACTCCTGTCAGAAAGCCAGGGTCACTGAGATCATTTGTTATTAGCCAATTGAACAAAGATTATGTACATTAAACCTGGAGACATGTAAATTCCTCTGTCTTGACCCTTGTAAGAGTGAGCTCACAAAAAAGGCAGGAACTGAAAACTATACCAGCATTTAAGTGGTCTCAGCCTTGTGATTCTTTGGGAAAGGGAAGAACATAGTCTATGGGGACTTGCTGGAAGACACATTTAATTTGGATTCCCAACAGCAAAACTCGAGTAAAGAAAAGCCCATTTTCAGTGTATGGATCCAGACTGTTATGATTTCATGAACTTATGCAGTTGGCCAAAATGTGCAAAAGAAGACATTTCAAACTGTAACCCTCCCACCAGTAAAGTTAATGAATGAAAAAACTAAGAACTAGCTGAGATATAGAAGGACAACCTGTAGTGCTGACTACCAAGAATAAGACGACCTGCTCCAAATGGGAGATACATTACACAAGGCAGTACATGCTCCAAAAGATCGGGGTAGAGGATGAAAATTAAAGCCTTCACAGCCCATCCACCCACCAACTGGTGCAGGCTGTACTGCAGTCATGGTGTCTAGAGTTTGCAAATTACAGCAAATTACAGCCCTCATCATCTCACAAGTCCTCTCTCACAAGAAACAAAGCCTGCAGGTGTTAGGCCAAGTAGTTTGAGCAGGATCTTTTGTGGTGAGTGGGAAGAGGTCTTCAAGATAGAGATAACATATCTAGGAATGCTCCATTCCTTCAGAGACTGTCAGGTATCCCTGCTTTCCCTGCGATGCAGACAAATGCATCTGAACACCTTTATGTTTTGCTTTAAATTCTTCATCCACCTACACCTTCTCTTTTTCTATCAGTATCTCTACAGACAAAGGCAACATCCTTCTACCATCAATAAATTACAAGTATTCACCTCTGGTAGTGCCCAAAAAATTACAAATGTAATTCTCCATTCTTTCCCCCCGCCTCCAAAAAAATCAGAACAAAACAAGAAGGTTCCTCCTTTAGAAGCAAACTCTTTACCCACAGGGCTGTCTTCTATCTGGCTTGGAAAGATAAGAGGTAGAAAGACCAAAGACGTACCTTTGCAAACGACTTGGTAATTAGTACAACAATCTCCTCTACTTAAGCAGTCTTCAGAGCAGTGACAAGCATTGTCATCATTCCTGGTTTCTCCACAGCGATCTTTGGTACATTCCCAGCCCCGAGCTAAAATATTCACAAGGTAAGCAAGAATGAGAGATTATAATCGAATCAAGAAGTACTCACTCAAGCCATAGTGACAAAAATCTAGTCATTAAAGTTGGATGTAAAGTTTATGGCCCCATTTTAGCTATTTCAAGACCTCTGAACTAGGCATGTCAACCACAAACAAAAGACCCCTATGTCCTGCAAGTGCAGGAGAGCTCCTCCACCCACATACAGGTGTTGTACTCCAGGTTTTGTACAATCTGAATGCCAGAAAAAGTGCGGAAAGGCAATGACAAGAAGGGATCTTGACAGATAAATGGTGGGGCCTGAAGCACAAACTAAGAATTCTGGTGCTTCTTGAGTAATCCATTATTTTTTCCCAACTACTTGAGCCCCCGGTTCAATCCATAGGAAATAAGAGAAAATTGAAAAGAGACTACGTGGATGCAAACTGATGCTTTACTTCCATCAGTTCCTTACACAGAGGTCAGATTCAGCACCAACTGCAAAGTTATGAGAAGAGCTGTTCTTCAGAAAAAAGAATGTCAGGACTGCTGTACAGCACTCCAGCTCTTCTCATCTTGTGAAAGTAGTTAGGAACTAAGGGCCTGTCTAAATTGCAGTGATCTCTCAAGGGCAGTACATCGCTACACTTTGGAATAGGACCTAAGGATGTAAAAGCATATGGTTTTCCACATCCTGGCCCAACCAACAAGACACTTTCAAAATCACTTTAGACAAGATGCACCCAGCAATGTCTCTTACTTCCTTTTCTCCATCATTTGGAGCTTTTTTCTATAAATATGCAATACTTAGAGATTGTACATGTGATAATTGCCTTAATAAATGCCTATGGGAGTATGTGACAATTCACACAACAACCCCAAGGGCTATGCAGGTATCCATACACATATATGGACAGGGTGCAGGGCAGACAGGAGGCTAAGGAACTGAAAATCTGCCCTTTCATAGCAAACATCTCGTATTGTACTGAAAGTCTTTAAAAAGAGCCTCTCATTCTGCAGCCATTTACACCAGGGGCAAAACAGCACCGGCCTAAAATTCAAAAGTGTTTGGCCTGAAGCCATAGTAGTTCTTCATATTGGGTTAGCTCACCATTTTTTGGTACCAAGCTATTGAAAGGATATCATTATAAACAGAACTGAGGAAGTCAGGACTCTCAAGCATGGCACATCCATGGGCAATGATATTTTTTAACTTCTCTTCTGGCTGCTTAGGAAGTATAATTCTTTGATAAAGCAAGAAAATATTCAATGGTAAAAGTAGAAGGCACCTGTGTCAACTCTGACCACTGTGCAAACACTCAAGGAGATGGGCACAACTACTAATTTAAATGCACTATGCTAAGAAGTAAAACATAACTCATGGCCCTCTTTGAAGTTTTCCTTGCCTATGACTCATGAAAAACACAAAAAGAAATTGAACCTTGTACTGTATTTCCACCTCCCAGGGTCCAATGAATTGAAGTCAAAAGTTTTTACCAATGTATTATGAGACATCTGGGAACCAGAGTCTGAGGCAAGGGTAACAAGCCCAGCCTGTCACTTGCAGGTCACCCCGAGGGGACCCGTCCTGCTTCAACACTCCCAGCTTCCGAGGCACCTTCATGAGTAACCGCAATGCACAGCCCACAAGCAAGCATGAATCGCTCCAATATTAAATTATCATTTGGGACAAAAAAGGATGGTTGAGACGTAGTGACCTACCTCCAGCCTTTATCATGGCTCTCTTCATTGTAACCTAGAGATCAAACTGGTGTCTGAACACTGATTATTACTTTTATTTGAGTATCAGTAGATCTATTTTTCATGTACTATGGATAGTACCCTGCTGCTTCTGTCCTGGAAACCATGGCCAAAACCCAGCAGTGAGGAGTAATAGGTGCGCATCCCTACTGCTCCTTGCAAGGAAGCATGGGCTGTATTTTGGGCTGAGCCAGCCCTGCCTGGCAAGGCAAGGCAAGGAGAGGAGGAGGTGCAGGTTATGGCAGGGAGCGCTGGTTTATCATGCAGGTTCCGACTGCTGGCAGAAATCAGGTGTCAGCAGTGCCTGGCAGTGCAGGACAGGAGACCCATCGTACCTGTCTTTAAGCACAGCTCATCAAAGTCAAAGCAGCAGCTGTTGTAGCTCTTGCACAGGTTGTCACAGCGGCAGCCAGGAGGCTCTGCCTCTTGAAGTTCAAAGCATCTGTTCTTGCAGGAGCCAGAGGTACTGATCCAGGGGGAATCTGACAGAACTGTGTGGAACAAGAAACAGGGCAACATCTGTCAGGGTGGCAGCAGTGGGACAGGCAGCTCAGCCCTGAGCCACTCAGATGAGCAAAACCTCGGCTGCCTGCTCTGGGGAAGGAAGCAGAGAGAGGAGAAGGGTTGCTGGAATTAAAAAAAAAAAAAAAAAAAAAAAAAAAAAAAAGAACAAATTCCAAAAATGTTGCTCTTTTTGGGAAGGAAAAGAAAGAAGAAAAAAAAGGAAGCAGCATGCTGTGATAACATCCCGCAAAGAAACAGCCCTGGCTTTACTTCTGTAACAATCAAGAGATCATTAGCAGAAATGTATTGAAGTCTCCAAGGCCCCATTCCGGGAGCTGCAGCTATTCCTCAGAAACAGGTCTTTGTTTTCAGAAACCAAGTGACATTTTCATGGCTGGCTGGGCAGTTTGCATAGGAAAGGACTGCAATTAAAGGACTGCAATTAATCTACGTGCAGTCAGCAGGACTTGGTTGGCCATACTGGAAGGGGCCAAATCAATGTCAAGCGTGAAAGAAAACTGTAAGATGTTCTATAAATTAATGGAGAAGTAAAGCAAGGCTTTTCAGTAGACTTCTGCAGAGCATTATATTATAAAAACTTATCAAAATACATAAGTATGTAAAAGATCAATATATTTGATGTGTATAATTAAATGGAGGACTGCCAGTTTGAAAACCATGAATAATGTATCAGATTTCAATAATCTATCAGCAAGGGCCCTTACTGTCAAAGCTGACATGTATTTCTCTCCTCTTCTCAAAACTTACTATTTTTTAGATTTTTCTTATAAGAGAATCCTACATAGCAGTTTATATGAAGCAGGATAATTGTATGCTACTCTCTTGGGTTAATCGTATTTTATGAAATAAATAACAAATGTATGATATTCTTTAAAAACAGAGGTGTCCCAAAGAAAATTTCATAATGTCTTTTGTTCCTTGAGAGACCTATTAAAATTAAGTGTTTGAAATGGTCTTGGGGTTTGTTTTCTTTTAGACCAGAGTTTGGGTTTGGTAAACCTCACCATGACTAGCAGTATGATTCTAAGAAGACTGATGCAATGGCACTTTTGGGAAACAGCTGCTCTGATCTCTTCTTATATATTTTTCCCCTAGTCTTTTACACAGCTGAAAGTTTAGTCTCCACATAAACTGAGGGGAAATCTCTTCCCAAACAAGATGGCATCATCCCAACACTGTGAGAATGGATGGAAAAGAAGATAAGGGGGGGTTTGGAGGTGACGCTGTCATAGTTGATGATCCACCAGCTCCCATCCCCAGCACTACTCTTCCACCACTTCCCCTGGGGTGCCACTGGGTTGGACACCAGCACAAACCATATCAGGGAGCAAGTGTGGCAGCAAATCAATACTACAGCAAGATAATGGGTAAAAAACCAAACCTACCATGGGTGCAGTCGTGGATCATGACAGTGACAAGTCACATTCATATGGCTGCTGGAAAAGGTAGTAGTAGACAACTGTGTCTCTCTGCTTTTGTGTTTTTTTCAGTCAGGTCAGTAATGCTCAAATCAAGTGACATCATAACACAGTAAAGTTACACTCTAGAGGAATACATATATATATTCCCTATATATTGTCCTGAAAGTGTGCTCTTAATGAGCCTTCAATATTTTGGCCATCTGGAGTTCCAAGGAGCTAAAGGTCATGTAGCTATGCTGGCAACACACAGATCAGTATTTTCTTTGCTCACATAAATAGGCCACAAAGCCATGTTAGAAATTAATCGCATGAGAATTGTTTCAAAGCATGCTAACTCAGATTTTCAGAGATATGAAGTCTTGTTCCTTATTCTTAATGACAGCTGCTTCCTGCCAAATGCTTCTGAAAATCTGTTACTAAATAATATTTCCACGTTATTTAACCTCTTATTCTACTTTTCTTTTTGGAAGCTAGGTCACAGATCCAGTAAACTGCAAATCAAAGGTATTATGGACTCAGAGGTATTACATACTAGCATACACTATATATCCCTTACACTTACATTGCCCTCTTCATTTCAAAGGGATGGGAGTGAGATCTTTTCAGAAGGTCAAAAACCACATGTCAACATGCATTTAGGAAAGAGAAGGTGTAAATCTGACTGCAGATTACATAAGGGATAGAGTCAACTGTAGCTCAAGGAATGTCTAGCTGTTGTAAAGAGCAGCTCATTTATCAGGAAACCACTGGAACAAATTGCTCACAGAGGCTGTGCAATCTGATCTTGGAGATTTTGAAGAACAGGTTAGACCATGACCTGTCAGGAGCACTTCAGGAATAACTGACCACTCTTGGGATACAGAGAAGGTCTACACAGCTGTTCAAGGTCCCTTCTAGCTCCATCTTCTATAACTGCAAGTAGGGTTTCCATTTCACATAAGAAAGGTTTAGCCCAGCTACCTTGCCTGTTATTTTTTCACATCTCTTGACAACCACTTTATTACTGATGTGACAAATTATCCCGTATTACTTAGCAAATTCAAGACACACCTCCTGAGTCAACGTAGGACACTTTCCATATAGCAATACAAAAGAGGACTTGGTTTAATTCCTCTGATCTCTGAATACATCAAGATTGTTCCTTTGTTTATCATGCTTGACCTTGCCTTTGCAGCCAGACCATGATTTTCAGGTCGTTCACAATGCCATGGCACGGGTACTGGTGCATGCAGAATAGTTTGAAAATATATCATCAGGACCTCCATTCCTGATGAGCATTTTCAGATTAACAGAAACCCTTGTACAGAACAAACTTACACAATTTCAAAAAACTTTTCAGAATTCCTGCATCCCTCCACAGCTCCTGCAGTCAGATCATGCAGCGGGCAGAGGGACCTGAAGATCCTGCCCTCCTTATTTAATACATAAATCTTATCACATCCTTTTCCATGCATTCTTTTATGGCCAACTAAGATCAAAACAACCATCTAACGATTGTCTCATGTCATAGGTTAGAGAGAGAAGTTACATAGGGTCTTCCTGATACGGTCCATGGAGGTTATTACATTTCCATTGTAAATGTGTTATACCTGCCTTGGAAAGTGCCATATCAAACTACTTGCTCTGATTCTATCTGATTACAATGTTTTGTTTTGTTTTTTTTTAAATCAAACCCATTTATTTCCAGTAGTATTTCAGTGATAGGACTACACAATATAGACATGCATATATAGTTGTTACAGGAAGGAGACTATCTGGTAAGAATCTGCCATTTTGGATTCTATACAGAACCTATATGGATCAACCAAATACCTGTACAAAATATCTGGAACACCAGTTTTACTAGATAATATTCATATCAAGAACCTGCATTTCATTTTTGCAGAATGCCATTACAATGAGTAAAATTTCAGTGAAAATTGACTTAAAGTAAAAAACACATGTTATCTGTTCCAATACAAGAAAGATATGCTTCCATGTTTAAGGACACACTTAAAAATTCAGTGAGAAAGGATAGAAAAACTTCAGTGTTTCTTCTTCCAAAATTTAATCATCCTATCATGACCAAGGAACGTGCTTCAAGAGACTACCAAGGCCATTTTCCATGAAAGAGCTTACAAAGATGTCTAGAAAGTTCATAAAGCAAAAAAATTACAAAGGCAAAGTTATGAAAAAATGGGAGCCTTGGTTCTCTAATCTCTTTTAGAAATTTCAAATCAACACATTATTTCAACTGAATAATTTTTTGGTACAAATATTAAATATCTTAAATATATAAAGGCTTATATATCTGTACACTGTAAAAAGAGATCAAGAGGGGATTTTTAGACATTATGGCACTTCTTTGACCTGCATTTATAAGGGACTAGGAAAAAAAATACCACATTGTTTTTGACTCAGAGGAGTTCTATGCTAGATGAAAACCAAAGTTTGCTTACAATCATGGCATACCTCTGGAGAATAAGAAATTGGTCTATACAGTAATGGTTGATAAAGAGAGTGTTTTGTCAATCCAAAACAATTGACTCTAAACATCAAGAAACTTGGAAATAAATAAGACAAGGCAGAGTGAAGTTGAAAAAGAATTTATGCTAATTTTTTATTCAGGATATTTCATTGCACTGGACTTCTGATTAAGTACAACTGAAAGTCATGCAATTAGGAGAGCCTAAATAGGTTCTTTGATCACAGTGCTTTTAGTTTATTAAACACTTCTCCAATCTAACATTTTACTTTCTCCTTTAGACATATAGGATTATAATACTTTTTACTGCAACAAAAGTAACCAAGCTGCAGAAACACAGAAGTGACAAAACCCTCCAATACTTTCCCATCTCTCATTGTTGCACCCTGGACTGGACTACTTCAATACCAGGGGCTGGTCCAATCCCACCTGTAAGCAAATTCTCAACAGACTTGCCAAAAGTACCCCTACTCCTGCTCTCTTGCAAGAGATCCTGTATTTCTTCCTATTTTCCTTGACACTGAGCTAAACCCCCTGCTAGTGGAAACAGCACGCAGCTGCTGACCGCAGCCCTGGTGGTGTTGACCAGCGCTGGCTGGCTCAGCAGAGCTGGCACTGGTGAGCTGCAGTGGGTCCCCAGTCTCAGACCTTCGGGACTTCAGTGAAACTCGGCGGAGCAGCCCTGCCCTAAAGCCGAGGCTGTCACCAGCGAAAGCAAAGCAACCGGCAGTCAGGTGCTGAACACATGAAAGGCAAATCCTTCACATCACTATCACACACACTACGCATCGGCTCTCCAGTTTATGCACTCGGGGATAAAAATAGAAATAAATTTGGTTTTCAAACAAAATGTTTACTATTCTATAAAGCTCAAAAGCAACAGTCATTATCTTTTTGATTACCTAAAATGCCTCTGCTGAGTGATCAGCAGCCCTGATAGTGGCTGTGATTAGACAGCAATCCCTGTGAAAGACCGGGGAGGGGGGGTAGGGCTGGGGAGGAGAGAGGGACACATATATTACCAGGAACACAACAAACTCTGGCCACGGCAAACAATTTTATAATTAAAATTCACAAGCTATCATTACAGACGGGTACTGCAAATGAAACCCTTTCACTTCAGTTATATTAACCAACTCTAAGTCAGTGACCACAGGTTTTCTTTCTCCTGCCAAAGGAAGGAACAGAGACACAAGTCAAGCCTACCTTTTTATTTTTAAAGAAAAAAAAAGAGACTAGTTTTCCATTTTATATATTTTTCCACTTGGACTATGCCTGAGCTCACAAAACCCTATACTGCCCCAGAACACAAACAACAGTCCCTTCTGTGGCATGTTCTTGCTTTCCTCCAAAGAAAAAAGTAGGAGGTGAAAGAAAAACAGCGGAGTCGGTGACAGCACATCTGCGGGAACACCTGCTCTCCTCTCCCCGGCCCTGTCCGCCGTCAGATGTCTGCCGTCTACTGTTCACAAACCAGCATGACCTCAGGAGCCACAGAAATCCCAAAAGCTTTTCTCACCAGCGCCTCTTGAAAGCATTAATCAAGTTTCTCGAAACCGCTTCAACAGCTACCAAAATAAAACCAGTACCCTTAAACCCACCGGGGAGTTTCTCTTAGCTCTAGACGGAAACTGTGCAGAGCCCAAAACACGGCAAATACTATGTAGGAGCTGATGAGACCGGTCTCTGTGAGACTGACAGCGCTCAGTCCTAAAATAAGCTAGATTTTCCATAGTCACATGCACACAGAGCACAAGTTTAAGTAAATAGGAGACCTATAGGTGAGTCCCAAAGGTCAACTGACTCGGGCTCGGCAAGTTATTTATTCTTCTCTATATCCTAGAGGGAAAAGGAACAAGCAAACTACTGTTTCGGAGTAGGAGTGGTTTCTAACCACAGTATATAACATAAGGGTATCGCGAGGTACAATTTGTGTCCGTTACTGTACCTGAGACTGGGCCCTCATCCCATTCTTCAGATCTCCTAAATCGATGTGTTGTAAATCCCATGCAGACATTTACTCCAAAGGCAAAAGCAAATAAAGATATAACCTGCAAAAGTAAAACAGCAAAGTAAGCAAAGTGTGCAAAAAGCAGGACTTTCGAGCTCAGAGCATTACGATTAAAGGGACAGAGATGGTCCTCTGTACATTCGAGCTCCCCAGCACTGCAGTTCCCATCACTGGAGCAGCAGCTGACAGCGTCACCGTTGGAGAGTAACACAAACCAGAAGGGGTTTATGAATAAAACATCTCTTTCTGAAGCTGAAACGCTCCTTTTTGTAGGAGCTTATTCAGGAGAGACGGGCTACTCCTCCTCTAAAAGCAACCACGCTCCGCTCCGCTCCTCTCCTCCCCTACCTGGTGCGAGTGGACGCAGCCCTTCTTAGCCATACTAGAGGATTCTTGAAAAGCCTGCGCGGCACCCTCGCCTTTTCTTTATAGTGAGCGCAGAGCTCTGTTTGCTCTGGGAGTTCGGGCTATTAGCTACAAGTAATCCCACCTGGTGAGGTTGACAGGCTCGTGTGATTTGTCCAGGGGGTGATTTCATCATGTTTCACTCACAAATCGCAGCTCCGAGTGCAAGAAGCTCCAGGCATCATCCCTCGCTGCGCCCTCCCCCCAAACACACACACGCACGCTTTTATGTGGTTTCCTCTGGCAGAGCAGGGCTTTCTTATGTTGCGGCGGCCAATAGCTGTTCTTGCTCATTTTATTCTCCTTGCAAAAGTAACATGGTTAAAAGAGAAACCAAATGCGTCTCCATCTGGCTCAGAGAAGAAGGGGGGGAAGCTCATTCGGGGCTGCGAAATGAAAATATCCCGATGCCACCCTCCAGCGTCGCCCAACGTTGCGGGCGCCGCAGGTCGGTGGGCTCGGCCGGCGGGGCCGGCACGCAGCCACAGCTCCTGACCTCGCCACGCCGGGTGGGCTTCGGGGAGCTCAGGTGCCACTCTCATTCTCCAAGGGTGCTCCTGAAGTTTCTAATTGGGTTGCAGAGCAGAATGCCCCCAAAACTGGGGACACCTTCAGAGCGGGGGGTCATTTTTCCGCGCTGTTATCCCGTGTCGCTGTGGCGGTGCAAGGCTCAGATCGATGGAAACGCAAGCAGTTTTATCTGAATAGCTGGAAACCGCGGACTTCCAGAAAGGAAGGGAAGTGACACGTTCCCTCTGCCCCACATTTTCTCATTTTCATCAACAACAGAAAGCTCGGCTGTTTAGATAAGCACTTCTATTTACGAAGCAAATGATAATACTGAGCAGAATTACGGTTCAAATCGGTGGCTTAAATATTATTTGCCAAGACAAATTATTTACCAGGGTAGTTTGCCACTTTTTTTCACTGATGAAAGCTTCTTTCATTAAAGTGTTTACTAACAATTACATTTAAAGGGACAGAGTCAAGATTTGAAAGCCCTTGGATGCACTGAGCTTCCCTTGGGACCTGTCCCATATTCTGTACCGGCGTTAAGAAACACAGTACAGTTTTCTTTAAACTACCTTGCGATATTAAGCACGTACAATTTTGAGCTTTGTTTAGAGGTACCTTTTACCTGCTGTAATATCTGTCCTTCCCCACCATGTAGCTTTACAGGGCAGTGGCTAAAAAGCCCTCTTTGCTACCCACATCTTATCAGCCTGCCAGCCTTTGCTAGGAGCTGATCCTTTTTTTATGCAGTTTCTTAAAAAAAAAGTGGCTCCATTGTGCAGCTGCATCTTTGCACTGCAAGCCTCAGGGCCTTAGCCTGAGACCTACATCTTAACTACACTAGAACATCAGATTCCTCTCCCTTGCAACAGACAAAGACTGTGAAGTCAAGACCCATCTTCCAATGTTCACTTCACCACTACCTGGGTTGAAAATTAAATAGGTTGCAATAGGCAATATTTTTCTTGTAAAAAAAGCCTGCACAGTGGTCTAGAGAAAAGTAATCACCAAAATTTTTACTAGCTGTTCCTATAAAATCCTTCAGCCTTAGCCTCTGGTATATGCTGTGGTTAAACAACTTCACCCCCAAGCACTAGGTAAGTACAGCAGTGTGTGACGAGAAAGGAAACCAAAGATGTCACAAATAAAATCACTCAGTGCTGTTGCCTACATATCTCAGACAATGAAGTACATGTTTTCATGGGTAAAACATGGGAATCAGCAGCCCCAAGCTTACCTCCAGCCCGGGATGCTCAGCTCACTGTGTGATCCAGGCAAAACACAACTGAATTTTCAGATCTGGTGGCCAGTTTTGAGTGGCCAAGCCAATACGTTCAGCCTCATTTTCAGAGATGCTGAGCCTTTGCTGTTCCTGCATATCTTCCTAACACACAGGTGCTCAGTTCTTTTGAAAAAAAATTCCTACATAAGTTAAAAATGGCCACCCAGAAAAATAAAGCAAGAAACAAAGCCAAAAAATACAGCATCATGGATGACTTCTACTGATTTGAAAGTACGTATTTCATTTTTCCATTCATGTAACCTCTCCAGAGCTTGTAAACTGCACAATTTCACATAAATGGAGGAGTTCATTTTATGTTTCCTGGTCCTTGCTACAAATATATTAATTAATCTCCTTTGTAATATCCTTTAGAATTATAGATGATGACGACTCTGAAACTGCTAATCTTTTTCATATGTGTTATGTAAGACACATTTTCCAGTAGCTCTGAACTGACCACATACTCAGATGCACAATCATCTTTTTGTCACAAGGATTCTGCCTGAAGCCACCCCACAGATGCACAAGGAACTTATTAGCATAAGCAAGGTCTAATGATTTTGCTCAGGCAAAATTTCACTGCAAGGATCACTGGCAATTAACTTCTTCAGCAATTAATAGCCATTTTACTCATCAAAAAAGGAAAGACTAACGCTGAACTAATGTACTCCTGGCCCAAGAATGCAGTGGTTCAGTCTAAGTTTTAGTGCTTAAATGAAACACATTCCTTTAAAAAGGAATTTTAACAAAACCAACAGAATATGAAATGCCTCTTCATCACTTATTGTGCATAAGAATTGTACTTTGGCTTTTATGGCTTATATAATCATAATGATTCTTATTTAACTCGGGATGCAAAACTTCCAACCAGCCACTAGGTGCCACTTCACATGAGGAGTTCATACTGTAACATTCCCACAGTTACAAGCATTCCTGTTCTGCTGTTCCACAGAGTTAATATAAGAAAAGCAATATTTACAGCCTGAGTGGGTTTTTTTCATGAGAAAAGAAAATGCAGAGAAATCAAATATGTTGGCTGAGTCAGAGGTGGGGGATGGAATGGACTCTAGAGAAATGAGCATTTTAGCTACTCATCTCCGCTTTGCTCTGGATGCTGGATGCAGCCACAAGGGGTGACCAGGGGGGCAGGGTGAAGGCCTCCAGTATGCTTGACAGCAGCATGAAAGGCGGAAAGGTGAAGGACTTCTCCAAAGGGCCCCAGAGCTCTCACCCCTGCAAACACAGCTTCCACATATAGTTGTAGTCAAGAAAACCAGTTGGGTACATGAAATAGCAATTTCGAAGAACAAAACCTTTTGATAAACTATAGAAATTCAAGCAGTGTCCACATGAAGCCTCCTCAGATACAAGTACTGTGAAACCAAATAAGCTTCCAGCAGCAGAAGTGAACATGGGAAGATGCAAGTACCTGGTTGAAAACACCCTGAGGCCTTTTAGCAAAACCAGAGGCACAACATAACAAGAGCAGCTGATTCATGTGTTTAAAGGACTTTAAACCATATTTTTATATGACTTTGTAGATCAAAACCAAGTATCTTTGTCATTCAGCCAGTGCACTGACTGATAAACAAGAAAAAGAAGGAAAGGAAAGCAAGCGTGTGAGGGCAAGGACAGCAAAAGGACAGCAAAGCCAGCCAGGATCAGCAGTCTGATGACAAAAAAGAGAGGTGAGAAGAGTAAGAGTAGTGCAGGAGGGCAATGACCTGCAATGAGCAGTCCCTCAGTAGAGATCAGCCAAGGATGGAGGCTACAGCCACATACAGGAGGCCAGAAACATGATTGCACAGCCTGGATATGCAGGAAAAAATACACAAGAGTTGCTGAAGGACAAGGGAGCTGTATCTGCTCGGCTTGTAATAGCACCACTGAAGATCCACAAACAGGGTCACTGAGAAGTCCTCTTTACCTGATGGAGGCAAAACACTCCAGCAAGTGATAGATTTCAAATGGCTGGCAATGTGATCATAAAGGGTAGGAGGGGACACAGATGTTCACATGGATGCTTTGAGGGGGTAGGTAGGGTATCAAGGAAAACAAGCTATTAGCATAGACAAGGGTCAGACTATCCCTTCCTTGGACATGTTGTGGGAGTTGCAGCAGCTTCTGCAAGTATCTTTTGTTCTTACACAGGTAAAAGCTGCATTTTGTCAAGGAGGAGATCTCCCTGGCAGAGGGTACAGGACTGACTGCAGAGGAGTTGCACCACCATGCCCACTGCTACTCCATGAGACTGGGAAGACCCACAAACCAGGCTGTGCTCACGAAAGTACACCCTCCTCACAGTGGTGCCTCGAAACTCCACCCAACAGCACCCTGAGGCTTGGGGAACAGTCACCAATTATCTGTCTACTCATCACCACCCTGAGGGGAAAGGTATGCAAACTATGGTGCCTGGTGCACTGGAGGAGTGTGCTGACGATGACTTTCCTGTCCAGAAAGATCCATAAAGGGGTGCCAGACCCTCAGGGACAATCACGGACAAATTAAAGTCTTCAAAATTACAGTGTGCTGCATCCCAACCCCTGAGGCACCTATAGGCCCATCAACATTTCTGAGCACCCTACATAATGCCTGCAGGGTTCACAGGGCTGGGAGGTGAGCACCCAGATCCAGCCCAGACCTCACTGAGAACGAGCAGCAAAGCACATCCATCGCATCCCTTGTCACCTCATCCTCCTGTAAGTGCCCTCCCAGGATGGCTACCAAACCATGTCCTGCAGAAAACATAGGTGTACGGGGTGTATGTCTGTCTGAAACTGAGCCTACATGCTCTGCCTACCCAGAGAGAGAAGAGGAACCGTCGGCCAGGGGAGGACCTGAGTCCCAGTCTCTGCTTTACTCAAGTCAAACACTGGTATACTTACTGAGACGAGGACTGAAACACAGGCAAGTAGCTTGGTGAAAAAAAGAAGGGCATAATGCAGTAGAGAGATAAATTCTCCCCCACCCCACATCAGATACAACAGCTTCAGTGGCTAAATGAGGGCTGTGGATTTGGTGGTAACACTGCAGCTACCTCTGATGCCAGTGGAGCAGCCTTAGCTCAGGTGCCCCCGACACATGCAATCACCCTTTGTGCCTGCACACAAGCAGGGTGAGGTTTATAAGCGAGGCCATGTCTTTTGTCAGAAAAGTGAGATTAGCTGGAGAAAGGAGGGAAGTTTTCAGTGACAAAGGAAAGCTTTGCGTGCCTGAATGACTGTCTCTCCTCGCAGCAGTACTACAGCTAGTGGAGCAACCGTTCCAACACAGGGTATTACACCTCTTCTAAGAACCACACTCAGCAACAGCATTAACACTAGTCCAACATGTATACCTTCATCATCTTCAAAGAAAATAACATTTTCCCAATTCAGTTTTGGGACAATATTAATATTACGAAGAAGCACGAGTGCTTCACTAAAATGCACTGAGTTCAGAACTATGTTTCTTAAGATAATAATATATAAAAATTCTAGCATGCTGGAGAATAAAAACTGTTCCGTGATGAAAAATCACATCATGGAGGATATGAATGAGTGAAACATGAAGCCAAAGAGTCCATATGATGTCTTTTTAATGCAGCCCATGCAAAGCTAAGTATGTCTTCAGGTCCTCATCTTTGTCTTCCGCTGCCCAAGTTGGTGATCGGTGTCACAGGTGCCCATCAACAGCTTTACATTCATCTTTTTAAAAGAGTTATAGGCTTCAGGGGTGTGAAAATCACCCATCTACCTCCTGAGAGTTGTCTGGAGGTCTCAAGGGCCTTGCATGGTACCTTGCATGTGACACACACACAGAGACACTGCTAATTTATCTGAATTTTACAAGCCATACAAGCTATTCTGTCCCACAAAAATCATAGCCCTCTAGAAACAATGAAATAAAACTAAAGATGTTAAAGATACTTAAAGATGCAATAAAGCACGTTTTCTAGACTTCAAATCATATTCCTACTTTCTTTGTGTAACTTGTATGTATGTCCTTTACCATGTTTGAACATTTCTCAATAGAATATTAGCTTTAAATGCCCTGGGTATATAAAACTTCTTGTAGGGACTTCTACAATAATCCTATAACATATCTCTTCTATTTAATCACATTTACCCTCAGCCCGAACTCTATTTTGGCACACTTTTCAAACTCAAGGCTTGGATATGATTAAAAAATTTCCAAGTGCTAATCTTTTCCCTACAAGTAAAATGTGGATATAATTAATAGTTTTGTTTACTTTGAGTTTGTTTTCTTTGCCAAACAAAAGTTTCTGTTTGTTTGTTTGAAATCTCTTTTTTAAAAATGTTTTTGGCACTTGGATCAAGAAAGAAGTATTTTAATTAATATTTTTCTTCTTGTTAATCTAAAAAAAACCAATTATATTTTCTAAATAGCTAAATCCTATTTAATTTCAGTTTAAAGACATATGTCACTAGGAATATTGTTCTCAACTTGCCTGAGGTTTTAGACATTCATGCTCTACAGCACCAACACTTCTGGAGAAAAAGCAAAGTGGGGTCAGGCTGGAAACAGAGGATTCCACCACAACAAATGGGACATGCTTTCACATGGGCACATTTTCCTCCTGCTTCTATGGATAAGGAGGCATCTCAAGCCTGAAGAACTGGCTGCTGTTATGGTGACCTGTAAGTGGCTGCACATATGAAAGCTTTTTTTGGCATGGTAAATGAATGCATGAACATAGAACAGGCTGTGGCAGTGTTGCAGTTCAGAAAAAAAAAAAAAAGCTGAGGGCCTTCTGGGGCTTGAACCTACTTCACATGAACACAAGTCCAATTCTAGTGCGGAGAAGTTTTATTTTCATAAGGACTGCAAGAGTGCACCACTAAATGCACTCAGTCCAGCATAAGGTGATGGAAATCCTCTGTTAAAAAAAAAATCCTGAAAAAAATCAGACAGAAGATGAAGAAGAGATGTCCTCTGAAAAAGAAAAATAACAATTATTAAAAGCTGCCTAAACTGCCTCATCGGATTCACTGAGTGCCCCACTGAATCCTATGTGGAGGAGGATACAATGAGAACTGTACAGGCTTTTGCTCAAAGAAAAATGTGTAAAATGAGAACACAGCCAACACTGTCACAAACTTAGTCCCATCTGCAACCCCTTTTGGGGGATATTTATTTATCTCTTAGTTGAAAGACACATCATTATAACTTACACAAGCTTAAGTTATCCTCAGCTGTCGAGTGAGGTATTTGATTAACTTTGAAATAACTGGTTTTTCTGCCTTTTTCCTTCAGAACAGAAATAAAACCAGCAAATAGAGTCCAGATACCAAGCATCTACCAGGAACCCTGGCAGACTGACTAGTCCTTGCCATCATTTCCATCCCTCTCACCCCAAACAACAATTCCTAGGGCTGCTTAGCAACTCAAAACAGGTTAAAAAAATACCCTTTCTTTGGCAGGTTTTGCAGTTGGATGAATTCCCTACTCTGGTCCTCAGCCCTGGAACCAGCATGTCTGTGAGATACAGTGAGCTGAAAACTGCCACTGCTTCTGAACCCCAACCCAGGTACCGTAAATAAGCAGCATCCCATGGCTCAGGGGAGCGGAGGGCAGAGCACAGACAAGCTCTTCTCTTCGCCCCCACTTGCTGCTGCTCCCAGGAGAGCAGTGTCACCGCAGCATTCACTCAGTTCTCCACGTTTCTTAGCATGTATCTGCTGCTGCCTGTTTTAATGGCAAAGCACAAAAGTGTAAAACAATTGTGTATTACTTTTGTGGTCATTTCAGACAGATGGGCCACGTTCCAAGCATCACAAATTTTCCTAAGTTGAACCATGACACCGCCACTTTAGTTGAATGCCAGCTTTTTTTTTTCTGATTACAGCTGAGTGCAAAGATGACAAACGTAAGTACAAAGGGAAAAACATCCTGTTGGAACAGTACTCCCTGTTTTCTATGGGTGAGAAAAGTATAAGCAACATTTCAACAACAAAACAGTGTGATCCGTTGCTGGATTTTTTTTTAAAACTCATAATGTGTAACTGAATAAATGTCAAGCTCTGCAGGAATATTAAAAAAAATGAAGGAAAGTGCTAGAAATCAAAAATATACAACTCTGTGCTAGCATGAGTTTACATAAGGATTATTGTTCGGGGTTTTTTTGCCGTAAATACTTTTTTCACCTTTACAGCATAAAACTTCAGATAGGATTAAAGATTATTTTTTTAATGGATTAAACAGACTGTAGGGAAACTCTGGACCGCAAATATGAATAGATTTCTTCAATATTTTAAAACAATCTTACTGAATTAAGTTTTAATTAATCCCTTTTTTCATCAAGCAATACAAGATTTTCAGAAAGAATCAGTTCCTTGGTTTAGTGATTGCTGCCTGCTGTAAAACAAAAGCAGCTCTGCTTCACTCAGCCTTCACAGAAAGCTCCCCACCCCAGTAAATCTCTTTACACAGCAGACAAGACTAAAGTCATCTTGAAATTATATTTACTGAAGTTTCTCAGGGCAGAGACAGATGTTCCTGGGTATCCACAGAGAGCCTGCAAAACAGCTGGGACTATTTAATTTAGCAACCTTTCACTGTACATTGCTACCCCCTCTCCAAGAAGTCACAACCAAGTACTTTTGAAGGCAATGTCTGGTCCAACCCATGTAAAAAGGACTTGAGTAAACTACCACTCTGGTAAAGAGAGTGGAGACACCTCCTTTTCCAGCAGTAGCTTTGCCAGCTGAAGGAAAGGCCTCCAGTGCCTGCTGCACCTGCTCAGGTGTGTGAGCTCAATATTTCATCCTTTTGGGTGAGGAGTTGCGCAGGCCAGCTGATTCTGTCCCTCCTCTGCACGACACCGACCATGGGAGTTTCACTGCTTGGGTGGTCTTCCTCCAGTGTGGTGCTGAGGAAGACTCTAAATCACATTTTAAAAAACCCAACAAGCAAAACAAGCCACTTTGGGTAAAGAAGCCCGGATGGATGATGGAAACAGGCAAGGATCAGCAATATCTTAAGGTGACAGCTGAAGTCAGCAGAGGATGAGCACCCTTACCCCTGGGGTGAACTGGGTTCGCTTTGCACTGAGACAGAGCAGGAGCACATACACGCCTCCTCTGTGGTAGCTTAAGCCATGACAGCTTTGCTGAAAATGAGTATTGGACTATAATCTCATGTTCATACTCATGCTCATAGCCAGCCTAAGCCTGCTGAAGCATCTGTTTGATTCTACAGATAATTCAGCATGGTTTTGGAAGCTATTGAATCACAAAAATGACACTAGGAAAGCTTCTGCTTTCGTTACTTCCTACTCTGTCACATTATAAATAAAACAAATAAGCCAGCCCCAAAGCCTCACTGTGTAAGGGCAGGTGAAGTGCAGTCAGACTGCAGGACAGAGGGCCCACGGCAGAGGTGCGGGAGGCTTTTGGAGAGGTGGCAGCTTCAGCAAATAAACCAGGCCTGACCGCTGCCAGCAGCAGCTGCCAGGACAGCACAGTAGGTGAAGGGTACCCAGTATCCCATGACTGTCACAGACATTCCCGACAATCTGGGGAATGCTAGGCTGGCTGGGCAGAGGAATGGAAGATGAGAAAAAGATATCTTAGTGTTGGGGATGAAAAGAGACAAAATGTATTAGGAAAACAGAGCTTTGGAGATTCCAAAAGGGAATCTTTCCTTGTTCCCTCTGTTGTGGTGCTTGAGGGGAGGAAAACCATCCTTGTGATCTCTGCTCTATTGTTAAAGCTCCGTTCCAGTTGTACTCTACTGCACAAGTCCAATAGATGTTAAGGGACATCAAAAAATTAGAGCCTATTTAGGTGCATTGAATTTATGTGGTCAAGCACAAATGAACCAAATAATGAATCCTTTTGGATTTGGCAGCCAGCTGAGAATGGGACCCTTTGGGTTGTTCCCTTTAAGGAGGATTTAAATTCCGGCATTCTGTCATTTACAAAGAATGTCCAAAAAAATAGTTTCCCTGAGCAGGGAAAGGAATCCTATTGTTTTGGATATCCAAGAGGTACTTAAGGGCTTCTTACATTTATCCTGAATGAAGGGCCATCAGCTCCAAGGGAATTTCACCTGATTTTATAGCAGTGATCTCTTCCCTCTGTCTCACCCCAAGGCATGACCTTGTCTGGAGTTTACCTGTTGTCTTCACTACCACCTTAGCTGTGCAGCCCCAGCATGGAAAGAAAGGAGAGCAAGCATTTACAGGTGATGGCAACTTAATTATTTACAAAGTGTTGTTTCATCAAGACATTTTCTCCTCACCTCCTCATAGTGGCCATATTTTAATCCACAGCATGTTTTTGATTGTCTCAGCTAAAATTTGTTCTGTGGGTGCAAAGAGAGCCTTTGAAGAATGCCCAAAATGATGAGGAAGCCGTAACTCTCCTGGGCTGAACAACACACTTCCAATGTCACCTGCTGCAGGTACCAGACCACAGACACAAACTCATACTCTTCTTTCTCCAAAGATGGCTGAACCAAGCCATATCTTCTCTGTATACAGTCTATGAAGTTTTTAAGTATTGCACCCAACATCCTTCACCTATCCTTATACAGATGAGGACTGATCTGAGGCTGATGCTGACATACTAAACCACAGACTGGTGCAGCCGTAGGGATGGCAATTTGTTACCCTGAAGTTGAAATCAGAGTTTCTTTTTCCCAGCTTTAGTAGCCCCGACACTAAATTTGGTGCAGGACTGATCCCCCAGTCTCTCTGCTGCTGCCACAACATGAGTTCCTCATCACCATTCTGTTCCAGCTCCAGTAAACCCCACCAGCCCTTGGTCCATTCCCCTATGGCCAGAAAAGATTTTCATGCTGTCACATTCACCAATAGCACCAGGGACATAGTTAATATAACCAAAAAGGTTTTTCTGCAAGAGGAAATGTACAGCAATAGGTGAGCAAATACTCTATAGAGAGTAACTTCTATCTTGAATTTCACTTTATTGTCTTTGCCCTTTTTACTACTATTTGTCAAGAGTGATGGTACAACCAACTGCACCAAAATCTCCTCCTGACTCAAGGACTCACACTTAAATAGGGCAGTTTGGAGCAATTCTGCAGAGCTGAGCTGCTGGAGTCATCACTGAAAACACAGGGCATGGGACATGGGATGGGGTGTCCCTAGGCTACATTCCTCCCCTCTTCTTTGTTATGCTGTTTGCAAAGTGCTGAGGGAAGTGTTCAAATCCAGTCCCAGGTTTGCACAGGGCTCTCCTAAAACCTGGAGTGATTCCCTGTGGAGCCCATTCAGAGAAATCCTGCCCGCACTGCCTAACAACTTCTGCTACAGCGTGGACAGAGCATTAAAATCATCCTTTCTTCAGGTCCACATGTTTCCCCCTTGCAAATTATCCATGTCTGGCAAAAGAATGACCTGGTGGATTGGTTTGTGTGTAAACACAAGCATATGGATCTGTCTGGGAAGGTCTCCTTTTGGGTTAGTCCCGGTTAAGTGCACGTGTGGCCCGGCAGCCTAGGGAGCACGCCCTGCCTTGTCCCTACACTTACCTGCATTTCAACACGTGCCGATACAAAGCCAGAAGCTTGAAATTTGGCATTAGACCATAAAGTCTGCATGAACAAACTAGTATTATCCAGTACAGTCCATATATCCCAAGTTCTTTGAGCACCACAATGATGAGAGGAAGGACCTCAGCTGAGCATGCTATTTAACAACAAACAACAAGAAATAAAGAGGGGTGAAGAGAGTAAAATGGGAAATTGCAGTATTGGGGATAGGAGGTACCTGCCATGGGAGGGAGGGTTTCAGGAAAAGAATGGCAGAAACAACTCTGGCCACCTTCCACAAATGATGTGCAAGTTTCTACACCAGATGACACTCGAATTAAAAATAAGGTTATGTTCAAGGATGAGTTCCCAAGAACTCCTTAAAAAAGAAACCAAATATCATTGAAGAGGCAAGTGATAACAAAGGCAGAGACAACTTCCAGAGCAAGAAGGCTTTCAGGTTAAAATATTTAAATAGCCAAAAAAATACATGGAAACAGAAGATCAGAGGCTGAGAGGTCCAGAAATATGTAAAATTGTGCATTATTTTTATAAATATGAGGCGAAGATTTAAGGCGCCTGTATTGGGTGTCACTGCCCAGGGGTGACCCGTGCTGGACACAGCCGGCTCCAATGGACACACCACAGGGCACAGCTGAGCCGCTCACCCATGATGGTGACACCTCTGGTCAATCATGCTGAAGAAAGGGTAAAAAACGCTGTGCAGGTAGTGAGGAAAAAGTTGTGAGAAACAGCACTGCAAACACCACGGTCAGGAAGAAGGAGGGGAGGAGGTGATCCAGGTGCCAGAGGAGAGATTCCCCAGGAGCCCGTGGAAGAGACCTCAGTGGAGTGGGTTTATCCTGAAGGACTGCAGCCCGTGGGAAGGGCCGATGCTGGGGCAGGGAGAGGAGTGAGGAAGAAGGTGCAGCAGACAAGGGCTGTTATGGACGGACCACATACCCCATGACACCCAGGGTGGTGGGGAGGAGGTGGAGGAATCAGGAATGAACGAGTGAAGTTGAGCCTGGGAAAAGGTGGGGAATGGGGAAAGGTGCTGTTTTAATTTTTGTCTTTGCTTCTCACTGTATAAATCTATTTTAATTGGAATAAATTAATTTTCCCCAAGTTGTGTCTGTTTTGCCCATGATGGTAACTGGTAAGTGATCCCCCTGTCTTTATCTCAACCCATGAGCTTTTCCATCTATTTTCTTCCCCTTTCCTGTTGAGGAAGGGGAGTGAGAGAGGAGCTGGATGGGCATCTGGCAGCCAGCCAAGGTCAACCCACCACAGCTTCCTATTAAAAATCTCTACAAGATATTATGAAATTAGATAAACAAAGGAGAAGGCTTATAGATTAAACTTTTGAAGTATTTCACAATAAAAAGAGTGGAAGGAGCACATGAAGTCTCCCATAGAAATGAAAAGAGAGTGGCTGGACAGGAATTTTTTATTGGGGGAGGCATCTGAGGAAACACTTTATCTCCCAGTCACAGAGGTAAGGAAGGTCTGTCTGCAGCAGGAGAAAAGCTCTGTCTGGCTCAGGGCAAGAAGACAGAAATTGAGCATAAACTGCTATTATTTTGTATTTTTAATCTCTTTTAATCCAATTTTTCAGGTACAGCACTACAACTGGAACTTCTAAGCAATGGTATTTAAAGAGTACACAACAGCAAAATAGTCTCCCAATGCCTATAGAGCCCATATGTATTTATTTATGTATATAAAAATATTTCTCTGTGTATTGAAGTGACAGTGAACCTCTTCTCCTTCAGTCTAAATGTGTGGAGCACACACAGTTTCATGTGTTTTGGGACAAAGAAAGACTGTGAGATCATTTGGTGTATCACCCCTCAGACAGTCATCATTTCACTTGGTGCTGAGCTTAAGGGAGGCTGCATCCCAGCTGCACTGGCGCAGGTGACATGGGGAGAGCTGCACTGGGAGGCTCAAAAGTTCCCATCCAGCAAGACGCAGCAGAAGCCAAGGATGCTGCCAGCTTTGCAAGCACACCACACCAAAACCAGTTTGTGTTACTGGTGTGTCAGCAATAACAGGTTCTGCTACGTTTCTGTAAGCGACCCATTAATTTGGTGAAGCACCATAAATGAACACTTACAATAGTGCGTGGGAATTTGGATGAGGTGGTGCTAAGCCCTAGCGCTGCCATGAGCAGTCTCACGTCACAACCTTTCATTCATATCTCAGAATTACCTCCACTTCCAGTTCAACTAATGTCAAAGGATTACATTTGGCATTCTTGGGTAAAAGCTGTGCAAGTGCTATTATTAACAGCTTTCAAGAATGATGCTAACATATCTTTAGCTATCTGGCATTCAAACTCAGCTGGTGTCCTTGATGAATAATTGAAAACCTCCCCACTGCAGTGAATTTAAACCCATAGTTTAACTATCATATTACATCCTCTGAAATAAGGCAAGATTTTGTAGCATAAATATTGCTACACAAACGTACCACTGTTTTGTTTTCTTAACATCCTATACAGGCCAGCCTGTTAGGAGGAAACAATTCTACAGTCTTGGACTTCATGAGAAGTTCTCTCAATCTAAAAATGTCTGTAGCCATCCCTGAACAGTTCAGCAGATCGCCTGTGGGCAGCCAATGTTAAGGGCAGAGTCAGCCTCTTCTTTCTTTTAGGTACAGGCAGCCCCCCCCACCTCTTCCTACTCACCAGGTCCTAGTCCGCCAGCCCCCAGCCCACCTTCCCACAGCACATCCTGCAAAGAGGGCTGGGGCACTCGTGTAAGCAGCAGACAGAGCCTTGACACCACCCTGGTAATGCAGTCTTTCAAACAAAGGGAGCAATACCTGCTTCACAACAGAAACGCTCTATTTTTGAATCCAACAAGTCAGCACCTCACTTCGTCTTGCAGAGCTGAGCGTTTCCATGATATGGTGGCAATAAGGAGCAGCCTGCTCAGCACTGACGGGTGCTGACAGGAAGCTTGCATAGATCAGTAGTAATTAGAAGCAAATCACAATTAAAATCTAAGCAAATCAGAAGCAAAAGAGGAACCCAGTGATTAATACTTCAAAATCAGAGTAGTCAAAACCATTATGGGGCCAACCATATGGAGGGGAACTACAAGGCATGCACTGTTTTATTAACTCCTTATCAACTTGCCTCTCTAACCAGCACTTTACATTTGTGACATAGGGAGTTATGAAAAAAATACAGATCCTTGAGGTGTTACTGCCCTGATCAAAGAAATACATATATTTTCTCTGGAGAAAAAGGCTTCGTAGAGGTGCCTGTAATAGGAACCTTATTTAGACAGATTGCCTTTAAGCCCAGGACTTTACCAGTGAATCTCCAGACACTGGAAATGTTAATATAAATCAAAAGCCAAGTCGTGTGGGACTTTAAACTCATGTACTTGCATAATATTAATATTGTAGGAGGTAAATACAAAACACAAGATACTTTGCTTGTGTGTGCTGGATGTCAATTTTAATATTGCTATAAGGTAACAATATATGTGAAAGGCAGTTTATATTAAAAAGGTTAAGAAAGTAGACATCTTCAGAAGCCAAACAAGTTTTAAGAGATCAACTATGGTTTTTAAGATACATTTTCACCTCTGTGCATTAAATAATACTTTCTATTTCACTTATGAATCAGAGCACTTCTAACATCACCCCTGAATGCACATTGAAAGGACTTCCAACTTGCGAAATCCCAATCCAAGTTGCACTTGGCAAAAACACATTAATGCTACTTCATAGCCTGACTTTGCTTGTAATTATATTTATTTAAGACTATGTTAACAAGCCAGAAAAACACACAGGGCGGAAGGGGAGGAAAGATGCGCCTACCGTACCAGCGGGTCTTTTTTCTCCATGACTGAAGCTTGTCGTGGAAACTTCGCTTTGCCCTGCCCACGGCAGCGGCTCCCAGCAGATGTGCTTGCCCAGGGAGGTTGGCCCTGGGCTGGGTCCCGGGGGGCTGCCTGGCTGCCCTGGGCCTGGGATCCCGCTGCAGCGTGGCTGAAGTCAGGGTGCCAGCTGCCCCAGAGGGACAATGGCTCCATTGGGAGATAGCTGGGGGACAAAGAGGCTGCTTTCAGGAATGATTTTATATGCACACATGTGACCTTTGCCTGAAATGACTCTATGGAAAGCGTCCCTGTCCTGAAGCTCTGCTTTCAAATGCATCAATCTGAGTGGCTTGCTTAATCTGTTCTTTTTTTTTTTTTTTTTTTTTCCCTTTTCTTTTTAATTTTTTTTACAACAGATGCCTCAGGAGAGGTCATGTGCAGATAACAAGGTGCTGAACTCTTTCTGATCGTTTAATAGAGCTATTCAGTAATGGATAGGACTATTTTCTTCACTTTGAAAAGTCCTTCACCATAATCTGCTAACTGGAGTACTTTTATCTGCTTTTAGGAATTTAACTACAAAACCAGAGTACCCTAACTTCCAATCCCATGTCCTGAGCCAGCCTACAAGCCACTTCCAAGCTCAGACCACATAATTTTAAATTTATGCATCTAGATAATAACAGCAGAGCCTCTGGATTTTTAATGTCTAAGAGTGACTTATTTATTTATTATAAATTCATTTAACTGTGATTTTTAAGTATTTTGAAGGCTTCCTACTCGACTGGATATAAAATAGAAGCTGTCAACACATAACACACATGAAATCCCAATATCACTGTAGCTATGCTGGAGGTGGGGGGGTGAAGAAGGAGTTTATCACCCTTACATTGGGATACGGCAGTGAACGCTGCAGCTGTGGCAGATAAAAGGAAGGTCCCTCGGACCAATTCTGTGTTAGACTATAGGGAAGGTTAATAGCAGTGTGCCTCTAAGGTTAGCCAAATTTGCCTTGTAAGATCTTGATTTTTGCCGTTTATTGCTCTGACAAATTAACATTTGCACTGACATTTCTGTGCTGAAAAGAGTTGGGTTCTTTAGTCTATTTTTAGTTTAAGGCAAAATATGCCAAACATTTTGGAGATTAAATCAAAAGATGTATACTTTGCTATACTAATGTTAAACAAAATTATCTGTCCTTTCCATAATAGATCTCAGGCTTGCATACCCTAGAGCAACAGATTGGGTTTTGGGGACCAGGGAAGAAAGGCCTTTGTTAAGTGAATATGTTCATCCATCCCTACCAAATTCCAGCCAGATTTGGTCAAGTTATACATCTTTAAGAGATCTTTGTGTATGCTCAGCACTGTGTGCAACTTGCTCACACTTAATTGCTGAGCTCTCTGAAGATCATCTTCTCTGTGTGTCTTTGAGCTCTTTACAGACCACGGGTCACACTGTAGGTTTATTTCAAGGCAAAGGAGTTTTGCTTACAGTCACAACAGAATTTAGGAGTGGGTTCATGTCTGTCTGTCTGTCTGTCATGCACACCCCCCACCCTCACCAGCACAGCTGCACACAGAGCCCACATCTCTCCCATGAAAAGTGTGTGCTTCTGCATGATGGGGAGGGGGATTTCTTATCCTGAAATAAACCTTACTCCATCCCCTCCCAAATCAAACCCCACTGTGAAATCTCCCCATGGATTCCCCATTCACCCTCCCTGCTCTCTGCAGCTCCTTCCCTCACCATAAGCCCTTCAAGAGAAAGAACACTGAAAAGGAGGATAAAATCAAAGCTTTGAGGAGCTACTGAATAGGTAGTGGGTCCTGTATTGTAAATGAAACAGGTCTGCTGTTGGAAAGACAGCACAGAGTATGTGATAACGCACAGAGACCACAGAAGCAGACAGATTTCAAGTGTTTGGTTTAGAAATCCTAGAATACCATGTCAGTGTTTTTGCATGTCAGGTCAAATAATTTTAGATACAAATCCAGTTAGAGTACTAAATACAAGCATTTTTTTTTTTTTTTCAATAAATATTCTGCAATATCTGGAAGCAAAATATCTGAGCATCTTACCACAAGGGAGAAAAAAAAAGTACTGAAGCAGAAGAAACAAATTAGCAAACTCACAGATCTTCCCACCTCATAGCAGGCTGTTCCCAGCCTTGTGCTCCCTAATACTTATTTGAATTCCATTTAAAAGAAGATGCCTCTCACTTCCCTTAAAAGCTGATGTGCAGCCTGCCATGCCATTGACAATTTTTTATCCTTTGATCCCCATCTAACTTTAATATATTTTTTTCTTTTTTTTTTTAATTTCAGTTTATCACTTCTAATTATTTGTTGCCCCAGAAAAATCCACCCATTCTACAGCAGAAGGGCTTAAACTCATTCTTACAAGTGCTCTGCTGAATAAAGTAGTCTTTACATAACAAACTAAATGATTTCTCCACATTTACAGAGTTTACACATTCCCTGTATTTGAAGGCAAGCACAAGCTTCCCCACTTAGTCTTGTTTCAGCATGGTTCACAGGAACTAGCATGATTTAGTATTTCCCAATATTTTCATTGCAATCTAAAAATATTTTGGTAGATCTTTACCCCTGTTTAACACCGCAGCATTCTTGGTCATATGGCTATTGACTTCTTTGAGTCATACTCAGTTAAAATAAATCTTAGTCAACTCTCTCATTCTGTATAAACAAACTCAAGCTATTCAGCAAAACAGATGCTGCTGTCTCTAGATGTCATGGGGAGCGGTGGGTATTGCTTTAGATAATGCTTCGTCAGAATTAACGCACACTAACGAGCACAGTTCAAGCTGGGGCAGCTGGCCGGGGCAGGGCACAGTCAGAGGAGCACACAGTGCTGCAAGTGGGAGCCAGTGCCAGTCCTTAAGGGCCCAAAAGGCACAGGAAGGGCTTTAGGAATGTATGTCTACCCATAAACACATCCTTTTTATACATATAAATCTAAAGAGGTAGTTAAGGCCCCTAAGAGGGAGTCTGTACAGTGCCACCACCACTCTTTTACAGACTGGCCATCAAACACTTTCTCCCTGCGGCATATCCTTGGTGAGCTACGACCAGAGCTGTCAGAACTGCTTTCTGGACTTGGCTTTAGGCAGCAGTGAGGCACAAGCTGCTCAGAGCAGAGCAGGGCTGGACACGCACAGGAATATAGCTGCTGCACTGAGGAAATTTCCAGGTGTGTCAGGCAGCTACTTCCCATTTGAAGGAGCAACTCAGCTGGGCAGAGAGTAAATTGCAAGTCTTGGATGAGGAATTAAAAATCCACCAAAGTCCTATTTTGATCATGCAAAACATCCAGTCTAATGAAAACCAAAACAACAAGTTTCCAGGTACACTAGGTTCAGAAATTAGTATTCAGGAATTTTATTTTACAACAAATGCACTGATGAGAAGACTTACTGAGGGGCATAGTTTCATGCTTTCATATGTGGCCCAGGCCAGGCTGTACTGGAAGGTTAATGAAAACAATAAAAAAATATTCTTTTCTCTGTATTTAGAATGTAAGGAGATGATAGTGGGTGAGACTGAACCTCTGCAGACACATAGGAGAAAAAATTATACAGGCTCAGCTTTAAAGCAGCTGTTCTCTTCATCAGAATCAGAAATCTGAACATCTCTTGATCTTGTGCAATCAGAGGGAGTAGCTATATACTTAAATCAGGCCACACATTGAGCACCTATATATGGATCTCCGGAGCTAACATTAAGATCCTATTTTTAAAAGTTGTGTTTACAGATGCCTCAGCCTGCTAGAAATAAAGACCTATTGAACATTACTCCTTTTAATCCCTGCATTTTTTGCATTCATTTTTGAACAGTATTGTTGCAATAAATTAATTATAAAATTATATCTGCAGTTAAATGTGTCATGGGTAGTACAGCACTAAAATCAACTGTAAAAAAGAGCGCTTCAAAAACGATTGCACTGTAGTCATGAATAAAAGAAGATTGTGACTTACAAGAAATATACAACCCCTCCTCCTGTTAATCTGTTCCATATTTGATGATTGAGCGTGAATTACAGTTGAAAAATATCCCGGGGGATTACTTAATATACCGCCTAATCCAACCATCCACCCCCTGCAAAGTACAACCTCATGTGGTTTTGCTTCATTAGGAGTTTCTCTGCATCTCCAATGTCCCGGCTCAGTTTCACCTCCTGCAAACAGGTCTGAGCATGAAGAAATGGCTTCTGTGGCCAGAGCTGTGCAGAAATATGTAATTCTGTACAAACATAATTGCATGATCTGAGCTAATGGAAAAAACATACTTTGTCCGGCTACCTTCTAGGCATGGCTGGAGTTACCCCTTCTGCAATGTGAATGGATGATGTGGTCTTGTATCTCTGGCTTGGCTTTGCTTTGGCATATTTTCCTTTTCTTAACCCTTCATTTACAGTATTACATCTGCGTAACAGCTTTGCTCAAACTCCAAAGGTTTACTGCTTCTTCCGTTCAACAACATTTTTCCTCACGTGAAATGTTTTATTTTCACTAGACTTCACCCACCACCAGGGATGTTATGGTATCCTTTATCCTCAGTTTATGCAAAACCATATCTTCACTTAAAAAAGACATCAGACCCAGAGCTTCTCAAGATCCTTTGTCAGAAGATTAATCCTCCCCTCCTGAGCTCTGCTAACCACAGTATACCAGGATACAAGCAGCTATAAAATAGCACAGCTTTACCAATCTGCACCATCAGGATCCACCTCCTCGAGGGTAACTGCCATGGGAAGCCTGCAATGGAAGAGAAATGGCCATAAATTGTAGTTGTTGGTAAACACGTGAGGGGAGACGAAGTGTGGATATGTGAAGAATCATAAAGATCATAAACTGAAGCTCAGTTCTCTCTGGCCAACATGAAAAGACTCTGCGTAGGCTGAAAGTTTCCTCTGAGAGAGCATGAACTTGCTGAGATACCTCAAAGCTTTATCACTTGGGCCATCATGCAGGGCACTCCAGATCTTTGATAAGGCCAGAAAAGGGCTATAGAGGAGAGCAGATCATTAATTACCAGCATCAGACAAGACACTGCTCCTTGGCTTGAGGGCTGACACCATGGCTCCTTTATCTGCTTTCCATATCACTAAAACATTGCTTTCTACACCTCCTATCCTTCTCTTCTCCTACCGGTTTTCTTGCCCAAAGACAATCCCTATGCCCTATCCCAGACAACATCTCTGTAATCTAACACAGATACAGCTCCACCTCATTTTGGAGTTCCTAGTCTTGTACAATATGTACAAGTTATGTCAAATTCCACATTCAGAACAAGATGTACAAATTTCTTAAATGAAACAGTAACTCACAAATTGTAACTAAGTACCAAGTTAATAAAATCCTTCAAGAAACTTGAGACATATATGCCCAAAAAGGGAACACCACAAATTTCAAGGTTCCTCTTATCCTGCTACAGAACATCCAGTGCTGAAATCCGGCTGTAAAGGCTTGTAAAGAGATATTCCACTAGGAATAAGGGATAAGTAGATTAAAAAAAAAAAAAAATTACAAAATGAACCAATATCATAGCTACACAGTCCCCATGACCTGTACCTTTTTCACTAAAGATCAATGCATGTGATTGTAACACCTATCCATAGGTGAGAGTAGCCAACAAATACAGCTAACATACCCTAGAGAACTGAGAAGTCAAGAAACTCCAGAAAAGGCTTTCAGAGGAAGGAATGATGACTTCCAAGAGGTCCCACTGCAGCACAGGTGTGGAACACACAGATGGATTTGCAGGTCATACAATAAGATCAGCCTTTGAAGCACGGTGAGGAATTTTGACCACCCACCAGCTGCTGTGCCAGCAAGAAGCTGTTGGTCCAATATATCCATGGCATGACTTGGTTTGTTCATGCAGCATTTGTAATTCAAGACCAGAAGGTTGGCCACCATTAGAATAGTGCCTGGATCTTCATCTTCCTGAAAATAAAGTTATAATCTGGAGAGAACATAAACATTTCAATCTTTTGGGAGTCGGGGAAATTGCTTGATTTTTTTGGAAGAAAAAAAATATTTCTTGTTTCTTATCACCTAAAATTGGGGTATAAAAGCTACTTCAAGTAAATGAACAACTCATCCTTGCATTTCATGTGAAGCCCACTGAAAATCCATTGTGAAAGGAAGCTACAAGCCCAACTGCAATGTGGATCAGGGACTTCAGAGGGCTAGACTGAGCAGGTATTGGTCATGATGACAGCTGACCCTGCATCAAAATGCACTCAGTTCTGGGGAAAAAACTGAGAGCAAACTGACCTAGTTTTGGACACTGCAGGGAGGAGCCGTTGTGCAGTGAAGGTTTTTGGGCTGAACAAATGATCTCTGACTTGAATTTTACATATAACTATTTGAGACTTCTAAAACAACTCCGGTTTGTTTTCAAAGCTCGGTTTATATTCCTGCTTACAATTTATCTTCTGCTTTTGATTCCTCACAACATCTGTGTCCTTTTTCCAGACCCCCCCCTGCATGGTTTTATTCACTAAAGCTTTCAAAGTTTTGTTTTTGTTCTAACGTTTTTGCCTTCTAAGTTGTTTTTATTATGATGTATACCACACTGAGCGCTCTGGCAGCCTGCAAGGGATGTTTTCTAAGAAGAATAAATTATGGGCATTAATAAAACAAAGCACAGAACTTTTGAACATTTGGTTTCAACGTGGAAGGATTCTCTTTCATATGAGAATCATGTTGAGGATTTATTTCTAGGGGGACTTTTTCTGTTATTAAGATCTAACAAAGCAGTATTTTACTGAAGGCTTTTTGTTTTTTCCTTGCCCACTCTGTCATGGTTATTGCAAAGCTCTTCTGCTGTTTCTCATTTCACTGCAAGGTACCTATGTGCATATGAAAGGTACACTGTGCAGGGTTTGCTTTCAAGTTTTTCAGTTAAGTGGGGGGAGGGAGGTTTTGGGGGTTTTGTTTGAGCTTCTTTTGTGGAGAGGGATTAAGGTAAGGATACGGAAACCAGGGGCAAAGTAGTTCTTTAAAATAAATCCAGATCTCCCCTCTGTAAACACATGCCAACCAAACATACAAATTATGGCAAATGGGTTGGCTGTGTTCACAACTGGGTTAGTGCTAAAAACCAAGAGCACTATAAGCATGAGTTACAACATTTATTCGGACCTCCTTGAAAAATCTTCCTTTCAGTAGGCTCAATCCTGCACCATAAGCAATTTAGCTCTCATGAGTAGTCCCATTGACTAAAAGCAGGGCCTGGATTTACAGGGTCACCTAAACCAACAGAAGAGTTTTGAATGCAACATTTTCCCATAAGTCACTTCCCATTATACCCTTTTGCCACCTGGACTCCATCTCCTTAAATCTGCTTTATTGGTCCCATATGCCTTTATTGAGCAAAGTGCTCAAGCTTTGATGGAATGGAAGGGATGTAAGCAAGCACCAAACAGCTTTACTGAACGGGTGCTGCAGCCGCACTCCCAATTAATGCCTCCTTTCACATAGCTGCATCCCCACACTACACACAGTGAACAGCCTCCCACTTGTAGTTCCCAAAGACACTGGCTTTCTCTTCCAAACCTGCTCACAAAATCCACTGCATCCCAGCTGCCTCCAGCTTACAGCTTTGCACTGTTGTCCTTTACATGCTGGAGGTGCCTTTTGCTAAGTACTGTTGAGTGCTTGACCCCCCCAAGTCCTTCAGTTCCCACAGGGTTCAGTTCCTGCTGGTTCACAAGAGCAGGGTGTCACCCACAGCCCAGTAGATCTGGGGGGTGGCAGGCCCCAGCTGGCACCACTTGACCACCTCCTTGTATCACCTCTGACCCTCACTTGGCTCTGAGGGGATTTAATTTAGGGTACCCTAAAAGGCACAAAATAGTCTTTCCCCACCCTGATTTTGGTTGGATTTCGTTTCTGACCATTTAGCAAGCTGACTCACCCCATCAAGGTGAGCCTCTGGTCTGATGCACAGGAATCTCCAGAAGTGGAGTGGGAGGATGACGGGACCACCATGTTCAGCAGTACTGGATCACCTACCTGTAGAATCATACACTAATTAGGAAAGATACAGTGGCAGCTCCATATATATTTCCTGCAGTGTATCTCCATGCATCTTCTCCTTTGTGTCTACATTTTACACTACAAAACTAGGAGAAAATATTTTACTGTAGATTTCCCCAAAACAATGGTAATTTTTGCACCTGGACAGATTTTTAGCAGCATCTAAGCATATTTCAAAGCTGGTGTATGTTATCTATACACCTACTTTTGAGTTAAAGATTCAAACAGTTTGATTATATCATACTCCAGATGAAAAAGTGGAGGGTGGGAGCCATAAACTTTGCAGTGTTTGATTTGAACTCAGGTGAAAACATCTGAAGGTTTTTATGGGTGTTTGTATTTCTCAGTGACAGGAATCAGGTAAAAGCATCTTGATTGTTTCTTTTTATTACTTTCCAGCCGTGGTACAAAACCGGGAATATGTTAATTACTTCAGACACCAATGGGGTCGGACTGGCAACAACGAGGAGCTCTGAGCCTTTTCCTTGTAACTGCTGTCATGAAAAACTTCCGTGCGTTTCCTTCCTCACCACATGTATCATGAAGAGATTTACGGCTGTGTTTTAACCATGTGTCAATGAGACATTCAAGATTTACAACAACAAATTTGGAGACTTACCTGCAACAGAATTTTCTCACTGATAGATCATAATTTGTAATAAGTGCTTGCATATTTAATTAGCTGTGTGATGAGATGAAATACTACAGAACCATGACCTAAACGAAGGAGGCAAGTCAATGTCACCATATCCCTTCCTAGGAGGGTAAAGAGTAAGCAGGACCTGAGGAATGAGATCAGATTTCTTAGTTGCACCATGCTGCTCACAAGCAGCAGCAAGTAAGCATACAGGAATACTAAGAAATGGATGTTTATTTGCGTGTCCTGAGGTTTTGCTTTAGTTCTTGCAGGATCTCTTACCATCAATGCTACTTCTGTGAATTCGTTTTCAAATGGGCTCCCAAACTTCCCAGCAGAGACTAGGACCTATACACTGCATTTAAGTTGGTGATCACATTGACTTGTTTAGCCACTTTCTACTAAACAAAAGGTTTGAAAGCCATTTCTCCAGTGGTTTTTTGGTTTTTTTTTTTTTTTTTTTTTGCAGTCCATGTGCACAGGACAGGGGTCTGTGAGTCTCGAGCAGAGTGAGGCAATGTGCTTGTGAGAGGACACCAAGGAAGAGGCTTGGGGCTGGGGCAGGTGAGAGCTTTACATGCCATCTCTTGTCTCCTGGCACTGTGTTTTCTGACAGCTCTCAACCGCCTTCATGACAGGCATGCCAGAGAATGGGACAGCACAGCAAGGAGTCCCTGTAGAAAGTCTAAGCAATACAGTTTCCTGTTACCACACATGCACTTTTTTCTCAGGTCTTCCCCCAGCTTATTACTTCTTAGCCAGCAAAAGCTCAAATCTAGCTAAGGCAGTGTCAACTCCTCTCTCATTTTTTGGCATGTGCCCAGAGCACAATCTTCCTCCACATTTCAAATATCAAACCTTTCATTAGGGCTTTGAGCAATTCCAGTTTAAGTAGTTGTAAACTCTTCTGCAACATATCCACATAGCCAAAAGAGCATATACAACTCAGACACCACAGAAACTTGCCAAGTTGTGTTCAGTTAAGTTTCTCGCTTCCACCCAGAGTTTGCTGTTATGGATCACAATATTAAAATAAGCATGTGTCAGACTTAATTAATTGTTGAGCTGACTCAGAAAACTCCAAAAAGCTCTCTCACAGTCTAATTTTAGGTTAGATTTCTTTGGTTCATCTCTAAGGTTCAGTAACTCCATTCCTCCACGTCCATTATTCTTAGTGCCAGTGTTGATATTCTTATCACCCCTTTTAACTCAAAGGTGAAAACACCTTCAGGCTTGGCCTGCTATGCCTCTTATTATCATCCCACCCATAAATCCATTACTTCAGAGAGAGAAGCACCTAATAGAACAGCCTAGGGAAGCCTGACACAAAGTAACAGGTGACAGCACCTGTCCTTTCAATTTCTCATCTTGCCCCACTGACAGTCATTTCCATACAATGTTCAGTATATAAACACCTTGGCACAAACCCCACATTTTACCTTTTACAAAGTGCTTATAGCACCTTCAGAAGACATGTAATTACTATCAAGGTAGAATTTTGCTGTTTGAACTATCAGTCCTCACACATCTTCCAAGTGACCGACGTGAATTTCAGAAGTACAATTAAGCACAGGATATACTTGAAAAGACATTTTAAAGGATTTACAGAACACAATCACACCTTGTTTCCTTCTCAAGTTACCTGCAAGATGCTCGGGAATTTTTGAAGCACAACAAGAAGCCAATTCAGGTGTGAACGCAACCTATGCATAGTAGAAATAAAACAAATAATCCATTTTTAAAAACTAATTATTGGAGCATGTATTCTCCAGCATAGTTTCACCCCTCTATTAATTCAGGTCATTCATTAGCAATAGTTAAAAACAGCAGGATCAATGTGGAACTGTGCAAATAAGTAAGAGCAATAGTATAACTTGCAAAGGGTTCTAAGAAGGTGTTGCCTCTCTCCTGCAAAGCAACAGTCTTCTCTCTCTGATCCCTTATGCTTTCGCCATTCATTCAAGGTTGGAAGTAAGACGAAATTGTTAAATCAGAGGCTGGGGAGTTCGCCAGGCTTCCAAGCCCAGGCTGTGAAAGGCCCCCTCTGTCCATTGCAGAGTTTTACAGGGACTGCAGACAGCAGATCTGAGACAGCCTTTCAGGCCTGTCTTTATCTCTCAAAGCTCCTCCTGGGCTCTAGAGGAGCCCCCTGGAGAGGCTTCAGCCCCCCTGGTCATGCTGGCGTGAGGGGCTCGGCTGTGCACGCCCCCAGTCAGTCAGACCTCCAGGCTGCCAGACTTTCCCTTCACGCAGCCAGTTGGCTCTCAAGCAGCACTGGCCTCCCTCCGCTTGCAGGACTTCTCTTTCTTACACCACTTTTGGTGTATGGAAAAATAAGATACCTGTCAGGAGAAGAAATTAAGCCCTTTTCAGTTTTATTACATTCTTTCCATTTTATAGGTAGGCTGTTTCTTTCTTGTTTGCTTTGCAAAAGACATTATAATAATAATAATTAACCAGTGGAAAGAGTTTGCTTTTGATTCTTTTGGATGAACTGCCTTTGAGAGACTGTGTCTGAAGTAGAAGAGTTTAATACTATATTTACTAACACACCACAGGCTCAGTGAGGGAAGGGGGGGAGTAATCTCTCAAAAAGGGCTGTTTGTTATAAAACCTACAACAAGTAATCAATATACCCTGAAAGAGCAAAGACAGCAATGGAGTAAACCCTTAATGTGAACCAGACCGAATAACATGAAACAATCAGCTTGATGGGTGAAGTAGTGATTTGGCAAATGTTCTGACGCTCCTTGCCATGGGATTTCCGGACAGTCATGGTGAAAGTAAGTAAACATGCCTCATCAGAAATAACATTAGCAACAGGCACAGCAGTAACGCACAGCTGGGTTGTTCATTCAGAAAAAGGATTCCTTCCTTTACCTGATACTAAGCCTTACCCTCCACATGGTGCCACAAAGCAACTTGGATTTGAACTTTATATCAAAAGTTCACTTCCATCAAAATACTGTTGAGCTGGTGGTGCAACAACGTGATGGCTAAGTTCACACTTCATGACAAAAACAAGTGGTTCCCTTTGAATGAATCCATAACTGTTATGAATGTTTGAGGGAACAATCCCGGAGCTGGCACTTTCTGGCTCCCAATCTCATGCTTTATCCATTACACAAAGAAATTCTGTGTTTCAGTGACAGGATTACCCAGGCGTTTCCGGGGAGTTTTAAGCCAAATCAATTTCCTCACTTAGAAAATATGAATAAAAGGGTTAAAACAAGTAAAGAGTTTTAAACATTCACAGTGTTGTGTGACTGAAATGAAATTAAAACATTCACACTAATTGCTATTCTCCACATAGCAACTGAATCTTGGGTTTTTTGTTTATATTTAATTGAAGGAACTCCTCCCATCCCTGAGGAGCATGAACTGTGCAGAGAAGTAGAAAAGGGGTGTCTCATTTTGTCAAGAAAGGGATTCGGTCCCTCCAGGAAAAGGAATATAATACACAAAATCACTTTATAAATCTTCAGTTCCAAGGCTACTAATCCAGGGTTCCTTCAATATCTTCAAACTCAGATGATCTCCTAATGCCCAGCCCTTCTCTTTGATTAGCTGCAAAGAGATGTGAGGGTTTTTTTGGTGACACCAAACTTGGGGGGAATTTGAGACACTCTCCTAAACTGGGAATCAACAGCAACGATTGTATACAAAGATTTGGATTTTTGGATGAAACATACGGGCCCATGGGGAACATTCCTGCATTAAAGTCAGCATTTAATTCCAAAATTTGACATCTCCAAGATGTTAGAGAGCTTTCCAGAAAACAAGACCATCACTCAAAGTGTGACAAGGGCTTCTAAGTGTTACAACATCATCTCCAACAGACATCAACACTAAGCTTTATACACTGGTGCTTGATGCAGCTCCAGGAAAGTGCTTTGCTAAGCTTGGGAGAGGATGTGCTAAATTTGGAACACTGTCCAGAGAGAAAACCAATTATTTTCACCAGAAGTTCCTCTAATGTTTTGCAATGACCTTAAAACAGGCAGATATAACAAGGGATGGCAAGTAGCCACTGACATGAATTATATTTCATCCCAGCTCCAAGGTTGCTTGTCAAATAGAAATAGTGATCAAATACTGAGAGACACATGGTGTTCAACATGCAGCACAAGGCTGAAGGGAGCTTGCAGTATGGCTGAGGGAGAGGGACAGCCTCCTGCCTTCTACAGAAGGAGCTCCCAGCTGGTTGTACATTTCACTGCTGCTGAGGACCGGATCGAGACAGTGACCAATTGTGTGTTGCAGAAGACACCAACGTAGGCCAACATTTCTCCTGCACTTTTTACTATATTCATCTCTCTGCAACAACCAGCTTTAGCATGCTCTTATAGGTATCAGCACAGTCACCTAAATGCAAAATACTCAAACTAGGGTAGATTCTCACTCCCACTGGAGTATATCCTCTGGTGAGACATTGATTCATGGCTCTGCTGCTCTGACCCCAATGTATCCTGTTTATTCAGGTGCTTTCTGCACAGGTCCTGGTGCTGTAGACCCTTGTTGCAAACTACATCGTCCACAGCAACAAACAGATGGTCTTACAGCATCCTTGCTCCATCTCCTTCCCCACATCAACACCACACTGCAAACCAAGTCAGGGAGCTGTTCCAGATCAAAAATTCTGAGCCAGCTTGCTCTCAGTGAGATCCATTTTGCAATGTTAAATGCTGCCGAGAAGAGAGGGGCCCAGTATCACCTTCTTTGCTGTTCATGTATTGCACAGCTGCACATTGGGGCTGCAGGACCAGCTGAATCTTCCAGGTGCTGCCAGTGTCACGAACAGCAACACAGAGCAGCCCAGCACAATCACTGCATACAAACTCCTGACTTCTTTATTTATGGAGCACCATTCAAAATCATTTTCTGGACAAGATGGTCAAGAAAGATGTCCTTGCAGTAGTGTCCAAGCAGTTTCTAAAAGATTGTGACAACACTCCTTTGAGGTAAAGGCAACATTATCACTATTTTCAGATGAGACATTAACAAACTATTTCCACTAATGTTAAGAGCCTGCCTTAAGACTTCAAGAATCCCAGTTTCTAGAATTCATAGCATTATATACCACTATTACTACAGTCTGTAACAGGCACTACCAGAGACTTGCTGTACTGGATGTGTGCAGCACATATCTCCAGCTGAAGCTATCAAGACTCAGCAGTACTCATTGGAGCTGTGTGTCTCAAGCTGAGCGCTGAACAGAGAAATTAAAAATAGCCTCTTCTGAAAACTATAGCCAAAATGACCTGGCAGCATCCCATAATAATTCTGTCTGTAGAGACATAGAAACAGGATTCAGCCCTCCAGAACAAGACTGAGCTGATCTGAGCATGACCTGATTCCTCCTGCAGCCTCATTCCCCACTCAAGACACTGCTTTAAGATAATATCATACTTTGATGCCAAGGAGCTGAGTAAAGTTGCCCAGTTGGTCTTATGTCCATTTGAATTGCAACCTTAATAATATTCTCTAAAGAGAATACTTTGTGGGTTTTTTTTAAAAAGATTGAATTCAGAGAAAAGCAATTTCTAGTGTCGATGAAGTGGTACGTGTTGACTCTTTTGTGATTCAGCAGCAGCACTGGAAAACATAAGGCTCACACAAGGTAAAGAATGGCAACTAAGAGCTGTTGCAGATTGCAATCCTTTTGGTAACTGATATCTACAGAGGAATATAGCATGTATTTTAGCAAACAACTATGAAACCTGTTGTGTAGGAGCACTGAGACTCCCAAACCTCTGTCTACAACCCAACTTCTGGGATTGTGGTTCAAAGGGATTTTTCATGTGATCTTTGCCCATCATCCCTTGATGCCCAGCTTCTCTTGTTGTTGCTCCCTCTCAGATCTTCCTTTGACTTTATTCTCTGTCACTGGTTCCTTGTTCCACTTCTTGATCCATTCACGTAGTTCCCTCACTCCCTGGGCTAGCTTAAACTTTCTACTTCATGCTTGACTGACTTTCATCAGGGGTCAGTCTAAGTCACTCTGGAACACTGAGCCCAAAGCACCCGTTCCCTGCCGCTGCCTCTGCCCTGGGAGCAGTGATTGTATGAACTGTTTCAGACGTGTATCAAAAAGTAAGAAGTCTCATAGAAATTCACAGGGCTTTGATTTCACCATGCAGGAGTCTATTGTGGAAAATGGGCAAAGACTTCTAAATCACATGGATGGTTTGGCCCATTTTACCTCTCATGTCCACTGAAAACTGTAAGTCTTTTCATTATTTCAGGCAGATGTTAGCAGATGATTTGGGGAGCAGATACACATAGTTGCCAGTCACTGAGCTGAAGAAGTCCAAGAGATGATAAAGTTGAGAAGAACTGAGAGTTATCCAAAGCCTGTAGCTTGCACTCAGCTCCCCTGGGAACACACAACACACACTGAGCAATGGATTCCAAAATATTAAGAAATAAGCTAGCGTGTAAGAAAAATAAGGATCTCCTGTTGAATTAAGGAGTTAGGTCATTAATGCTTGTTCATATTACATTACTCACACTTGAGAGACAAATAACTATCTGTTGCCTCACTAACCCACATATTTATTTGAACAAATATTTCCCAAGAAGTAGGGAGAGAGAACCATTTCAACAGAAAAGTTCTATATTATGGTCTTATCATAACAAGCCACTTCACAGTACGCTGATGTGTATCGTATACAAGCATCCATTGTAAAAAGCTATTAAGTGTATCTCATTTTACGGTGCTGACATGTTCGTTCATTCACAGAGGTCATTAGCTCACAACGGGGCCTCTCATTTCCATATGCCTTACTGAGGTTTTGCTATATTTCAGAATCAAACCTTAATATGAGCATTATTAACTCAGAAGGACATGGTCAGTGCCATATAAAGTCAATTTATATAGCAATCCTGCAACCATTCAGAACAAATTTTATATATTAAAAAAAACCCCTACAGTCTCTGAGTGGAAAGAACATAGTACATGATTAGCTCAATTTCATATGATTAATATGTTTAACAGGAGGCTACCCTTTAAAAAAGAAAAAAAATGCCCAATCCTAAACAAAACTATCTGTTTTCCTCTAGGCTGAAAATGCTGCTCAGCTGCCTGCTTACAGGCCGGCCTGTAAACAAGGAGCTGGATGCGAGCTGTGTGTAGAGGTGAATCGCTGCTTATGTTTTGATCAAACAAGTCGGTCATTGCTGCTGAAGTGCCAGAGCGACCCTCAGCCCAGCAGGCAGAGCCTCTCCCATCAGCTCCACTGTGCTGGGGCTGTGTTGGGCAGCCAAGGGCAGAACTCTGTCCATCCCGGCAGCAGAGAACACACTGAAGAAAGTCAAAAACTCTGAACAAGTAAAACAACAAGCTTTGGAAGTAAACAGCAGCTAATTAACAGACTACTCTCACCCACACAAATGCACAGTTTTAACCATCTCTGTAATTGTCTCAAGGGCATAAAAGACTATTTGATGGCATGTACTGGTGCCTTCTGCATAAAAATACTTCCATCTCCTGGTTCTGCTCCTCATTCCAATGGGGTCTGAAACCTTGACACCCTGAGGCTATAGAAAACAGACGAAAATATCAGTCATGATGCAGAAGGAGAGAAAGTCCTGGCAGTTACAACTGCAGCTCAGTTGGGTGAACTCAAGTCTTTCTTATCTATTCTATCCTGCCCCCCTGGAAGAGCAGAGAGGTTATTTGCATGCAAATACAGGACTTGAGCAGTAATGTGAAGGAAGAGAGAGATGCTGCCTTCACAGAGAGGAACTCTGCAGATGCAGAAAACCCTCTAAAAAGTCTGAATGATACAAGGATCCAAAAAGCTGGGATAGTCATGTCCCTCCGATGAATGTCAAAGTCCCAGGAATATTAGGTATTAGACATGCAACAGCTCACCATCTGGAGCTTCTTTTAATAGTAATAGCATTATGAATGCCTTATACTAATTAATCTTTACTTTAAATAGGAGTTTCATAAAAATGGTGTAACATTACAGCTTCCCTGTTTTTCTGTAGCAGACAGGTAACTGTCAAGAACCCAGCAGGATCATCCCAGCCTGAAAGTCTGCCCAGACTGAATCTTCCTGTCATCCTTGGGTGAAGCCTCCGTCATATTTAAGTACAAGAAAGGTAGATGAATGAGGAAAACCTGGCACTCAAACTGAGGAAGCTGGAAGGGGCTCTCAATGGCCTCATAATACCTGCTCCAAATGGTGACACTGATGGCCTAAAATTGGCTCAGAATCTAAGGGCAGGTACAAGTCATTGGCTCAACTTAAAACTACAACTGTATTTCTGATAAAAATATAGCTCCTCTGTGCCCAAAGGCCAGTTCCAGACTGTAGTTCTGTGTGGCCCAAGTACACATTAGATACATAATTACAGAACAGGTAAGTTACATTCAAAGTATATTTGATTTTTGCAAAACAACAGTAAACCACATATTTAGAAGGGGTTTTTTATTCCTGATAGCATAAATCATTAAAGGAAATTTAAAAGAGAATATCCAAGCTGTTGGTTTCAGTTAGATGACAGGTATTCTGTCACAACGCATTGCTTGACTCTGGAAAAGAAATGGAGCTCTTGCTAGGTTCCCAATTAACACCAAGGAATACAGCACTCAAGGACAAGAGTCAAAAATTAAGCAGCTATTGTGTTATATTATCAGTGTCTTGTTTTCATTTTATAAATGCATTTGTCTCCAACTAAATTGTTGAACTTTTATTGAAACAAGAGTACTGTTTTCAACTGCCTTCTCCACACTATTTAGAGGTTTTCATATCTCCTCCATCATAGCAGTAGTCAATAACCAATTCCTTGAAATTCTTTATCAATTCTCCTACAATGTAATTGTATTTCTCTCTTCTGTGAAGAGACATACAAAAAAACTTTGTTCTCTCTCCTCCTCTGTGTCTTGTCCTAGCTTGTAAGGAATTAAATGACTAAAACTAGCAAAACAATAATGCACTGTGAATAACTTTCATGACCGTCACATCAACTTGAAAAGCTGTACTCAAATATTTCCAAAACTGCTAAAAAACCTTTTTCCCTCATATGCTTCAACTGGACTCCTGGGTGGGAGATGAGCTAAGACCAAAAAGTCTTTTCAATAATGCCAAAGTTTAAGGCATTAAAAAACCTGAAAGATTTAGCGAAGTAAGTGACGAGAAGCTCAGCAGAGACAGTGGCATAAGATAAACCAGGTCCAGGACTGCTTCTATATATGCTGTAGCTGGGCATGGAAGGAAAACCGTGGCCACCTTTCCATTGCTCCCATGGTGTCCCCTTGGGTCCCACACTGAAACCCACACCCAGGCAGACACAGCAAGGCTTGGCACAAGCCATTCTGGCGCCCACGAGAAACAGAGGGTTACTCATATGAATTCAAACAGCTTTTAAAACGTGAGCAAGTTTGAGTCATCCCTCCTTTTCCTGGAACGGTGAGGAACAGATAACTTCCAGAAGAGGCTTTTTTTTCCTGAAATAAGTTTTTGAAAAGGGGAAGAGTCAATCAGGGCTTGAAATATGCTTTCACTCCTAATGTACTTTCAAACTTTTTCCTTTTTTTTAAGGCATATTTTAATTTAGAAGTTTTATTAGTTACTAATATTTTACAGTATGATTTATTTATAAAATACAGGAACATTTAGCAAATGAAAAGTGCATTTTCAGAATGAAATGCTTCATGTTAACACTCCTCTGAAATTCAGTCCTGTGGATAAAAGTAAAATAGACCAGAATAAAGTAGAACAATAATGTAAAAAAAAAATAAAATAATAATTTAAAAACACCTATTTGACCTGAAATGACCTTTGGAGTAATTTTTTGAAGAGAGTTTCTTTAGCCCTTTATTGTTGAGACCATTCCTTTTTAAACACAGCAAAGAAAAAAATAACTGCCAGTCACGTATGCTCATCTCACTCCAGCCTTCCAAAATTTCCAAAATGAATCCGATTCAAAACATTCACTCCACCAATCCACAATAAAATTACAACTCCCAAAGAGACTCAGATGTAAAAACTTGAATTCACCCTATCGTATTGTTTTCTCGGGGTGAAGTCGCAAAGAGCCATGGAGCCAAACGAACCAATGGCTGCTGCCAAAGAGAGGTTCGCTCCTCCTCACGCCTCCCTCCCTCCCTGTCCCCACAAGCTGTGCATCAGCCTCACTGTCAGCCTCTTTCCAAAAGTTTTAGCTCACTAAGGCAGCAAGAATTACCCTGATTTTATTTGCAGGTTAGAGAAGAGCACAGTTAGGTCCCAGAAAATCCAAGATGTGACTGCAGGGAGGAGCTGGGGGAGAAATAGCCCCTTGCCACAGCAGTGGCAAGCTGTTAGATCAGCCCAAAGCACACTCATGCAGTTTCACTTTCACTCAGAAATGAAAAAATCTAGCCAAATATGCTTTCAACTTTTGCTGTCACTTTATGATGTTTACCAAATCCTAAGCACCATACTAGGTGAAGTATTTTTCAATAAAATACAGAGTCTTTCAAATGAAATCCTGACTCATCTACATCAACAAAGTTTACTAATGTTGCAAATTTATCTGGACAAAAATAACAATAAAAGAAAACCTTGGAAATGTGTTTAGAAAAACTGCATTTACTCTATCAGATGACTATGGAATAATGCAGACTTTATATATTAGCTGTCATGGCTTAATGTGTATGTGAACACTCATATATTATTATTGCCATTTAAAATTGTAAAACCAGCAAATAAATACATTATATGAATAAAATTTTATGCATATTATACGAATATAGTATATATTATTTATGCAAATCATATTTTATGCACATATAAAAAGATATAAGCAATTAAATCTCATCCAAAACATTTCTATTTACCTTGCGTCTTTTAAGGGCCCCTGTGCAATACTGATGCTTCATTAAAAATCAGGTTCTTAAGGCAGTTTATTCACAGAAACTTAAGGAACTGAAAATATCGACATGAAAAAAATTCCTCATATTAAAATTGACAAAAGCTATCACATTTCTATGAATACGAAATCAACTAAAGCTAAACAGCTTTTATATCTCAAAAAGCTGAACAATGTAAGATACCTTGTTGTCATTGATACAAACTCTAATGCCAGCTGGAGTACTTTATGGGATGGCATGATTCATGATAGAAGGAAGGCACCACCTCACCCAAGAAAACAATGAAGTTGTGTCCTGATGTCCTTCCTCAACACCAGGACAGACTGACAGGGCCTGGTAGTGAACCCCTCAAAGCTGAAATGAATGCTTACTTGGACACCTAAGGAAAGAGGCTGTATCCTACTTAGGTACTTGAGCATGTCTATGAATCTAAGAGATGCAGCAGTTACTTCAAGAACATTTTATTCTATAATTATGCTGAGAAATAAAGAAAAAAAGCCAAGATAAATGAAAAGTCTGCATTAAAAATGCATATAGGTCTTAATATTACACATTTCCCCTACATTTATGTGTATTGTAATGTTTATAATAAACAACATAAAGGAATGAATGTTAAAAATGCAGATGTGAAAATAAATTCTCCAGACTTTGAACTCTGAGCATTTTCAACAACATATGAATTTCTACTTTATCTGTGTAACACGTATTCTTCCAGTATTTTGATATTATCCCACTTAAGTATTTCTCTTTTTATTTCAAGAGTGCACTACAAACCACAAGTTTTAACTGAACATCAGAACCCAGATCAAAATCAACTACATAGGTTACAGCCAACCTATGAGGTCTGAAGGTGGCGAGGATAAAGAGTTTAATCTACCATTCAAAATACAAAGTTTAACTTGAATTGATGTCAGGTCATAACTTTGAAATAGTCATTGATTTTTTCTGTAGAAGAAAAATCCAAGCTAAATCACAATCAATAAGATCTTTGGCAAAGACCTCCGCTTCCTAAGCCTTCCACAATTGCCCATTGCATCTGGGGAGCCACTGCAGTCATTTCACTTACAAAAATGGAAGATCAAAGAAACCAGGAAAATGAAGTATAGCAGCAATGTCGCTGCACTGTGACAGGATGAAGAATCCCACAGTTGTACTCTGCAGACATCTGCCAATCTGCTGTTTAAAAACCTACAAGAGCTTTCACATCATCATTAGGTGCCTGTTAGGATATGTTCCATTTTACCATTCAGCAATTTTTTTTTTTTCTTGCAAATAAAGCTAATCCCTTCCTTCTCACAGGAAATATCAAGAACAACTGATAAATATTTTTTGTTGTAACAATCTTTTAGGTATTAGAAGGGAGAGTTCTTTCCTCAGACTTCTTTTGATTCTAAACAGGGCATACTCAATTTTTTTTCTTGTACACAATGTGTTCAGTTGTTTCATTTGAGGGAATTTGCCCGCCTCTTTCTTAAAATGTGTTGCCTAAAATCACTGGCACTTGATAGAATAATTACTTTCACATCTTACATTAAAAAAATCCTGTCAATCCTCAAGTGAGTTTTACTTTTGCAATAGTATCAAGTTCCTCACCTCTGTGTGACCAGGTGCTTTTCTACCGCACTGCAACTTGCAAGACAAGGGGAACAGTTGTCTTTCATGCACTTCATTTTCCCCTCAAGTTCAATATTTCATGTTCATTCCTACTGAATTTTAGCTTGCTGCTTTTGGATCACCTGTGCAATCTACCCAATTATTCTGATTCCTGAGCACATCTACCAGTTTGTGAGCATTGCCTGTCCATGTTGTACCACCTGCAGACCTCAAACTTTGTATCTCATCGAACACATTAATGGATATTCTGAAACAGAACGTGACATAACCTCAGAAACTGCACAGAAAAGTATTTTTAGTTGGTTTTTTTTTTGTTTTGTTTTTTTTTTTTCCCCCTCTAATTAACAGTGTCTTTGCCATATTTCCTCAGCATATATTCAATAGTTCACTTAAAGTCATACAGCCAAATACACGATGGTGGAATTACCGTGTTACAGCTCTGCCTTAGTTCTGTGCCTGTATCACTGAACAATACATTCCCCCTCAGCGTAAGAGTGTAAATCCACGGCTCCAAAAGTAGAAACTACACCAGACTAAGGTATCCATGACCTCATTTTTAAAACATAAATGTATCTGCTTTCGCTCTCCCAAACAATGCCAGCTTTCATTGCTTATTAGTCCAGGTCTCCCACAAACACCTTTGGCACTGTTACCTCACTCCCTAGCCAAGGGAAAAACACCTAAAAATATTTCCATCAAGCTATTACTATGGCCTCCCAACCGCTCCCTGTGATTTCGCAGTTCACAGTGCTAACATAACAGCTACTGGCTCAAGAGGCTGCTAAGTTGAGCAAAACATGGTCAGTACCTCATTCTACCCACACTTAGGTGTGTTCCTGTTGCACCTTTAGCTCATCTAAACTGTCAAAACTTACAGTTGTTGTTAGAGAGGAAGGTAAGCACAAGGTGGGCTTCACCCAATGCAAAGAGTTGCGGGCATGGTAGCAGGCTGGGACGGGCTGTGATGCTGCCCAGGTCCATCACGTCTGAATCCAGCCCAAATGTATCTTAACGTGTTCCAAGCACAATGATTAGCACAACTATCCATGCAGTACTATTCAAACACTTATTTTGTTTGAATAACAAAATAAGTATATGTGTATTATGAAATACCCAAGTCTATCATCTTTCCATTCTACAGATTTTTGTTATAAGAAAAAACTACAGGATTCAACAGCAGGTATACAATATAAAAGCATTTATTAACTTTCATGAAACTCTTCAAGAATATGGCTTTTAAAAAAAAAAAAATCTTCTTGGGTCGCTATTGAAATTTCTCTCTTTGCCCTACGAAGGAGAATCAGTCTCACGCAGGAATTTGGGAAAAATTAAGAAAAAAAATCTTTAACCCAGATACAACCATCTTAGGAAGCTAAATGTGAACTCTGGGCAACAGAAGTCAACCAGTGCACTGAAATAAAACTCCTGCCTCTACATACAAATGAAGAAAACACATAAAAAGTGGCAGAGATGATTTATCTCTATTATCAAAATTTCTAAAACCTCAAGTTTTTAAATAAAACATTTGCTGGGTGTAAATAGTACACTGCATAAAACACAGCTAAAGACATTTAAATGTATCCATCATTTAATTTCCCAGATCTAGATTAATCTACTGAAGTATTTCTCCTGTGGATTCATGAACTGATCATATAGAATTGCTTCTAAAAAACCACCCCTCACCTCAGCAGAAGGAAATATATATATATATTTTCAATCTTTTAATTTTTAAGCTTTTTGAAAATATTTTAATTTTAGCAAATTCGTCTTTCAAAGGCCTATTTCAATGTCAAGTTTGAAGAAAAAATTCTGCCTCTGTCAAAATAATTCGCAAACTTTATTGGATTTTTAAAAGCCTGATTACAGGACAAAACATGCATTAAGCATTTTGCTAAAATTCCAAAAACATAATTGCAGAATGTCATTATATTCAAAGGGTCATGTCCATAATAAATACCTGCAGCTTAAAAGCAGCTTGGAATTTTTTTAAGAGTTTTAGTATCTGAAAAAGGCAAATGTTCCATATACCGTTCTTAAAATTCTGACATTACATTGCAATGGTTAAAGCAAGAAACAGCTCAACTGAAGACTACAGAAAAACCCCGTCTTCTCAGGAGGTCTACACTTAGTTATACAATACTACTCTGGAAACAGCACTTCACCAAAGGTCTGGCAATTGGCTTTTGCTTAAAACATACTCTGCCTCCTAACATTCTTCAAAGGATTAAAACATAATTGATTCTGGCAGTACACATGGTCAGCATGATGTGCAGGGGGTTGCCAGTGGACATGGGGCCCTTACATAAAGGACTGTTTTCTTTGTTTAAAATGGAAAAAAGAGTGGGAGGTGTGGAGAACAGTGAAATAGAAAATGACTCAGAATCATAAAACATATTTTTTGAACCAGATTATTTCAACAACCACATATGTAAACAGAAGGCTTCAAATGAGGATGGTGGCAGAGCTTCTGAATTGCTAAGGCAATTCACATATTCTTATTTCCATAAAAAAAGGTAGAAGCTATAGTTATATACATCCTTCTAAGTATTCAGAGAATATTGCAAGTTGAACTCCAGAGAAGCCACTGATATCAGTCTGAAAGTGATGGGGAACGGATCGATCGTGCACTGGCTGGACTGTTAGAGAAAGCAAAGGGATCCTTTTCCTTTTCCTTATTATCATGTTTATGTTTATGCTTATGCTTATGCTTGTGTTTCTTCTTCTTTTTCTTGTGCTCATGATGGTGGTGGTGATGGTGATCACTATGTTTTGATGAGTTTGATTCTTTACTAAACACAGACAGTGGAGCTGCTGAGACAGGGTGCATGTTCATCTCTCCTGAAGATTGTTCTTTACCTAAAAGAATGGATATAGTGGCATTAGTAAATGTTTAACTTGCATTGTTTTCAAACATAAGGAATTCTGAAATATTAGATAAAAACCTGCATTATCATTTATACATGCAAACATAGAATATATTATGATACTTGTACCATTAACTTTTTGGGTTTTTTTCAGAAAAGGCTCTGAACATGTCATTTAAGTTCCCATCCTACTGGCAATTTTTATGGATGTATTCCTTCCTCCTTTAAAAGTATAAATATATCCCAGACAATTAGGTACTGTAAAGAGCTAAGGAACTGCAACTTAAGCTACTTACCAGAAATTAATTTTTAAACAGAGTAGGAAGGCCACTATACCACAAATAATTAAAATATAACTGCTTATGGTATAAAGTGTAGGACTGGCATACGTTAAGTGCAGCTTTTATCTGAACTCCTTTTTTGGTCAGGAGCTAAAGATCCCTGCAAGAACATACAAACCTTTTGATACTGACCAGAAGAATCAAATTGCTTTTTCCAAGAATTGCATCTCACCAATTTAGTCTACTTGAAAGATTATACAACGTTTTGTTCTTAAACAAAAAGCAAATTCCAACAAAGACAACTATACCATCGTTATTAGCATATATTTCACAAATACACTGGAACTACTTATGTCTTGAGTTAAGTTTGGTATCTGAATCTGAGAAAGGAAAATCTGATCCATAGACTCTCAATTCCTGAACAACGTACTTATTCTCTCTTTGGCTCATTTAACATTTCATTATTTCACACCAAGTGCAATACTTTCAATAGTAGGGATTAAAAGGCAACAACCTAAGAATAACATTGTTAGCGAGGGGAAACACTCAGAAGGTAGGAATTTCTTCCTTTAGGCAGAAATTGAATCAAATCACTCACATTGCAAGAACATGTTTTAACTACTAGATAAATGTAGAAAAGCACCACCAGATTTTTGAAGGCAATTATTCCTTTAAATTTTACTTAAAATGGATTTTCTTCACAGCTGCTTAAATGTCCCCCACACACTTCTTGCTGAAATATCCCTTAAATAACAAGGAATTATATTATATACTTTGTAACTGTCTTTTTCTGTATATTTGAAAATCTTTTTTTTTTCCAGTACATCTTTTTGTTTGTTTGATTGGTTTTGTAGCTTTAACCGAAGAATGATTTGTCTATGGTAATGATTCCTGGAAGAATCAGCTCCCTGTAATATGACAAACAAGCATTGAGAAAGACTTCCATGCAATCTTTCTAGCACCTTATCAGAAGATTAAGAACTGATTCAATCAAGCACATATGTAGGAAAGTTCCTAGACAGTACAGCTGTTCTGTGTGTTTTTTTTTGTTTTGTTTTGTTTTGGTTTTTTTTGTTGTTTGTTTTTTTTTTTAATATGGATGGAAAAAACAAAATCTACATATGTATGCATTGTTTAGAAGTCAGAATACAAATACAAAACATTTCTACAGTGAGGATAATCAATGACTTACTATCAGACATGGTGGAATCTCTATTGCTTAAAGTAACAGCAAAAATGATGTCTTTCTAGAAATATTTTTGGCTCAAATGCAAGATGTGAATATGATGTAGTATAAAATTCTGCTATGTTATGAAGGCAGCTAGACTAGAGTACAGTAGTTTCCTGCAGACTTAAAATCTCTAATATACAAGTATTTTTAAAAAAATTATTTTTTATTTCATCAAAACCATGCATTAGTAAGCTCATGTTATCAATGAAAGATTTCTTGTTAGAACTCACAATTGTATATTGTGTGCATAGCTTCTGTCTGCCATAAATTCAAACTCCCATTTGCTGACTTCAATGCACAGCTACTACAACTTTTTTACATTGTCACCTGGAGCCATTCTCAACAAAGCAGAGAGCATGCAAGTAAACTGTATTTAATGCAAAAAGGCATAAGACCACTTCACAATTTAACTATTTCTAATTATATTTCTCTTAAGGAACTCCTACCTGTGTGTAAACCCATCCCTGTAACCTGAGCTTACTCCTTGAAAGCTTTTAAGACAAGAATTAGCAGATGGAAGGATGCAAAAACAGCCATTAAACAGAAGACAGTATAGTGGAAAACGGAAGCATATCTGACTCAGGCCATTAGAAAAGGACTCATTGGAGCCTGTACCTCAGAAAACCAAAGTACACATTTGACACCATTAAAACAGGCTACGGTAGTTAAATGTGAACTGTGGCAGGGACACAAACACAGCTTCTAGGAACCCAGAAATAAAGCTTGTGGCAAAAAGCCTGAAGAAGGCCAATCAGTGTACATTCATGAAAGATGTACAGATTATTTTGTACATCTTTATGTGTACAGAACACATTCTCACATGTTCTCATGTGAGGCACATGGCACATGATGCATTAAAACATACAAGGCAAACTAAAGTCAACTTAAAACTAACACCCCACCCCCCCACCCCAACATGACAAAACTTTAAAACCTCACAGATCCATTAGTTCCAAATTGTAGTTATTTTTATATGGAAACCAAAGCTGCAAGTCTAGACACTACATTTGTAAAAACCTCAAACCAAAGCTAAGCCTCTGAGCTTTAAAAATTTTAACCCAGTATAACTGGTATAAGGTCATGAGCTTAAGTCTGCAGGGATGATGCAGCAGTAGTGCCAAGTGCCTGTGAGGACCAAGGATGCAATCAAACAGACCCTCTTAACTCTACTGTACTAACTGCCACTTATACCAAATTCCTGTTGTTTACTGAACTATCAGCTCTGCTAAGGTTAACAGTCTGCATTATCACTTCTTTACTTATTGCAGGCAGGTTATTAAAAAAATCTAGTATTTAAAGCAGTTAAACACCACTGAGCAAGTTAAGGAGCAAATAAAACTATCTTAAGACAACGGAACTGAAGGGGTGGTGATAAGCACCTAGAAACTGAGAAAGGCAAGAAGATCTTCAGGAAAGCGAGAAATGGGATCCAACTGCAACTCAAGGGTTACTGGCACTTAAGACAGTCAACTCTGGTAATATGACACAAGTGTCAATAACAAATAAAAGCATGTCATTACAAAAATCTACTTTTACTGAGCCAGTACTAAGAGTACATACACACTTTCTTCATAGAGGTCAATGATAGCTATAATCTGTTGTTTTTTAAAATGAAAAAACAATTATCCAGAAAATTTCATCCTACTGGTAAAGAGTGCTTTGAAAACAGGAATCAAATATATTGATCCTGGACAATGGCTCAGAAACAATGTAAGCAGACTACCAAACTCAGTTGTCTGTAAAATGGACAGACCTGTAAAAACTCTATGAAAAATTTTACAGACTTGTACCTGTAAAATTCACCATTAAATATGCAGAACACTTTTTCTTTGTTTTAATTTCTTTTTTATCAATATATACTTAAAGCCCATGCCAGGAACCTGCCAAACTAGGAAAGCAAGGCTAAACAGGAATTGCTTTACAAGGCACTAATATCACCCTCATATCAACGGGGGTAGCGGGACTGCTGCAAGGAGTCACAGAGCACTCCCTCTTCCTGCAGAGAACCCACTTCCTCCTGGCAGAGGGAGCAGGACTGGAACCTGCATTTCTCAAATCACAGAAAACACACAATAAGTGGACAGTGAGCCCAGGAGCTCACTTCTGAAGTGGTTAGTAGCATTCCTTGGAAGAAAACGCACATACATTTGTCTATCCACTTGGATCTCCTGTTTGGGGTGTGGAGATTCCAATGTAATTATTGGCTTTGCGGTGTTCCAGCTAGCTGGGTAGGTGTTTAAAATTAGACAGGATTACAATTCCATGGGAGAAAGATCACAAACCTTGTGCACACCTTGTCACAGAAACCGATACAAATGCTGTAGATATTGTGAGAAAGGATGAAAACACAGATCTTGTAGTTTAGTTTTACAAAGAAAGCAGTTTAGATCTTGATAAGCTTTAAAGTAACATTTTATGTCATAATAAAAACCACTGTCAGATAATTATAACATCCTGTTCACCAATTACCTAGGGTAAGTTATTTTCTTTTTAAGAATCATTGGTGTATGAACATGGAAAAATGTTATTGGGCACAGTGTTTTACCTATTTTACTCTTACTTTTATTATTGAACCTTTACAATTTGGGAACATGCAACTTGAGACTTTAACATGCCAACAAGCTTTTGTAAGATCTTCCATATGGCCTCTCCTATATTTCTGATTTTGTGTGAAGAGGGTGGGACACCACAGACTTACCGTCTCTGTTTCTTCGAATGTACAATCTATTTAAAACAGCTGGCTTATGCATGACTTTTCCAAACTGACACTTGTTAAATATTACCCCATTTGCACCCTGATTTATTCAAATGTCAGAAAGGGAGAAACCAACTTCACACTAATCACAGCAAAGGGTAAGCCCCATGAGTCCAGTGTTCCCGCCGAGGACAGGCTGGTGCTCCAGAACCTGACACCAAACACCTCTGAGAAGGGGACACCAACATAAGCATGTGAGCACTTCATATATCTCTCCCAGAACCCAAAGAAAGCTTGCTAATGAGAAAAATAATGCACTTTCATTATGCACTCTGCCTAGCAGCTAACTGCAGCTCTGGCTAGCATTTTCTCTAAAGAGATAACAAAAAAGCTGAGAAGATCTTAAAAACTGTTTTGACAATTACCCTGTTTTTCCTTATTTCTACTTTTTTATTATTACCCTGGGAACATCCAAGACACACTATTTTTAATTTAATGCTGTGTTTATGCATCTGTTTAGCTATCAACAAAGCACATACAGCAAGTTACCAAGCCTAAATAATTCCAAGCTTCCAGAATGCAAAAGTGTCTTGTCATTTGTCTTAAGACGCAGAACTGTCAAATTATATATCTCTGGAAAAGAGTTATCACTTTTCTGTCTAGTAGAGTGTTCTTCTAAGGACCATATGACAAAATTTAAAGTTTGAGAGTGACAAGTTAAGGTCTATTTAAAGAAAATAAAACCACCTGAAAGTCTTCTGAGGGTGTGCTAAACAAATCAGTTAATTTTGCTCCAACATAAAAATTTTAACTAGTTCAAATTTACAGATTCATTTGACTTCATACTTTTTAGTGGGATTTATATCCAAATAGGTAATTCCTTATACCTACACCAAAGGATAGCCTCTGCTTAAGTACTGCATAGACAAGCCAGTGATTTAACTAAAATACACTTTTAACATAACTTTTATTGATTTCCTCATTTGACTTTCATGTAACTATATTGCTTTGTCCTGACATTAAAATAATAGCTTAACTGTGGTGTTATTTTTACTACATTTACCTTAATATTCTATACCTTCTAATTCTAGAGTATTCCCTACTCTAAAGAACATTTAAATCAGTAAGTCAATTCAGAATACTTTTTGCCTCTAACCATTTCAGGTACTTCACTTTAAAATTTAGTTGCTAGCCTTATCCACCTTCAGGGTTTGAGAGTGATCAGTTGTCTCAGAGACACTCTCAACTACAATATTATGCCGTTTTTATTAAATCAAGTAGTTGACACACTGATGCAATTCTCATTTATGTTGTCATTTTATCTGCAGGACTTGTGTTTCTATTAAAGCTGTTTTCATACACTATAGGATAAAGCCCTTGAAAAAGCCCTTCCTTGTGAAGTATACAATTAACCACATACTATTTCAGCGAGGCAAAGTAATCTACAAAACCTCAAAGCCAATGAGTTACCAGTTTGGAAACAGTCCTATTTCAGTTAGTAAACTCAACATTTGTGTAACAGATATTATCAAAGATACTATATTAATTTTATGTTATTAAAGGGTACTCTAACAGAACAGTTGTAATGGCTTTTCCCTCCTTAAAAAATAAAGCAAAAATCTGGCACTGTCAGCTGTCATTTATATATTTGTCTGTGTGCTGATGTTTCCGTAACCCCTTTTGGCAAGAAGACACTAACTAGTAGCTGAACTTAGAGGTACTGATGCTCTTACAACTAACTCGGGTGACTCCACTGAACCACAGAGGATCTGGCTTTTTATAGAGTTCAGACTGAATTCCTATTAACAACTATATCCACGCTTGAAATGAGGTGATTTGCACCACAAGCTCAAATCTACTGTTGTGAAAGTACTGTTTAAACATAATGACTACAGTAGTTTCCCTCTACACTTTACAGCAGTGTGTGCAGTATCCAGTTTCAAATCATTCCAGAGACAATTCAATCCAGCTAAATCATCATTTCCTGAAACTCCAGACAGTAACTGTGATAAACAAGACCACAATCCAATCAACAGATATGAGCGTGGCCTAGACCTTCAAAGTTTCAGGTACAACTACATGGGAAACAAAGTGACCTACAAGGTCAGCAGTGGAAATTTCCAGTTTGATTATCCTGGAAAACAGCAAAAGGATTAATAGAATGGCCAAAGGATTTTTCTGATCTGAGTTCGAATGCTCAGGATGTGCCCTCAAAGCTCACTGTTCCTTAATGTGATCAGAAAAAGGATGGCTAATGCACAAAGAGACATCACTGCATTTACTTTTTTTTTTTCTTTTGTAGAAATAAAGAAAAGAGAATTGGATACTGCTTTGTATCAACTATCAAACTACCAAAAAGAGGTGGGAAAATTCTAATTAACAGTTTATTAGTGATGACCTGTTGAGCCACAATGATGTTTAACTTCACTGACAGATCATGCAGGTTACAACCAGGCATTTATTTTGGAAGCAGAAAAGAACAGGCCAACCAACAACTACTGACATATACAGCAGAACTTTCAAAAAGTTAATTTTGAAGTATTGTACTTTCAGATGAGTGAAATATCAAAGTACATAAAAAAGAGTATCTTAATCTGATTTCACTGAAGTCAGCAATGCATGACAAGTCACCTTACAGTCTGAAGTAAGAGTTTAAATCTACTGCTTACTCAAAATCTGATCTTGAAATTCTTCTGATCTTAAGAGTAGAGAAGCATTACTACTATTATTGATGATTTGGTAGCAAATAAAAATCTGTTCTCAACATTAGAAATGTGACTTTGCACAGCTTTAGAGGTTCAAAGGAGGCTACCATGTTTCTAGACCTTGGGGCAGATGAAAAATCAACACAACAGCATTCTTCAGGCACTTCACTAGCGATGTTTTGTTTGTTTTAATAATTTCTGGAAAAATGCTCAGAATCTCTTATAACTACCAGAGTCCACAGTTCTGCTATTGTAGACAAGGTGTTTCAGTAGGATTGAAAACATTTTCTATAAGAACTATGAAAGGTGCTGTAATTATAGTACTGAAACCTGTAATCCTGCAAGAACTGTATTACAAGACTTCTTTTACTGCCCTTGCAGCATGTCTCAACTCTAACCTTTTCACATCCATGAGCATACAGAAAAAAAGCTTCTGAAGGAAAATAATATTTTCCTGGCTTTATAGGGGTTACATAAACTTGGACAAATTCAAATTATCATTCAGGGTGGTGTGAGGAGTGTATAAAAAAAAAAATAACTAATACACAGATACAGCAGGGTTCAGACCCAACATGAACTTCCTCCTGGCAGCTGCTATTCACAGGCTCTGTTTGGCTGATGACCTAACACTTCATGTGACATGTGGGGACATAACCCACAGCTGTGAGAGGAAAACTGAATCTAGACTATGAGCTTGCTGCCTTCCAAGTAAGAGTCACAGAACCGAGGCAGATACAAGATCTTAGAGATTTACTATCAGTACTGAGACCATTTCGGAACCTGTTGTCAATCTGTTTCACAATAATCACTCACTGAAGTGCACCCACCCTCTGTCATTGCTGCAAAAACTCAGAGGCCCTCAGGAAATATTATCTGCGATTCCTTTGTAAAACACAACACTCCTATATGGGAGCAATTTTATTTATGTATGCTTTTATTTTTCTCCATCTGTTTCTTCTCAGAAGTATACCATTTCCTAAAGATTGAACTGTATTTACTCAGTCTGAAATTCATACATCTCTGCTTCTAAGAAAAATGCTATGAATAAGAAACAGGTGAAATTTTAGAAGGAAAGAATATCTGAAGTGGAACTGTTTCTAACCGCACAAACCAAAGAAAATGAAATTAATCTGAAGTGTTTCAAAATAATGCTTTTCAAAGGCTTATTATTTAAAATGAATTCTGTGGCAAAACCCAGCATTTGTCTTATTTATTATCTCGGGGAAAAAAAAAAAGTATTCCAGTGTGCTGAGTGCCTAAACGACAGAGGTGAGAAGGTCATTCAGTACACAAGTGAAACTCCAAGTAGCTTTTGTCTGCTGTAGGCCTACAAAAGCAGCATTCAGCTGCCCATTACTCCACTCCTGATCAGACTTTACCCTTTCTGAACTCTAGTGCAAACTTAATAGGCAACAGTCCTGGAGCACAGAGCTGGCGTACAGAGGGTCCCATAAGTCCTATTTGTGAAGTATTTGGCAGAGTTTTGTTTATGACTTTATATTCCGTAGAGTGTGTAAATCTAGTAAAAAAAATAGTTGCAAAATATCATGTAAGAATTATAAATACTAATCCCCAGCGGATCAACTTTGCACTCGCGTGCCCTGGATGTGTCATTCTTTGCCGTAACAGAAAATGTGATGGTTGACCATAACACCAAGGACAACATTCAAAACAGCTCTGAGAGGTTTAAAGTAAAGGTTGTACAGAATTAGGGTCCTATATTCATGACAGCAACCTACAGGCAGCCTTTCCCTTCACTCTGCTGAAATGCTTTAAGTAAAAAGTTGTGAGTTTTCCTACTCTATCTAACAGCAAATCCATGCTGGTGGAGCTGGCTGTACAGGCACATGTCATTAACCGAAGGCCATCTGGAATCCAAAACTAGACCTCCCTGTGTTTTATGTCCCCATATGAACCTCATTTGTTAGCGGAGCAATGACAACAGTTACCTTTATAAAAAGAACAAAACCCCTTAATGGCTAGAGCATCTGCCAAGGAACTAAAAATGTTAAGTCCTAGGCCCTAAGGGAGTATGAGACTACAGCTTCCACACCCCCAGCCAGCACCAGGGCACCAGCCTCAGCAGGATACTCAGAGCAGGAACATCCACCAGTCCTTCTCTTAAGTGGGGCCGTGAAATTGCCAGGTCATGGGGAGAGCAGATGAGGTCGCCTGTCAGTGCAACTCAGGGCCTAGGGCACTTAAGACAGAACCAATGTTCCAGATCCTGCTGCTACTTGTGTTTTACATTAGGCAACCACTGGACAAAAACAGAAAAACAAGCAAGAGGGTAATTACTCTGAATCTACTTCTAAGGCTAAATACTTCATTTTTATACATTGCAGTACTGCAACCTTAAAACCTTGTTTTAGACGTGTACTGAAAATCTCTCAAAATGCTTGTTACATAGTCACACTACCTCAGCTTAGCTCCAATGGCACATTCTGGAACTAAACTTATGAAATGTCATTAAAATATTTTGAGAAAATGAGACTCACCACTGAAATTTTTTGCTAGTGACAGAGAGGCAAAGAAGATGAAGTTCATCAATGAAGTTCAGCCTGCCTTAAGGTTTCTAAGAAACACTATTCTTTGAGAAGTCATTCTGACAAATATTTTATAAAAAAGATACTAAGAGAAGGTGTAAAAGAAAAAAAAGTGCTTGAAATGAAACCATTTTACCCATAAATGTAATGTTTTCACCTTTGAAAAGCTCTTCTAAGCATCTTTGAGGATTGTAGGCTTTTTAACTACTGATCATAAGTTATAAATAGTTAAGATTAAAGATTTTTTTTTTTTACCTTAACACTCTTGCTATTTCTTTTAAAGTTAATCTTCAAAATTACTGTTTTTAAATGACAAAAAACCCCAAACCCCACAACTGAAATAGTTGAAAAACTCATACTATCATTTTGCCAATAAATGTACCTGGTGTGGATGGTCTCTCCAACATATTCAAATGATGATAAATAAAGGCTTGACTGTCATGAACCGTGTCCATATCAATTTCCTCCTCTTCTTGAGAGTTTGAGAACTAAGATATCAGGAAAAAAAATAAGCAGATGCTAATAACTCATAAGAATATCACTAAATAGAACTTAAAATACTTTATTTTTGAGGTAAATTGGGGGTGAGAGGGAAAGGAAGTGATATCTACCACCGCAAAGGAATAAAAATTCAATAAAATAAAAAAGGGTCAGTGCCTTTTCTTCTTTCTAATTTACCATGAAGCTGTGCGAACATGAGCATTAACTGTCAACTTTAGTTCTTGCCAGCCAATAAAGAATCTGATGGGAAATGATTTTGCCAAAGTAAGCGTAACAACTACTGTACACATATACACAACATGTCTTTGTTTGAACACAGCTTTAGGGGAAGTCAGCAGAAGCCACTGCTGTTACTTTGAATGCCCTACATATTGTGCAAGTTGAATTTCCATTTCTTACTCTGATTTTGAGTTTGACTTTACTGTCTTCATTCTTCTCTAGTATTTGCCCTGGCTCCAATGGAGACCCGAGTGGCATATCAGCCTTCCTCTTCACCCCCTGCTGATGACCAGAAATGCTGGATGCTGTTTCCTTAATAAGATGATCATCCTCCTGAAGCAGCATTAAAAGACCAAAATTAGAAGATAGCAAGAGCCATGTTTCAGCCTAAGAGAGACCTGATAGCTGAAAACACTTCTGAGTAAAGTGGGTGATTTGAACAAAGTTTTCCCTGTAGTTCTGGCAAAAAGTATTTTCTAAAACCCTGCATGGATTTGTGCCAACCTCTCCTACAAACATAGTTTCTCTTCTATCCCTGCTCCCTCTGCATATCTAGCACTGGCATCTTTTCTGTCCCTTCTCACAATCATGGTACTGTTGGTGTGCAACAACATTTGCTGCCTCTGAATAGCCTTTCTATAAATCTGTGCCTCGCAGACTCTCCTCAGTCTAAATCTCAGTTGAAAAACTGTGATAGCCTCTAATCTACACATGGGATTTAGCTAAATCTTCTTTTAGTTAGCTTTAAAAGCTAATGCTTTGTTGAATACAAATCATAACAGGCACTTACAACTTGGGGTTTTTTTATTTCACAACAGTATTTATTAAAAAGAGTTAAAATGTTTTGTAAATTTCTGCTTAGATTATCATCAAAACTGGGTCAAAGGAATATAAAAATAGCAGGAGAGTCTACTAAGTTACACATATAGTCATTAAAACAGCAGACAGGTGTTCCAACAAATTCAATACACAAAATATAGAAGGAAAAATAAGCAAACATAATTAAAAGCCCTCTAAAAACTAGATTAAAGCCGTACCACAGACTCTCAAGAGCATATGTGGCTGTACTAAACTGCTCTTCCTCTATCCTACAAAGGGAACTCTAGCACCACAAACCCTTGCGCTGAACAATTCCAATTCAGTTTTATTAAGTGGGTAACTTTTACCATCCTCAGCAAACTCATTAGTCTATTGTTATTGATTTTAACATGCTTATGCTCTCAGAATATACAGTCTGCTTTAAGGAATCTAGTTAATCTGATCTATTCTATCATCTGTTAATTCTTTTTTCACTTAAATATGTATTTCCCTCTTTTCATCCCTATTATTTAACCCAACACACTGCTGCTGTGAGACATGTCTGGATAAACTTCGGCCGATGTGAGAGGCAGTCTTTGTTTTATGCTATTGATTTTATTTTATTTACAAGGAAAATTGGTTCCCTGAATTTTGGGGGAGTTACAGTGAAAATGGTAACCTTAAAGTAAGGGGTAGGAAAATGGAGATAACGCATAGGAGAAGATACGAGGAATGAAATGTGACATGAGGCTTATACTAATGGTCTATTTTCACACTAGTGTAAGCCAGTACTGCTGCTAAAAGAAGCAGCCTCTCCCTCTTCCTCACACATTTCTGTCCTGGGCCACCACAAGCATGATGAACTGGACCAGGAAACTGATCCAGCAGGAAATTTCATAAAAAAAGTTTTTTTTTCAACTAGATCCTCCCCTGATCCAGCTCACTATGCAGCAACAACTGTGCTAGCACAAGGGAGAGGATAGTATAGGAAAAAGAAGAGTTAAGAGGAAATATTTTGATTAATGTAGTCTGGCTGCGAATAAAGTTTGGATGTTCACTGAACTGCAGCTTAAAATTCTGCCAACAAAATGTCTCCTGCTATTTAATTCTGATGTTTACGCACAGCAAATTAGGACTTATTACATGTTCTGTAAATATGTAGGATAGCTCTAATGATATTTGACTCCATCATCATTTTCTCCCCCTACTGGAAACAGCCTGCAAGATACTGTGATAATTTGCACTCTCAGTGTACTTCTGAATAAAAATGATTTAGAAATTAACTATGAGACTGATAAAGTAACAGTAAACCATCTCATCCAAAAGGTTAGAAAGAGTATTAAACATGCTAAACACATGTTCACGTTCTCTTTCAGGACCTACTCCTAAGCAGTTTCAATCAAATGTAGTTTTTGAAACAGTTAAGAAAATTATTCATGATTTCCATGTTTGTTGGGTTCCCCCTCCCCCCCCCAATTACATGTGTCCAACAAAAAGACTTAGTTTTGCAGCAGTGGCAATTATTCTTAAGTATGACTTGAATAGCTTGTAAGATCTAATTTTTTAACTACACAATGGATTATGTGTTAGGACTGATGCCTCCAAAGCCAAAAAGATATCAATCTTAATGTATGTGATTTTTCAGAAGTTGTTACAAATCCTTCAGAGTACAGTACTAAATAGATTCAAGTGTTCAGTGAAGATGTGCTAAAATTCCATCTATCACATCTCTTGAAGTTGTTTAAAAAGAGGTATATCTAAGATGTAAAAAATTTACTGATAAAAGATTTTGTTTTGGAAAATTGCATAACTTGCCTAGAACCAATATTCTTAGTCTAATAAAAAAAGTTTTTACCACAGCATCAAACATTTCTGCGAATCACTTCATGTGTCATAAGCAATATAGAAAAAGTAAAGAACAGAAATGATGAGACTAGAAAAAAACAAGTAAAAAGCTTGCATAACTATGCAAAACAGTCAAAAAGTTATAGTATACGCCAGCTTTTCAAGTGGAAGGAATAAAGAGTAACAAGGTATAAAGGCAGCTTAGGTAAAGCATAAGAAGCTTGAACACAACACAAAATAAAATCAGCAACCAACGCAAGGACTCAGAGCCAGCTGAATGGGATGTATGCAGATGGCTTGTGCTTACGGTGTTCTGAAATCCTACTGACTGTCCATGATTGTTAGTACTATTCACAGGTTCCTGATTATTTGCAACTGATTCAGGGATAATCGTTGGATTAAGTACAGCCTTCTTTTCTTTCAGATTAAGAACAAGTCCAAGCTCTGGTAATGGTAAACAAGAAGGTCTGCTGAGGCCAAAAAGCGTGAAATAGAGGTCTACAGCACCACATCGTAATCTCCAGTCATGGGAAGTTCCTAAAATCCAAAAGAGATTATTGTTAATAAAGAGATACAATCTTCTCCTTCCCCACAAATAAAACAGTTTAAGTGATCTGGACCTCCCAGAGCATGACATTTTCTGTGTTTAAGATACACTTCCCTCATTATTCCCGCCTCTGATTGACTCAACTCACCTGCCACATCCTGTTTAAAAGGAAGGCTTTTAGTTGTTTGGGTTGTAAACTGGACATATTTTGTAGCACAAGACTAGGAACCTAAGTGCCATAATAACATAATAAAAAATAAAAGGAAAATAATCACACCCATATGCTTTTATTTTTAAAGTTTCATTCCAAGTTTTACTATTGGACAATTAAATAGAACATTTTAACAAACTGGCTTCCCATATCGATGTATTTGGTCACACTTGCCTATGTATTCCATTAAATGTAGTAGAAGCCTCAAGCATGACTGAGACCTGTACCCTCCGGAAACCACACTGATAGAGAACACAAACCAACAATGCATAAATACGCTTTCTGATGTCACTGCTACGTCATGTACTTCACCGGGTACTCAATATTTACTTTGTATTCATACTGGAGATATGTATTCCTACTGCGCAAAACAATGCTCCACTGATTTTATTTTTCACTGCAAACTGTGTCCTGTTTTTATATCTTCATACACAAATGGTCAAAGCACGTTTGGCACCAATCACAACAGAAAGACATCTAACATCTGGTGCAATGTTGCAAATACAGTGATTCTGGTGTTAACGCAGCCCAGCTCTTGAATGATTGCAAGTTTATTGAACATATTGTTCCACAGCAGGAATAGAAGTATATCTGGTAAACAAGACACAGATGTGCCAACTGCCATGTTAATGTGGATGTGCAAGACTTAGCACAAAATACAATCACAAGATCTGTCTCTGTAAATCCTAAGTGGCATGGGTCTAAGTAGTGTTTTAAGCAAGCTTAGCTGTACATACACTTGCCCAGTTACAAGTGAAAGCAATATGAATATTAATCAGGACATTTCTAACATTAAAATACTCTCCAGAGAATGACGTATTTGCAAATATTCATATAAAAACTAGTCTAATATAACAATAAATAATTTACTCAACTTCTTAAACTAGTACATCTTAAAATGATAGGATGAATTCCCATTCAGTGTCTCTCTCCTTTTCAGTGGAACAGCTAAGCTTAAATACAATTGGTTGCTGAATTTCTCTGCAATCTTTGGAATTTGCGAGCATTGTCAATTTAATGCAGATTAACATGGAAGAAAAAAAAAAGATTACATATATCAATCTATCAATCAGTCTGTTTTCTACTGCATGTGCTTATGTTAAATGAAAGCTACTTGTAATTCTAGAATCATGCAGCTTTAAACCTAGCTACTAACTTGTCTGACATTAACAAACATTTTTTTCAAAGCATCCTGGAATGCTACAGTTATGCCTTACAGAAAATAAACTGAAACATCATGTCATCTTGATGGTAGAAATTTAAGTACTTAAAGCCCCATGAATCATAGTAAGAAAGTATACACTATTTGTTATTTGCAGAAAGAGGTAATGGTTGTAACGCTGCACACGCTATTCTCTCAAGAAAAAGGAAAAAACAAACTCTCTGATGGGAACATCAAAATTGTTTATTTTCTGTGACTGACACTTGGCAAATCCTGCAAAACTGAACTACTAGTAGTTTCCCCATTTCAACCCCTGGAGTGTAGCTATAAACTTTTAAACACTAAAAATAATGATGTACAGACAACAGACCGCCTTCAACGACCTAAAAAAGCTATATAAATGTTTATATGTAATCTATGTAGTAATGTGCCAGATGTAAAAGGGCAGTTTGTCAGGACTGGATAAAACTGCTTCAGTAATGAAAAAGAGGTCAAGATGCAAGTCCTTCTCTCATTAGGATCTTTCCTAATCACACAAGGTAAATTTGAGTCTTAGGTTTATAATACACTTCTAAAAATCTCATTTAAATTATCTGTACAAATGCTACCCTCTCATATTCTCTCAGAGTTCAGTAAAAGAGAACAACGAGAACTATCTAATCTAAATCAAGCTATAAAGAAAAAGGTAGCAGAGACACCACCATCTGAGGAAACACTTGCTTTGAACATCTGAGTCAAAGAATCATTCCATGCCAAAAGTACATCAAAACACACTACAGTAGTAGGCAAAAGAATGAAAACCAAGGTTTGGTAAAAGTTCTGGAGGTATGTACATGATATTGAACTTCTGAGACTGAATTTCTAACTATCACAACTAAGAGAGCTCTTGGTATATTCTGAAGCAAGTCTAACACTTATTTCAAAAAACCTTACAATAAAAAAACCAATCAAACAAACAAACAAACACCCAACCTGAATTCATCAGTTTCCAAAGCTGATCTACCAAAGCTTCATTACATAAGGGGGACTCCATGTTCTTCGTAAAAGGTGGATTCTTAGTCAGCATATCAAGAATCTTATGCCTAAAAAAGAAATAGAAAGAAACATCTTTATTATATCCAAATGAATGCACTAAGAAGTCTGTTCAGTTTGCAACAGTCTTAGAAACTTATTCCAATACAAGATTTCTTCCAGAATTTTAACCAATGTTCCATGCTTTTAGCTCTTCCTTCTGTCCACAATATGCATAGACACAGATCTACCATCAGAAACATAACTTAAAGATAAAAAGGTACAAAGCATCAGGATGTTGTTAGACATCATTTTTGTTAGGTACAAAATTATGCTCTTCTGTTTAGTAACAATTTTTTCTGCACACTGACGACTATTGCACAGAAGCAGCAACATTGGCAAATAAACTCCTTACACACTGACACCAAAGAATTTTTACATAACTTTAAATGTTTATGACCGACATAAAATGGCAGGACCAAAACCAGTGACTTGCACATTGTTCTGGGAAAGAACACTGTCACCTCTTAAGTTAGACCGGTGTATAAAGATTCTCCACTTACCATGTTTGCTTACAATATTTACATACAGAGCTAAAAGTAAATACATTTTTCCTGATTTACTTTCTTTAAAGTTGGCCTTGAAAGCATTTTATGATTGAAATAATTATTTGTTCCATTACTTACTATTTTAACTATTTTCCCTGTATAGCCAGCTTTCCCTTTGCTTCCCCTTACACATTTGGGACAATAAAACTCTTAGATATTATTTTTTTTCTTTCAGAAGAGGCTTACATATTGTACTCAAGTCAAAATTTGAACTCTTCTTTAAAAGATACAAATCAAATAAAAACTCCTCCCTAGATTGAAGCTTAACCTCCTCTAGTAAATCTAACTGCATCTACTTTCATTAGAAGAATGACAGAAATAAAACAGAGAACAATCTTGCAGCTATGATCTTTGTAAGAAATCACCTAGAGAGAGTAAAAGTAATACAATATATCTTTGAAACCCAGTATTTTAATGGTGGCCATAAGAAGAAAGCGTTGGGGAAAAACAATGATTATGAACCTTGGTGTTCAAAATTTTATAATGAATGTGCTAAAATATCCAATCACTCATTGTTGAAAACAAAGTTGAAACAGGCAATACTAGAAACTACACCATATTTTCACGTTATCCTTTCACCCCATCTACAGTCTAACAATTGCTCTACACTCCTTGTTGGCAAAACACTGTGTGCACTATGTCTCAATCTGTCTTTTCCAAACATCATAAAGTTTTTTTGCCATATACAACATCAGATTTATATACTTTATTTATGATCAGGAAACGACCTCTAGCTTCAGACTTCCACCACAGTGGTAGAACATAAAAACCAAAAATAATATAATGGAGAATAAGAACAGAGTATATTCATTTATGAGATGTGTACTGATAAAACATCAAAACACCTTTCAATTTATATAAAATAACAAGAAGAAAAAGAAGAAGTTTTAGGAAGAAGTATTAAGCAGTTAAGCATTTGATCTATTCTAGCAATTCCAGACTAAGAATTTACTTAGTTGTTCCAGTATTAGTAAAAATACTGGCTCTTTATTAACGCACTAACCTTATGTAGGGTACAGGATCATTCTGAACCATAGTAAGCAGCCACTGTAGTTCTTCATAGCTCCTATCAACTGCAAAGAAAAATAAAATAAAATGCCTATATACATAAACTGGAAGGATTTTGATCAAGACAATCACAAGTTCCTGAATTAACACACAAAGAGCTTGAATCACTGCAACTAAAGAGGAATTTCATTAATTACAGTGCAAATCGAAAGTAAAAGGTGGCTTACTTTACACTGAAATAGAAAACATGCACAAAACTCCTTCATGTCTCAATTGTTCAATAACCACCAGTTTGACTATTAGCAGGTAACTGTCACTCCTGAGTGTTGATTGGGAAGATTACAGAGTAAATGACCATCTTGATATTGTATGCTTCCTAAAACAAACACATTCAAATATTCTTTCAACAACCAGAAGTATAATATTTTCTACTGGGAATAGAAAATATCCAATTCTCCTACACAGGAATCTGTGAAAGATTACTATCTTTAAATAGGACAGAAAGAGGAACACTGCAGGGCTAATACAAAACTGCAAGCATCCTCCTCTCAGTAGCCTTCCTTAATTTTTAAAAATCACTATACTTTGCAATTAAAATGGATTTTGAAACTTATCAGCACATGCTTCTAGAAAATTGCTGGCTCACACTTCTGGAAACAAAATCAGCTTGTTAGTTTAGAATTTAAATTACATTACAAAATTCCTTTGATTGTCAGAGTAACGAGGAAAAATAGGAAACAACACACGATATCATCATCATCACCAATTACACAAAAATGAAAGAATTTTTATCTAATCTTTCTCTCACATGCATAATTATATGATTTTACAGCAGTATTGTCATTTCCTCAAAGCAATGAAAAGCCTGTTTAGGCTTTGCTTTAATCTGCTTCAGAATTTGGCATGTATTAATCATAGACTGCTCCAAAACCATTTCTTTTGCTTTCCAGTTTGTGATTCTAGCAATGCATTTCTTTCTTCCCCAAGCCTACTGTATTTTCAGTTCTAAATACCTCAGTTCAATCTTCCTTCCTGATTTCAGTCAGTATTCCGTCAATAATTTTTGAATACAACTTTTTTAGCCCAACCAACTCTAATCTTTATTATTCCCTTGCTACTTCACTAGGGTAAGTTGCTTTTAAAGGAAGGGGCAATTAATTAAATTGTATTATGAGAATCAGCACTTCAGTTCTATTAGAAGTTCTTTAAATACTTCGGACAACTTGAACACACCATCTCTTCCTGAGTTGGGAGGAGGCAGCCAAGCAATTAAAAACTACCTTATAATATTGCTTAGAAGATCTCTGAATAGTCTTTTGCAAGCCACTTGCAAGTCAGCTCTGCTATTCCTAAAATCCAACCAAAACAAAACTAGTTACACCGGTGAGGCACTGGATTGGGCTGATAAACCCTGTTTAGAGGCAGAATGTATTAGCTCACGTTTTGCACCATTTAGGCCACAGCTACACAGTTCTGGATGATGCCAGAGCAAATTTGTATCCATACAGACCAGAACTGCAATCGCAGATTTGCCTTAAAAGTCAGAGAAATCTTTGAAAAGCTATGCCTAGGACCTGCTTTTAAGGGATTAGTGACTGCCTGCACTCAACTCCATGCACAGCTGCTTTCCTGGAAGCTACCTTGCTTGGGATAGAAGGCAGCTAAACACTGCATACAGAAGTGGCTTTGCATGGAAGAAAAATATTGTATAACCATGCAGCAAAGACTGGTAACATGGTGAACACTTTGAGTCACAACCATAAGCAAACTTCAATTACCTTAGCTGCTAACAAAAGAGAATTTAAAACGGTTTCTGATTAGAAAATGAGAAGTCTAGGAGACAAATCCTTTAGGCTAACAGTACTAGATAATAGAACCAAGAATCACCATACTTTTGTGGTTCAAAAAAAAAATGTCTTTTTTGCTTCTTAAACTTATTTCTGCGTGAAACAAAGTCAGTTTTGCCTGCTGTGTGCCTTATAACATAAACTAGACCTGCTAGACTTCCAAAGCTTTGCTACTAATGCATTTAACCACTCTTCAAATTTATACAGCAACTATGAAACTTTTAGGGAGCACTGACAAATTAAACCTGACCTTGGGCAGAACAAATCTCACTAGCCAGAAGAATCATAGAATCATACAACAGCCCAGTTTGGAAGGGACCTCAAAAGATCATCTGGTGCAACCTTTCATGGGAAAATTATCTAGCAACCTGTCCAATCACATCTTGAAAACCTCCAAGGATGGAACTTCACCACATCCCTGGGGATGTTGTTCCACTGATTGATTATTCCCACTGTAAAAATTTATTTTTTCTATTGAGATGACACCTCGCCCTGTGCAACTTTCACCCATTGCCCCTTGTCCTTTCCACATGGCTCCTTGTGAAGAGAGAGCCTCCGCCCTCTTTATAAGTACTTCTTTTAAGTACTGGAGTACTGTGATGAGGTCCCCTCGAGCCTTCTCTTCTCCAGGGTGAAAAGACCTAACTCCCTCAGTCTTCCCTCGCAGGACAGGTTCTCCAGCTCTCTGATCATCTTTGTGGCCCTCCTTTGGACCCTCTTCAGTCTGCCCACATCTTTCTTGAATTGTGGAGGCCAGAACTGGACACAATACGCCAGGTGAAGCCTGACAAGTAGAGCGGGGATGATCACATCTCCATCTCTGCTAGCAATGCCCCTGGGGGTGCAGCCCAGGATCTGATTTGCCTTTGCTGCTGCAGCAGCGTGCTGCTGACTCATGGTCAGCTTCTTGTCCACCAGGACCCCCAGGTCCCTTTCAGTGACACTGCTCCCTAGCCACACAGCTCCTAGCCTGTACAGGGCCTTGCACTTGTCCTTGTCAAACTTCATTCAGTTCTTGCTTACCCACTCTTCCAGCCTGTCTGGGTCTCTGTAGGCTGTCTCCCTCTTCTGATGTGTCTACCTCACCACCCAGTTTAATGTCACCAGCAAACTTGGTGAAGGAGCTTTCAATGTTGTGGTCCAGATCATTTATGAAGATGTTCCCGGGGGACCCTACTTGTGGCAGGCTGCCAGCCTGAGTAAGAGCCATTGATAGTCATCCTCTGAGTGAGTTCCATGACTCAGTTTCCTACCCATCTCACAGACCACCCACCCTGTCTGTATCCTGCCAGTTTGTTGAGGAGAAGGCTGCAAGAAAAGAAAGATGTGTAGATTTTCATACTTCTGGTAGCCATAAAAACAAGTGATTGCTTTTTGAAGTAAAAATCCTCTTGAGATTTTTTCAAACTGATGTATCAGTTCTCAATTACAGCAGAGCATCTCTGAGACCCTAAACCTTAACATTAATGAGATTAGATAATCATGGGTATTTAGAACAGTTTATTGTTACCCCTTCTAAATATACAACTGCTTTGTTGTATACATATAACTACCAGAAGCTAACTTAAAAAAGTTAATAAACCCTGTTCACTTCAAGCCAGTTTAGATCAACTGTCCAAGTCCTTATATGCTGCCTCAAGCATTTTACAGTTATTGTGTCTCAAAAAAAGCCTTACTATTAACAGCAAAGAAAACAACTTACTCAGTTCCATAGAGAAATTATTTCTTTTAAAGTAACTTAAAAAAATGCAGTGCTATTCCTACCCTGAGAGTTGATAGAAAAATATGCGAGTTCCACACTGCCCCAGAAAATACAGACTTTCCTTTTTATGGAAATTACAAAGCCTGTCAGCTTCCTTTACAAGAACTGTTAAAAAGCCAGCTTTGGCAAAAGCAACAGGCATTTGATAGCTCCTGGTTTACATCCAGTATGAACTAGAAACCAGGTAACCGGGAACAATGAGAATCAGAGCTCTTGGCAATAGACGGCAAATCATTTCTCCTTCCAAAGCCAGGTTTAGGGCTCTGCGAGACAAGTGCTGCTAAGTTCTCTACTGGTAGCTGAAGAAGTCAGTTAGGACACTGAACTTCTGGATTTACCCCTCCAGCAAAAACTTAGAATCTTACAGCAGGAGCAGAAGCTAATGTGTTCAGTGCTGGAAGGTCGTATTTGAGAAATGATACTTATGATCAGTTAGACAGTAGGTTGTGTTGTGAACTGTAGTGACTTTATAGCAGATACTTACATCTGCTACCTCTGCATCAGAGAAAAAGCTGTTGGCAAGGGGCAAAGCAGTTAGGTACAGTAATATTCTCATCCATCATTTCCAGAACTCACAGTGAGCTCAAGCAAAAATTACATTCAACTTATTCATTGATTTCTTCAAGCTGTCTCTACTACATTTTACCATTCAAGTTTTAACTTCCTGTAGAGTATTTTGAGCAAGTTACCCTATCTTGCTTATACAGCAACCCATGTGATCAGCTGTTTTAAAGATGTACTATATTACTTTGCAGTACAAACACTTTCTTCTCCAGGTCAGTTATTAACTATAAACACCATCCATAAAAGGTCAAGAATTTAATGAGAAAACATTCTTTCTATCAGTTTGTCCTTCCAAAGGGTGGGATGAATTGGTGAGGAGATTATTCTAAAGGAAGCAGGCTGATGAGTAAGCTTTCCATTCTCCAGCAAATCTTTCCACTAACACTCTATGAAGGGAGTAACAAAGCAAGTAACCTAACAGAGAGAGAGAGAGATGCACAGCACCAGCAGAGTTCTGAATTCTAGGTGGGTATCACTCACAGGGTCACCAAGTGGTACATGTGCAGTGGGTTATGGATCCAGAATGCCTGGTGAATGCTTAGTGCACAGCCTCCCATGAAGTCACTAGCTTTTCTGTATGACAGTCTGGTTTCAGTCTGTAAGTCTGAATTCTGCCAGATGTGTTCACCCAAAGACTCCAATTGCCTTAAAACCTCCCGTCGCCTATCTAGTTTCAAAAGTCTTTGGACAGAATGACAGCTGTAAGATTGAAGTAATAAAGCCTTTATAAAAAAGAGAAAATAATTATTCATGCAAAAAGCAAAGGAAACTCTCCACTGTCCTTAAAATTAAAACATGAAATTTGAGGCAGAATAGTTAGAATCATCGGTCTGCTCAGAGGAAGAATTGAAGGATTTGGGCACTTTGATAGGGATAACCCTTCAAACACAAGAACTGTCACAAATCTGATGAACAGAGAAAGACTAACGCGAATAAATGAACAGGCCAATGTAGTACTAAATGCGTTTTATAAAATGCAAATCATTAAAGCTATAATTTCTAACTGGCTCTAAAAAAATCTGTCAGGATTGAATTTCAACTTCAAATGGCATTTAAGAAAGCTAGCAAGTATTTTTTCATGGACCTGCAATGGTCAACTAAGATAAAGACAATATTAGAAGAATGGAAACAACTCACGAACATAAGCTATGTATAAAGAATGGCAAAGTAGAATCAACCAATAATCATTAAAATAATCTAAGTTTCCAAAATTTATAACTATAAGATGCATGCAAAAAGCAAAATAAAGAGGTTAGCAAGAAGGTAAAGGAAACCCAAGAACTCTGATTAGCAATTATGGCTGAACTCAACCGAATCAAAATCACGGAAAATGAAGTGTTAAAAAAACCATTTCCAAAACCTGTTATCAGTACTCATTGTGCTGTCTACTCATTGTATCAAAACTTAGGTATCTGATTCAACTTGCAAGACACTGAGAAACAATGATCACCACATATTGATAAAACTTGCATTCTCTAGGACAGAGCATTAATAGAAATCTCAGCTTCTTTTCAAATACCTCTGTCATCACACAAGTTCTTCTGGTAGACACTACTTCAACCTAATATTAACGAGGTTAAGTATTATATTTTTCTACTATATCACAAGTGTTACAATGTGCCAAAATACTTGAAAAAAAGTACCTTTTGTGTAATCAACAACAGCCTCCAATGCTGCTATTCGGACATCTATGAAGTGCCCATATTCTGCATATGACTTGAAGAGAGCAGGATCACTTGGGACATGACCATTCTTCTGAAGCACTCGAATAGCTTTTAAACAGCTGGATGTGGTAGGAAGAGGAAATTTACATTAGGTTTATAGAATGCCAGCCAAGAACAATAAAATCGCTTTCTTCAAAATCAAGTACTGCAATTTTTCTATAACTGCATTATCCAAATGAACATGTTACAATTACTTTCACAGCATTAACACATAATTCTCCTTAATTCTGAATTAGGCAGAAACACAAACAAAATTCCCCACTCTGTCAAATCATTGTTTTGTTTCAGCAGAAACTGTACTAACTTGCAAAGAAAATGCAGTTCAGATTGTGTTGTGTACTCTACAGATATAGCAAACTTTTTGAAAAACTTTAATAAATTCTCTTCTTAGAGGCACAAGTGTGATCAACTTATGTCTCCTATTAAAAGTCTACCTTAATAGAAATTAATATTGAAAAATAAAGCAATCAAGACAAACTTGCACTACCAGCTTTTGGAAATTGGAAGGAATTTGACAAGATTATGACACACAAGCTAAAATCTCAAATACTAACTACAGAAGGGTACATAAACTCAAAAAAAGTAGCATTAACATGTCTGTTCTCTTCATGTGTATAACCATCAGTAAACCACACCTGACTGTAATGGTATGCCTGTAACTGGGAAGAAGCTTCTCCATATTTAGGAAACGGGTAATTTCCTCAAGAATAAGGCGAACATCAGGATTTAGGTTATCCAACGTTCGAACTTCATTGTTCACACTGACTGCAGGAGTTACAGAGTTGGCTAGGGCATCAATCAGCTCAGCGCGATAGTAGTTGTCTGAAAACTAGATAAAAGCAGCATTTAGATACAGGCAAGTATAACAATACACATTCTTTAAAAACCAAGAAATGATAAACCACTGTCACAGAACAAGATATTAAAACAAAAACCATCTGAGAAACTGCCTAAGAAAACAAAACCGGAATACATTTATTCTGAAAATGGATTTGAGAGTGATTGAGCAAGCAGACATATTATCAAGCATTAATCTTAACTCCGTAATAAGAGCATATTAATAGTAACATGAGCATATTATTAGTAATACATTGTTTTATAAAAATGGAAAAACCAGGCATTGAAAATTTTCCAGATATGGTAAATAAAAGCCATTATTTCTAAATGTGAGCATCTAAAACTACCTGTCTGTTTGTATATTCAGTACCAAGGTTATCAAGGTTAATGGGTGCCTCGCACCTCAGAAAACCATGCAGTTTATCTAGACAGCAACTTCACAAGCTTCTGAGGTGAACTGATGGGTACACTGCTGCTTACTGAGGAAAATCTTGCTTCTTCGTTCACCCCTTTTACCTGGGTTCACAGTTTCACCCCTTCCATTGTGCTGCCTGTTACATTTGTTGATTGTGTTAATTTAGTAAGCAGCAAAAAGTATAAAAGTGAAATTTAAAAAGCAGAAAAAAGTACAGGATTTGAATATTAGTTAATTTAATCTAAACAAAGCCGGTATCTGTCAGATCCGGTAGAAGGTGTCAAATACACGCGTGGAAGGGACATGTGGAGAAGTGAGTCGAGTTCTCTCCTTCGGTGGTGGGAAGATGTTAGCACAACTCACCACATTCTGTGACTACTGGTGCTTGCATTCATGTGCCTCTCTCTACCTCTCCAACCTCTATTATCCTCTTATTTCAGTAATCTTGCAACAAGTGTCTTGTTACAGTATGCATTTCTACACACAAAAAAGTAATGTTTAAGGGGCTTCAGAACTGTTCCACTTAAATTTGGGTACTTATTTGGAAAGATTATGCCAGGCTCCTAGCAGTTGTAAACTTCCTCTGTAGCTAGAGAGATGGAATTTCGTATCACCTCAGGATCTTAAAGGTCATCTAATCATCCTTCAGAGGTGGTCTGTGTAGGAAGGAACTTTACATAACAACACTTCCAACTCAGATGCTTCAATTTAGTGATGCAACAATATTAACCTGGGTTTCAGCTGTTATTTAACTAGATGAAGACAATCCAGTTGTGTGAGCTAAAACTGACATCCAGAACCCAGAATCTCACAGTCCTGTATATCGTTAAAAAAAAATTTCCTTTCTGTGCTCTTTTGCATATTCTTCTCAAGGTGAAAAAAAAAAAAAAACACCAAAAAACCAAACCAGTGCTTAACTTTTCATGCTACATGTTAGCCTCATGCACATTTTCTCAAAACACATGGGTCTTCTGAATGAAAAAGAGTAAAGTAAGAAAAGCATGTGTGCAAATGAAGACAGGCAGGTCCTTAGTACATCAACAAGCACAAAGAGCTTTGAAACATCCAAGAAATGCTGCCACAGAAATGTCAGCTACAAAACATTCTGTAACATTTACTGTTTAGTGTATCACCTTTTCATCAACTCTCCTAGCCAGATATTTACATTAGTGACATAAAACATCATGAAGTATATTAAGTAAGACTTTTTTCAAGAAAAAAAAAAGGAGAGATTAAAATAAACACATTTTTTACCTTATTCTTCCTGTTATCGTTATACTTGATCAAATCCAAAATAAACATTAAAACCTCCTTAGGACAGAGGTTGTGAACATCTCTCAGAAGGGCCATGGCAACAGGCATAGTCTGTGTAATAAAATCAATACTAACATCACTCAAATTTAGTGAAATGATAGGTACACCCTCAAAATAAATGACATCCTGAAAATGAGTAATTAACAATTTTACAATACCAAATCTCTGAAAAAGTGGTATTTAAATGTTTTTTCAAAGTCATACCACATGCTATATAATTTTGAGATCAAATAAACTATATAGTAATTGCTCAATAATTAGTTGTAGTGTAGACATTTGAAGGAACTGTATATCCAAGAAGACTCTTAAGTCAAGGCATTATCAAATTGGTAACAAATGAAAAATAATGAAATAAGGAAAATTATGATAGAACTAATCCTGAGACAGACACTGAATTTGGGTGTTTCATGTGAACATGATTCTAAGCTTCCATTACCATTGAGAGATACAGATCCAACACAGTCAGTGAAGCCTAAAGATTTATCAGCCAGACAGGTATTAGTCTGACTAGGTATTTATTTTAGCATGAGCTAAGCAGCTCTCTAGGCTCCGCTCACATAGATTTAGGACTCTTACTCTAGATCTGAAAACTTGAGATATGGGATTAAAAGGGAGAAAGCATAAGATTTATTGGGAAAGAATGGACAATGACAAAAAGAGCAGAAAAATACAAAAGAAGATCCAAGAAAGAGACATGAGGAGAAGGATGAAGTTTTGGACAGAGTAAGAAAACAAAATTTGAGTTTTCTCCATAATCAGGAATATGAAATCTGTGAAATATGAACTCAATCATCCAATAATTATAAAGTGAATCTTGAGAGAAAACCATTCTAATTCACTGTTATCCACTGTACACCCTACTATAGGTCACAGTAAAAACCCCTACATTAACATCAAAATAAGCTGCAGCAATACATGATGTTGACAATTAATAGAAAGGAGAGGGCACAAAGGATTATACAGTGCCTTGAACTAAAAACCCCACTAATTTTTTATTTGCAGTATATCATTGCCATTGATGAAAAAAGACAGCTGCTGAATTCACCTAAAAGATAAAATAGGTAGCTTTGTTACTGTGCAATAAATTCTATTTAAGAATGAGCTCAGAAATGTTTGTAAATAACTATTACATGTACTCCATTCTTCTGAAGAAACTGATAATTTAACTTTAGCTACTCAGAAAAAAATTTGAAACTGATTTTTGACTAAGATGGAAAAAACAGATGCCATGTAAGAAAGAACTAGTTATTTTTGATTTTTATGAAGGGGTAAAACAAGACTGTGCTATTCATGTTACTGTAGCTGTCAACCGTAGGAATGTTTTTGTATTTCGGTATTTCTTTTAAAATATTAAGTGAAAACAAATAAATTTTACCTTTTGCAGAAAGTAGCTTTGAAAGTTCATGAAGTTATTGGTCTTCACAATGTTTGGACAAGTCTTACAACAAAACATACGGGTAAAGAGTGACTTCATGGCTGGTGGTCCTGTCCACGTACTTACCATGGAATTCGCAATCTGTGTAATTAGGGAGGAAGGGAAATCATATTTACATCACCACTGCAAGTTTAGCTTGGCTGTAGAAAAATACACATTTCCCATAATCAAAAAGAATAATTGCCAAGTACATATTGCCCTTCAAATAGGTACGTATTTTTGTCAATGTATTATCTTATATTACCTAAGTTTTCACTGACATCCCCAATGTATCTTCTCTACATTAAAGGTACATTTTATTAAAACTGTTCCACTCGGAAGATGTCTGCAACTAATTATCTTTCCATGATAAACTTCTGTTGTTAATTATTTTCTCATTTATATTTTAGATGAAAATCCTGTGTTTACTAAGCCAAGTTTTCTGATTCTACACAAGCCAGTGATGGAAGAGGCTTTTGCAATACCAACTTCCCAAATTTACCCTGCCAGTAACCTCAGCCTAGAATTGAAGTAGGCCTCAGCCACTCTAAGACTAAAAGACCACCCCTAAAGTGAAAGGCAAGTCAGCCACCTCTAACTTTGTCATTCACAAAGAAACTGTGTACCAAGACAAATTTATTGCTATAGTCTGTTTTGGTGTATGGCAATAAGGTTCCACAAAGATAAAACTGCTATTGTGTCTTCCCAGCATTCTTGGTTTCATACATTTGCTGTGTGGAGCAGTGAAAGCCTGCAGACAAGAACACTTAGGCCTCATGATGGATTAATCTCGATGACAGATTGAGTGAGTGTGCACAAACAAATGAGGCCAATGCACCCTACAATGCAGCAGAGTCTCCACTGTTACAGACCCACCACAAACTAAGGAAAAATCTGTTTACACAGAAGAAAATTGAGGATTTCCTTCTAAATTATTTACCTTGTTTCAAGGGTATTACATACGCAATAAAAGAAAAACAAGAGGCAAGCTGGGTAGCAATACATTTCACCATTGCTTTTATGCAAGATGTGTGCTTTATTACTGAAAACCATTTTCCCCACTAAGTCAGGTTTCAAAGGTTTCTCTCTCTCAGAGAGAGAAAATACTACAGTCAGACTAGATGTTACTCTTGCAATAACTGAAGATGCAGGCATAACTTTTTCAGTAAGGTACATAACGACTCTTCCAGCAGAGGAAGCTTAATCTCGAAGATTGCTTAGAAACCATGAATTTAAAACTGCAAATGTGAAATTCATGTAGCAGTGTAAAGTAAAACCCAAGCTCTTCAATGTTGGGCAGGGAGTTTGGGGTGGTGGTGTTGCTTTTCTAAACCCTACAGCACATCCCCGACACTGCAATGGATCTGAATGGAAAAATCAGCCTCCATACTCCCAGGAATTAATATTGTGACATTGTTATCTCATTTCTGTGTAGGGTTATTTGTCATGAACTACTCAGCATCTGTTAACTTCTTAACAATCAGAATTTAATGTGTTACCTGGATACTTTATATCCGAGAGACTGAAGTGTTGTTTTACAACAAAGTATACAGTACATTTAGGAACTGTACTAAATGCTGTTTTATAATTGCATTGTCACCTATAATTTCTCTGTATCAACAAAAGTACATCAAGAATGTTTTACAATAGTAACCACAAGCCAGCTATAGGTTGCAAATCAACAAAGAAGAACCTCCCCCTAATAAAACACAAGAGACTTGGCTTTTTTCAATAAAGAATACAAATCTTGAAGGTTTACAAGCTGAGAAAATTAAACTGAGCTAATGACAACAGGAAGTGATTCTGACTAATGCCCTGATATTGGAACTAGTTACAGAATATATTACACTTTCCTCCTAGGTAACTTACAAAACATATCTACAACTCTGTCCTGCCATACTTTTTGCTTAACATTATATTCTCTTTTTTGTAAATCATCAACTTTATCTTGTTGACCCAAGATATTTCATACAATTACAACTGAACAAAACTGGTTGATTATCTGCTGCCCAATTGCCTGAGAATTCTAAGTAAATACAGAAAAAACTATTACATTTAAACATTGTAACAACAGCTCTTTTAATATTTACCTGTGAAACATACACTTTTAAATATTCCATGTGAATTCATTACAAAACATGCATATCTTAAGGCAGATACTGGCAGTACCAATACTAGCACATACACTGGCAGTATTATACCAGTGTTCCATAATATTAAAATACTGTCACAAATATTTCTTGGATTTTGATTTTCAAAATATGGCCAAAGGATTTATTTCTATACAGGTACGGGATTATTCTCAATAGGTACACAGCAGAAATCAACCTATAAGCCAATAACCTGAACTCTACAAATTGTTAATATGTAAGCCTTTATGTCCATAGAAGTATGTCAACAACGTGTATTTTCAGCAGTTCTTACTATTCTGTGTTTCCACCCAGTTGTTCTATAGGGTTCTCTTTAATTCTTAATGCCAATTTTGTGCCTAAAGAAAAAGATCTTCCCTTTTTAAGGCAATTATTTGGCTTTTTCATACATAACTGCAGGCCAATATGTTTATTTTGCATCCCTATTTAATCTGAAACAATATAGAGTAGCAATCTAAATTCATTAGACATACAGACAAATTTCAGAACTTTGTAGTTCTCAACAGACAGGCCAAGGAACTTCCCAGTAAAATAAAAAAATACACATTGGCTCTGAAGAAAATTAAACAAAGGTTTTTTATTTCTGCCACTTAATGAAATCTGGAAAAATCCCTTGTGGTTTTCATGTCTGACATCTTAATTTTGACAATTATGAAAGCCTTCTGTTGTCTCCTTTTACAGACTAAAATAATACAGCTTTCCTTTCAAATCAGTCATGTTAAAAATACTTGGCAAACACTTTTAAGAGAATAAATATTAAGCCAGTTTAAGAACTGCAATGAGTTTTGACCCATTTTCAAATGTTTACCATGCCTAATGGATTTCTTGCCTTACTTCCATCCACACAACCTCACCTTTGCAAGGCAGAAGCAAGCCAGCATTCTCACTCGGTAGAAACATTGTTCCTGTTCTAGTATATCAGTCAGTGCAAGCCGTGATGCAGGAGTAGGGAACTTTTCCAATGCCAGAATGGCTTCTTCTTGAGCAACCACATCTCTCTCATATCGAAGCTGATACTGCCACATGAAATCAGATTGTTCAAATTCTACCTTCCTCAGTACTGACATATCAGGGTCTATTCTTATCCAGAGCAAAGGGGAATCAGCACTAAGACAGACATGAAAAACATAAATAGCTTACAACATTTCAAGACTACAGAAATTGAAAAGATTTTCTAACTTGTTATGAATTATTTTTAAAGTATTCAAAGAATCACAAAAGAATCTAAAATAAAGGGGACTTTTGAAAGTCACCTGGTCCAATTTCCTACTTGTAGTATGGCAATTCTATAGTCTCCAAGGGCAATCTGTCCAAACCTCTAATACATAAAAGCAAATACAGTGTTTTAGTATTTTTAACCTACAGACCTGAGTTCGTGGTAAACTACTGTATAATCTCAATATATTTAATTCTACTTTCTTAGACACTGTAACTTTCATAAGTGAGCAGCATTTTATCACCTTCTATAGTTTAAGACTACCAAAAAAATCCAAAAATAATCTGGTGGTAAATATCCATTTTTTTTATACACTACTTTTTATCAATAGATGTAAGAGTGCTTTACAAACACACACATGCTATGATGTTGACAGCTGACAAAAGTAACCATGCAAATGCACAGAACTGCCAAGCCAAATGATGTTATCAACAGACAGAATTAAAGTTTTAATCCTACAGATAAAACTACTCAATTGTATTCCACCCAAACCAGTGTTTTATACTTTAGTATTCATAGCACACCATGACTACAGAAGTAATTTATGGGAGCAACAAGCGTAAACTATATAATAAAGTCTCTTAGTTTTCCACATAAAATTGAAAACAGCAAAATACAGACATGGAATTAGGAGAGAGTTCGGAATGACGAAAAGAGCATCATTTTAAATTTGATGCGTATTTCTATAGACATTTCTAGAATATTTAGAATTACTGTCAAGATAGCAGGTAAAGAAGAAAGGATAGTGAAAAGAAGAGTGCATGCATAGGATTTAGAAGAAGAGAAAAAAATGCACATTATCATATATGCTTGGAGCAAAGGAGTCCAAAGTGGACAAAAGAATGACAGCAACACAGTTTAGAAAGTTAGCAAGTAAACAAAGCATAAGTGACTTGCTTAAAATCATATACCATAATGATAACAATAACTTCCTCAATGAAAATATCCCTTATAAAATTATTTCCCATCATATTTCAGATGAGGTTAAATATATGAGAATTTTCAACACTTTTAAGGTGACAAGCAAACTATCCTTCTTCAAAGAGACAGCATTAGTCTTCAAGAGCAGATTATTTACTTCCCTCAGCCAGCAAACAAGGTATCAACACCTTCAGTATTTCTGAGAGCATCCCAGCTCCCGCTCAAGGAGCGTAAAGCTGGTATTTACACTGAACAAGAATTTGCTTCCAGGAGCTAAACAGTTCCAACTGAAATTAATGCCAGTATGAATTTCGTTACAAAGCATTTCATCACTTATTTTCAAACTAAAAGGATTCTTTTGCAATTAACCACAGATTTCAGGAACTTGTCTGTCTTCGTGTCAGTTAAATGGTCTTCATCAAGGTCCAACAAAAATTGCTCTTAGTTTCAAGCAAATTCTTGTTTACATTTTACCTATAAAGTCAGCTGAAAGATATCGTATCATTAGAAATTTGTAAGAAAGAATCAAGTAATTTATTGTATCACTTTATCACGCTTAAGGGTTTTTTTTTAAAAAAATGATTATAGTAATTAACCTTTACATTTTATACTTCACCAGCATTTTCCCACCTAGAGAAGTCTCAAAGGCAAAGAAATGTGGTATAGTCGTGAAATTTGACAGACATATAATGAAGTACAGCATTACCAAATTCTTCAAAAACAGCAGGCTTTAGAAAAGGGGAACATGGCTCAGTCTCACACTGAGAAACTCCAACAAGCTAACTTACTCCATAGCAGAGAGGTCCATGTCCACCTCTTCTCCATTCATCAGTGGAATTTTTTTCTTCTTATTTCTATTAAAGAAGAGAAAAAAGAAAAAAATAGGTATAAATTACCATACTAGCAAAGATATATTCATAAACGGAGCTTAAGCCTGCAAAAGTCTACTTTCTGTGCACTTCACCACAATGAAAAATAATGTTCTTTCAAGCAAAAAGTTACAAAGTTGAGCTGTGTATCAGTTTTGCTCAAATAATAATCACCAATACTTGACATTGGTTTAAACTTGACTTCAATCTTTTTTTACAATTACACATAAGCACACAACTCTAAGAAGTAGAGGACAAAGTAATTTTTTAAATGCATGAGGAAGCTGAGAGACTCTATTTGGGAAGCATGTTACTTTTCTTGCTCATTACATTTAGTGAACAGCCCTGTCACTCTTACAGAAAGGAAGAACTATGCAAGTGCTTCATTCCTGTATCTTCACTTGAGGTACTCCTCCTACATTTGTCTTCCCTCTAATTTCTTTCCCATTCAAATGCATTTTGAATAATTTGATTAATTAGTCTTCATTCAACTCATTCTATATAAATAAGCCCTTTATAAAAATTTTATAAAATTACTGATCATTAAGAACTGCATATAAAATGTAAGGTCTCTTGCTGTCCATAAACAGTAGTAAACTATTTTCTTGCCATACATCACAGCTAAATCTTATTCTGTAAGATTAAGAAAATATAAACAGAAAACTTAAACTCCCATATATTTATCACCAAATGCACTGTAAGTTTTCATAGATTCATACTAAAAAAACCCTGAAGTTTGTATTTTAGTTCTTACCTTCTGCTTTTAGAATGGCAAGGTATATCATGTTTAAGACTGTTTTCTTCAATTTGCAATGTATGGTTGAATGATCCATCAAGTTCTTGCACTGTCACTTTAAGAGGACCCTTCAAATTCACAAGATTGTTATTAACATCAAAATTATGCTTATTAATGTCTACATCATACTTGTACGTGTAGGTAAAATATGGAAGATTGACCTTACCACATATTTCTGAGTCCCAGGAGATGTGTAGTCTTGCTTTATTTCCAACTCCAATACATTCCGTTTTCTATTAAATGCAAAGCTACCATAGAATTTTACCACTCCACTCTGATCCCTGATAAGTAGTATAGGAATTCTAGTGCACAATGCAGCAGTTATAAACAAACATCATTCTCAATGTTTTCATTCTTTACACTTGCTTTACGCTGCTTTATTCCTACAATTTCCCATCTCAAGAAAATCAGGAAATGAAAACACTTATGTTCATTCGAACTTTAAATTCTTTTTTTTCTTTAAACAGTTCTTTAATGTACAATTATGTATCTTACGGTGAAAAACTGAAGTATAATGAAAATTATCTAATAAGAAAGAAGTCATTATAAAAACCTACATTGGACTCCAACACATTCAATGTCCTTGGCATGCTCTCAGAGAAAGTAATTGACTAAGAATTCAGTAATTTCAATATGATTTACTATATATTTCAGTTAAATAAAACTCAGGGAAAAATGTAGACCTTAGCTTCTGTTTTCTACCCACACAGTTATTTTATTTCAGTTTTTCAAACTGGATCACTGTGAGCATTCTCATGTGTGTGTATATATGTATGAGTTCACATATACATGAGAGTATACAATATGATGATAAAAAGTAATGATCTCACTTTGCATTTTTATGCAAGGCAATTATTTCAAGTTAACTGTTCCTGTGAATAACTTCATCATTCATTATTTGTATGATAGCCATTACTACACTTCATTTATAGTAAAACTAAAACATGGGAATTAAGTATTTTAGTTTAGTGCATGCTCCCAACAAGTCTCTGAAAATACAAGACAAAAGCAGGGAAAGAAAGCATATTCTTTCATGTCCTGACATTTAAGGGAGGAGCTTCCAGATTCAAAGAGGCTTCTTATGGTACATGCATTATTAACTTTTCTCCTAAAATATCATCATTTGGCTAAATGCCTCAGACTGGTTCTGTTCACGGTAGCTGCCTTCATGAATATCTGTGTCTTTGTCATGAGGTACATCTTAAGGTATTTTAATGGTTTCTTCAGCACAAGGTTTAAACTCAGAACCAACACAGCACTCATTAATAGCGTAAGATAGCACTAGTTAAGAGCAATAAGATATCCTCCCAACCAACACAAAGACCTACTGTGGTCTTATAGGCTGAAAAATCTATTATCACAAGTGAAACAGTGCTTGAAGCATGGTAAGGAGGTTGTAATCACAAGATTATACACAAGTTACAGTTAACAGGATCAGCCTCTGGGCCAAAGTCCAGAGAAGCTGAAAAATCACCAAATCTAAGAGTTACAACTCTTCCTTGCTTACAGAACAGACATAGTTAAAGATTCACCCAGCTCAGAGAGTAATGCTGACATTTCGGTATATACTGCAAGTGTGAATATGTGTACATATAGAACCCCTATTTTCCTCAAGTACTTGGCACAGCTAAGTATGGAAATTAGAATAACGTGTACTTATACTTTATGAATATTTCTGATGCAGATAAAATATTAACTTCTCATATTACTATAAATATTAATTATACGGTGGTTTTTAGTTAGATATTGAGATGCATGAACATTAAGACATCTCAAATAATGTCTAAATACAAATACTCACTTTTGCTTTCAGTTAGAAGGTATGGTTTTGCTACAGTCATGTATGATTCTAGCCTCCAGTGACATTAAACTATCAATTAAATCTGTTAAAAGGAGCAGTTCAAATTTACCCTCATATCAAACCAAAATGACTAATATCACTGAAATTTGAAGAATCAACACACAGAGGTTTATTTTACCTGAAACTGTGATATTAACACAAGCCACCAAGATATTAAATGTTAGTGTATTTTAAACCATCAGTCTGCACTTTAGGTTACTTATTTCATAGTGATTTACTGGAAAACACATCTTAAAATTCACCAGACTATAGCATTTTCCGTGTCAGACTTCAGCATATTTCTAAGGGCAGTGTCCTCTGGAATCCCTTTAGTATAATTTGGCCTTAAATTCCAGCAGAGTTCCTGTGTTTCTTTCAAAGTAAAACTTAGAATCATGAAATCCCTTCTAGTAAAGAACACGCAAAAAAGCCAGCATACTCTGAAAGACTATGAAAGAGTGTGAACCTATGGCTCACATATATATATATAATTCAAAGAATAATGTACTTAACTGGCTTAAGCAAAGGTATTTCATACCTTTCTTCACATTCCTTTAATAGTGCCAATTAAAAAACAAATTCATTCTCCATATTAACAATCCAGACCAAGAATAAAAAGGATACACCCACTGCTTTATTAAAGGTTGGATGTCTTTGCCAGAGACATTTGAGATAGATTTCAAAAACCCAGATGTGGAAACCAACATTTGACTCCACATGTGTGACTGGAACTTCTGAGATGAAGCAGTGCTGGCCAGACTCAACAACTTGTTGAAAACCTAAAATGATAAAAAGTTACTATTTTCACTAAATACTTCAATATATAAAATACACTTTTCTGTTTAGTTGCAGCTGAACTGCAACTGAAGGCAAATAAACTCATCTTCTGATAACTGGCCTCAAAAAGAGTCTTTCAAAAAAAAAAAGATATTTCTGAAAATTATTTGCTTGTCCATATCAGAAATTGTGATTTGCAGACACAAATTCATTTTTACTTAAGGCAAACAGTCTATGATGATGAGAAAGCTCTGAAACCCCGGCTTCTTAATATGAGAAATGTTTAATGGCAACAAAATTAAAATAAAAATGTTGTCTTATCACTGCTACAGATACAAATTATCATGCAGCTTTTTAACAGAGTTGAATTCAAAGTGGAATATAGGAACAATTTTTGGCATGTATTTTCTAGTTCCAAGCACCTCCCTCTATACTTCAAAACCATGGAATTTGTGAGGTTATTCACTGCAAGCAGGTATGGCCTTCATCAACCAAATTATAATGCAGAGGGTAAGGGATGTATTTTTAATAAATTCTTTCCACCTGAGCTTTTTCAAAGAACTTCCTCAAAGTTACATATATACGCAAAATCCATTAAAAGATCATCAGCTTTCAACAATTATCTACAGTAAAACAGATCACTATGTGCTTTTTAGAAATAAAAGCCATAAGGTTCTCTGCTTCGCTATTCCTTTTTCAAAAATTGCAAACAATAATGAAAATTTATGTAAAGAAAGCTTAAAAAAAGGTGCATCTCCTGTATTTTCAACCATACAACTGCCTATAATAACTCTAGCACAAGTACATACATGTTTTCCTTAAAAAAATCAAACAAACCAACCAACCAAACAAACAAAAAAACCACCCTGAAGTTGATAGGAAAAAGTAACAGTTTCTAACCAGGTGTTTGTTTATAGTACCCTATCTTTTTTAAGGCATGTCACAAAACACATGTAGTAAAGAAGTAAAACTATAAATCTAGAGAAGTTTAGCATTTCAGAATGAAATTACAATCTTCAACTGCTTCTTCTAATATAAAGATCTACGCTCCCTCTAGCACTGAAAATTTTATACAGTGGAGACAGCAGAAGATGGATTTTCATTACTTTCACTATTTATACTTTGATTAGACTAGCTCACAGCAACACCAGTCAGCGTCAGTAAAACGGGTCCTCAGTGTTAACAACCAATCACAATAACCCAAAGCAATGAAAACCTTAACATTAAAGAGAATATGCAGTATATAAAAAGTATTACAAGTTATATATAACAGATAACCTTATCCTAATACAAATTACCTACATTTTAGGTTTGTTCTATCCTGCTAAAACTGAAACTACGAATGGAATCCCATGATGACCTGTTTTGTTCTTCCTTAAACTGCATTTAACGAATAGAAAAGCAACTGAAGACAAAAAGTTGGCTATATTCCACATAATAATTTAAATACCTACCTGTAACATGAACTCCATGCTAATCCTGTTCTCAATCAGTCTCATAACAAGATGTGCTTTACACTGGAACATAGTGTAATATTCCCAGGACAGTGTATGAGGGTGTTTGATAGAAAAATGTAAATGTGATGCAGGGCTGAAAAATAAAAAAACCCAGTTCTCTATTTTGCATTTCATGGAATAAAAATGTATCTTTGCAACCAAGATAATCGATGCACCAACAATTATTTAGGATTTCTTATACTGCTTTAAAGTTATAAATTATGACATGGTTAAAACGACTGCACACTTGTACAGAAAGGTAACATGGGCATACGTACCCGCATACAGCAAGTACTGTATAGAGAGCAGTGACAGGTAATACATGCTGTGTGCTACTGTAAAGACAGCAGCAACCACAGCAAGGAATCTGTGACTTGAGTCTAGAAATTACTCAAATTAATATTCTCCCTGATCAGCTTCCAATTAAAAGTGAATCTTTTATATTTAAACAAATAATTGTTTCAGTTAAGGAAAAGTAAGAGTTTTAAAATTCACAGCAAACTTTCACGCAATGAGCCAAAGGAATTGTTCAGGTTTTATTTTAGTTAGCAACTTTATGCTTCCAATACTTTGGCAAACTGACATCTTCTAAATCAGATAACATGCCAAGGAAGACTAGGCAGAGCATCATGTTACACTTGCCACACTGTTTTCATAACTTGAACTATCTGTGGTGCTCCTTCACACATATCCTTTATGTCTATAAGCAAAACACTTTAAATGGTTTGAGTTCATTCCATATCAGAAGACAAACAAATGGTGAAACCCTGAAACTTTTAAAAACAGAACTGATTTCTGGATAGCCGTAGTGGCTGTACAGCAATAAAACACAAAAAACCTTATTTTTTATGAGCTTTAAAATTAATTTTCTCCACAAGTTACACATTTCAGAACATTTCTGACCTATAGTCCAGTTTCAAACTAGAAAAGTAGCTGTAATACTGTAATTCTCAAAAAAACCCAGACCTTTTGCCCCCTTTCAATTACTTAGAAGTGGAAATAATTACAAGTCTGACTTTATTTTATTGATGAACCAATCCTGTGGCCATTGTATTTTGTTGTGCTATGTTTTTTCTTTTAGTCCTTTTCACGGAACATTTGAGTTTTCCATGAATGAATAACAAACATCTGAAGAAACTGGACACATCAGGCCAACTTGATAAGAAGTGGAGAATCACAAATCAGCCATTGCGACACAGAAAATGCCAACTACTTAAAACTTCTGGGCTCAAAACTGGATTCTTCCCATGATTCTCTCTTATAGGTAACCTAACTAAACCAGATGGACTAGATACCTGATTTGTCCAAAGACTTTAGAAGACACTGCAAGACAGAATGAAATAATTCCCTAATTGTAATAATCAAAGATAGGTGCTATAAACCTGATTTTTCATGTCAGCTACCTCAGGAAAAGACTGGTCTTCCAGAACCTTCAAAGACCTATTAACAAACCATTTTAACTTTGACCAATCTTTCCATGCAGTTGAAAGACGTATGCCAGGAAGAAGTGTTCTGCCAGGACAGGACCAGCACTTAGCTCCTTATCTGCAGCACTTAAGATTTCAGGAGATGGCAAGAACCAAAGTAGCTATGACACCTTAGTATTTTTTTCCATCCTTCTGTTTACTGGGAGACTCCCTTGACTTTACTCATGATGTCTGTTTAAACATCTTAAGATGATACAAAAAGAAAAGTATTCCTAAATTTAAGCAAGTACTACCCTTCTTAGGTATAATAAGTAGATGAACAAGAAGGTACTTTTGTTTACTACTTACTGTTTCTAGTTGATAGGCAATTGCTAAAGTTCTCCTTATCAAAATTGTCCTTGTTATTCTGGATACTTCTCTATTCCAAGGTAGGGAAGGGTTAGCAACCATGAAAGAATTGAAATGCAAGGAGGAAACTGAGGTTGTGGCTCAGACATTATATAATAATTTGGTCGCAGTATAAGAACTATTTATCCAGCTTCAAATTATACAGTTGATTGACTTAAGATTCTTTTCTTGAAAATTACAGTCAAGCCAGGACCCACATTCTTGGCCTTCTTAAATTTAGTACATGTTGATTGATTTTGGTACTGGTTACATTATTTAACTGCAAATCAAGACTGATGCAAGTTTGCATCTGACAGTTACATTTTGTAGTTTGTTAAATATAATGGGGAAAAATGTATTAATATTGTTCTTCAACCATTATATTTCTAAAACTTTTATTGAATTGGCATCAAATGAGAATTAGAAACATGGACCTAGAACCTTTGTCAAAGTGAATATTGAACTAGCTCTTCAGTGGAAATTTATAATGCTCATGCTCTCGAACACACGGGTCATTCAATATAAACCTGTCAGTATGCTTCTTCCATTTAAAAGATATCTATATAAATTCCTTGAGGATTTTCATTTTTACAACAAGACTGTACCAGCACAATCAAAGACTGAAAACCAAAATCTGAGAGGGAAGAACACAAAATGAAAACTTAAAACATGAAGCTTTCATCCACACAGCAGTTAACCTGCAATTTCCTTTCTCTCATTTTCCCAAGATCTGGGATTTCTTCTCTTAAAATAACTGCTCTAGAGAGCACTGTCTGTGTTTCACCAGACATAAACAGGAAGAATCTGTATGTTGCACAGAAATTAATTCAAGTGTCAGAAAGTCCTTTTTTCCCCAATGATTTCTTTCTATATTCTACTTCTAATTTAGTTGAAAAATGAGATTATTAATTAACTCTTCTCCAGTTATTAATTGGGACTGTTGCAACACAAATATGTTTGCAGGAAACAATATCACAGCAGCCAGAACAAAGAAATGTAAAAAAATATATCGGAGAGAAATGTTCTAGACATCATTATGAAAATACCTCCCCTAAATACAAATTATTTTCTAGAGTCAGGAGCATATACTTAATTTACATACAAGGCAACTTTGCAATCTACAAGAAACAGGATGTTGTAATTTACATTTAAGTGATGTTATGGTTATTATTAACGTGCTGTAATACAATGAAGTAATGAAACAGCTGTAGAACTCAGTGTCTAACAGCGATACGTCATAGAGGAAACATACATTTAAGAGCATTAGAACAGGATTTTGTCAATTATTTGTGTCCAATTCTAGAATAAAAACACTAAAATTAATGCAACTGCTAGATACTTTTACTTTAGTGAATTTCCTTCTTTAAAGTTTCATCTAGTTCCTATTTCTAGTTTCATCTGATGCTATTAATGTAAATTTAATTTCTCTGTACAGGGGACTATGTTGACAAATTGTAATGCTGACAATTAAAAAGCCTGCCAAGATCTAATTCAGTACGCCAAATTTTCCTTAAAAAAAAAAAATCATCGCCACCAACAGGATGCTTTAAAATGACTGCTGCTAGCTGTAACTTGATTTTCAGAGGTATATGTAACAAAAGCATCTAGGTACTTGGTCTGCTTCACTACTTGAAAGAATAAAATAGTAAACTAAATCAAAATCCATCATGGGCAGAAAAATGGAACTGAATAATAGCTTGGCATGCATACAGATGGAGAAGCTACATTCATGACTGTCAACATCCTCATGCTGAGGATTCACGTGGCTGGGAAACCAGCCATGTCCTACTCCTGATTTCAGAAAACACTTTGTTCTTTTTCATCTCTCAAAATCTGAATAGTGATCTTTTTAGAAATGGGTTATTTGTATGCTTCATTCAGTTCTAAACCCAGAGTTTTAATTTTAAATTAACAAAATCTGGATTTGCACACACTCGAATGCAAAAGAACGACTGCTGCAGTCAATTCCGGTTGTATTTTCATAATACAGGGACTTCTACAGTAAAGACTTAGAACTACACATATTCTCCACCTGCACATGCTCAATCTCACACTTTTGCACACACTGCTCATGAGTTTCCAAAAAGCAACAATTTGTGAGGCTGTGTCATAATTAGATTAATTTAGCCAACAAAAGAAAAACCCAGCAAAAGGTTGTCATTGAAACCTGGATCAACTTACTGATCTGACTTCTAGTAATATTCTTCTACCTCCAGTGGTTAACACTACTCAGTACAGAGTATCACAAAAGAGGTAAGGGGAAAATTCCTAAGCCAGCAATACTGAAGTACAGGTATGGGGAAAATACAAACCCAGCTAGTTCACAGTTACCAATGGTACTTCACAGATGACTAATATAATACTTTCTTTTTCCAACTAATTAAGAAATCTCAGTATGATTGCAAGGTGAGAGTGGAAAGAAAAAAGAGCAAAGAAAAAGAAAATTGATGATACTGTAAAAAGCCTAAAGATTACTAACCACTTCAAAAATAGCTCAGATCAAAATTCTGGCTTCATACTCTCTCAAACTCTTACTAAAAGGTAGTTTCATAACA